>NC_092141.1:54023261-54697636 GCF_043159975.1 Macaca nemestrina | reverse complement strand
TCCCAAGATCATGGATCAAGACATTTACTATCATGAGACTTTTGTCTTTGAATATTTTTTCCTTGTTTATGCCTCTATGAACTATAGAAATGGAAAGGAGATCTATTATGTGCACTTACAGGGTATATTTTTATTTGTAAAGGATTTGTACTCAGTCTTATACATGAATAACCTTATATTTTGATAGATAAAAGATGAAGGCCCAATGTAGGTGAGAAACTCTAATGGTATATATGTTGACTGATAGGCAGTCAAAACTTCACATTATGGGTTAAAGAGAACATTGCCAGGAGGTCTTAACTCTCATAGAATAACACATTGTTAGGTTATTTTTCCATAGTTCAGAATAAAAGAGGCAATAATTAAAAATCTATCCCTTATAATAGCCTCTACAGCAGATTCTACTGTAAAGGCTATAGTTGCACAACAGACTTTAAATTCTTTAAAGTTATGCTGAATCATAGATTTGGCTAAACAGAAAATTATTGTGCAGCTGCTGACACTTGTGACCTAAGGAGAAATACATCAAAAGTAAATTACAAAAATTCAGTTGTAGGGGATTAATGAAAAGACTACTTAGTCAAACAAGTTGACTCTTCATGTAGTGCATTCTTTCTTTAATTTTATGTGGTTTGAATTATGGACACCCTGGGTGTGGAGCATACTTCAAACTCTTGGTATTATTCTCCCAGTAGTCATAATAATAGCCTTCCTGGTGTGCTACATTCTCTAAAGATTTTAAACGTTTGCATGCAGCCATCTCTAGAATGTCAAATTGTCTCTCTTCAATTGGAATGACAGAAGCTAAAAGAAATGTACAACCATATAAGGACACTGTAACCTGTGAATGATGTGCTGAGACCAGAAACCCAAAATGATGGTAACAGGGAGTGGTGCTAAGGCCCGAAGTTTGAGTCACATCCTCACCTAAATGAGAACCTGACCAAAAAGGGGAAATTTTTTAAACAAAATTATGGGAGGCCACTGTTTAAGACTAAGCTCATGTACTAGACCCCAGCAGGTCAAATGAAACTAAAATGGAGTCACTCATGCTAAATGTAACATAATCAAACTAAGTCTTTGAGGAAATACATAGATCCTAAAACAGACCAGGTTTTGTTTTTCTCCTGTAAACAGGATATTCCAGCATAAGGATGCACCCCCTATTCAGTCCTTGTTTCTACCTTTGCAAAATTCACTGTTCTACTGTTTCTCAGGGGGTTTCAAGTACATTTACAATGGTGATAGTGACATCAATAGCTAAAGTTTTGGTCAATCTCTCAAAATTGAGAAAACGACCAAAAAGGGGGAATGGTTAAAGCAAGCTAAATATGGCCTGAGAAGATTCCATATTTCTATATTTGAGTTCCTGTGTATGAACTGCACCTACCTTAATAGGTAGGCAAGATTGAAAACCTAACTTAGGAGCATGCTCCTGTAACAATAGCTAAGTCTTGGCCAATCGCAGCAGTCATAGTTCAACCACTCGTACACTGCTGTGTTCAAACTGTGTTCAAATAAGGCAAATGCTGAGCTGTAACCAACCAAGCCAATCTGTACCTCACTTCCAATTTCTGTACATCATTTCCCATTTTTTGTCCAGAAATCTTCTTCCACCACATGGCTGCATGGTAATCTCTTTGAATCTGCTGTGATTCTGGGGGCTGCCCAATTTGCAAATTGTTCATTGCTCAGTTAACCTCCTTTAAATTTAATTTGTCTGAAATTTTTCTTTTATAAAGATATATATTCAACAAAGAAATTAGAAATAAAGGAGCAAAACAATTAAAAAAAAAAAAAGCAGAATGGATGGAATAGATTTCAATCCAGGAATGAATAAATTAACAAAAGGAAAACTAGGGCTGGACGCGGTGGCTCACAACTGTAATCTCAGCACTTTGGAAGCCAAGGCAGGCGGATCATGAAGTCAGGAGATCAAGACCCTCCTGGCCAACATGGTAAAACCCCATCTCTACTAAAAATACAAAAATTACCTGGGTGTGGTGGCACGCACCTGTAATCCTATCTACTCAGGAGGCTGAGGCAGGAGAATGGCTTGACCCCAGGAGGCAGAGGTTGCAGTGAGCTGAGATTACACCACTGCACTCCAGTCTGGTGACAGAGTGAGACTCTATCTCAAAATAAAATAAAATAAAATATAAAATAAAAACTAGACTTGATAAAAATATAATTCCTTAAAAACAATATAGTTTAAAAAATAACTAGTCAAATTAAGACAAAAATGAGTAGAAACACAACTTTAGATAGTGTGATATGGAATTCTTCACTGAGAAAGTCATGTTGAATAGTCACCTATAACAGTGAAGAAGAAAACCATCAGATATCATGGGAAAGTATTCTCATCAGAGGGATAGCAAGTGGCTGGTTTCTAATGTGTTCCCAGAATAGCAAGGGACCAGTGTGATTGGATCAGAGGAAGAGGGAGAGAGAGAGTCCAAGAAGTCAGAGATATAGGGTGAGATGAAGATGGCCTTGAAGGTCATGTAACAATTTTGGATTTTATCCTGATTGAAATTGATGCTATTAGAAGGTTTTGATCAAAGAAGTAACATGATCAGCCTTATGACCTAAAAGGATCACTCTGGCTTCTACATTTAAAATAAATGAAAGGGGGGCAAGATCAGAAGCAGGAACCATGCTGACCTGTTTTCATAATACATATGAGTTGCAGCAGAGATGGTGAGAAATGGTCAGATTCTAAATACATTTAAACTAGAGACCAGGATGATGAAAAGATTTTACTGAGGTTTATCATTTACTGAGGATGGGAGAATGTAAGATAAATGGCTTTGTGGAAGCTGATCTGGAGATCATTTTTGGATATTTCAAGTTTTAGACACCAGTCAGACATTCAGTGAAAATACTGAGTAGCTATTATAAGTCAAGGGTGATTAAAATGACCTTAATGATTTCCTTTGATTTTACCAAACTTTAGATAGGCTTCTTCCTGATTATAGGCCTCCTTTTTCATAGAGCATTTACTTTAGAAATTATAAATCCTTTCCCTGCCCTTTTGAGATGTAAATCTTTCAGCTTCTTGCCAGTTTTACCAGCCAGGAATGTCTTTTTCAAAAACCTGGGAGCCACCCCTTTGAAATATAATCTTCAAGATAGATCGATCTCCTATCTTCCAGTCTCTGTGGAAAGGTGGGAGTCTTAAATAAGTGCCCATTAGCAAATACAAATGACCTTTTTCAGTAGTTTGACTAAACTCTTTCTTGACTGTCAAACTCCAACCACTTCTGTTGTTCTTTTACAGGGGAAAAGTCCATGCTAAATCTAAATATTTGGGAGTCATCGGTGTATCCATTTAAATATTTATTTTTAACTTACATTTCCTATGGCTAGCATAAATATATTTATTTTGCTTAAATGTCTTATAACTGGTACAAATATGTTGATTTATTTAGCAATCATTGTAATACTGTACTTACTAAAGATGTCCAAGATAAATTACCTCAACTTCTAAAGGACTTTTCCTTGTTCCTGGATCCCAATTACAGTATTTTATATTCCCAACTTCACTATGAACAAAGAAAAATAACTCAGCGCATTCTGAACTATGAGGTACGTGAAAATTTATCTGACCCAGAAAGACATAACTTTAATCATGTTCCCTGCACCCACACCAAGGGGTAATTGTTTAAAGTATTTTTGTTCCTGACTTGCTGCTTGTCCCATTATCTTCATGTTCCTGGAATTTTTGATGCAAAGAAAGATGTATAGCCAGTCAATAGCTTATGTTACTTTAATGTAAATTCTTGGTAAACAACTTAGGAACTACCTCTTCTTTTTTTTCCTTAAAAACCCACTTGTAACTGCTGCTAACCTGAGCATACATTAATTGCAACTTAAATCCATCATTCCTGGGCTACAGTTCTCAAACAAGGCCCAAGTAAACTCTCTATTTACACTGATTTTGATTTTTTTTTTTTTCTTTTAGGTCTACAATTGTTAGCACTGGAGAACACTCAAGACCCTTTTCAAAGACCTAGAGGGCGGAAATTTGATTGATGTTTTGATGTGAGATACAAGAGCTTTGAATCTTAGAATTTTCTTAGAATTGTCCCCACTTCTTCTCTCCTCAACTTGTCTCTCATTTTTTGTATTCAGCCTCATAGTCTCTTCTCTTTCTAGATGGATTATCTTCATGTATTGTCCCCACCAGGGGAAAGAGAACTCCACACCCCTAAGCTAGAATTAGTCCCAGTGGAAGACAGTGAATGGATAGCTTGGGACTGATGCTATTATATGTAGGCTTTTCATCTGATTCTTGTCTTTGAGATCATTCTCCTTTGTTGTGAGATGACTCTTTGATTTTCTGTATAAAGGTTAAGTATAGGGAATGGGGGCCTTGAGTAAACATTTTCAAGAGACCGATAGGCCAGCGTTTGCTTTAGGCAACTTGAGTTTATTTCTTTTATAGGCAAATACTTTTTTAAAAAATAATATAACTCATGATTTAAGCTATTATGAATAGGAGCTTCCAAAAATAGGTTTAAGGTTTAAGTGAAAGCTAATAATAAAGAAAGGAGAAAATGCATGAATAAAAGAATGGCAATATCATTACAAGCTGCAAAAGTATAAAAATGGTACAAATGTTCAAAGGAGGCCAGAAGCAGTGACACGGTGGATTTTCATGAACATACACTTGGTAAGGCACAATTATTATTAGGATCAGCCAGATTACATATTTCGGCCTCAGGCCTGTGAGCTCATGCTAATTTGAACAGCTGTGCAAAAGAAGTTCATTGCTATTTGTTTGACAGATGGAGAAAATGGCACTCACTAATGGCCCAAGTTGCTTTGACACAAACTGATTTCCCTATTGTTAAAACTTACTTGCAATATCAGTTGCAAATAGCTTTGACAATTTGAACCTATTCTTCAGTGCTGACATCCTTAGGAAGAACTTTTCAAAATCCGAGACCCTGATTTGAAAGAATATTACGGTTATTGTAGCCAACCTCCCCTTACTCTGTTCTAAACAAGATTTGAGAAGTGATAAACTGTGGGTCATATACATATTCCCATTGTTTGAAGGGGATTGTTAGTCACCTTTGTTGCTGATTGTCATTATTTGGAGCTGATCTCTCCTACTTTTGGAAATAAAGGGGATGATTGCATTTTATTCACAAGAAAGGGATTTATAACATTTATAATGTTGGAAGAAACAGCTGTTTCTCTTTACTATAGCATTTGCTTTCTTTCATCACATAAGAAGTCAGCTGGGAGATGCTACTAAATATTACACTGAATGAAACACAAACTGAGAATTTGTTACTATTTGGGAATAATTTTTTGCACAATTGTTTTTATAGAAGAGAACAAAATGTCCTTAAAATAATTTTTTATCAGAACAAGGAAAACAGAAAACACAATTGAAATGAAGGCTATTCAGTCAGAAAATGTAGATAAAAGGTATGAGAATTAATAATACGATAACTGAAAAACATTTTGCATTTCTATAGTAGGTATTAGGAAAGCTCACAAACCAGGATTTAGGAGGTAAATTTCTTTACTCTCTTTTAAAATTACAGACCAGATTATTTAGGATCCTAAATCTTCTCAGATAACATTTTCTAACAACTAGTATTATTTGGATTAATGAGAAGCAACATTCTAGTAAATGCAGTTTGGGATTAGAGTATTGTGTTGCTACTGTTATTGTGCTTTTAAGAAACTCAGTGATTTTTTTCCTTCATATATTCTTTATCTAAGTATCATTGTGTCTGTATTGAACTCAATATATTTTCTAATTTTCATCAGTCTACTGATATTTGATCTGTAAGGCCACGTTCTTTTGCCATTTTTGAATGATCTTCTCTCATTTTCTTTCTCTATAATATGTAGGTGTTTAAAGACATATTATCATGTATCTGCTAAGCGTCCCAATGTTAACTCTTCACACATTTTTAACATTTGTATGGCCCCCATATCTGTATCCAATTATCATGCTTAAGGAAATAAAAAGTAACAATTGTAATTATCTACTCAGTAGATAATTACAATTATAAACCCCTTAAGTGGTCTTTAAACCTTATAAACCCATTAAGTGGCATCTTACCCAATGGCAGGTACTGTGCTTTAGTTATCTGTATATACCTGGTGCTTATCTTAGAGCCTGTATTAGTCAGGGTCTCCAGAGAAAAAGAACTAACAGAAATAGATAGATTAGATAGACAGACAGACAGACAGACAGACAGACAGATAGACAGATGTAGATAGATCCTCCTCAGAAGAAAAAATTTGACTGAGGGGTATAAAATTATCCAAATTAAATATCTTGATGTGGTAACTTACAAATTGTGAAAATAGTTTAAAACAAAACTTTACTTCCATATTCCTGGGAAGACAATCAAACCTTCAGGTACATTTGGCTGCCTGATGGGTAATCTAAACATTTATAAAGGGATTTCTTTTAGTTGTCATTTTCAATGCATGTTTATGCTATAACAGTTAATTATTATGCCACAGTATATTTTCACAAGGTAAAGAAAACTTTTATGGTTCACTAAGGACAATCAACTTCACAATCTAGAACCTGAATATTGGACATTCTCAGAACATCAGAGAAAGACTATCCTTGCCATCCACATTGCAACAAAAATTTGGAAACTTGAACCTTGGATTAATAATCTTACACAAGGAAATGCTATAAAGGTGTATCTTTTTAGGTAACCAAATGCGTTTCAGAATATCATTAGAAGAGAGAAGAGTATTGCTCAGCATTTCAGCTTATTCAAATGTGCAATTCTTTTTTTAAAAAGGTATTATACTTTAAGTTCTAGGGTACATGTGCACAATGTGCAGGTTTGTTATATAGGTATACATGTGCCATGTTGGTTTGCTGTACCCATCAACGCATCATTTACATTAGGTAGTTCTCCTAATGCTATCCCTCCCCCAGCCCCATACCCCTTGACAGGCCCCAGTGTGTGATGTTTCCCACCTGTGTCCAAGTGTTCTCATTGTTCAATTCCCACCTATGAGTGAGAACATGCAGTGTGTGGTTTTCTGTCCTTGTGATAATTTGCTTAGAATGATTGTTTCCTGCTTCATCCATGTCCCTGTAAAGGACATGAACTCATGTGTTTTCATGGCTGCATAGTATTTCATGGTGTATATGTGCCGTATTTTCTTAATCCAGTCTATCATTGATGGACATTTGGGTTGCTTCCAAGTCTTTGCTATTGTGAATAGTGCCACAATAAACATATGTGTGCATATGTCTTTATAGTAGCATGATTTGTAATCCTTTGGGTATATACCCAGTAATGGGATCCCTGGGTCAAATGGTTTTTCTAGTTCTAGATCCTTGAGGAATCACCACACTGTCTTCCACAATAGTTGAACTAGTTTACACTCCCACCAACAGTGTAAAAGCATTCCTATTTCTCCACATTCTCTCCAGCATCTGTTGTTTCCTGACTTTTTAATGATCACCATTCTAACTGGCATGAGATGGTATCTCATTGTAGTTTTGATTTGCATTTCACTAATGACCAATAATGATGAGCATTTCTTCGTATGTCTGTTGGCTGCATAAATGTCTTCTTTTGATAAGTGTCTGGTCATATCCTTTGCCCACTTTTGGAGGGTTTTTTTTTTTTCTTGTAAATTTGTTCAAGTTCATAGATTCTGGATATTAGCCCTTTGTCAGATGAGTAGATTGCAAAGATTTTCTCCCATTCTGTAGGTTGCCTGTTCACTCTTATGGTAGTTTCTTTTGCCATCAGAGTTTCAAATGTCATCCCATTTGTCTATTTTGGTTTTTGTTGCCATTGCTTTTGGTGTTTTAGTCATGAGGTTGTTGCCCATGCCTATGTCCTGAATGGTATTGCCTAGGTTTTCTTCTAAAGTTTTTATGGTTTTAGGTCTAATGTTTAAGTTTTTAATCCGTCTTGAATTAATTTTTGTATAAGGTGTAAGGAAGGGATCCAGTTTCAGCTTTCTACATATGGCTAGCCAGTTTTCCCAACACCATTTATGAAATAGGGAATCCTTTCCCCCTTGCTTGTTTTTGTCACGTTTGTCAAAGATCAGATGGTTGTAGATGTGTGGTGTTATTTCTGAGGCCTCTGTTCTGTTCCATTGGTCTAAATCTCTGTTTTGGTACCAAGGCCATGCTGTTTTGGTTATGGTAGCCTCGTAGCGTAGTTTGAAGTAAGATAGAGTGATACCTCCAGCTTTGTTCTTTTGGATTAGGATTGTCTTGGCTATGCAGGCTCTTTTTTGTTTCCATATGAAATTTAAAGTAGTTTCTTCCAATTCTGTGAAGAAAGTCATTAGTAGCTTGATGGTGATGGCATTGAATCTATAAATTGCCTTGGGTACTATGGCCATTTTCACAATATTGATTCTTTCTATCCATTAGCATGGAATGTTCTTCCATTTGTTTCTGTCCTGTGTCCTCTTTTATTTCCTCAAGCAATGGTGTGTAGTTCTCCTTGAAGAAGTCCTTCACATCCCTTGTAAGTTGGATTCCTAGGTATCTTATTCTCTTTGTAGCAATTGTGAATGGGAGTTCACTCATGATTTGGCTCTCTGTTTGTCTCTTATTGGTGTATAGGAATGCTTGTGACTTTTGCACATTGATTTTGTATACTGAGACTTTGCTGAATTTGCTTATCAGCTTAAGGAGATTTTGAGTTGAGACGATGGGGTTTTCTAAATATTCAATCATGTCATCTACAAACAAGAATGATGTGAATTTCTCTTTTCCTAATTGAATACCATTTATTTCTTTATCTTACCTGATTGCCCTGGCCAGAAATTCTAACACTATGTTGAATAGAAGTGGTGAGAAAGAGCATCCTTCTCTTATGCCAGTTTTCAAAGGGAATGCTTCCAGTGTTTGTCCATTCAGTATGATATTGGCTGTGGATATGTCATGAATAGCTCTTATTATTTTGAGATACATTCCATCATTACTTAGTTTATTAAGAGTTTTTAGCATGAAGGGCTGTTGAATTTTGCTGAAGGCATTTTTTGCATCTATTGAGATAATCATGTGGTTTTTGTCATTGGTTCCATTTATGTGATGGATTACACTTATTGATTTGCATATGTTGAACCAGCCTCGCATCCCAGGGATGAAGCCAACTTGATCATGGTGGATAAGCTTTTTGATGTGCTGCTGGATTTGGTTTGCCAGTATTTTATTGAGAATTTTCTCCTCGATGTTCATCAGGGATGTTGGTCTAAAATTCTCTTTTTTTGTTGTGTCTCTGCCAGGCTTTGGTATCAGGATGATTCTGGCCTCATAAAATGAGTTAAGGAGGATTCTCTGTTTTTCTATTGATTGGAATAATTTCAGAAGGAATTGTACCAGCTCCTCTTCATACCTCCGGTAGAGTTTGACTGTGAATCCGTCTGGTCCTGAACGTTATTAGTTGGAAGGGTATTAATTATTACCTCAATTTTAGAGTCTGTTATTGGTCTATTCAGAGATTCAACTTCTTCCTGGTTTAGTCTTGGGAAGGTGTATGTGTCCAGGAATTTATCCATTTCTCCTAGATTTTCTAGTTTGTTTGCATAGAGGTGTTTATAGTATTCTCTGATTGTAGTTTTTATTTCTGTGGGATTGGTGGTGATATCCCCTTTATCATTTTTCATTGCATCTATTTGATTCTTCTCTCTTTCCTTCTTTATTAGTCTTGCTATCAGTCTATCGATTTTGTTGATCTTTTCAAAAAACCAGCTTCTGGATTCATTGATTTTTTGAAGAGTTTTTTATGTCTTTATCTCCTTCAGTTCTACTCTGTTCTTAGTTATTTCTTGCCTTCTGTAAGCTTTTGAATGTGTTTGCTCTTGCTTCTCTAGTTCTTTTAATTGTGATGTTAGGGTGTCAATTTTTGATCTTTCCTGCTTTCTCTTGTGGGCATTTAGTGCTATAAATTTCCCTCTGCCCACTGTTCTAAATGTGTCCCAGAGATTCTGGTATGTTGTGTCTTTGTTCTCATTTGTTTCAAAGAACATCTTTATTTCTGCCTTCATTTCATTATTTACCTAGTAGTCATTCAGGAGCAGGTTGCTCAGTTTCCACGTAGTTGTGTGGTTTTGAGTGAGTTTCTTAATCCTGAGTTCTAATTTGATTGCGCTGTCTTCTGAGAGACAGTTTGTTGTGATTTCTGTTCTTTTACATTTGCTGAGGAATGCTTTACTTCCAATTATGTAGTCAATTTTAGAATAAATGTGATATGGTGCTGAGAAGAATGTATATTCTGTTGATTTGGGGTGGAGAGATCTGTAGTTGTCTATTTGGTCTGCTTGATGCAGAGCTGAGTTCAAGTTCTGGATATCGTTGTTAACCTTCTGTCTCATTGATCTGTCTGATATTGACAGTTGATGTTAAACTCTCCCATTATTATTGTGTGGGAGTCTAAGTCTCTTTGTAGGTCTCTCAGGACTTTCTTTATGAATCTGGGTGCTACTGTATTGAGTGCATATATATTTAGCATAGTTAGATCTTCTTATTGAATTGATCCCTTTACCCTTATGTAACGACCTTCTTTGTCTCTTTTGATCTTTGTTGGTTTAAAATGTGTTTTATCAGTGACTAGGATTACAACCCCTTCTTTATTTGCTTTCTATTTGCTTGATAAATATTCCTCCTTCCCTTTATTTCGAGCCTATGTGTGTCTTTGCACATGAGATGGGTCTCCTGAATACAGCACGCTGATGGGTCTTTACTCTTTATCCAATTTCCTAGTCTGTGTCTTTTATTTGGGGCATTTAGCCCATTTACATTTAAGGTTCATATTTTTATGTGATAATTTTATCCTGTCATTATGATGTTAGATGGTTATTTTGTCCATTAATCGATGCAGTTTATTCATAGCATTGATGGTCTTTACAATTTGGCATGTTTTTGCAGTGGCTGGTAGTGGTTGTTCCTTTCCATGTTTAGTGCTTCCTTCAGGAGCTCTTTTAAGGCAGGCCTGGTGGTGACAAAATCTCTCAGCATTTGCTTGTCTGTAAAGGATTTTATTTCTCCTTCAATTATGGAGCTTAGTTTGGCTTGATGTGAAATTCTGGGTTAAAAATTCTGTTCTTTAAGAATGTTGACTATTGTCCCCCACTCTCTTCTGGCTTGCTTGGATTCTGCTGAGAGATCCACTATTAATCTGATGGGCTTCCCTTTGTGGGTAACCTGACCTTTCTCTCTGGCTCTCCGTAACATTTTTTCCTTCATTTCAACCTTGGTCAATCTGACAATCATGTGCCTTGGGGTTGCTCTTCTCGAGGAGTATCTTTGTAGTGTCCTCTGTATTTCCTGAATTTGAATGTTGGCCTGCCTTGCTAGGTTGGGGAAGTTCTCCTGGATAATATCCTGAAAAGTGTTTTCTAACTTGATTCCATTCTCCCCATCACTTTCATTTACACCAATCAAGCATAAATTTGGTCTTTTCCCATAGTCCCATATTGGAGGCTTTATTTGTTTCTTTTTGCTCTTTTTTCTCTAATCTTGTCTTCTTGCCTTATTTCATTATTTTCATCTTCAATCACTGATATCCTCTCTTCTACTTGATTGAATCAGCTATTGAAGCTTGTGCATGTATCTCGAAGTTCTTGCGCCATGGTTTTCAGCTCCCCCAGGTCATTTAAGGTCTTCTCTACATTGGTTATTTTAGTTAGCCATTCTTCAAACCTTTCTTCAAGGTTTTTGCTTCCTTGCAATTGGTTAGAACGTGCTCCTTTAGCTCGGAGAAGTTTGTTATTACCGACCTTATGAAGCCTACTTCTGTCAAGTTGTCAAAGTCATTCTGCATCCAGTTTTGTTCCATTGCTGGCAAGGAGCTGCGATCCTTTGGAAGAGAAGAGGTCCTCTGGTGTTTAGAATCTTCAGCTTTTCTGCTCTGGTTTCTCCCCATATTTGTGGTTTTGTCTACCTTTGGTCTTTGATGTTGGTGACCTACAGATGCGGTGTTGGTGTGGATGTCCTTTTTGTTGATGTTAATGCTATTTCTTTCTGTTTGTTAGTTTTCCTTCTAACAGTCAGGTCCCTCAGCTGCAGGCCTGTTGGAGTTTGCTGGAGGTCCACTCTAGACCCTGTTTGCCTGAGTATCACCAGCAGTGGCTGCAGAACAGCAAATATTGCTGCCTGATCCTTCCTCTGGAAGCTTCATCCCAGAGAGGCACCTGCCTGTATGAGGTATCTGTTGGCCCCTACTGGGAGGCGTCTCCCAGTTAGGCTACACAGGAGTCAGGGACCCAATTGTGGAGGCAGTCTGTCCATTCTCAGAGCTCACACACCATGCTGGGAGAACCACTGTTCTCTTCAGAGCTGTCAGACAGGGACGTTTAAGTCTGCAATAGTTTCTGCTCCCTTTTGTTCTGCTATGCCCTGCCCACAGATGTGGAGTCTATAGAGGCAGTAGGCCTTGCTGAGCTGCGGTGGGCTCCATCCAGTTTGAGCTTCCCAGCCGTTTTGTTTAGCTACTCAAGCCTCAGCAATGACAGATGCCCCTCCGCACCAGGCTGCAGTCTCACAGGTCAGTCTTAGACTGAAGCGCTAGCAGTGAACAAGGCTCTGTGGGTGTGGGACCCACTGAGCCACACACAGGAGAGAATCTCCTGGTCTGCCAGTTGCTAAGACCATGGGAAAGTGCAGTATTTGGGCAGAAGTGTCACATTTTTCAGGTACAGTCTGTCACAGCTTTCTTTGTCTAGGAAAGGGAAATTCCCCAACCCCTTGCACTTCCAGGGTGAGGCAATACCCCACCTTGCTTTGGCTCACCCTCCTTGCGCTGCACCTACTGTCCAACCAGTCCCAATGAGATGAACCAGGTACTTCAGTCAGAAATGCAGAAATCACCCGTCTTCCACCTTGATCATGCTGGGAACTACAGACTGGAGCTGTTCCTATTTGGCCATCTTGGAACGGACCTCAAATGAGCAATTCTTAATGTAATCCATAATCTTCAGCCCATCAGAAGTACATGGTTTTCTCTTTATTTTTACTTTTTTTTTCCTTCTCATTATCTTTTAAATATTGTCTTTGGACCCACAGACATCAGAACCAATTGGTCTATGGAAGACGTTTACAATATAGGTCCCTAAACTGGGACCAAGGTACAATCTAACAGAATCTTTGAGAGTGAAATTCAAAAATCTCCATTTAAACTAACTTGCCCATTTATTTTTATGCTGAATAAAATGGACAAATTTTATTCAACTTCATTTTCTAGGAATTCATGATTTATGTTCTTAATCTTATATGTTTTATTTTTTAATGTCTTGGTGACAAAAAAGCATCACTTCCTTGAAAGACTATATTTAATTTATTATATTCTAGTACTTAAACAAAAAACACAATTTAAACTTATGCAATTTTACAACTGAGCTTCCCTTTTTTTAAATTCCCAGGGTCATACTTGCTTCAAGCCACAATTTATAACAGTTGCAGGGGACATTAAGGATCAGTGAATTCAACCTCATTATTTTATGTGTAAAAAACTGAAGCTCAGAGACGAGGATTTGCTATAGTCATACAAAGAGTTAGTGTGTGGACCCATGTCAGAATTCAATTGTCCTGGCCAAAGGCCAATGATTTTCATTTTTTAAGACTTAAATGTGTACAAAATCTTAAAAGTAATATATAACAGTGAATGTAGGGCTTTTACATGGACTTTGGTGGGAAGTCTATGATTTAATTTTAAAGGCATTTAAGTTTTATTCATTGATTCTTCTGCAATATCTTTTCAGCATAAATTTATATAATCTTAGACTTCATCGATGTATTATAATAAAATATATTTCACTATGTTTTATTTATACCTCAATTCATCTAAAAAAAGTTAATGTCAGTTTATAAAAAAAAATACATATATACAATAACAAGATTACAAATAGATAAGACTATTGTGGCTTATTTTTATTTGCTGTGTCATCAGGAAAAGAGATTTAGAGACCAACCAAACAATCTCCAGGCTTCCAACTTTAGTTAAGACATCCTAGAGATGGGGAGGAGAGAAGGAAATAGGATGTGTTAAAATGTGGTTTTAGTTTTCATTATTTCTCGAAGATTGAGATAAAAAGAAAAATGTCTACATATATAATTTCTTCTCACAACATACTCTAATTGGGCCTCTGTTTCCAGCACTCACATACTGCTCTTGTCAAGGACAGTAATAACTTCCTAGATGGTAAAGGTAACAGATGATATCTGATCTTCTTAGCAGTAGTCAATGTAGCTGGCTACTCACTCCGTCTTGAAACTCCTTTTACTCTGGGTTTCAATGGCACCATCTTGGGATGGTTAATTTTAGGTATTAACTTGACTAGGCCCTAGTACCCTAATATTTATTTGGTCAAACAAGTCTGGATGGTACTATGAGGGTATTTTTTTAGATGAGATTAACATTTAAATCAGTAGATTTTGAGTAAAGTAGATTACTGTCTGTAATATGAATGAGTTTCATCTAATCAGTTGAAGACTGAACTCCCCAAGAAACAGGGAATTCTGCCAGCAGACTGTCTTTAAATTGGAGCTGTAAAGGATTGAGTGGGTGGAGGATATTCTGTCAGGTGAAGCAGCCTACCCCAGCCTAGAAATGTCCTCAGGCCAGGAGATCTGCCCTCTTCTACCAACTTGTTGGCTGGCCATTCAGAATGGCACTTTACGTGTGTGTGTGTGTGTGTGAGTGTGTGTGTGTGTGTGCGCGTGCACACATGTGTGTAGTCTTCTCTTTTTTTTTTTTTTTTTTTTTTGAGAAGGAGTCTCGCGCTGTCGCCCGGGCTGGAGTGCAGTGGCCGGATCTCAGCTCACTGCAAGCTCCGCCTCCCGGGTTCACGCCATTCTCCTGCCTCAGCCTCCCGAGTAGCTGGGACTACAGGCGCCCGCCACCTCGCCCGGCTATTTTTTGTATTTTTTAGTAGAGACAGGGTTTCACTGCGTTAGCCAGGATGGTCTCGATCTCCTGACCTCGTGATCCGCCCGTCTCGGCCTCCCAAAGTGCTGGGATTACAGGCTTGAGCCACCGCGCCCGGCTGTGTGTAGTCTTCTCTTACACAAAAATAAGGAAGTTAAATAAAATGATCCTTTCCCTAAATAATTCTTTCCAGAATTTCATTTAAGAGTATCTTGTATTTCAGTCAAAATCTTCAAACTACATAAGTTTTATTAACACTAGAATTTTTTGTAATCCAGACCCTTGCTATTCAAAATGTGGTCAGTGGATTCCCAGCATCTATACTTCCTGGGAACTTTTTGGATATGAACCATTTCAAGCCCTACCCTAGACCTACTGAACTGGGAGGAATCTGCATTTTAATAAGAGCCACAGGTAATTCCTATGCGCATTAAGAGGAGAAAACTGTTATATAATGGCACCTACTACAGGTTTCTGCATGAGCTAATTTCACTAGTCACACTTACTTTGCAAACGCCTAGTGACTTCTAGGGCAATAATATTTAAATATGTACTGCCTTTAAAAATATTATATATATTTTGCTAAATCTTTATAGCAATCGTACTAAGTTATTAAGCAGTTCTGACTGTCCCTAATTACAGATGAGAAAATGGATAATAAGTTGATATGATATGCCCAAATTTACACTGCTAATAGTGACAGAACCTATGCATTTAGGGAGCAAATATTGTCTCCAATACCCACGTGAAGATGGAAGATGGCTGGCAATGGTCCCTCCCTTTTTCAACTAGTTCAGTTTATACCATGAGACCTACTAGGGCCTCAGCTCTATATCAAATTTTAAAATCCCCATATGTACTGAAAAATAAATCACACTCTCTAAGTCATTCTGAGTTGAGCTGAAAATCCAATTATCACCTCACTAGCTGACATCGTAAATCTCTCCCAATTCTTAGCAACCAAGAGATAACCTTAAAAGCACTAACTCCACTGAGCTTTATGACCTTCTCTCCTTCTGAAGTTTCTCAGCATATCCTCTCAGAGCTCTGACATGGGTTGGAATGTCAAGCAGACAGGCCTGGATTCAAATTCTGGCCTTGATTCTTTCTTTCTAGATATGACACAAGGGCAAATTATTTAGCTCCTTTGAACCTTAGATTCCACTTCTATACCATAGAGATTGTTCACCTATTGATAAAGGCTGTTATTGGAATTAATGAAATAACAAATGCACAGTGCTTAATGAAATATTTAGTTCCCAAAAAGTAGTCCATAATGGTAGTTGTTGTCATTCATCTCTCTAAGAAAGTTTTCTCATCTGCCAAATTGAGAAAATTGAACTGAACAATTTTTTAAAGTCCTTTCATTTCTGACATTTGAAAAGTTTAACTCATGTTTACATTTCATGTTCTACTTTCTTATTCAGAATTCAGAGCTCACCTTCATTTTTTAAAGAAAAACGTAGATTTGTATGATTGAAATATGAGACTGTTTCCTGACTGAATGAGATTTCCAAGAATGCTTAGGGGACACAGGCTGGAGAAGTTATTATATTTTGATTTGAATACTATAAAATCAACAAGATAGGCCATGCCAAAAAACTGAAATATGTTCTTTAAGTTGCCAGAGTTTTAAAATTGCTTTCTCTAAATTGGAAGAATGAATATCAATTGGTATTGGCCTTACCTTGAAATATTACAAAAATTAAAAGATAGAGTAGTGATTGTATGTATTATATTCTGTAGCATGGGGCCTCTCAGAGAACAGGGCAACCAATTGAAAGAAAATATTCCCCAGCTGGACTGATCATGTGTGAATTCTACAAGAAAAAGGTGGTTGGTTACTTGTCTTCTTAGTTACTTAGACATACGCCTGTCTTTGAAAATATATAAAAGTCTTATTCTTAAAGTAAAAGAATAGAAAGAGAAAAAGGAATTTAAAAATCTACAGCATACATACTTAGCTACCATGTGCTGCTTTATTGCAATAGCAAAGAGAAGGTACCTTTACATCTCAGCCTCCACTAAGCATAATTTTCTATAAAACACTTCCATAAGAGCACTTAAAAATCTAAATTTTCTTTTTGGATAACTGTTTTGTTATGATTGTGACCAAAGTGACACTAAAGGATGAATTGAAATAGCACATAGAACATTTCTTATTCTTTTGACCTTAGAATAGAATTTCAGATTCTTCCCTTTAAATGTCTAATGTGTTGTTTAAAAAAAATAAACAAGACTTATTTACTCTTTTGAAAAATAAGAACCAGAAGAAGTTATTTCCTTTCCCCACTGGATATCTGATTATCTCTCTCTGGAAAAAAATTCTGTGTACTCTATCTTCTGTTGTCTACTTAAGTTTTAGCAAAAGTTCAAAAATGTGATTAAAAATATAAGAACTCGGAGGGGTGCAGTGGTTCACACCTGTAATCTCAGCACTTTGGGAGGCCGAGGTGGGTGGATCATGAGGTCAGGAGTTCCAGGTCAGGAGTTCGAGACCAGCCTGACCAACATGGTGAAACCCCATCTCTACTAAAAATACAAAAATTAGCCAGACGTGGTGGTGTGTGCCTGTAATCCCAGCCACCCAGGAGGCTGAGGCAGGAGAATCACTTGAACCCAGGAGGTGGAGGTTGCATTGAGCCGAAATTGCACTACTGGACTCTAGCCCGGGTGACAGAGTGAGACTCTGTCTCAAAAAAAAATAAATAAAATAAAATTATATATATATATGTGTGTGTGTGTGTGTATGTGTGTGCGTGTGTATACATATAGATATATGAACTCAAAAAATAGTATTATTTTAGATACCTAGGTATATATTAATAGTGTTCTGCATGCAGGAGAACAGATACTGTTGTGATTATATGACCACATTAAAGTTTGTCTTTAAGAAACAAGGATATCTGCCATATCTTCTTCCTGACCTAACTTTAACTACACTGTGTGTAAAATGAATCAGAAAGGGATTTCAAGGCCCTTTTGGTCTATGATTGACTATACATACATAAGATCATTTTGTCTCTATCTATTCATTAATGCAGTCAGACCAATGACAACGTATTGGGCACCTGCTTATATGTTTCAAGGGTGTCAGATTTATTGTATCTCATAGCGTGGGAGTGGCAAGAAAGTATTCATATGTTCAAAATAAGTAGTCAAGTCAGAATTTGGTTCCAAACATGTCTCACTTTGAGATCCCCAAATTCTAATCACTATGCTATACATTGCCTCTAGTAACCACTGGATGATCTATGATTATTCAGGCCTGGGATATTTGGCAGATATTTTCTCAAAAACAAATGAAATGAGACTGTCACATCAAGAAGATAGTTGCCATGATTTGTTGTCAATGATATAATTTTACCTTTCATATAAAAAGAAAAATTGTGGAAAACTTGTATATGCCACTATAAGTTTGAGAGCTTCCCAATAGCTGAATCTTTTCTGATGACTGACATGCCTGGTTATCTTAAGTATAATTTTTGACATTGTCTACTACATGGACATTTTTAAGATTTACATACCTCAGGAAATAAATATTTTCCAAATGACCAACGCATGATGCTACAAAACCGTGTTTGTGTCTAAGATCCATTCTGAGTGAAAGATAGACCAATGGATTTTAAATACAAGAAACTTATTGATGTGGCTTCATATTCTACATTACAAATGACCTTTGAGATACTATTGTTCATCACAGTTGGGTATAAGATAAAAGAAAATCAACAATTATTTGAAAAGGCTATTAAAATATTCTTTCCTTTTTCAACTACATATCATTATGAGGTGAAATTTTCTTCATATAGTTCAAGCAAAACAATATATTGCAACCAATTTAATGTAAATACATATGTTAAAATACAAGTATTCCGTATTAAGCCAAATATTAAAAAGATTTGAAAAAATTTAAAAAACACATTAAAATTTTTGTAAAATATAGTTTTTTATAAAATATGTTAAGTCATAATAGATTTATTGTTATTTATATATATATAAAATCAAATATTTTAAATGTCTGCAGTATAATTCTAATATTGGAAATGTTGAGAAATTTGTCTCTCATGAATAAGAGCTCTTTGGACTCCTCAATAATTTTTAAGAGTACAAGGGGTTCCTGAGGCCAAAAAGTTGAAATACTGCTGCCCTATCACATATAAAACTATGCTATAACACTAGATTCATTACAATAATGTGTTATTGGTGCAAGAACATTTAAGCACACCAGTGAAGAGAATGGAGTCCAGAAATAGACTCATATATATGATAATTAAATACTATAATAAAGTTTGCATTTTAAATTAGCAACTATATCAGAAAGGTCTTGACAGGAAACAGATGGCACTGCAAAATGAGGTAATTAAAGAAATTTTAATAAAGGGACTGTATTCAAGGGTATGAAGAGGGTTAAAAGAAATTAGTAGGAACAGAGCACACCACTTTGCCAGAAAGAGTGGGACCCTTTACCTTCCTAGGTGTGAAGGGTCAAAGAGAAGGGCATATGTAAACTGGGAATAGAACCATTCCCTTAGTAGCTGTAGGAGAGGGCTTCCAGGAAGAAAGTGGGACCTCCCAAAGAGGATGGCCATTGCCAATCAGCAGACCAGCAAAAAGGGAGCCAGAGAGCAACCAAACCTCAGTCTACTCCCATCTTCTGATCTCTTACTGGTGTCTCCTGTTGGCCAAACCCAAGTAAACAATCATTCTAGGGCATGCATAGCAGAAGCTGATAATGATGGAAAGGGGATTTAGAGGGGCAGGAAGAAGATGCTCAAAGAATAAGAGTATCCTGTTTATTCTTTGCCTATACCTCTTCAGTCCTATATACCTTTGCTATTTTGTAAGGAAACACAGCTGTGCATTTCTAATTTTATGATCCAGTGGATGAGATAATACTCAAGTGCGCTATGGGCAGTCTGGATGACAATGTCTCTTAGTGCTCCAGAGCTACCCTTCTGGAGAAGGCATTGATGGAGAATTGCAGTATATACTTGTGATTTATGGTTTAATGGGACTATATGTTTTTATCCTCTCCAAAATTTACATGTTAAAACCCTAACCCCAAGTGAGATAGTATTGAGAGGTGGAGACTTCAAAAAGTAATTAGGTCATAAGGGTGGAGCCCCCAGAGTGGAATTAGTGTCCTTATAAGTGAAAGAGACTTGAGCTACCACTCTCCCCGCATGCACTCACCAAGGAAGGGTATGTTGAAGACATAATCAAAAACCTGACCATGCTGGCACCCTGATCTTAGACTTCCAGTCTCCAAATTGTGAGAGATAAATGCTTTTTGTTTTATACACCCATTCTATAGCAGCCCAAACTGGGTAAGACAAATGGTTAAAAAAAAAAAAAAAAAAGGAAGAAAGAAAAAGCAGGTCATTGAAACACAGTCCCTCATTTTACAAGGAGATCAGTATCTTTGAGAAAGAGACCTTCAGAGTAGGTAAGAGTCCATTAATTTCCTCTGCAGTGACTCAAGCCAGGTTTCTGCTTACTTGAGCTAAAATTATTCTGCTTAAATTGTCAAATAGCCCTTTGATAAGCCCATTTATTTAGTTTCTAGGGACTCTGTGACCAATTAGCCATTGCAAAGACCTCTGCAAGTTGAAACACTCTGATTATAGTAACCAATTCACAGGAAATTTAGATATTGGTGGTATGAGATACAGACTTTAATAACTAAGATTCATTTGGGCAATAAATTAATGAAAAATGTATAATTTCAGCAGAGAACATAAATCTATAATAATCAAACTAGATTCTAGAAGTGGAAAATAAAATAAAACCCTGCACTCCTAGGTTTTACTGAAGTAAATTATGTCCCCACTGTGTCTCTGATGGTTACACACCACCATTCTTGATTATTATTCAAGAATATTATCATTTCCCATTGAAATGAGAAAGCCTAATTCTGCATTTCCTATTGTCATCTATTAACTACAGAAGACAGCTACACTGAAACTTTCAACATGTTGGATATCTACTATCTTATTCCCTACTCTGGACAAGTTAATTTCTAGGTCAGGGGCGCAGCTAATACACTGAGATTCTTTCAGTAAAAACCTTGGAGTACCCTTTATCAATCGCCTGGCTAGATCACAGGTATCTTGAATTCCAAGTCTATTTCTTGGTTTACTTCATCTGTTTCATTTTCTGAAAGGTAGTCTTTTTTGCTCTGGCCATTTTGTTTATTTATTTTTGAAACAGGGGCTCATTGTGTCACCCAGGCTGGAGTGCAGTGGAGTTATCACAGCTCACTGCAGCCTCAACTTCCTGGACTCAAGTGATCCTCCCACCTCAGTCTCCTGAGTAGCTGAGACCACAGGCATGCACTGCCACTCTCAGCTATTTATTTTTATTTTTTTGGTAGATACAGGATCTCCCTATGTTGCCCAGGCTGATCTTGAACTCTTGGGCTCAAGTGATCCTCCTGCCTCGGCCTCCCAAAGTGCTGGGATTACCCACATGAGCCACTGTGCCTGGCCTACTCTGGCTATTTTTAAAGTTATCTTTTTATTTTAGGTTTTCAGAAGCTTTCCAAGATGTACCTGTATTTGGATTTTTTGCTTGTGTTTTTTGGTGGGTTTTCCATTTTTGTATTTATCTTGCTTGAAGTTCATAAAGCTTTGTGAATGTTGGGCACAACTTTTTTCTATCCATTTCAGGAAACTCTAGAGCATTGACTCTTTGATTACTACAAGATATTAGGTCTGTCCCATTCTCTTTTTCCTCTCCTCATGTAATTCCAATTACATATATGTTAGATCATTTCACTCCGTGCTGTATATCTCTTATATTCTTGTTTTATTTTCTATCCTTTGGTTGCTTCCTTTCTTCATTCTAGAGATACTTTTCTATGCCCCCATTCTAAATCATTAATCCTTTCTTAAACTGTGTCTTTTGTATACTTGATTGTATTTATTTTCTACTTCTAGAATTCATATTTTAGTTTCATATTCTCTGCTAAAGTTATAAATTTTTCATTAATTTCTTGCCCATATTAATTCTAGTTATTAAAGTCTGTGTCTGATACCACCAATATCTGACTTTCCTGTGGATTGGTTACCATTTTCTGATTTTTCTCTAGATTTTTACAGTCAGTTCTTGTCTTTTACCTGCCTGCTATTTTATTTTTAAATAGAGCCCTAGAGAGTCTGCATAAAAAAATAAAGACACAATTGGAAGTTCTGAATGATGACACTTCTTGCAGACAGCATTTACTTTTACTACTAACAGGCTATTGGGGTAGAAACTGATCATCTTAATGCAGTGAGATTGAATTAATTGAGAGGCAGGTTTCACTTATTGCAATGTCTGGTCTATTTCTTATTTATTTCACTTTAAGCAATGGTCTTTTAGGTGTCTCTACTGAAAACTTTATGTTTTTACCTTAACTCCCCTTTGGTGGGTCCTAGAATCCATTTTTTTCCCCTCCCAGCCCCATGAGGTTGCTTAACACTTGCTGAGTGGCTCAGTCTTTCAGGGCACTGCTTTAGTATTTGTAAGTGTGTCAAGGAGAAAGCAGAGCTAAATGTCAGGCACAAGTCTTTGGGTTTCCATTTCCTCCAGGATTTTGGGTCCTTCAAGTACTCACCTCCCTAGTAGCTTTCCAGTGCCTTCACACAGGTTTTTAAAAAGTATCTTATCCAGTTTTCCTGCTTGTCCTTAGCAGGAAGACTGGTCAGATATAATTACTAGGTGGAGGTAGAAATAGTACCCTCATGTTTTGATTGATGGTTCAGTTATATATTGATTTTGAGATTGGAAATAATTTGCTAACAGAATATTGAAGATTTTGCTGTTGAGAATTTAAGTTCGATTCTCATTTCTCTTTTTTCAATTATTGTTCTTTGTTTACTGTGTTTTATTTTTTATTTCAGGGAGCATGCTTCCCTTTTTTTTGTCACCAGTTTTTGAAATTTCAAGAACATGTGCCTTGAAGATATGTTTTTAATCCTTTGTTCTGATCATTCAAAAGATCTTTAAATCAAGAGACTCATATTCTTCAACTTTGTGAATTTATTTTTAATCACTTCTTTATAATTTATTTCATTCCATTTTTACTCTTTTCTCTTTTTGAAACTCATTTACCTGGATGTGGTTCACTCAGACTGATATTTTGTTTTATATTTCCTTCCCTATTTTATATCCCTTTTTTAAAAATCCTATTTTCTGGAAAATTTCCTTAACTTTATCATTTAAATTTTCTATTGAATTTTAATTTTTGCTATTGTATTTTAAATTTACATGCCATCTATGTTCTTTGAAAGACTTTTCTTACTTCATAGAAACAAATTTTCTTTTATCTTCCTTGAGATGTTAATGAGTTTTTAAATTCGAGTTTTTATATCCTCGCATAATCTCTGATTTCCCCCAAGTTTTGTTGTTGCTGTTTTTGTTCATGTTGCTTCCTGTCTTTCATGATAAAAACTTAATGGCATGATCTTTGGCTGCCCAATCATATCATATCAACCTGACAACAAAAAGATTTTTGCAATCTGTGACTATGACAGAAATTTGTTGACTGTAGGTTTCATGTGGGGTGACTGTTAGCTAATTTTCTATTGAATTATCTGGAGATGGTGAGAAATCTCAAGGAAGACTTTTCCATTTCTCTTCCTGCAGAAGTAATTTTGGCTACTAGTGTCCTGAGAGTCCACATATTTACTACACTCTTCTCACCCTCAATGTACTTACGTTTCCATAGCAAAGAGAAACTCAGAAATTTTCTGGAGAGTAAACCTCAGTCTTCTACTAAGACTGGTCAGGGCTAAAAATGAGGAGGGAATCCGGGAGTTATCTACTTAGAAAATCTTTCAGTCGGAACTGCTTTTTGCCTCCTCATCTTCACCATCTCTTTCAGAAGTATCCAATGCCTTTGATTTCTGTTAAGAGGTTTAACAAAGCAGATTAACTTGATAGCTTCTAGCAATGCCAGTTTAGATTTATGTTTTCTCAAGTTGGCTAATTCAGTTACCACTTGTCCATGGATTCTCCAGCTTCCAACAGTTTTTTACTATTATTTTCTGTGTTATTCTCTGAGCTTTGGCATCGGTGCTTTTTTAATAAACTTCCATTTTGGTGGAATTTCAGAAGGTGGCAAATAAAGACATGCATTCAAATCACCATCCTTAGCTAGAAGCCATTGTTTGCTTTGAATAAAATACCATTTCGTACTGTTTTACAAGTGCATGTATTATATTGAATAGAAGGCATATTAGGAAGTAAATATTTTAAAGTATAAAGGTTAAAACATAAATACATAAAATTTTTGGCCCAGCATATTTGGGTATGAGAGTCAGAATTTACTTCTGAGAACCAGGTACATGGCTGGAGGTGAAGAGGGATTCTCAGGTATGAAACCTAAATAATTTCTGTGGTGTTTATTTTTTAAATTAATAAGCATGCACTCAGGATGTAGTTAAATAAAAATACTAGCAAAAGAAAAATATACACAAAATATACAGTACATTTTGGCATAAGACTAGATTATTTGTGGAAGTGAATAAATATTACTGATAGAACCAGGCACAGTGACTCATGCCTGTTATCTCAGTACTTTGGGAGGCTGAGGCAGGCAGATCACTTGAGCTCAGGAGTTCCAGACCAGCCTGGCCAATATGGTGAAACCCCGCCTCTACTAAAAATAGAAAAATTAGCCAGGCGTGGTGGTGCAGTGCTACTGGGGAGGCTGAGGCACGAGAATGGCTTAAACCTGGGAGGTGGAGGTTGCAGTGAGCTGAGATCATGCCACCGCACTCCAGCCTGGGCAACAGAGTGAGACACCATCTCAATAATAATAATAATAATAATAATAATAAATATTACTGATAGGACACACATTTTGAAAGAGGAAAAAACACACTGGTATTGAAGGCTATAAAAGACTGACTTTTTTTTAGGGCTGAATTATCCCATGGAAAAATCTATGTGTATGTACAAAATGCCTTTGTGTCAACATACTGCCGTGTCCATGGAGAGAGGCTGAGGCAGTGCAGCTCCAGCCCAAGGCACTGGGACGCAGGGATGGCAAAGACGTCGCTTCCTTAGCCTGGGCAACTGTCCGGGCTTTGCGCAAGAAGAAGCTGCAGCCCACCGGGCGCCCTCACCCTGACACTTTCAGCAGTAAACAAGATAAAAAACAATTCCTTAAAGATAAGCCTGAGCTCGTAGGTGTAAAAGTTGGTGTCCAAACCAGGGGCTGTAATGGCGTTTCTTGTACCCTAGAATATACGAAGACAAAAGGAGATTCTGATGGAGTTATAGGAGTCAGAGTATTCATGACAAGAAAGCACAGCTAACACTTTTAGGAACAGAAGTGGACTATGTTGAAGACAAATTATCCAATGAGTTGTGTTCAATAACCCAACATGAAAGGAACTTGCGACTGTGGAGTAAGTTAATATTTGACATCTCCAGACTCTTCTGGCCATAGGCTCCAGGAAAGCTAGTGGAAACCTTGGGGCTCACTGAGAAAATCATGTGACTGTCATGTGCTTAACTTGCAGCTGCCTTGTAAGGAAAATAAAGTGATGCATTTTGAAAATGAAGCCAGTAAGTTAGATTCCAGAATAAACGATATTTATATTCTCTGTAGGGGACGGAAAGTAAGACACTATCTTTCTCTTTGGATCATTTAACCCTCTTGCATCATTTGTTTTAGAACCAGTTTCTTCAAAGTTGCTTTCCTGGGCATCTGTTTATCCATTTCCTGAACCGTGTGCACTCATTAGATCTCTATTGAATGGCTTGAACATGCATCTCCTTCAGCATTTCTCCCATCCGGATTGGCGACTCCTAAAATCAGACGTCCTGACTGGTGGTAGTAACATAGTGGTACATTATTTTTCCACCCAAACTTAACATAGCCTTTTTACGTTTTTATCAAAAATTCACTGTCAGATGCCTTGTTGTGGACCCTTTAACAGCACCAGGAAAGGATTTTCTTCAACTGGAGTACAGATTAGTGCTGAGTGATGGTATCAAAAGGTAAGAAAGACTTCATCTACCTGTTTTTTAATCTGTTTCGTTTACCACCCTGTATGTCTGCTCAGAGATGAGATCTCAAGCTGACTTCGATTCTTTTAGTTGAGGAGTCTCTTAAAAGCCATCTAGCCCACCTCCCTCAATTCTCTGTGTGAGGAAGCAAAACCCCAGGGAAGTCAAAGGGCTCCTGTCCACCCCCCCCATGCCACAGGCGGAGGGCAGGGGCTTTACCCCCGTCTCCCCTACCTTGTAGGTGACATACATGCTCCGCCCTCTGAGTCAATCAGTGAAGGCAAATGTTCTGACTTCTTTATCTGATCAACATTTTGATAGAATTTCTTTAAAATTTGATGGAGATCATATTATTTTTATTTTGAGTGGGAAGGATACTTTAAAACTCTTTTATGAGAATTATCATCTTGTTTCCTTAATCTTTGAAACAGTGGTTTGTAGAAGAGAAAATATTGTAGCAACCCAGAATTATGCTTTTGGAATGTGGTCCTAATTGCAAAGGAGAACATGAGGAGCTTTTCTTAAAATTCCTGGTATACAAATACTTCCTGTTTACTCAGTCCAGATGCTAAAGTTCTTAAACAATATTTTAACCTAACATTTTTATCACCAACTTTTCTTTAAAAGTGTTCCTAGTTTCTGATTTTCCTGGGTTTGACATATTAAGTATTCTATGAGATGACATATATGCTTTTTTAGAAAGCTGATTCTCATGAATTCAAGTAGCTGAGTTTCTTTATGTTTCATTTACTAAAGTAGTTGGTGTAAAACGCACCAAAACCTAGAGTGGTAGTTTTATGTAAATGCTCATGAGTTTGTATCATTAATATAATTGTTGATCCACTTATAATTTGTGCAATACTGTATGTATGTAGAGACTGAGTTGTCAATTTAAAAAAACGTGGCCTCTGTGATCATTAAAAAATTAAAATGGGCCAGGCATGGTGGCTCACGCCTGTAATTCCAGCACTTTGGTAGGCTGAGGCAGGTGGATCACCCGAGGTCGGGAGTTTGTAATCAGCCTGACCAACATGGAGAAACCCCGTCGCTACCAAAAATACAAAATTAGCTGGGCATGGTGTTGCCTGCCTGTAATCCCACCTAGAGGGGAGACAGAGGCAGGAGAATCGTTTGAACCTGGAAGGTGGAGGTTGCAGTAAGCCAAGATCGTGCCATTGCACTCCAGCCTGGGCAACAAGAGTGAAACTGTCTCTAAATAAATAAATAAATAAATAAATAAATAAATAAATAAATAAAATGTCTTTGTGTAGGTACACATCAAAACTTTCGATTTAAATAAAGATCAAGTTGAGTAAGATCCATCTAGGACCCAAGTAACATAATATGTGAATAATTTAAAGAGTTTCTATTATGCCCAAGAAGTTTAAGTTACAAATTTAATGTTTGTCAAGTACTATTGTCAGATCAAGACTTATATATTAGTAAAAGCTCAATAGAGAATAGTTGCGCAACATAATTACCTTGGCCTCATTTTTCTTTTCTTTTTTCAGCAGTTATGGAATAGCCACACTGTATCAAATAGTATAGTAGTGCTGAGATATGGGGAAATCAATCCCTAACACCCGATTTCCTGATTCTGCTCTGGAACTTCTCGGGTTGCCTCCAGTGAATCAGCAACATCCGGCAATTCCTACTCATGGGCATCTTTGATTTGTCTCCCTGGCTGCTGTTTCGCTTTTCATAGAAAACAGCCAATGGCTCTGTAATTTCTTCAAGTACAATTCTTTTAGCCTCAGCTATGCAGCAGTTCGCTTTTTCCCCCTCTTTCTGGTACTCTAGTCATTTCTGTTCTTGCTTTCTATTCCTCAAAAGTTTTGCAACACAAGAGCTGTAGCAAGGCTTTACGTCATATCTAAGATAATTCCAAGTCTGTCTAGGAGAGCTGTGCAGGGGCAGTTTATGAATCTAAATTACATAATTAGTAGAAGAACTTTCTAATTTACTCAAATCTTATTGCCTATGATCTCTGTCTTTAGACTTGACTAGGTTTTCAACTAGTTCATACTAGCTTTGCTTTTTTTTTTAAAATGAAAAGTACTATTGAGCGCTTACTAAATATTGGACATTCTGTAGTCTTATCTCATGTACTCCTTCCAGTTATGTGAGATACTTAGGGAAAGTTAGCAGCATAAGAAGGAGGCAGAGCCAGATGGGTTGAGTTAGCAGCCTAGCTAGGCCACTCACTAGCTTTGTCATGTTAGGCAATTATCTCATTCTCTAAGAGCTTCGGGTACAACTACTCACCTCATAAAGTTTAGTGCATAAATGAGTTAATATACATAAAATATTTATAAATACTTATATGTAAAATACTGTAGTGAGCAAATGAGTTAATATATGCAAAATACTTAGAATTGTGGCTGCATACAATCAGCACTGTATAAATATTAACTGTTAGTATTTTACTCATTTTACAAATGAGAAACAGACTCAGAGGGATCTATGCTGCTGAACTCCAAACAGCTCATAAGTAGCATCATGTCAATTAATAATTATATTATTGAATGGTTGAATATTTTTTGACACATATATTATTCCCGCCTTTGATGTCCTAAAATGTTTCGGTCAATAGCTCTACATCTAAATCTTCATGTATACTAATCCTCTCCCTTAGGATAAAATCCACAGAATAAAGTCCAAAAGTATACCAATGTTTAAGATTTTGGTGTGCATTGCCACAATATCTGTCACCTATCAGCAATACATGACGGTGTCCATCCACTTAAACTCTTACTAATATTGGGTAATATTCACTACTTATAGCAAATCCACAGACTTTCCATTTAACATTATGTTTGTTAAGAGGGTAATTTTATTTTTTAAGGTGGTTCTTTTTTTGCTAATATTTAGCAAGAATTAAATAATGCCAAAGTCTCTGTTCACTTAGGAAGTGTTGGCCAGGCGCAGTGGCTCACACCTGTAATCCCAGCACTTTGAGAGGCTAAGGCAGTGGATCACTTGAGGTCAGGAGTTTGAGGCCAGCCTGGCCAACATTGTGAAACCCCATCTCCACAAAAAATACAAAAATTAGCTGGGCATGGTGATGCACACCTGTAATCCCAGCTACTTGGGAGGCTGAGGCAAGAGAATCACTTAAACCCAGGAGGCAGAGGTTGCAGCGAGCCAAGACTGTGCCATTGCACTCTAGCCTGGGCATCATGAGGGAAACTCCATCTCAGGGGGAAAAGAAAGGTGTAGATAAACATTCCCAACTATTGTCCCAGTTTTCTAGCACAATCTATATCACTTTTGAATACGTTTCCCATATCCAGCTTATTATGGTTAGAGAGACACTGAATTGACATCTACATGTCATCTGAGTATTTCCATTCATTCAACTCTCTCTGATAAGTGACATGGTTATAAGTCACTTGTCAAATTTGGTCTCTTTCTTCTTAATATTCTAGTTGGAAATGAAATTTAAGTTTTCTAGACACATCTGCAAGGCAAATATTACTGGAAGTTTTTATTTCTCCTAAAAAATATACTTATTTCATTTCAGCAATAACTACAACTATTGTTTATCAGCCTCTGAAGATCTTATCTTCCTGTCTGAGGTTGCCGTGGAAGCTGGGGTGGTTGCCAGGAAGGAAACAATATGGAGAGGATAAAAAAAATAGATGGATTTGGGGATTCTCTGCTGAATGGATGTTTGGAGACATTTGTGCTAAACAAATAAAGATATTTTAAGATAGAACAATAAATTTACGTGCCTACTATTCAGAAGTTCCTTAAATCTTAGTAACTAAAGACAAATATAAAATGGGCCAATTAAAGACCAGAGAGAGGAGCAAAGTCTATACACTTCATGACTGATATCAGTTTCTGAGTCAATACTTCTGGGTTACTGACTAAATACAAAAACAAAATTTCCATGAGGACAACTATGACTTTAACCTCTGCTGCATATAGAAACAGAATAAAGGTGTTCAATTATATTAGATTTACACCTGCACGTGTATGTTGAGAGAGACAGTATTGTGCTGCTACATGTTTAATAATTAACTCTCTGACAAAAGAATGATCTAATTTATGACATCTGCCAATTTCTGTGGTGTAAATGCTCCCATAATGGCTGATTTCAACATGGTACCACTGAATGTGAAAGTGGGAACAGGTGCATATGATCAACTTTCACAAGTCAGTGTGAGCCAGCTCTAGCATACCACCATAGAATCTTCAGAACAAGTGGCAATTTATTACATTGTCACAGAAATCCGTAATTGTATCTGCCTACATCACTACACACAATTAAACCCAATGTGTGCTGTCAAATGTAGAAAACTGCATAACAAGGATGGAGGAATAAACTTTCATACTTTCTCTGTCCCTCAGCATCTATAGTCAGTGCTACCATTTGATCTGCATCTAAGAAGTTTCTTCCTTGATCTATGGAAAACAAATGAAGACGACCTTCTTGTGGCTGAAGAAAATAAATTATTAACCCCTGGAGCCAGAGAAAATAAATAGGGAGGCTTTGTTCAAGCTAAAGAAAATAAATTAAACATAAAAGATGCTATTTCAGGGACAAAGATTTATCATTTTTAAAGCTGGTTGAGGGCTAGACTAATATTGCAAAGTTCCAGAGAGTAGCTCTACACTGCTTCCCTGAAAAACTCATTATAAACCAAGCTACAGTCATCTTCTGAATTGCAAAAGAGCCCTGGCAGTCGGCAGGTAGTTTGTCCTTCTGCCTATTCTTCAAGAAATCAGTAGCCTCCCTTCTTTATGGAAGATTATGCCCCTGTTCTGCTTCCTTCCTGAGATGCTTTGCATGTATGTCGTAAATTGTCCTCTTTCAGCTCAGAGACAACTTGTCAGAGGACATATTCAGAGCCATCTTTCCAGTTCACAGTCTCTTCTGTAAGGGTTGTGGGCATGTCAGATGATCCACTCACTTATCTACATATGACTTACCATTATTTCAGGGGCTGACTTGTGTGTCAAAGAGCGTAAGTGTAAATTATTATTTGATATGGCTATATTCTTTGTGGTGTCTATAAAAACAGTGAAATAATTGAGCCTGAGAGAAAGAATAGCGACACCCATGAATTTGAAAAAGGGTGCATTTTATTGTCTATTAAACATTCCTCATTTATTATCGGGTAATTAGTAACATCAGGACAAATGTCAACATTCAAATTTAGGAGCCAGAATTGGGAGAAATTGACAAAAGTGAAAAATAAGCTAATTAGCATTAAAAACAATACTAGCTCTTCCTTGACCTTGGAGTGTGATCTTGGCTGATATATCTTCATGTGTGGGATTTAGTTTTTACATCTTGTAAATTTATAGCTAAAATGTACAGAGAGCTTCCTATGTGTCAAGTCCTGTCCGACATTTGTGGCATGAATCACATGATTTAAATACACGAGGAGCTCATAAGCAGCATCTTAGTGAGCTGATGGTAGTTTACTGAGGTTATGAGTGTCACCGTGGGCATCCTACAGAGCACTGTTTTGCACCATATGATCTCCAGTATCCTTTTTTTCTTATTAACTGGATAAGTCTACAACTTCTAGAGTACTGAAGCTCAGTGTCTAGGGATAAGCCCAGGAATCTACCGTTCATCATTATCCACCCAGATGATTCTTTCACGTACTGATGTGTGAGAAACAGTTTTTGGAGAGTAATTCTATGCAGACCTTAGTGAATTTCAAAGGTCTAAACCCTCACCAGCACCACATTCTGGCCCACAGAAAAAGCTGGACTTTTCTATAATGTTTACATCACATTGCCTACACTGCATTGTCTACACCACATTGTCTACACTGCACTGTTTCAAAGGCAGCCTCTCCAAGACTGTTCTATGCCTACTGTCCAACATCTTTCCCATCTCCTAATACCTTGTGTTAGCCAAGATTTGTTTTTCCCCAAAAGGTTTTTAGTCAAGGACATCACAGGTATTGCCCCATAAAGGGAAAATGGTTGCCTGGATGGACGCTTGATGCATCTTTCATTCTTTGCTATCAGACTTCTGGCCTAAGGAGGTTGCCATGCAATAATAGCAAGAGGACTCAGATGAAAGCCAAAAACATGAGCTAAAAATCAAATTTCCTCCTTACAGTGAGACTTTTAGCAAGTTGGTAGATCTTTTGAGCCCAGTTTTCCTCAACTGAAAAATAAAGATAATGACATCTAGCTTGCAGGGTAGTTGTGAGAATTAAATATGACATTTTATGCTAAGGCACCTCAGTAATTGGAGGCACTCAGTGAAAATTGTTGAATCTCTTCCTTGACTTTAATTGTTCAGGGCACACATCATTCAAATCATGGGAACTATAAATGCCAATGGGTACATTGGGAGAATGGCAGATTTGCAAATTTTATGGGAGTTATAAAGCAAAATGTGATCGGGACCACAGAGGCTGATATTTTTATTTGTGATAAAAAAAATGTTCTGTGTTCTCAAGGAGTTTGAATCTGAGTACATGCAAAGATATGCACATGATTTACTTCCTAATGACAAAGATTCCTCACATGTGGGCCTGTTGTGCTTGCTGTTCTTTATACATTGGCTTCATTAGTTAAAAAAAATCTGAAATTTCTGAATCTTTACTAATACTGAGTTTAATCATATGTGCATAATCAATTTGTATATAAGATGCCACATTAAGTAAAAAAGAAAGATGCCACATAAAATACATGTCACAATACAAATACGTTTTGACATTTGCTCCCAAACTGAAAAGTATTTGTAACTAAAATAATCAAATCTTTTGATTTCCAGTTTCTTTTCTGAATAACGGCTTATTCCCAAAGAGTGAAGTGAGTACCTGCATAATGATGGGTACTAGGTTAGTTACTAGAGCAATTGTTCCCATCTTTGCACATCAGAATAAATTGGGTGGTATTTCATAAATAAAATTAAATTTAAAGTATAATATACACTCAATTAATACAGTATGATTGAATATGTGTTCAAATATATGTTGAATATATGTATATATGTCACAGTTCTGTAAAGTATTATAAATTATATTTAATATGTATTGTAATAAACATACATATTATAATTATAATACATAATAATTTTAAAATAATTTTATATGTCATTATAATTATAATTTATATATTAAAAGTATGATAATTTATATTTATGTATAATTTATATTAATTATATTTATAATTTATAAACTATAAATATACATAATATAATATTTATAAGCCATACATATATCATTTTAAAATTATAAGTATAAATTTAAATTTATATTTATAAATATAAATTATAATTATAAATATTTTAATAATTTTATATAAATTATACAGATATAATTGAATATAAATATAATTAAATATAAAGGTAGACTATAATTTAAAATAAACATGAATCTGATTCTCTGAGATATGACTCCACCTTAGAATCAGATTTGGCCCCACCTCAGAGACTCAGGTTCCATTTGTCTGGAGTAAGAACAAGATGCTGGTTTATTCTAAATACTCTCTGATGTGCAGTCAGGGTTCTGAACCACTACCTTAGATATACAAGGAGAAATAAGATTCAATCACTGTCTTCAAGGAGCTGACCATCTAAATTCTTAACTCGAGCTGCCATAACAAAGTATCATAGACTGGGTGACTTAACAGAAATTGATTTGTCACAGTTCTGGAGGCTAAAAGTCCAAGATCAAGGTGCTGGCAAGGTAAGCTTTATCTTGAGGCCTCTTCTTTTGGTTTGCAGGTGGACCACCATGTCACTGTGTGCACACATGTCCTCTTCTTTGTGTATACATGTGGGGACAGAGAGAATAAGCTCTCAGGTCTCTTGCAAGGGCACTAATCCCATCATGAATGTTCTACTCTCATGACCTCTTGTAACCCTTATTACCTCCAAAAGGCCTTATATTCAAACACCATCACATTCAGGGTTAGAGTCCCAATTTAAATTTTGGGAGAGACACAAACATTCGGTCTATCATGGGATAAGCAGGTACATAGATATATTATGTAGTGTCTTGCTGTAACAGAATGAGCACACATCACATGCAGCTATATGAATTGTCATTACCAGGTGACTCTTTTTCATTGCATAGTTAATATCTTGAACCATTAAACCAGCTGAAGACTTAAAGAAGTATATTACGCTGCAGTGTGTCCTCATGAAGAGAAAGGATCTACATTTTGAGGAACACGTCCAACTGGTTCCTTGAGTAGTAAACATGGCCTGACAGGGCTGAAGTTCTCTGGATTCACTCAGCGGCTCAGGAAGAAATGAAAATTCAAAGAGGTAATCTCAACTATTTTTGACTGAGTGAGCCAGCCCCTCTCTGACAGAAGATGATGAGAGATATCAGACCCTCCTTGCAGACAGTTTCTTCTTGAAGACATGTTGCAAACTATATCAGGGGTGGCTGTTGTCTGAATTCTAAGTTATCAGAAGAAAAGGGTTTACAAAAAAATGTCCTGGAAAACTTTGGAAAGTTTAATTGAAACTGCCCACTTCAAAAACACACTTAATCAAACACAAAGGTGGCATCTATCAGCAAGAAAAGACTTTGAACCCGAATCTCAAATTATCAGTTTTCCTCCTACAAAATAGAAGTAGTGTTAGTGGAACACCCATGTTTCCATCTTTGAGTTTCTTGGTTGCTTAGTCTGGGAATGTATCTTAGTGACCCCATGTCCCTCATTACATTTTCACCCTAGCTATAAATAAGTGAATAGGTGAATAGATTCTTACTCATTTCTATTTCCTTGATAAACAAATTATATATAACAACCTCATATATATATCTGTGCATGTATGTGTGTGTGTATATGTGTGTGATGTGTGTGTGTTTCGTTCTACCAGAATCAAAATATTGAATACTATATCTTACTACTTTCAAAAAATAATCTGTAAAAATTTTTAATCACCTCCATATATTATTGTCATTTATAAGAAGGTCACATTACTGAACAAACTCTTCTAACTGGAACATGGCCAGGAAGCAAATATAGGTACATGCAAATACACATTTACACACACACACGCACACACACACACACAGAAACACTACGACCAATGTTCTAAAGCCTGTACATTCAAGTCCATGCAGTTTACTCTAGAGAATGCCAAGTTCATCATCCAGAACTCGATTACTCTTACTTTGTGTTCCCTAGCCAACGGGGACACAGATTAACAGGAATAGAGACTGCTGTGATGAGATAAATTGTCAATAGTAAGTGATGCTAGCAGTCTATGTGTGAGTAAATGATGAAGCAGAAGAATGCTCAAAATCAGATACCAAGTAAGATGAAAATTGCTGCAGTTGGGACCATTTTATCAAGAGGTTGTACATATATTTCGGAAGTCCCTGAGGGATTGTGTCTGTTAGTATACCATAAAGTATCCAATGACTATAATGTTGACTGTACATTTTTTGGAAAATAGAAATTATATTCAGTATTTTTATTCAGTAAGGTAAGGAGGTTGACTATACTTTGAATCATAATTATTTAAATTGAAAAAATTAATTTGAATATCCAAAGAGTTAAGATTTCTTCAGACATCTGGAATCTTAAAGTAGGCAATTATTTTTAGAAACTAAGGTAAATAAGACATCCATATCTTGCTGATAATACAGGCAGTGTGCATCACTGTGTGTGCTTTTTGTTCTGCAGGCATATTTAATCCCTGGATTTGATGAAGAGAGTTGTATGATAGTTTGATTCTAACTCTGAAATATAATCTCTTTCTGATATCCTATAGCAGTTCTTAAAAACATGTGTGAGGAAATTCAACAAGATAGGAATACTGCTTTGATCAAAGCTATTTAAATTCTCTTGAAAAGATAAGTAGAGGTCATATTGCTAAATGGATATAACACTTATAGGTAGGTATTCCAATCCAGAGGCTTAAAAATTACGTAAATACAAGCAACTTCCTGAGGAAGTCCCTAGTTTATTCCTCTATCAGCTAAAACTGTAATCTTTTCTCTGCAAAAGGGTGAGCAACTCTTGAAAAAACTGGCCAGAGAAATCAGTTGTTAACAGTATAAATGAAGACTTTAATCATGCATAGTCAGAAACCATATTTGAGAATTATGTATTTCCATGTGACCTAATTTTAGGTGTCCTAAAAAGCTGCAGTTGTTATGCTATTATAAAAGCCTTAAAGGGTTTTAAATCTTTCTGACTTAGCTAGAGATCAATAAAATTAATCAGACTTCTCCTATGCAATTAGGCATTGATAAAAGACTGTCACCCCTTCCACTTATTTTTTAGACATCATTAGAATTTCATATGGACACTTGCTTTCTACATACATCTTCAAATTAAAATTTTTCTACTAGTTATAAAGTTATATACACAGATGAGCTGATTATTATATTCGTACCAGACAGAATCAATAGCTTTTAATTTAGAAGTATAAGTTATGATAGTTCAGGTCATATGATACATACAATTTTAAATCCTAGGCTTTTTTTGCTACTGTTTGGGGATTTTTGCTGAAAATATATTTTTCCCATGTTACAATAGGACTTCGGTTAACATCATTTTAAATGCCACAGTCTATTCTATCTGATATCCACTCACTGATATTTATGTTGTTTCCAAATGGACCACAAATTTCATAGCTCTTAGGAGAAATATACTGTTAAATGAGGTATCAATAAAGGCTTCTAAGTGATGTGGAGGCATTAGCTATCCAATCATCAATATGTACATATTTAGCATCTTTGATATGTCTCTTGACGAACTAGGAGTTGTAAAGAATGACATAGTTCAGAAATAGGAGAAAGAGGTGTGAGTGGAAATGAGGGGGCCATAAGGTAGCACTAAGAAGGAGCACCTGAGTGGGTCCTGAGTTCTGAGACCTGGATTGTCATTCAGTGCCCTGTCGCTAATGCTGGGAAAATTACCACAACTCTCTGAGCCCATTCTCTTCATTTTTAAATGAGACTTAAATGAAACCATCTACATAAACCTCTTAGCAAGGTCCCTGACCCAGAAAACACTCACTAATTTCCAGTATTATTTTTATATTCACTTGCTATGTGAATCTGGGCAAACACTGATGTCCATTGAGCTTAGGTCTCCTTAAAGCTCCCTTGGGGACTACCAGAAAAAAATGTGGGAGATGTTTAGGGAAGGAAGATAAGTGACACATCATACTTACCAGAAGAAAACACATGAATAAATCATTAACCTACTACACAGGAGAAAGAGAGCGAGTACCTAGATTGTAGAGGGAAGGAGTTGAGGACAGTGACAGAAGAGGTGCATATTGAGTTTATTTTTGAAGGAGGAATATGAGGTCATTCGTTAGAGAAAAAGACTGAAAGAACATAACATTGCCAGAAGTCAATATGACCAGAACCTGGGTAACTATATGATGAGCGGCCAAATGCCAACCTGGAAAGGCCTGTTGGGTTGGAAAGACCCAACCTGTCATGCTGAGAGAGTCCTTAGTCTTGCCAGCAGAAATGCCTACATTAGACTTGTGTAGCTAGTCTATCCCATGCTCATGAGAGTAATCCCCAGATGAGTACTATGCAGCTACTAAACACTTTAACCGCTTGATTCCAAGAGCCTAGAATCAAGCCCTTCAACTTTCCCATTCCTCTTTTGAGTTAGAAAAGAAGTTGTACCTGCTAAAGATTTATCACAGGGCTTTAGGAGAAGCTACATGCTGTTGTTTCTCTAAATCCTATGAATTCCAGTTATATATAATTTTATTGCATTAATAACACTGAGGAAAAAAATTAATTTGGAAAATATACCTTCTGCTTAATTAGAGTAATAGTTTCACCTTATCTTATGGTTCTGCATCATCAGTATCACATGATGCAAGAAAAATGATTTAGGTACAGTCTCCTAAGTTTAAAACTGCTACCCAGGTGCTGAAGCAGGTAGACCGCAATTAATACAGCCAGTGCCTTCATTCATCTATCCACGTGTTCACTTTTAAACATTTATTGAACAACCAATAGAGAATGCAGAAGACGCAAACATCTGTGAGATAGGGGAGCTATGCCATCGAGGAGGTTATAATTTACATTATTATGAATATTAATGATATTATTTACTGAGCTCTTGTGATATGCTAGACACTACTATATATTTACACATTTAATAATCTCAACAATCTTATTGAACAGGCATTCAATAGGCATTACAAATAAGCATTATTATCTTTATTTTACAAATGAAAAACCTAAGCTACAAAAAGATTGATTAACTTTCCCAGCATCACATAGCTCTTAAGTGGCAGAAAAGTGTAGGACTCAGATGTTCTGGGTCCAGAGTCCATGATCTTGCTGACTATTCTATGTAGGTAAGGGATGCAATTTATATGCACAAATAATTATTTAAGACAATGTAACTGTCAGAATACAGATAAATTATGAGGCCCAAGAAATTTTACCTGGGTAAGGTCATCTGGGAGGTTTCCAAATGGACAAGTTCACTGAGATGGAATTGGGGGAATATAATATTGACACTAACTCGGTGACTGTCATTGTGCTACATATATACATATACACATTGGTTAGCTTTTATAATCTCCTGATAACTCTGTGGAGCAAATTACTTTAATCTCTATTATGTAGGGGTAGGAAACTAAGGTTAGAAAGCCTAAATAACTTTCCCAAGCTTGTAAACTTGTGAGTATCTTAGGCAAGGGTTAAGTCAAGCAAATTGACTTCAGAGCAAGTCCTGATATACTGTACTACCTTGTTAGGAAAAAAGGAAGGAAGAAAATATTTTTGTTAAAGAGAAAGTATTTTTGGATAATTAGTAATTGCCACTTAATTTATCTTATTCGTGAATCTAACTTTTCAAATAATATGTTTGATTAGGTCAGAATTTAATTTGGTTAAAAATGTATTGAGGGGCTATTACATATAAGGATCTCTGTTAGATGCTGCTGTTACAAATATGAATAGACCAGGTATGATCCCAATCTTTGGGAAGTAGAGGAGACAGGCACATAAGAGATGTGTACAAGGTTAGTAGTAAAATTGTGCACCAGATTTGAAGGTAGCTCAACAGTGATTTATAGATTTGCTCTATTGGGAGGCAGACTGAGAGTGCTGGATCTTGGAATTAAGAAGAGATTATCATGAAAAGGATAACTTGAAAAGTGTTTGAAAGGAAAAACAGGTGTTTTTTATGTGGTCAAGGGAAGAAGGGGTATTCTGGGAAGAGGAAACAATGCATCCAAAGGCATGTTATTATGAGCCAGCATGGGGCATTTTGTAGAAAACACAGAGTTCAGCAATCTCAGGTCACTGAATGAAGAGGTAGGGGAGTGGCAGGTGGTAAGATTAGAGAGGCAGTATTCAGGACATCTAGAAATCTCATTAAGGCTGTATTTAACCAAAACAAACATCTTACTCGGTTTTTAATAGTAGGATTTAACTAGATTAAATGATATTTTCCAGTCGTATACATGTAATCTTGACATGAAAGACAACTATGCCATACCATATGTCACTTTTTGTAAGCATACATTCAGTAAATAGTAGACTGTCCCTTAAGTGACCTCTGTTTAACCAGTTCTCCCGATTAACTCTTGCCTTCCCTTCCCTTTGTAAGTTTTATTAACTGATGCTCACAACACATTGAATACTCATAGCTAGTAGGCAGTTCTGTACTGTGTTCATGCACTTTTGCATCTATTAGCTCAACTGGTAATATATTTGGCTGAGAGAAGCAGAAAACCTTAGAGAATTAATTTTTCTCATTTTACAAGAAGTCAGAATTATGCAGTTAGAGTTGAGTAACTCAATATGCCACGGTTAAAGACATGAGATTGCATTGACCTCTTCCTCACACAATAAAAGGGCTGCTGAAACTCCAACTATTGTTTCCATGTCTTTCTCATTATAGAAGGAAAGAAGTAGGAGAAAAAAGGGTTCAAATATTGCCAATCACATTGTTGTGAGTTTTTTGTTGTTGTTGTTGTTAAATCAGAAAAACTATAGCTTCTACAAAAGCCTCTGAAAGAGTTTTTTCTTTAGATTTCATTGGCCAAAAGTGAATGAGTCTTTCTGCAGCCAACTTTAGCACCAAAAAAAGCTGTGGAAATGAGGACCAAGATTGTAATTTAACTTAGACTAGTAATTGCCCACAGTAAGGCTATATTGTTACTCCCAAACAATTTTGAGATTCTATTAGTGAGGAACAATATTAAATAAGGCAACCAATTACAAATGTCTCACCTACCAGATAAGATTTTGCTTTCCTAAGTTAATTGTTTATAAATAAATATATGTATATATGAAAGCTGTATTTGTAGTTGTGGTTACTATATGGAATTAAATTTATATAAATGAATAAACTATGATTATGAAAAGAAAGCTGTTTTATCTATTACAAATAAATTGTATGCCTTGTAATAGCTTAAAACAGCTGTAGTAGGCAGAACAATGCTCCCTTATAGATGTTCACACACTGATCTCCAAAACCTATGAGTATATTTTGCTGCATGGCAACATGTAACAGAAGATTGAAGCTGTAATGAAAGTTGCTAATCAGTTGACTTTAAAAACGGGGATGTTATCCTGGTTATCTGGATAGGCCCAATATAATAACAAGCGTTCTTTAAAATGAAAGAGGCGAACCTTTGTGTCAGTCAGAGTGATGCAATATGAGAAAAACTCAACTGGCCGTTGCTGTCTTTGGTGAAAGAAGCCGGTCAGGAATTAAAGAATGCAGGATTCCTCTAGAGCTAGCAAAAAAAAAAAAAAAAAAAAAAAAAATGCATTCTCCTCCAAGGCCTCTAAAAAGGAATACAGCCCTGCTGACACCTGGATTTTAGCCCATTGGGATCCATTTCAGATTTCTGGTCTCCAGAACTATAAGGTATAAATTTGTTTTGCTTTAAACTATGAGGTACGTAGTCATCTGCAACAGCAGCAATAGGGAACTAATAAAACACCATAAAAACTGTTGTTGAATTAATATAGGAAGGAAGCTGTAAAACATTTTGAAGGGAAATCATGGAAATCTAAAATAACTCTTTCTTCAAATTGCTTTGCATGTGTCTTTAAGTTTTTACTTACCTTTAAAGATTCCAAAACTGTAAACTGTGAAAGATGCGTAATTGACATGGTTTATGCAAGAAAGAAAATAAAGAACTCTGTTGGGTTTAACATACTTAAAGAGAAGCCCTTGACTCTATATCAAAGGACTTTCAAATAATATCCTTTTTGGTTAAAACAAAACAAGACACGTATCTGTAATTTTATAAGATTTTCTGCTTTCACTCACTTTTAGATTAACTATCATTTCATTCGTTCATTATTTATTCATCTAGTTATTCACCTAACAACAATGAGTTATTAGTTGTACTGTGCCAGCCAGTACAGGGTATACACAGAGCAACAAAGCATATTCTTTGTCTGGAGGACACAAGAAACCAACACTAGACATGTTTGAAAAAACATAAGGAAAACTCATAAGGAAAAACATATGAGAAACTTTACTTTCCAACAAGAAAAGAGAAATGCTATAGCATCCAATCCCTGCCATTCAATACTGAATGATGGGAACAATTTGTGTGTTAGGTTATTTATAACAATCACAGGAAATTGTAACAGCTGCTTTCTTTTCAAAAATACTACCTGTATTGTTTAAAATGCATGCTATCACACTTGAAACACGGCTATCACACACTAACGGCAAAGAAAATAAAACTGTTTTGTTGGGCTTAGCACTTTTCAAAGCTCTGGGAGTTTATCATCAAAATAAAAAGCCATTGTTCAGGGAGAGGTGAGTAGAAAGAACATCAAGAGTCCTGGAGAAGATTATTCATCTGCAGTCCTATTTGGCAGGATGTCAAATCTATGCACTTGTCCGTGCCCTGAAATGCTGAAGTCACAACGTTTAGTCTGATCAATTTTGTCTTCTTGGATTCTCCTCACCAGCCAGGCTAATTTACCATGCTGGGCCTGCCTTCAGGCTCTGCTCATATTTTTAATGAGGATACTGCCTCCTTGCCTCTTACCTCCAAAGTATCTTCGCTATGCTTGAGTGGATTCAAGATCGCGTAGAAGTAATGGAATTAGGCTGTCAGCACAGCTCTGCTTAATATGTTTTTAGCCTGCCTTTGTTTGAGAGATTCATCTTTCTTAAATTCTCAGTGCTCTTCAGCACCACTGAACAGAATAACATTAGCGTGCACTTGTCATTATATCACTAGTTAGACATACCCTTCTTTCGCAGGAGAAAACTCAGAGCAATAGCACTCATTAGCTACTTACAATAAAGGCTTGACAAAAGCCAGGTTGGAGTGTGAAAACTCATTTACACCTGCTGGAAAGGGATCATTAGCCAACTGAGTGATTAGAGGAAGTGCAGGTCCACAACTGGAAAGGACAAGAGGATTCCAGAGTTCCAAATCTTGAAGATTTTAATGCCAATGGTGTCGAGCATTTAAGGATTCTGATCCCAGAATCAAAATTAGTTATATGACAAGACTGAAGTGACATAGTTCTGAATTACTTTAGGGATTTTTTTTTTTTTCCACTCTAAGAAGGGCAAGGTCAAGAACATGCTGTTGATTAGAAAGTACCGAGGATAGTGATGAGCAATCCCTTCTTGTACTAGGCATGCTTTGCTTCAAGAGTCCTCAGTGGTGTGGGGAGATTGGTTTTTCTCTTCTCTATTCCCCTTCTCATGTGAGGAGGAGAGTTGGAAGATAATATGGTCACACTGGTTTTTGTTTGTTTTGTGTTGCATTTTGCTTTTGAAATGAAACTAAGAGATGCACAATTAAGTGCAGAGAAAATGCAACACACAAAATTACAGACTGAGTATCATGGAAACCCATATAGTCCTACTCTCTATGTAGGCAGTTGCACAACCGGCACTGGAATTGAATCTGTATATTTCATTCAAATAAGGAGAATATTAACATATGAGGATTCATGCGATACCTGAATATTCTGTACAGGAGAAACTATGGAAGGGATAAACTAGTTGAATGACATCTTATTAGAAATACAACTTAAGCTACCTCTTCTGTGATATACAGCTGGTCTCTCTGCAAAAGGGGAAGTAACTTATGTTTATCAAAATCAAATCCATTGATATGCTAGAAACCACTCTTTTTTTTTTCTGAGTTGGAGTCTCGCTCAGTCGCCCAGGCTGTAGTGCAGTGATGCAATCTTAGCTCACTGCAAACTCTGCCTCCTGGGTTCATGCCATTCTTCTGCCCCAGCCTCCCAAGTAGCTGGGATTACAGGCGCCTGCCACCATGCCTGGCTAATTTTTTGTATTCTTAGTAGAGACGGGGTTTCACCTTGTTAGCCAAGATGGTCTCGATCTCCTGACCTCATGATCCGCCTGCTTCAGCCTCCCAAAGTGCTGGGATTACAGGTGTGAGCCACCGCTCCTGGCCCAGAAACCATTCTTTATTTTTGTTTTTAATTTATCTTTAAAACAGCTCTTGGGATAGGTGTTTTGAGCAACACTTTGGAGCTGTGGAACTGAAGCTCAGATCATTTAATTAACTTCTCCAAGAACACACAACTAGTATGGTGAGACACTATTATTTTGACTCCAAAAAAATGTTCTGTTTCAAATGATGATGAAAGTTGAGTGATTCTGTTAAATATGCTCTAAAGTGAAACTGAATGAGCTTTTGAGTATGTCCATGAGATGGTCGCTCAGTTTGCATATAGAATTCATTGTATTAGTCTGTTCTCACGCTGCTAATAAAGACATATCTGAGACTGGGTAATTTATAAAGGGAAGAGGTTTAATTGATTCACAGTTCCACATGGCTGGGGAGGCCTCACAATCATGGACATTTCACCCCTTCAGGGTTTAGTTACCTTTTCTAAAAGTTAAAGGAATTTAACTAGGTGAATTATAATGTCTCTCATATTTTAAAATCCTTTTTAACCATAACTGTGACTCTTAGTGGAGGGATAGCCCATGGCTCCATTCCGAGTATGTCTGCATATGTCAATTGTGGTATATTAGAGATAATACCCTGGGTTTTTTTCTTCCTAAGCCTTGGGAATGACCAATATTTAAAATTTCAGGCCAATTGATTTGGGAAGTTTACATCATGAAAAGCTAATTGGGTTGTGTTTTTGACTGACAGAGGATGTCCTGCAATGTACATTGTGTATGTTGTGACAAATGCTCATTCTGTTCATGAAAAAACTGCCAAAGAAACTCAACTCCAACCTCTTCACAGCTGAGAAAGGGAGAAGAAAAGTTTTAGAATGGCAGTTCTCAAAGTGTGCTCCAGTCACGCCCAAGGGATGCTCCTGGAGATGCCCAAGACTCTTTCAAGGTTTCTGAAGCAAAAACCATTTTTGTAATTAAAAAAAAAAAAAGGCATTATTTGTCTTTTTATTGGTCTTGTTTTCTCACAAGTGTACAGTGGAGCTTTCCAGAGGGTACAGGAGAGCAATGACATCATTCCTCCAACAGCTAAAGTGCTTGTGCTTTCTTGGGATTTAAAGATGCCTCAACTTTAGTTTTGTACACAGCAAAAATTGGTAAATATATTCCACATATAAAGAAAGTTATTTGAGGTTCTCAACAAATCTTAGGAGTGTAAAGGATTCCTAAGACCAAAAAGTTTAAGAGCTGCTGGTCTCGGGCATACAAAACTGTAGCTGGTATCTCAGTTGGTTAAGATTGCTCCAACAAAATACCATAAACTGGTTATAAACAGCAGATATTCATTTATCCCAGTTCAGGAGGCTGAAAGTTTCCAGATCAAGTCACCAGCATATTCAGTGTCTGGTAAGGGCTCACTCTGGTTCATAGACAGTGCTTTCCTACTGTGTCCTAATGCTGGGGAGAGAACAGGGGTCTTTTCTGGGCTGTCTTTGATAAGGACACTAATCCCATTCATGAGGGCTTCGTTCTCATGACCTAATGACCTCCCAAAACCTTCACCTTCTAATATTATCACCTTGGGGATTAAGATTGGAATATATAAATGTAGTGGGGGACAAAAACATTCAGACCATAGCAGCTGGGAATTAGTCTAAGATTTGTCCTCACAAGAATCCCCCAAAAGGCTGAAAAAACAACAACAAAAAAGCTTGACACCACTGGGTACAGAAAGGTTGCTCCTAAAATGCAGACAGATGCAAGGTGCATGAGTGTTGTATTTCCACATCTATAAACTGGAATATTGAAATCCATCTCAGAAATATTATACCTTATTTTATTTGGAATCAATAAATTTGATTTTAAATATTTTGCCTTATGTCATTTAGAATTTTTTTAGAATCAGTTCTAAAAACTATTGAATACATGACATTCAATTATTTTATGTATTGCTAAGAAAGAAAGGAGTTACTAAAGTTATAATTAGTAACGTGATGCCTCATTGATTTTAAGAGGCATCATGTTTTCAGAAACTTGAGTTTTAAAATCAATGAGCTACAATACATAAAAACCTATAAACAGTAAGTCCTTTCCCTTTCTTTGAGACAAAGTCTCGCTCTGTCTCCCAGGCTAGAGTGCAGTGGTGAGATCTCAGCTCACTGCAACCTCCACCTCCCGAGTTCAAGCGATTCTTGTGCCTCAGCCTCCCAAGTAGCTAGGATTACAGGCGCTGCAGCTAATTTTTCTTTCTTTTTATATTTTTATTTTTTGTATTTTTTAGTAGAGATGGGGTTTCACCATGCTGGCCAGGCTGGTCTCAAACTCCTGACCTCAAGTGATCCACCCACCTCGGCCTCCCAAAGTGTTGGAATTACAGGCCTGAGCCACAGCACCCAGCCACCTTTCTTATATCAAAGGAGTAAAGAGGAAAGCCCTAAGGATATACTTAATGTAATTTTTAGAGTCTGAATTCTTTGCATCCAAACATGAACAGTGCTGTTTGTTTTTTGTTTTTTGGGTTTTTTTCCCAATCACTTCCTTTAACCATTCTCTGTCTAATTTTCCTTTCCTGTTCCACCATGACATCTCAGGCAGGTAGCTGAACTACCCAGTCATTTCCAATTAAAATATTTCACTGCATGGTATTCCATGGTGTATATGTACCATGTTTTCTTTATCCAGTCTATCATTGATGCACATTTGGGTTGATTCCATGTCTTTGCTATTGTGAATAGTGCTGCACTGAACATATGTATGCATGTATCTTTTTAAGAGAATAATTTATATTCCTTTAGGTATATACTCAGTAATGGGATTGCTAGGCCAAATGGTATTTCTGGTTCTAAATCTTTGAGGAGTCACCACACTGTCTTCCACAATGGTTGAACTAATTTACATTCCCGCCAACGGTGTAAAAGTGTTCTTATTTCTGCACAACCTCATCAGGATCTGTTGTTTCCTGACTTTTTAGTAATTGCCATTCTGACTAGTGTGAGATGCTATGCAACCATACAACAGAATGAGATCAGGTCCTTTGAAGGGACATGGATGAAGCTGGAAGCCATTATCCTCAGTGAACTAACACAGGAATAGAAAACCAAACCCCACAGGTTCTCACTTATAAGTGGGAGCTGAACAATGAGAACACATGGACATGCAGAAGGGAACACTTACTGGGGCCTGCTGGGGAAGGTCTGGGGTGGGAGCCAATTACGGAAAAGAGCTGATGAATGTTGGGCTTAATACCTAGGTGACAGGTTGATAGGTACAGCAAGTCACCATGGCACACATTTACCTATGTAACAAACCTGCACATCTTGCATATGTACCCTGGAACTTAAAAAACCTAAATAAAAAATAAAAAAGATAAAATTTAAAATTAAAAAAAACTAACATTTCACTGCTATCAAGTTTAAAACTTCAGTCTCCACTTTCAGGTTTGACCTGTGGTTCAAGGAACCCATAGTAGTCCCAGCTTCTCCAGGGTTGGAGCACAATGGGGGGAATACAGGAAAAAAATCATAATTGTTTTCACCTAATCAACTTCACAATTACGATCTTGTGTTTGCTGTTTCTCTGTCTCAGACCCTCCTTGACCTAAGAGCTGTGGCTTTGACTCCATCTCTTTCACTCCACCTCAGCTTCTAGCACCACAGTTACTTCCAGCATCTTTTGTTGGTTGGAAGATTTGGGCCAACACCACTGCCTTCTTGGGTGGGCCCTCACCCACAGAGGTGAGGTCCTGCTACCTGACATTCATCTGCCCCTCAGAAATGCATGCATTCTTGCCATTCCTAGTAGGAGGCACAGGTTGCAATGCCAGTTTTCCCATTACAGGTCCCCCCAGTCTCTATAAATGCCTCTCTGTTAAGTTTGTCCCATTACTTTATTTTAAAGGAAGGATGACCTATGTAGCCACCCATGAGATCCCTACTCACAAATACCTCTGATTCTTGCTCTTCCCCTCTCTGTTATTTGACCTGAAGGCAGAAAGGTAAGAGAGCAAACTCAGCTGGCTTTTCATAAAGGTGAGGTGTATGTATGGCCCTAGATTTGTGGCTCCTTCTTAGCTCTGTCCTTAGAATGGTGAGCACTCAATGCATCTTTCTCCCAAGTTTTGGATGCCTTTTACCATTAAAAGTAAATCGGTAAAGCCTCATTTAACATTTCTTCCATTAAACTGACTTAATAATACAGAAGAGCTAGCCCTGCCCTCTTTGTTGGCAGGTTTAGTAATACAACCTTCCCACTGATTCATCCATAACTCACCTCAAATCTAGGTTCATTGGAGTTGCTGAACAAGTGGCGGTACTAACCGCAATAGAAGGGCTCCCTGAGGAGCCTCTCAGAACCAGCGCCATCCCCAAGCCCTGCAAGCATCTGTTCCTTTCTCAGAAATCACAACAATCCACACTGATGGAAAGTGAGGGAGAGAAAATTTGACAGGTCTGTGTTTTTTTTTGGTTGAATAATCATTGTTGTCCTAACTATTTAATTAGTGAAGAAAGGAAAAAACTTGCTTTCAGGATGAATGATGAAGAAAAACTACCTACCCTGAAAAAAAATGCTTTTTTTTTTTTTTTCCTTCTAGAGCCTTTGAGTTGTCATCACAGGCACCAACCTTACTTCATACATTTTGATAACAGAACAGTTGAGAATTGAGGATTGAGAACAATTTAATTTATCAGCAAAATTTTTCGAAAGGAGTTTTGGCAAGGTGCTGGTTCTGAAAGCAATAACAGGTGCACTGCAGACAAAGAAGAAAGAAGACTGAGTGAACTTCATTTCAGTTCTGGAATATAAGTCTTCAAGTGAGAAGTGTATAGTTTTACTTGTCTTAAAGGGGACACACACAAATATACTGAACCAGCCTTGCAAGGAGAGACTCCAACACTCCTTTCACATCATTAATTTCCTCCCTAGAGCTCAAAAAAATTGTTAACTGAATCCAAATGTTACTAATACTGTTTTAATTTTTGTCCTGAACACATTTTTACTTGCCTCAGAGAAAGTATACATGGCACGTCATAGGACAGAAGAAAACCTTGCAATTCAGAGACTCTAATATTCTTTCTTTTTGCTTGAACTACAAATAAGCAATAACATCAACAAAATTTAAATTCTTATGTTAAAGCTCATAATAATATCTAGAATTTCTTTTAACTCTTCACAGTTTATAAAGTGCTTTCCTTGACAGGACCTCATTTAAATCTTACAGCAATCCTGTAAAATTTCCATTCACTATCTCAAATTTTACAGATTAAAAAGCAATCTTACACATTGGAAGGAAACTACTGAACATCATACAGCCAGTAAATGGCAAAGTTCCTGCTTGACACCAGGAATCATGAATCCATTTCTCCAAACCACATTTCTCTTCTTCATTAGCCAATTGAGCTGCCTGATATTCTTTCAACCTGTTCAACTTGGTTTGTAAGACTTAGAGCCCACTTAAGTCAGGGGACTCACCTCACTATCTCCTCAACAGTAGCCACCACAGTATAAGACATTAATTAAATCTGTGTTTGATAAAAGAATGTATATCTTATTTACTGAGAACACATTTCAAATGCCTTGTTAGGTGTTTTTATGTGTATAATTTCTCATAATCTTTAAAACACCTCTATATAAGGTGTCATCCTTGTTTTATAGGTGGGGAAACTCAGGCTCAGAAAGGTTAAAGAACTTTACCTATTACTTATCTAAACTGTATAAGGAAACTTGCAGGCTACATTTATTTCTCTGTTTCTCCTGTTCTCCCTATACCTCTCCCCAAGTCTCTGAATCTGCATTATCCAATACAATAATCCATAACAATGTATGACTACTGAGCACTTGAAATACGACTAGTTCAAATTGAGATGTGCTACTAAGTACAAAATACACACCAGATTTCAGAAGCTTAAATATGAAAAAAGAATGTAAAATATATTATTAATATTTTATGTCAATCATATATATTTTTTTTTTACTTTAAGTTCTGAGATACATGTGCAGAACGCACAGGTTTATTACATAGGTATACATGTGCCATGGTGATTTGCTGCACCCATCAACCCATCATCTAGGTTTTAAGCCCTGCATGCACTAGGTATTTGTCCTAATGTTCTCCCTCCCTTTGCCCCCACTCCTTGACAGGCCACAGTGTGTGATGTCCCCCTCCCTGTGTCCATGTGTTCTCATTGTTCCACTCCCACTTATGAGTGAGAACATTCAATCATACATTAATATCACAATATTTTGGATAAATTGAGTTAAATATAATATACAGTCATGCGTTGTTTAATTATATTATGTTTTATCGCACTTTGTGGACATTGCATTTTTTACAAATTGAAGGTCTGTGGCAACCCTGCCTCAAGCTAGTCTGTCAGCACCATTCTTCTAACACATTCTTCTAACAGCATGTGTTCACTTCCTCTCCCTGTTGTCACATTCACATTTTGGAAATGTGATGCAGACTTACTTCACACTTCTTTATTATCATATCTGTTATGGTGATCAGAGATCTTTGGTGTTAATACTGTCATTATTATGTGGCACCACGACCTGCACGCATATACAAAGGAAAACTTAGTTGATAAACAATGCGTGTGTTCTAATTTCTCCACTAACCAGCCATTAAGGAAAGAAGTCATCTCCACAACATAAAATGCAAAGTGAAGCAGAAAGTGCTGATGTAAAAGCTGCAGCAACTTATCCGGAAGATCTAGCTAAGATCATTAATGAAGGTAACTATACTAAATATTAGATTTTCCATGTAGAAAAAATAGCCTTCTATTGGAAGGAGATGCCATCTAAAACTTCCATAGCTAGAGGTAACTCAATGTCTGGCTTCAAAGCTTCAAAGTATGGACTGACGCACATGTTAGAAGCTGATGCAGCTAGTGAGTTTAAGTTGAGGCCAGTATTCATCTACCATTCTGAAAATGCTAGGACCCTTAAGAATTATGCTAAATCTACTCTATCTGTGTTCTATAAATGAAACAGCAAAGCTCGGATGATAGCACATCTGTTTAGAGCATGGTTTACTGAATATTTTAAGACCACTGTTTAGAACTACTGCTAAGAAAATAAGATTCCTTTCGAAATATTACTGCACATCAACAATGCACGTGGTCACCCAAGAGCTCTGATGGAGATGTGCAAAGAGATTAATGTTGTGTTCTTACTTGCTAACACAATATATATGTGGCAGCTCATGGATCAGGGAGTAATTTCAACCTTCAAGTCTAATTTAAGAAATATATTTCATAAGGCTATAGCATTCTCAGTAATCTCTCTGATGGATATGGGCAAAGTAAATTGAAAACCTTCTGGAAATCATTCACCATACTAGATGCCATTAAGAACATTTGTGCCTCATTGGGAGGAGGTCAAAATGTCAACATTAACAGAAATTTGGAAGAAGTTTATTCCAGCCCTCACGGATGACTTGAGGAATTCCAGACATCAGTGGAGGAAGTAACAACAGATGTAGCAGAAATAGTGAGAGAAGTAGAATTAGAAGGAGAGCCTGAAGATGTGACTGAATTGCTGCAATCTCATGATAAACCTTGAATAGATGAGGAATTGCTTCTTACAGAAGAGGAAAGAAAGTGGTTTCTTAAGATAGAATCCACCCTTGGTAAAAATGCTGTGAACATTGAAGTGACAACAAAGGATTTAGAATATTATGTAAACTTAGTTCATAAGCAGTGGCAGGGTTTGAGAGAATTGATTCCAATTTTGAAAGAAGTTCTATGGTAGGTAAAATGCTATCAAACATCAATCATCACATGCTACAGAGAAATCATTCATGAAAGGAAGAGTTGGCTGGGTGCAATGGCTCACACCTGCAATCCCAGTGATTTGGGAGGCTGAGGCAGGCCGATCACAAGGTCAGGAGTTCAAGACCAGCCTGACCAACATGTTGAAACCCTGTCACTACTAAAAATACAAAAATTAGCTGGGTGTGGTGGTGCACACCTGTAATCCCAGCTACTCAGGAGGCTGAGGCAGGAGAATTGCTTGAACCCAGGAGGTGGAGGTTGCAGTGAGCTGAGGTTGTGCCACTGCACTCCAGCCTGGGTGACAGTGACACTCCATCTCAATTAAAAAGAAAAAAAAAAAAAAAAAAGAAGAGTCAATTGATGTGGCAAACTCATTGTCTTGTTTTATGAAATTGCCACAGCCATCCCAAGCTTCAGCAATCACCACCTTGATCAGTCAGCAACCATCAACATTGAGGCAAGACCTTCCACTGGCAAAACGATTATGACTCGCTGAAGGAACAGATGATTATTTGCATTTTTAACAATAAGGTATTTTTAACTAAGGTATGCACAGCTTTTTAGACCTAATAGTATTGTGCACTTAATAGACTACAGTATAGTATAAGCATAAATTTTGTATGTACTGGAATACCAAACATTTATGTGACTCTCTTTATTAGATATTCTCCTTATTGTGGTAGTCTATAACTGAATCTTCAATATCTCTGATGTAGGCCTGCATTTTGAAAATGACCCAAGAAGCAAACACTAAGAAATCATAAAATTCATATGTGGTTAATAACTCCATTTTGGGCTCTGTGATTTCTTCAGATTGGGGAAAAAATCTGTTCTCTTGGCTTTCTTTGAGCATTCTTGGCTCCTGGCTAAGAACTGCGCTACATACAAACTCTGATGATAATCTTTCTTGCAGTATTTGTTTTCTGTGCTCTGCTGTGTCATCTCTGTAGTCTTCAATGCTGGTGCCTAGCTGCTGTCCCCTAACAACTGTCCCACAAAATGAGTATGGGAAAATCTGATTCTTATTAGAAGTCAAAATGGCCATCTTCTAAAACTTTATTTGTAATAATGACACCTCACATAATGGTAACCAACTGAATTGATTATATTCTCATATTTAAGAGTATGTTCTCCAATGTAGGGAGAAAAGGAGGTCTGAGAACTGAAGCCATCTACAACCACAGAGCTAACTGTACCAATGTGACTTTACTATCCCATGAAAATCTTGTCTGTGGAGATGAAGTTGAAAATGTCTCAGGAACTTACTGTAAATCCATTTATTCAGATAACAGAACACTCAACCAGCCCTCATAGAGTCTATAGCCCTTCTTAGAATATTAGGCTATTCAACTAAGCTCATTAAACAACTGTTTATGTGTTTTAAGATTTGCTTCCAAAGCCTCCTCTTGCTGTGTTTACCAATCCTAAACTGTTATGTCACTAATTTGCTCAATCCCAATTAGGTCTCCACACTGAAAGCACCACCTTAAAACAGACCATTCGGCCACACGCGGTGGCTCATGCCTGTGATTCCAACAGTTTGGGAGGCCGAGGTGGGTGGATCACCTCAGGTCAGGAGTTCGAAACCAGCCTGGCCACAATGATGAAACCCCATCTCTACTAAAAATACAAAAAATAGCCAGGCACACTGGTGGGCACCTGTAATCCTAGCTACTTGGGAGGCTGAGGCAGGAGAATCACTTGAACCCAGGAGGTGGAGGTTGTAGTGAGCTGAGATCGTACCATTGCACTCCAGCCTGGGTGATAGAGTAAGACTCTGTCTCAAAACAACAACAACTACAACAACAACAACAACAACAACAACAACAAAAAACAGAAAAAACAAACAAAGACCCCTTCCCCATCCAAAATTGTATAAATATTTTGCCTTTGTTCTTCTTCCTCCTAGACATGAAAAGACTTTATTTCCTTTACTGTGGGTGAGCAAAAAATTCAGCTTTGCTTAATCAGCCAGTTTTATTTTGTTGGCATTTTTGGAGAGTTGACCCTCAACAGCTTGCATATGAGAAACTTATTTACTTACTGAACACCACATAGTTGTTCAGATTTATTTTAGAGGTTATAAACTCAGAAAGAATAGATCCAGGCTGTAGACCAATTTTGTTGAGCTTAAAGTGTTAACTCATTCATTAAAAAAAAAAAAATAGATTAGTAGCTAACACTTAAAAAATTGAAAGTTGTATGTAAAATCTGAATTTCTGGCTTTTTTCAAATACTAAACTTGGTAAAACTGGCCTGGCTTTTCTACATGATAATAACTGTTAGGTGCTTGAGATGTAGAGTACCCTTATAGCTTCCGCATAGTTCTTGCCACTCACTATTGTTTATATCTGGTTTGCTCATTTACATCAGGGGACAAAGAGTAAATATTTTTGGTTTTGAGGACCATATGGCCACTGTCTCAACTACTCAGCTCTACTGTTGTAGCATGAAAACAGCAAACGGCAATGTCTAAATGAATGAGTGTTGCTGTGTTCCAGTAAAACTTTATTGACAGAAGCAGGCCTGAAGTTTATAATTTGTGACCCCTAAATCTGTGTAATATGCCTGGCTACAGGCAGCATTTAATTTGAAACCATTGTTTGTGATTGAACCAATCCTGGTCTGGCTTTATGGAGATGCCTATGAATTCTGAAGAGAAAAGGGCTGCAGTGGAAAATTAACAAATTGTATTAGGAGCGTTTGAGCCAATTAATTATGGGACTGCTTTTTCCTAAAAAAGATAACGCAAGAAAGGAAAGCTATCATTCCAAATGGCTTGAGGGAAAAGTGAGCACGAGAGAACAAAGGTCAAAATGGAGCAGCTTGACCATATGTGTTGCTGATGTGGAAAATCAGCTGTTTAAGGAATATTCAACTTGAATTTGTAAATGTCATCTACATATTAGCAGCTGGTTGTTTCTACCATGTATGCAAAAATATAGATTTGTTTCAAATTAATGTTAAATGTTGAGATAGCTAGAAAAAATAGAATCTCTTTAAATAGCAAACTTTTTGGCCCATGTAAATTAGGATTAGATTTGTAAAACTTCAATTTGCAATGACTTTTCTAGCAGCAAACTTAGGGCCCAGAGCCAAGAGATAATACCAAATATTATCTGAAAATACCATATATTTAACATTTTCTAAAGGAATCAGGCCAGGCGCCATGGCTAACATCTATAACCCCAACACATTGGGAGGTTAATGTGGGAGGACTTAAGGCCAGGAGTTTGAGATCAGCCTGGGTCATGTATCAAGACCCTATCTCTACAAAAAGAAATGAAAATAGACAGGCATGGTGGTATGTGCCTGTAGTACCAGCTACTCAAGAGGCTGAGGCAGGAGGATTGCTTAGATCAGGAGTTTGAGGCTGCAGTGGGCTATGATGGCACCACGACACTCCAGCCTGGGTGATAGAACAAGACCCTGTCTCTAAAAAAGGAATCAATTTGTTCCAATTATTATAACCAAAATAGTGATAATACATTATCGTTACTCTTTGAATCCACAAAACAAATTACAGAATTCTTCAAAATTTGCCTAAACAAAATAGAAATCTTTTGAATTGTGAAAGCAAAAATATAAATTTTTAAAACCCATTAAATCATAATTCACTAATTCACTCTTTTGGAAATTCTGAGAACAGCTGGGATAAAATCAATATTTGTCTAAAGGTAAAATGACTTGGTAAGAAATTTAATTGCATTGGTGATTTTGTGGCATTCTCCTTAGTTGCATTGCCAGTCTTTTGAAAGAAGAGGCACATTGTTGCTGTCTTAATTTCTTCTCCACCAATTTTTCTTTTAGCCTCTTGAAAAGTAGTTTCTATTCCCACCACTCCATTCAAGCTCTTCTCAAGAAGGCCACTTTCTAGCCTTCTTATTTATACACTTATTAATCTTTTGTCAGTTCTCTTTTTCCTGAATCTCTCTGCTGGTTCCTTGAAGTTTTTGCCATCTTAACCTTTTACAACCAATAAGTTGCTGTTATTCTTTCATCATTCCAGCACCCTCTTCTGTTGAGTCTATTCTTTCTTCTACAGTCTAGCTAAGTACTCTTCAAGTATCTATCTTTGGCTGCTGGTCTTCATTCTCTTTTACTCTTGTCCTTGGAAATCTCAAGGACTTCAGAACCTTCTCCATTGATTTACAGTATTGTCCTCTTGCAAAGGCTACATTCCTTTATTTCTGCTTTCTGGAAATGTCCATAATTGTTGCTATAGAGAACTTTTTTGTTAAAGTCTCTCCATTATAACTAATATAAGCCACACGACATTTTTTCTTCCCTCTTGCTATACGAGAATGGTGGATATTGAAATTATGTGCACACTGAAATTATGTGCACCATTCCTAAGCAAGATAGTAAAAAGGTCACTGAGGCCCCTTTTCTGTAGGATGGTTACATGCTTGCACTGATGGAGGTAAATATAATTTATAGATTACCTGTTTGGAATAATTTTATTTAGACCCTGTTCATATATTGGTTTATCTAGGATGTAGTGGGAATAAGCTGTATCTAAAATGCATATTTTTTGTCCCTAGAAAAATTATAAAGAGGATTATGACAGTGTTTGGAGTTTTGGCCAGGAATTACTGCAGTCTCAGATGCAGGGGGCAGGGATATCCCTTTCCTAATCCACCAGTTTGGGATACAGGTATTCCAGGATTGTAGATGCTTTCAACTTCAGTCAGGAGGTCAAAGCAATGGAAAAAAATGTAGTTTTTACACTGTGTTTAATAAATAATGATGTAGTTTGTGCATTGTACTTAATAGGAAGTAAAAATCACGCCAATTTAAAAGGTTGAAATCTAAAAATTTTTTTCTTAGTACAACTACAAAGATGTGAATTTTGACTAGCACACTAGAGAATGTAGTACGCTACCTTCTTACCAAATCTAAAATAGATACATTGCCAGTATAACAGTCTCATTATATCTAAAATCCAGTTTATCATTTTTTTTTCAAAATTATGTCTCTGTGTTACTTCTCCCTGGCTATCCACCAACCATTCTTTTCCTAACTAAAGCAGTGAATAATACATATTATGAAAGCATAATAATTAAAACAGCAAGCACTTAATAAATGAATTCAGTTTTCCAGACACTGTTCTAAGTGTTTAATTCTCATCAAAATCCTTTGAGGTCAGGATATTACTATTATTCCCACTTCATAAATGACATTTAAGATGAAATGATATGCTGAAGATAATGAGTGTTATATGATAGATCTGAGATACAAACCCAGCCAGTCTTAAATCACACACAAGCTTCTCTTAACCATTCAACATATGGCCTCTCAAAACAGCAAGTCACCCTTGGAAGATCATTTAGTCTACTGAAAACGTCAGGTGGGTACTGCCTGTGTTAATTTGAGTTAAAATCTACCTCCATCGTTTTCATGTTGTGTGACCCCAGTCAAACTAATCCGTAAACTTCAAGTTCATTACCCATTAACTGTAACTAATTATTTCAGCTTTATGGATGTCTTGAAAAGCTTGATTTAATTATTTCACAATGTAAACATATATCAAATCATCACATTGTACCACATATATATATAACATATACCATTATTATCAATTAAAAATTAAAAAACAAGAATTAAATCACATATATTTTAAGTTCTTGGGGAAAAAGGAACTTGGAATATAACCATTTCATCAATGTTGGTCTTCTTCACATCCTGCAATCCGTGTATCTAATTAGTTGCCAAGTTCTGTTGAATACATAGGACATTAAAATGTATTTCATACTCATTCCCTTCAATCATTATATCCTTAGTGCAAGTAAAATAAAAACATCTTCAATGGCTCTCCACTCTGGACGTTACTGATTCTGTCATTCAGTTTTCCTGTCTGTCTGCTCATGAACTTATTTCATCAACCGTACTTCCTATGGCTCCCCCAGTGAACCCTCTATTCCATTTGGGCTAGAATGTGCTTCTGTTATTCACCATCCAAATGTGTTTTATAAGTTCCATCTCAATGCCTTGTTTACATTGTGACCTCTGTTTTCTGCATTCTAGAAACAATACTGTACACAGGACATTAGGAAAAAGAAAGAACATTTTCCCCCCCATTTTCTGGTTATAAACTCCTTTGTTGGGGAACTTGGAAGTCCTTGCTATGGTCTCAGATTTTAGAACAAAAGCCACTGGCAAAGCTAAATCAACCAAGGTGCTAATTGGGTTTTAAAATCTATTAAACAACTTGGTTCTATTTTTCACATCGGAAATATACAGACACCCTCTTCAGCATAACACTGAAAACTGTCCTGGAAGGGAAGAGAATGGAAAATTAGAATTTCAAACTATATTCTTACCCTACCTCAATCTTTAATTTTAAGGTAATCATAGAGAAAAATAAGGAGGTAGGTCATGCAAGCAAATGCAACAATGCATCTGTTTTTAAAAAATATATTCTACAATTCAAATTTCTACTAATTGAGATTAGCCTTCCTCCCAATAAAATTAATGAACATTGTTCCTAGTTTGCTGAGTGATAAATGGTGTGGGAATGGGGGAGCTGATGGCCATGACTTGGCACAGGTAAGATAAAGCAGTTGTTACTGGAAATGTTAGGTTTCCTCAAATAAACAGCTGAGTCTGCAGAGGTGTGGATTATTTTAGTAGTATTCACAAGTTGTTGAGAATTTTGGAATAAGCTAAATCTTGATCAATTTAATCACATTTTTAATTTTCTTGCAAAAAAGATTTAGGCATTCTAATGTAATCTTTTTCAAAGGAAAGTCTTTTTGTAAAACAAAAGAGTCTTTTTATAAAGCAAAGACATTGTGTAGAATTTTTCATGCACAAGTGTAGGTTTCTGCCTATTGGCACTGCCTCAAGAAAGTTATGTTAGTTCTAGAATCTGTCATGTTTTTCAAAGTCATGTTAAATTGGATCCTTGGCACCTCTTCCTCCATCCCCCAAAATGTGCTTGAACCTGAACAGGTTTCTTCCCATAAGTGAAGAGGCCATAAACAATTAATATATTCATAGTGAAAACATCATTTTAGTGAGCCAGGGTGATGCAAATATTATTGCTTAGGATTTTTTTTCTCTCCCAGTTTTTCCTTCACTGTATTTTGAGGGAGGATAATATTATCTATAACTTTAGATTTCCAGTAATGACAGAATCTAGTAAAAGCGGAACAGAGTATTTGGTAATTATGTCAACTTCAAAGTCAAAAAGTTATAGCAAATGAGTAAGAAATGAAGGCTCCTATCCAGAACCTACTTTAAAGCTGGAATTAATATTGATGTTTCTTCAAGCACAAGTACTGAGAATATGGATTACAGAAAATGATGTCTGAGATGAAGGTTTTATGTTTGAAGAATATGACTGATACTAACGACCATGTAAATACATTTTTAAAGTCAGTCAGTCAATTTAGAGTAGATGTGGTTGCTGTGAGGCTCTTTGAACTATTCATGTTTGGGAAGTAAAAGGGGATTCAAGTCAGTGAACCTGAGTCCAGCCCCTAATCCTAACGCCTCTTAACTCTAGGACTACTAGACACGTTATGACGCTTTTCTTAACCCCGGGTTTCTTGGCAGCACAATGAGGATAATAATAGTGCCTGCCTTATAGGTAATGGAGGATGTTTGAATAGTAATATATGTAGAAAATATTTTGTAAACTCTAAACCATATTGTTTAGGTTTTTCATTAGTAAAATAGTTTGAGTCTTTTTAGAAATATCACCAAGTGTCAGTAAATGTTATATTTACAATCTCCTATTTAGAAAAGAATTTATTACTTGCTCCTCTGTTTCTAGTTTGCTCTGTTTAAATTCACCACTTAACCTGCTGCCAGGGTGCTCACTGTTTCTCTCTCCCCCTCCTCTGCCCTCTACTCCTCTTTTTCCTCCTCCTCTTTTTTCTTCTCCTGCTTCTCTTCTTCCTTCTCCTCCTTTTCCATTTTCTCCTCCTTCCCCTCTGCTTCTAATATTGTAAATATTGTAAGTATAGTTAAGGAGGATTATATAATGGACACTTGTTTTCCTCCTCTTGTTTTATCAGATCTTAATCTTTTACTGTATTTTCTTCAGAATTTTAAAAATCGAAAACATTTCAGTTGAAGCTGCCTATATCTCATTCTCTCTCTACTTAGAGGTAACGGCCATCATGTCCTGGCTGAAAGGAGGCTAAAAATTCCATCTCTGTCACTTCCTATCTGTATAATAAGACAAATTACTTAGTCATCTGTGCTTCAGTTTTCTTACCTATAAACTTGGAGGTATAATGATAAATATCCTATAAACTTGCTGTGGTGACTAAATGATAGAATTAAATATCTGTGAATTACTCACAATAGTGGATGACACTTACAAGACTCAAAAATGTTATAATTACTGGTAGCTGATATAGTAGATGCATCATGAATTTTGGTGTTTTATCATTCTCACATATATTTTTGTAACTCATATTTTGTATCCTACATAGTGAAAATATGCATTTTTTAAAAACTGCATAATTGGCATCACATACATGTATCATTTTACAATGTAATTGTTTTGTTCAACATTAGGTTTTTGAGATTTATTTATATTGTTAATTATATTTTTAGCTTGTTTATTTTTACTGCTTTATAGTGCTTAAAGACATTATATAAACGTACCACAAGTTATCTATTGTCCTGTAAATGGATATTTGAGTTGTTTCTAATTTTTTGGTTGATGCAAATAATGTTACAATAAATAGCAGTAGTTGTGAAGCCTGTATTACATGTATTGAAGTTTTCCTACAGACTATACTTACAAGTGGAAATGCTGTGTAAGAGAATATACAAACTTTCATCTTCACTGGTATGGCCAAATTGTCCTCAATGGTGGTTATATTAACATTCATTTTTTCCAATAACGTGAGAATTCCTGTTTTTCCATGCACAAGAGGAAGTGTTAAATATTTAAAAATTTATCTGTTAGAATAGGTATTAAATGTATTTCACTGCAGATTTAATTTGCATTTACTAAATTACGAGTGAAGCTGGGAGTCTTATAAAATGCTTATTGGCCATTTTGGTTTCCTTTTCTATGAATTACCCATTCAAATCCCTTGTCCAGTTGACCTTTGGGTTGTCCTTGGATTTTCAAGAGTTCTTTATAATTCTGGGTACTGGTACCTTTTCAGGTATATATATTTCAAATCTCTCAGAGATTCTGCCTTGTCCTTTAACTTTATTTTTAGTGTTTTTGTTTGAACAGAGTTTGACATTCTTTTCCCTTTTCATGTCCTACTTTTTTAAATGTACCCTTCTCTAAGACCTTAAATGTGTTATTTTATCTATTCTTTGGACATTCTGAAGTTTTGTTTTTGGTCCCAGATCTTCAATCTACCTGAAATTTATTTTTGCTAAAGATACTAATGGAAACTAATTCTCTTCTTCCTTCTACTTGATTTACCAACTGTTCAAATGACATCTACTACAAAATTGTTACTTTCTTCCTGAATATTATAAAACATAATTATTATAATGATAATGCTGTGGGATATATATATATATGAGATATGCATTTTATGATATGTATTTTTTCATTTCTTCTAAAAAAAAAAAAGAAACAGGACATATGTGCAGGTTTGTGACATAGGTATACATGTGCCATGGTGGTTCACTGTACCTATTGACCCTCCTCTAAGTTCCTCTCCTCACTCCTTACCCCTCAACAGGCCCTGGTGTGTGTTGTTCCACTCTCTGTGTCCATGTGTTCTCATTGTTCAACTCCTACTTATCCTACTTATGAGTGAGAACATGCAGTGTTTGGTTCTCTGTTACTCTGTTAGTTTGCTGAGGAGGATGGTTTCCAGTTTCATCCATGTCCCTGCAAAGGACATGATCTCATTCCTTTTTATGGCAGCATAGTATTCCATGGTATATATGTACCACATTTTCATTATCCAGTCTAAGTTGATGGACCTTTGAGTTGGTTCCATGTCTTTGCTATTGTAAATAGTGCTGCAGTAAACATATGTGTGCATCTGTCTTTAGAGTAGAATGATTTATATTACTTTGGGTATATACTCAGTAATGGGATTGCTGGGTCAAATGGTATTTCCGGTTCTAGATCCTTGAGAAATCACCATACTGTCTTCCACAATGGGTGAACTAATTTACATTCCCACCAACAGTGTGAAAGTGTTCCTATTTCTCCACAGCCTTACCAGCATCTATTATTTCCTGGCTTTTTAATGATAGCCATTCTAACTGGTGTGAGATGGTATCTCATTGTGGTTTTAATTTGCATTTCTCTTATCAGTCATGTTGAGCTTTTTTTCATATGTTTGTTGGCCACGTAAATGTCTTCTTTCGAGAAGTGTCTGTTCATATCCTTTGCCCACTTTTTGATGGGGTCAGTTTTTTCTTGTAAATTTGTAAAATTTCTTTTAAATCTGGATATTAGACCTTTGTCAGATGGGTAGATTGCAAAAGTTTTCTCCCATTCTGTGGATTGCCTATTCACTCTGATGATAGTTTCTTTTGCTGTGCAGAAACTCTTTAGTTTAATTAGATCTGATTTGTCAATTTTGGCTTTTGTTGCAATTGCTTTTTCATGTTTCTGTCATGAAGCCTTTACCTATGCCTTTGTCCTGAATGGTATTGCCTAGGTTTTCTTCTAGGGTTTGTATGGTTTTGGATTTTACATTTAAGTCTTTAATCCATCTTGAGTTAATTTCATGTAAGGTATTAGGAAGGGGTCCAATTTTAGTTTTCTGCATATGCCTAGCCAGTTTTTCCAGCACCATTTACTGAGTAGGAGATTCTTTCCCCATTTCTTGTTTTTGTTAAGTTTGTTAAAGATCCGATGGTTGTAGATGTGTGCTGTTATTTCTGAAGTCTCTGTTCTGCTCCATTGGTCTATATGTCTGTTTTGGTACTAGTACCATGCTGTTTTGGTTACTATAGCCTTGTAGTATACTTTGAAGTCAGGTAGCGTGATGCCTCCAGCTTTGTTCTTTTTGTTTGGGATTGTCTTGGCTATAGGGGTCTTCTTCGATTCCATATAAAATTTAATGTAGTTTTTTCTAATTCTGTGAAGAATGTCAATGGTAGTTTGATGGGAATGACATTGAATCTATAAATTACTATGGACAGTATGGCCATTTTCATGATATTGATTCTTCTTATCTATGAGGATGGAATGTTTTTCCATTTGTTTGTGTCCTCTTTTATTTCCTTGAGCAGTGGTTTGTAGTTCTCCCTGACAAGGTCCTTCACATCCCCTGTTAGCTGTATTCCTAGGTATTTTATTATCTTTGTAGCAACTGTGAATGGGAGTTCATTCATGATTTGGCTCTCTGCTTGCTTATTGTTGGTGTAAAGGAATGCTTGTGATTTTTGAATACTGACTGTGTATCCTGAGACTTTGCTGTAATTGCCTATCAGTTTAAGGAGATTTGGTGCTGAGATGATGAGGTTTTATAAATGCAAAATCATGTTGTCTGCAAACAGAGAGACAATTTGACTTCCTCTCTTCCTACTTGAATACCTTTTATTTCTTTCTCTTGCCTGATTGCCCTGGCCAGAACTTCCAATACTATGTTGAATAGGAGTCGTGAGAGATGGCATCCTTATCTTGTACCGGTTTTCAAAGGGAATGCTTCCTGCTTTTGTCCACTCAATCTGATATTGGTTGTGGGTTTGTCATAAATAGCTCTTATTATTTTGAGATATGTTACATCAATACCTAGTTTATTGAGAGTTTTTACCATGAATGGATTTTGAATTTTATTAAAAACCTTTTCTGCATCTATTGGGACAATCGTGGTTTTTGTTTTTGGTTCTGTTTATGTGATGGATTACCTTTATTGATTTGCATATGTTGAACCAGCATTTCATCCCAGGGATGCAGCAACTTGATTGTGGTAGGTAAGTTTTTTTTATGTGATGCTGGATTCGGTTTGCCAATATTTTATTGAGGATTTTTGCATTGATGTTCATTAATCTAAAATTTGGCCTAAAATATTTTTTGTTGTTGTTGTTTTGTTTCTGGAAAGTTTTGGTATCAGGATGATGCTGGCTTCATAAAATACGTTAAGGAGGAGTCCCTTCTTTTCAATTATTTGGAATAGGTTCAGAAGGAATGGTACCAGCTCCTCTTTGTATTTCTGGTGGAATTCAGCTGTGAATCCATCTGGTCCTGGGCTTTCTTTTTTTTCTTTTTTTTTGGTTGGTAGGCTGCTAATTACTGCCTCAATTTCAGTACTTGTTACTGGTCTATTCAGGGATTTGACTTCTTCCTGGTTTAGTCTTGGGAGTGTGTATGTGTCCAGGAATTTATCCATTTCTTCTAGATTTTCTTGTTTATTTGCATAGAGGTGTTTATGCTATTCTCTGATGGTAGTTTGCATTTCAGTTGGATAGGTGGTTATATCCCCTTTATCATTTTTTATTGTGTCTATTTGATTCTTCTCTCTTTTCTTCTTTATTAGCCTAGCTAGTGGTCTATTTTGTTAATTTATTCAAAAAAACCAGCTCCTATATTCATTGACTCTTTGGAGGGTTTTTCATGTCTCTATCTCCTTCAATTGTTCTCTAATCTTAGTTATTTCTCGTCTTCTGTTGGCTTTTGGATTAGTTTGCTCTTGTCTCTCTAGCTCTTTTAATTGTGATGTTAGGGTATTGATTAAAGATCTTTATAGCTTTCTGATGTGGGCATTTAGTGCTGTAAATTTCCCTTTTAACACTTTAGCTGTGTCCAAGAGATTCTGGTATGTTGTCTTTTTGTTCTCATTGGTTTCAAATAACTCCTTTATTTCTGCCTTAATTTTGTTATTTACTCAGTAGTCATTCAGGAGCAAGTTATTTAATTTCTATGCAATTGTGTGGTTTTGAGTGAGTTTCTTAATCTTGAGTTCTAATTTGATTTCACTGTGATCTAAGAGTCTGTTTTTACATTTGCTGAGGAGTGTTTTACTTCAATTATGTGGTCAATTTTAGCATAAGTGCCATGTGGCACTGAGAAGAATGTATATTCTGTTTATTTGGGTTGGAGAGTTCTGTAGATGTCTACTAGGTCCACTTGATCCAGAGCTGAATTCAAGTCCTGAATATCCTTGATAATTTTCTCTCTCATTGATCTGTCTAATATTGACAGTAAAGTGTTAAAGTCTCCCATTATTTTGTGGGAGTCTAAGTCTCTTTGTAGGTCTCTAAGGACTTGTTTTATGAATCTAGGTGCTCCTGTATTGGGTGCATATATATTTAGAACAGTTAGCTCTTCTTGTTGAATTGTTCCCTTTACCATTACGTAATGCCCTTGTCTTTTTTGTCCTTTGTTGGTTTAAAGTCTATTGTCAGGGACTTGGATTGCAACCCCTGCTTTTTTGCTTTCCATTTTCTTGGTAAATTTTCCTCCATCCCTTTATTTTGAGTCTATATGTGTCTTTGCACATAAGATAGGTCTCCTGAATACAGCACATCAATGGGTCTGGACTCTAATTTGACAGTGTCTTTTATTTGGGACATTTAGCCCATTTACATTTAAGGTTAGTATTGTTATGTGTGAATTTCATCCTGTCATTATGCTGCTATTTGGTTATTTTATACACTAGTTGGTGTAGTTTCTTCATAGTGTCATTGGTCTTTATATTTTGGTGTGGTTTTTGCAGTGACTGGTACCGCTTTTGCCTTTCCATATTGAGTGCTTCTTTCAGGAGCTCTTGCAGGGCAAGGCCTGGTGTTTACAAAATCCCTCAGCATTTGCCTGTCTGAAAAGCATTTTATTTGTCCTTCACTTATGAAGCTTAGTTTGGCTGGATACGAAGTTCTGGGTTGAAAATTCTTTTCTTTAAAAATGTTGAATATTGGTGCCCAATCTCTTTTGGCTTATAGAGTTTCTGCCTAGTGGTCTGTTGTTAGTCTGATAAGCTTCCCTTTATAAGTGGCCTGGTCTTTTTCTCTGGCTCCCCTTAACATTTTTTTTTTCATTTTGACCTTGGAAAATCTGACGATTATGTATTTTGGGGTTAACCTTCTTGTGGAGTATCTTAATGGTGTTCTCCGTATTTCCTGAATTTGCGTGTTGGTCTGTTTTGCTAGATTTGGGAAGTTCTGCTAGATAGTATCCTGAAGTGTGTTTTCCAGCTTGTTTACATTCTCATAGTCTCCTTCAGGTACTCCAATCATTCGTAGTTTCAGCCTTTTTATGAAGTCCCATTTTTCTTGAAGGCTTTGTTTATTCCTTTTTATTTTTTCTTTAGTCTTGTCTGCATGCCTTATTTCAGCAAGGTGATCTTCAAACTCTGTTATCCTATCTTCCACTTAGTTGATTTGGCTATTGATACTTGTGTGTGCTTCACAAAGTTCTGGTGCTGTAGTTTTCAGCTCCACGAGGTCGTTTAACTCTCTAAACTGGTTATTCTAGTGAGCAATTACTCTATCCGTTTATCATGGTTCTTATCTTCTTTCTGTTGGGTTAGAACATGCTCATTTAGCTCAGCATAGTTTTTTTTATTACCCATCTTGTGAAGCTTACTTCTGTCAATTCATCCATCTGATCCTCCGTCCATTTCTGTGCCCTTGATGGAGAGACACTGAGATCATCTGGAGGAGAAGAGGCGCTCTGGCCTTTTGAGTTTTCAGCATTTTTTCATTTATTTTTTCTCAGCTCTGTGAATTTGTTTAGTTTCGGTCTTCGAAGCTGCTGACCTTTGGATGGGTTTTTTTGGGAGGCTTTTGTTGGTGGTGGTCATGGTGGTGTTGTTGATGCTGTTGTTGTTGCTTCCTGCTTGTTTTTTTTTTCAGTGTTCAGGTCCCTCTTCTGTAGGACTGCTACAGTATGCTGGGGGTTCACTTCAGGCCCTATTCATCTTATTCATTCCTGTGCCTGGAGATGTCACTCAAGGAGGCTGGAGAACAGCAAAGATGGGTGCCTGTTCCTTCTTCTGGGACCTGTGACCTCAAGGGGCACCAACCTGATGCCAGTAAGATCACTCCTGTATAAGGTTTCTGACAACCCCTGTTGGAGGGTGTCACCCAGTTGTGTGGCATGGGGAACAGGACTCATTTAATGAAGCACTTTGTCCCTTGGTGAAGGGCGTGTGCCTCCCGCAGGAGAAACTCACTTGTCTGGGCTGCCCTGATTCCTCAGAACTACCAGGAAGAAAGGCCGAGGCTGCTGGTCTACAGACTGTGGCCACCCCTTCCCCTCAGGGCTCAGGCCCAGGGATATCTGGGTTCTGTCCCTGAGCCTCTGACTGGAGTTATTGGAGAGTTCCTGCAGGGAAGCCCCACCAGATGAGGAAGTACGAGTCAGGGTCAGGCCTGCAGAGGCACTCTGGCCACAGATTGCCACAGCCAGTTTATTGGACTGTGGGGAACAAGTCTTGGGACCAAGTCATTCAGCCTCCCTAGCTCCCGCAGGGGAAAAGCACAGCCTTTAGCTATAGAGATGTGTGCAGCTCTTCACCTGCCCAGGGAGCTTAGCATGTTATGCAGTTGCGAGTCCCAGTACTGGCTGCTGCGCCTCGCCTAAGGAGCTCAAACAGGCTTAGAAAGCAGGCAGTGGCAGCTGTGGTGTTGGTCACCCCTCTCCCCGGAAACAGATTCTAGCTGAGAGACTGTTGAGAATCTGTGTGTTCCAGGGTTGGGGCACTAGGCCCGAATGGTGTGGGTTCGTGAACGGGATCTTCCGATCCATGGGTTGCACAGTTTTGTGGAAAAAGCATGCTTTCCCTGCTTTTTCATACATTTGTATGAGTGTTCTATACTTTACAAATTTTTACTTGGCAATAATTTGTGCTCATTCATTTATTCAATTCCCAGCGTTCACTCACTTCCTCCCTTGGCTGGGGGGAGGACGATCCCCTGCCCTGTGCGGCTCTCAGGTGGGCCACTGCACCACCCTGTTCTTCCTTCTCTCCGTGGGTCACGCCAGCCTCCTAGTCAGTTCTGATGAGAGAACCTGGATACTCTGGTTGCCGGTGAAGGGCTCACATGATTATGGTTTTATTCGATGGGAGCATCTGAATGCCACTGTTTCTAGTTGGCCTTTTTGGCCCTGCCTCCTGTGATATGTATTATATATACAATAAGTAGTCCTCAATGTCATCATTCGGCTCTTGGAAACTGAGTGCAAGCGAAACGGCATATAAGGAAACCACATAGGCTAATTGACATAAACAAGAGTTAAGCTCATAAGGCATATTTCTAGTCATAAAAATATCACCAAACTTCTAAATAGAAGCCAAACACTTCTAATATTATACACTGAACTAAATGTGAGCTACACATACATCTATACATATATTTATAAAATATGAATACAAACAAAAATGATTTACCCAATTTTTGGTGAATCAGTGAGTGACTGTGGTCATGGTAATGGTGGGTTAAGTCAAGAAATAAATGTTTGCAAAGCAAAATTGTTGAGGAGTCCCTCCTACCACCATGTAGTTCAAACCCAAACAATAACATATCATGGGCTCACTGAGCACTTACGGATTGCATCATTTATTGTCACATATTTGTATGAGTGTTCTATACTTTACAAATTTTTATTTGGCAATAATTTGTGCTCATTCATTTATTCAATTCCCAACACATTGATTTCAGTTCAGGGTCTTGGGTAGTCAGAGCCTAACCCAGCAGCACAGGGTACGAAGCAGGTACCCATCCTGGATGGGACATTTTATTCCAGGGCACACTCTTTCACACATCCACACTCACTCAGACTGAAACAATTTAGACATTCAATTCGCCTAGCCTGCACAGCTCTGGGATATGAGAGGAAATCAGCCAGAATACCAGGAGAAAATCCACACAGACATGGGAAGAACATGCAAACTCCACATAGACAATGATATTAGCTAGAAATCAATTTTTTTCTCAACATTATAAGGAAACAATGTTATTCAAGGGTCTGCTGTATATGTATGCATACATATGTATACACACTATACATACATATGCATATGTGTACATACATATGCATATATATAAATACATATGTAAAACTTAACTATATCTTAATCTGTCATCATTGATACTTACGCCTTACACTTCAGCTGAAAAGAACAATCTGTAGGTCTTGAGCTTGTCTTGATGTTTTACAACTCCAAACTTATCTGCCTGCCACTCCCCAGCCTGGAGTACTGTAAGGTATACTTGGCATATTCCTGTCAATTTTTTGAGACTTGGTTTAAGTGTCCCATCCTCTGTGAAACCCACTCAGCCAACCTTAATTATTTCCCCATTTTATTTAGGACACTATCACTGCAATTATTATTTTTTGAACCTGCCACTCAAGTATACACATACCCCACTCAGTGCCAAGGATTGTCTTGAGGCAGAACTGTCTGGAACTCCTGTATGTGCCTCCATGAAAGTCTGCGTGTAACTATTTATTTGTCAATCTTCCCACTAAAATGGGAGCACTTTTATTCCTAAACCCCGGGACTCAGCACAGTGCTTGATATCCAGTAAGTACTCATTAATATTTGTTGAATGAATAAATGCATTTTAAAAAGCTGTGCATTAAAAATGTTAAATATCTTAGGATATTATTTCCTTAGCTAGCAACATTACAGGAGAACAGAAACTCCAAATTTGACCTTAAAACTCTGTAAGATTTACAAGTTGGACTAGATTTTCCCGAGAAATAGCATGAGATACAAATTGGAACCTAAGCACTGAGATAATTTTTTCTGGCTACTTTGCGAAATATCAGGTAAGGCATGTTAATAATTAATTAAGTCTTTCATAGTCAAACAGTAGTGAAACTTTGCAACATGGAGAGAATTCCTAATAAATCTGGCACATAGTGTTAATTTTCACAGCCAAAGTTTATGAGTACTGTCAAAAGAGTTTCTAGCATTAATGGACTTCGCTGAAAATTTTCTAGTTTGCCATCTGATACAATGAATTTGTCAATATTTTTGTGTGGTTGTTTTGTTTTGTTTTAATTTTAAGCAGGACATAATTTTTGAGCAGAGCATAATAAGGACAGAAATCTAGAAATCCAGGGAAAGATGATCTGGTGGCTCCATATGGAAAATTATTAGAGTTCATACAACACTTAAGTAATTTCTCATCTCTGATCTTCAACTTCCTTTACACATGAAACAAAGAACCTGGATTTGTCTCTCACATTCTCTATTTTAAACTGCTCTAGAATTTTCAGTTGAAGAGAACTTCACTGAGTGAGTTGCTTGACCCCATAATGTTCAAACATAATTTTGACAGACTAGGTCAAGATATTCAACTGTGAATTCAAGCATCTGGGGAAAAGATGAGATTAAATGATTATTAAAGTTTCTTCTCTCCTTCAAGAGGGGAATGGAGAGGTAGGGGAATGGGAACAAAATGACAACAACTACTTTATCATGCTGGTCAGAGTAGCCCTTGGGCATATCAACAGAACTGAGATTAGTTATTTAGGGTTTTAGACTACAGTGAAAGTGTAATGTGATGAGGATATTCAATTACTTAGTTTCATAAAGATCAAGAGCTCCTGGATAAGAAGAAAAGCCTTTTAGATAAGAGGAGACTTGATCTCATGAACATAAAAGAGACATCATTTACTTTAAATTAGATTTAGAGGCCTGGGCCAAAAAGGCAAATTAAGTACAAAGAACTAAGTAGAACAGAGATGCTGTGGGGAAAAAAAGAACCAAGTGTATACGAAAGAAATGAGAGACTTTTAATGCACTGTAGTCTAAGCATTATTTACCTTCATTGAGATGAAGGGGAAAATGTTGATGGAAAAAAAAGTATTCATCACTGTAACTGAATTTAGGTTGAAAGAAGCTCGTATCTTAATGCTTAGGTGAGTCTGTTGGAACACACAGAAAAAGCTATTGTCTTAGGTGGTTTCCCTTAGAAAAAGCACTTAGGTTAGAATTCTTGTTCAAAGGAATTATTGAGGGAGTGCTCAAGAGGAGCAGGGAAGCAGAAAGCGTCAGGGGCAAAAAGAGCTAATCAAGCATGTGGTAACAGCTGGAGAGCAGCTTCCATTTGATCTCTTGGTGAAAGACTGGAAGACAAATTGTGCCCCAGAGTGTGTCCCACCTTAAAGGAAGAGGAATGGTCTTTCGCCAGTGCCAGTCAGTTATTGAGCAAGATCTGGAAAGTGATGGGTTCAGAACATGCTACCCCCAAATACAGCACCTTGGCATTTGAGAAAATGGCAGAAGCAAGAAGGTCACTCTCTGACCTTCTCTTGCCCCTATCCCTTGAATCAGGCCTTAAGACCTAGAAAAGACTTCTCTGAGTTTCCTCTGAAGCAGGTCATAAGACCCTCACTTGAGAGGCACCCTCCCTTGACCTGGAGAAAAGAAGTATCTTTATCTCTGAAGACACAAGGACACATAGAAGAATGCTCTCGGTTTACTATAGTTAGATCATACACTTCTTTGTCCAATAATACTTCCCACAACTATCCACATCTTCATCAAACTTATACATAGGTTTCTGTTACTTTGGGTCTTCATTTCTGAGGACTCCTGTGTCACATAAACTTATTAAATGATTTCAAATCCTTTTCTCTTGTTAATCTGCCTTTTGTTATAGGAGCTTCAATCATGAACCAAAGAATCTGTGAGAAAAAAGAAATCCTTTCTCCCCTACAGGGAAGATGCAGAGTGTACCACGGAGGCAGATCCCCAGTTGACAAAAGTAATTCTCCAGAGAAGTGGGGAGCTAAAAATTGTCATCAGTCAGCACTTACAACAGTCAGGTCTTGCGTTTACCAGCTGGTAAAGGGCATTTTGCTGAGGCCCCAACAGCATCCACTTCTCTGACAAGTCTTTCCCAAGGAATCACTATCTTTTCAGTGTTTCTGTCCCGCCCTATATATAATTCTGCCTTCTTGTTCTCACAAACATTTGTATCTGTTTAGTTATGTCCCTGCCATCAACTATGAGCCTTATGTGAGGAAATTTACTTTTTCAACTTCAAATCCCAGAATTTAACACAAGTGCTATTTTTTTGGAAAATAAAATTATTCTCTTTCTGATTTGTTATTTTAGAAATCCTGCATTTCTAGAATGATGTTCCTTTCTACCTCAAGTTTTAAGTCATTAAAAATGTGTATCCTGTAACCTCTCTGACCTTGAGTAGATATTTATAATCATGTTTCTCATTTTATTTTTTCAACTCTTGGCCACAGTTCATTGTGTTAAAAAGATAATAACTGTACCCCATGGCAAATCATTAAGAAAAATACACAAGCAATATTTTTTTTACACCCCATCTGTCATTGAGCACTTGGTAAACTAGCAGGACTCAGTAGGACTATCACAGACTCTGGGTTTCCATGTGCTCTAATGTCACCCCAAACTCCTTGGCCTACTCACTCACCATATGGAATATGAATATCAGAATTCTTCTGATATTACCAGAATGTGTAATTGAGATATTTGCCCTGCTGCCAATACCCTAACATGAACTCATTCTGAAGTCAGGCAGGAGCTGGTTGTTTTTCTGTCTGGTGCCTCATAAACCACCCATATCAAAACTGAACCAACTAATTAGGGTTGTAATTTATGTATGGCCAACTAAAGAGTTTTTAATGGCTCATAACATATTTGCCAGCTCTAAGAACAATTCAGTGGGAACCAGATGGCTCAAAATACACGCCTTTTGTTGGCTCAGTCTACCTGATTTCTGCAGCTCACAGTCAAGATTAGTTCCTCTTTGTCTTATAATTTTAAAATTATAATTTTATTTTTCTATCATTTTTCAACATGACAACATGAACTACAAAGTAGGAGTCAAATAGACAATGTGATTCTTCTTGTCAATCTGTTACTACAGATACTTTTTTGACAGAAAAATAATCAAATTCTCTTTCTGATTTTTTGTTTCAGATTTGGTAATTTAGTTAAAAAATTTCAACCATCTGATAAAAATAACCAGAGAATATGAATATCAAACATATAGAAAAAGAAACATAAATAACTGGTAAGTATATACAAATAGATAACTAGTCATTTCAGTAGTCAGAGTTGATAGTCAATTCGAAGATAATTTATTTTCATGAAAATAGAAGTATGCACTATATGCTATTGTACAATATTTTTCTAGGTTACTGAATAGTCTACCACAAAAAAAGATAATTTTTGTCCTCCATGAATTAACAATATCATACTTATTGGCAGCGTATGGTTCATGTTCATTAAAATGAAATATTTGATACAGGAATGTCTGTCATTGTTATTAGTAATAGCCATCATTTGTTGAACCTTTCCTATGTGACAAACACTGTACTTTGTGCTTCTACAAACATTATGTTATGTAATTTTTATAAACACTTTATTGTTTTACATATAAGAAAATTAGGGCTCAATGATTCTGAGATTTTTCATGAATGACAGAATTTAAAATGGTAGAGCTCAGAATTAAACTCAGATCTGTCTGCTTCCAAAGCTCCTACTCTAAGGGTTAAGACGAAGCTCCCTCCCTAATTTAAATGATGAGATTGCTATGTGTTAAGTCCATCTAGTTGAGCCTCTGTTGGGATATTGCTCTAAATTTATCCAGTTTGCTGAGTCAAGTGACGTATTGTTCTGTAGGAAAATAAAGGCAGAGATTAAGAAAGTGGAGAATGGTAACCAAAGGCAGGGAGTATGATGCTCTGAGAGAGAGGAAAATCAGTCCTCAACTACTGTCATTTGATCTAGCCTGTCACTAAGAGCTGTACCGTGATGTTCTCTTGTGGAACATAACCTCACAGAAGCCAATATCAGACAAGGTCACTCATTCTGTGATCACAGTGGAGCAAGACAAACCGATACCACTCTATAATGTATGAGGCACAGACAGCAGTGATCGAACATCTTCTCCCAGCTAATGAGTGATGACTGCTTCTTTACCTATGATTTAACCCTGCTCCATTCCTTATCTACATAGATAAAAATTATTAAGGATCATACAACTTTTCTCACTTTGTGGCAGCACCCAGTGAAAAGCAAAACTACATTGTCTTAAACACTCCCCCAAATTACCTAATGCAAGCACAAATACTGTAACAAATCCCTCCTAACACTCTCTTTCTGAAATGCCTAATAGTTCCCCACGGTTTTTACCTCCCTTGGGGCAATGAGCCAATAAGTCCAACTTTCTTGACTACAGATATATTGTTTGTCTTTGGTGGGAGGGCATTGAAGAGCTCCTTCTCTAATGAAGCTCTTGGATTGAAATATTTATTTGATACAACTACTCTCCTTGATCAGTGCTCAAGAAAGGAGTTGGCAAACTTTTTTTGTAAAGGACAAGATAGTTATTATTTTTACCTTTGCATGCCATAGGATCTCTATTGCAACGATTCATCTCTGCCATTGTGGCACAAAAGCAGCACAGACAACATGCAAACAAATGAGCAAAGCTGGATTTGGTCTGCCAGGTGATTGTTTAGGGATTCCTGGATTTGATTAGCTTGATAGGGTTAACTGTTAGAATCATACTGATTCATTTTTCCTTCTGAATAGCTTCTCTTTTAATTGCCTTTATTTTCTGAACTGGAATATGATTACTCTGCAGAAACTTCTTCCCATATGGTTGCCATATAAAAATGTCCTTTTGTATAGCTAGACTAAAATTACATAACTATAGAATAACCTTTACACATTTGAGTGGTTCCTATGTCTCCCCTTGAAAATGGATCATTGCAGTCATTCAAGTGAAATTACATTTTCTAAGCCATAATTCTGTACTATGTACTCTTTTAGGCACAGAAGGTAGAAGGATGATTATTTCCTTTTAGGAGCTCAGAGCATAGCTATAGAGTCAGTATCGCAGACAATTAATAATGAAGAATAAATTACAAGAGCCTATAAATTTGAACCAAAGTAAATCTGAGTAGTACAATAAAATGAAGAGCAATAAAATGAGGTATGACTGTTCTAAAGATCCCAGAGAGACCTGATGAGAAATAAACATAACGTTCTTCCTTTAAAATAGCATACGTTCCCCCATGAAAGTCCAAATTGTATCCAAAGAGGTCTGCTCTAAACTACTATCTGTCCAATTTATGAACCTTTCTAGCCAGGAGTTTCAGAGTCTTGGTGTCGTTTTCTTGTTCCCAGCTATTCTTTGCACATTGGCAGGTAAGAGTCCACTGCTTTCTAGGACACTTACGAAGTATGAAGTGAAGTCGCTTAAGGAAAGAACAAAGCTATCCAGAATTCCTTTTGAGTGATTAAAGTTTCAATCCTCAAATCAAGGTGTAGGGTTTTTGTTTGTTTTTTTCTTCTTCTTCTTCTTTTTTTTTCTTTTTTGAACTAAGAATACAATTTTCTCTTCTTTGGTGAAGGAAAGCTAGTGAATCCAAATGAAGTCTGCGTGATGCCAGGCACAATCCTGAAGGCAGGCATTCAGTTTACTTAGGTGACAAATTCCTCTCTTATTTTCAAGGTGTATTATTTCAAAATTATTATTTCAAAATATCAGCCATCTAATATCAACTAATGATTTATTTAACAGCAAATTACGCACATAAGGATTCCAAATAGTTTTGTATAACATTTATAGTAAAGAGATGATTGGGTAAATCTGAATTGCTTGGAGTTGAGTTTAATCAGCACAACTGACCTGGGAGGTGTCCAGAGGTTAGCAGCCTCCAAATAGGTACCTTCAATTCCCTAGTCCTTGTCCAAGTTTTATGTCTGTGAAAGTTCAGTTGCAAAAGCTATCTCCCATGAAAGGCCTCCATATTCTTAGTAGAGACTGAAACTTCTAATCCTTGGCATAAAAATTTGCATTACTAAATTTTATGTTTTTGGTTGTCTGATATATGCCATCTAAAAAGTCACCAGTTATTCAGAAAACCAACAGATTCATTCCAATAAAGTGGTATGAAGGGAAGGACGCTATGTGGCTCTCAAAACAAAAACAAAAACAAAAAAAAACTGTATACAAACACAAATGTTGGTTTAATGTCTTTTTTTAAATCAAATTATAATTAAAATATCGCCAGGTGTTGGACTCATAGCACAGAATGACTAAGGATACAAAAATGCAATATGAAGAATAGGGGCCTTATAGATAATATGACTAACGTTAATGTGAAAAAGGAAAGAAAACAGGAAAATAAATACCTAAATTTTTAGATTAAATTATGACAGCATGGATTTCAGTTATTTGAATTCTGTTCCATAGACCTTAGTTGGAAGACATAGTCTATCTTCATTATATGTAGATTTTGTATTTGCAAATTTACCTACTCACTCACATTTATTTGTAACCCCCAAACCAATAGCCACAGTGCTTTAGAGGTCATTCACAGCTCTTCAGAGTGTAGTGAAAAGTTTGAGTTGCCCAATGTGTTTGTTCCTTGCTAAGGACCTACAGGGCAACACTCTGCCTTCTTGTTTCAGCTTCCATACTGTAAACAAGTGTTCTTTTTGTGGTATATTTAGTTCTATGTATTTGCATTTTTGTGCTTTGTATTGGTGACTTTGCTGTTTTGAAAGGCTCCCAAACATAGGGCTGAAGTGCTGCCTAGCATTCCTAAACTCAAGGAGGATATGATGTGCTTTAAGGCAAAAATAGTATGTGAAAGTTGTAGGATTCAAAATGGAGTCATTGTGTCAAACCCTGGCAAATGAAGCTGAGTAAGGCAATGAAGGGAAGGCTCTAATGCACAATTTGCCTCATAACAGAAACTGTCACAAGAAATGTTTTCAAACTACAAGCTTACTAAAGAGTCAGCTAGGACAGCTAGTAGCATGAGGACAGCTAGCCACTTATATAAGAACACTTGTCTAATACACTGTCTCACAAGCCCAACTCCAAACTGTAAGGACCTAGCCGTAACTACAAGATTACCTCTCCTACGTACCAACTGCTGAAAATCACCAGTCACAATTCACCAGCTCTTGTAATATGTTTCCAGGGTCAACTAAATTTCTTTCAAAATAATTTGCATAAACTGCTCTTTCCGCCATAAAACGCTCACCTTTTCCATTGTTCTCCAGGCCTACCAGAGGCCATTCTGGTCCATATCTATGTCCTGGACTGCAATCCCGTTTCTTGTATATTATTCACAATTAAAATATTTTCACTTAGAAGATTCACATCTCTATGTTTTGTATAGTGGCAAACACATAATATAAGCTTCCCTGAGGCATGAATTATAGTACTATTGATCATTATTTCAATGTAAGTAAATCAACAATATATATTAAATAAGGTGTCTTTAAACAGAAACACGAAACCAGGTTTGTATTGATCAGTTAACTAAAACATGGCCAGATGCTTACAGAAACATCACCTCTTATTTCCCCATGGAGCAATGATTCAGTATTCACTAATTTAGTGTTCATGACAACTTCATGAATATTACCATGAATAACAAGAATCTGCTGTATCTACATCTCTTAATGCTTTCTAGCAGGACTCAAGGTCTTGGGTGAAAGCAATCAGTCTTCCTCCAAAGATTGATTCTTAGTGGAACGTCTGACTTGTGACTTCCGACTCAAAGGAAATTAAATACCTAAGCACAATTTCATTTGCTTAAAATTCTTCCCATTGCCACAAAAACATGGTCAACAACAATCTTTAATTCTCTTTAAATCTCAAAGCACTATCAACTATTTGAGTAGGATTTTTGCTGTACTTATTTCACAGGATTTAAAAGGATTCAAGCCATTGTTAATTCACTGTCCGAATTCCTTCTCCTCAAAGGTCTATTCTGTCAATCTGTATTTGTTGGCCACATTAATTATTAAGAAAACTCATCAAATTCATGTGGACATGCTCCTCCATAATCTGATTTAATCTTTGAAGTAAGCATCAACCTTTCTTTCTGAAATCTCATAGAGTTATTTGCCTCTAAATAATATTAGACATGTATGCAATTCAATAGTTTTAGTATTTATAAATCCTTTATTTGTTGAATTAAATTAACAAATACCTATTAAATTATGATAGGCAGTCACAATTGTTAAACTGAGTGTATTTTTCTACTAGGAGATCATAACCTTGAATAAGATCTTTATTCTGCTAAATGTAATGAAACATTTTTATGCCTAAGCTTCCATAATAGTTGTATAGCAATTGGCATTCCTGACCATTCTCACCTTTAAATATATATCTTTAAAGTATATCTTTAAATAAATATACATCTTTAATACATTTAATAATATATAAATATTTATTGGTTTCATCATAAAAATAACATGCTATTATACAGGAACACAAATAGCCTAGAAATATAGATGATTAAAAAATAAAATTCCCATTTGCTATTTCATGATGTTCCTTAGGAAGTAACCATGGGAAACAGTTTAGGGAATAAATATATCATATATTAATAAGCAAATGCATTTGTGTGTGTGCGTGCGTGTGTGTGTGCATGCGTGCACACATATACATGCAAGGGGATGAGTTTAGACTTTTTACAAATGGAATCTCCCTAAAAATTTATTTATTTGCTTATTTGATATATCCTTCTCATTTTCTTCCAAATTTGTACTTCAAAAACTACCTTATTCTTTTTACCTTGCCTTTGTAATAAATATCCCATTGATTGAATGTAGCACGATTCACTGGTTATTGTTTATATAGCCAGTAGGACTAGACGCTTAGGATAAAAAATAGTTCACAGTTCTTATTTTTCAAGCTAATCACTGCGCACTTTTTGCCCAGTTTGGCAGTTAGTATTGCATCTCTCTCTTGATGTTTCCACATTGAAATGTCTAAGAATCCAGGCAGTTTACTTAGGGGTCTATTTTCCTTTCAGATGCCAGGTGGGGGGAAACTGGAGAATACAATCAGCCCCCTATTGCCATTGCTTTCTGTCTCTTCAACATGGTACTTTTGTTGAAAGCTGGTCCTACTGATGTGTGTCTACCTGGTAATCTGATACCTGCTCAGGCTGTGTTGATCCCAAGATTGAGCTCCAAGTTTGCATTAACATTCACATCTGCATATTGTGCACATGTACCCTAGAACTTAAAGTATAATTTAAAAAAAGAAAAAATTCACACCCTCAGTTGTTTATCTCAAAGAAGGGCCACTGTTATCTGATGACTGGGTCATCATAGGGTCTTTAGTCTCAGCAGGGGCTGTACTGGAACCAGCCTTTCTTTTTGAGCCTCCAGTCTAAGTACTGGTGTCACACCCTGATCTCTGGTTCTGACTCTTTTTCTCAAAAGGTGTACTCACATTGGGCTGGGGAATCATTTCCTGCCGTAATTCACAACAATCCAACTCCATCAAAGAGGCTCTAATACATCTAAATCAAAAGAGCTTGGGTTCAGTGGTGGGCACAGTGGCTGACACCTGTAATCCCAGCACTTTGAGAGACTGAGGCGGTCAGGGATTTGGGGGATCACTTGAGGTCAGGAGTTTGAGACCAGCCTGGCCAACATGGCAAAACCCTGTCTCTACTAAAAACACAAAAATTAGCTGTAGCTGGGTGTGGTGGTGCCCACCTGTCCCAGCTACTCAGGAGACTAAAGCAGGAGAATTGTTTGAACCCATCAGGAGGAGGTTGCAGTGAGCTAAGATGGTGCCACTGCACTCCAGCATGGGCCACAAAGTAAGATTCTGTCTCAAAAAAAAAAAAAAAAAAAAAAAAAAAGAGAGAGAGAGAGAGCTTGGGTTTGAACTTAACCAGCACATCTGACTTGGGAGTTCTATAGCAATTAGTAGTCTTCAAGTAGGCACTTTCAAAAGGAAATGATTTGGGGGTTGGTTCTCAAGATAACTGGCGTCCTCCCATGAGGTTACCTGACTCCTATGCAAATGCACTCAGCTTCTTGCCATGGACAAGTTCTCAATATGGAGCAATATTTAGAGATACCTTTGCTAGGCCACAAAGACCCCCACTGCAGCCTTCCTCAAAGGTAAGGAGTACTTGCTTTAATTTGCATAACCAAGAAGATCCTCTTGAGTGTTTAGATAAGAGGCAAAGAAGACATATTCCAAAATGTCTCCATTCTAGGCCAAGAAGCAGAAAACAGTTTCTTTCTTTTCTTTTTCTTTTCTTTTTTTTTTTTTTTTTTTGAGACTGGGTCTCTCTCTGTTGCCCAGGCTGGAGTGCAGAGGCACCATCTTGGCTCACTGCAACCTTCACCTCCCGGGTTCAAGCGATTCTGCTACCTCAGCTGCCCTAGTAGCTGGGATTATGGGCGCGCAACACCACGTCTGGCTAATTTTTTGTATTTTTAATAGAGACAGGGTTTCACTATGTTGGCCAGGCTTGTCTCCAACTCCTGACCTCAAGTGATCTGCCCACCTTGGCCTCCCAAAATGCTGGGATTACAGGCGTGAGCCACCACACCTGGCCAAGAAGGCAGTTTCAATCACTAAGAACTTGAAGGTTCACTTCTGCAGGTGTAAACTACATTTGTTTATTGACAAGTAATTTTTTGTATATTAATTTAAAAAGTAGTCAGTATACTTAATAGCCTTATTTTAAATAGTTTGTAATTAATTCTGTTCAGTTTTGTCAACTGCAAATAAAAGCATTGCTTCCTCTTTACTACTGTTAACATCTCTTCTTTTTCTTATCTAGTAAAATTACATAGTTCTTCCCCATCGAGTTTAAAAATGATCATGAGCATCATTGCCTTGTTCTTAAATTTAAGAAGAATGTTTCTAGGGTTTCATATTAAACATGAAGTTAGCACTTTTTTTTTCCCAACATTTATTTTAAGTTCAGGGTCAGGATGTGCAGGTTTGTTACATAGATAAATGTGTGCCATGGTGGTTTGCTGCACAGATCATTCCATCACCTAAGTATTAAGCCCAGCATCCATTAGCTATTCTCCCTGATGCTCTCCCTCCCCCAGTACCCCTTTTGGCAGCCCCCAGTGTGTGCTGTTCTCCCCCATGTGTCCATGTGTTCTCATAATTTAGTTCCTACTTATAAGTAAGAACACGTGGTATTTGGTTTTCTATTCCTGCATTAGTTTGCTGAGGATAATGGCTTCTCAATCTATCCATGTCCTTGCAAAGAACATGATCTCATTCTTTTTTATGACTGTGTAGGATTCCGTGGTGTATATGTACAACATTTTCTTTATCCAGTCTATCATTGATGGGCATTTAGGTTGATTCTATGTCTTTGCTATTGTGAATAGTGCTGCAATGAACATATGTGTGCATCTATCTTTATAACAAAATGATTTATATTCCTTTGGGTATATACCCAGTAATGGGATTGCTGGGTCAAATGATATTTCTGCCTCTAGGTTTTCTTTTGTTTAATTGTGAGTCTCATTCTGTCACCTAGGCTGGAGTGCAGTGGTGTGATCTTGGCTCACTGCAATATCTGCCATCCAGGTTCAAGCAATCCTCCCGCCTCAGCTTCCTGAATATCTGGGACTACACGAGTGCGCCACCACACCCAGCCAAATTTGTATTTTTAGTAGAGATGGAATTTCACCATGTTTGCCTGGCTGGTCTCAAACTCCTGACCTCAGGTGATCCATCAGCCTCAGTCTCGCAAAGTGCTGGGATTACAGGCATGATCCACCATGCCCAGCCTGCCTCTAGGTCTTTGAGGAATTGCCACACTGTCTTCCACAATGGTTGAATTAATTTACATTCCCATCAACAATGCAAAAGTGTTCCTTTTTCTCCACAACCTTGCCAGCATCCGTTGTCTTTTGACTTTTTAACTATTGCCATTCTAACTGGCGTGAGATGATATCTCGTCGTAGTTTTGATTTGCATTTCTCTAATGATCAGTGGTGTTGAGCTTTTTTTCTTCTGTTTGTTGGACGCAAAAATGTCTTCTTTTGAGAATTGTCCCTGTCCTTTGCCCACTTTTTAATAAGGTTGCTTGTTTTTTTCTTGTACATTTGCTTCAGTTCCTTATACACTGGATATTAGACCTTTGGCAGATGGAGAGATTGTAAAAATTTTCTCCCATTTTGTAGGTTTTCTGTTCACTCTCTGTTGATAGTCTCCTTGCTGTGCAGAAGCTCTTTAGTTTAATTAGATCCCATTTGTCAATTTTTGCTTTTGTTGCAATTGCTTTTGACATTTTTGTCATGAAACCTTTGCTCGTGCCTATGTTCTGAATGGTATTGCCTAGATTTTCTTCTAGGGATTTTATAGTTTTGGGTTTTACATTTAATTTGTTAATCCATCTTGAGTTAATTTTTGTATAAGGTGTAAGGAAAGGATCCAGTTTCAATTTTTTTGCATATGACTAGCCAGAGACTGGCGCTGTTTTAAATGATGACTAGGTTTTACTTCTATGTTGTGCTTTTAATTAATAGATTGATGATTATTTATATCATCCTCACCTTCTTATAAAGAACCTTGATTAGTTATGTTGTATTATTCTTTTAACTTACAGCTGAATCTTGTGAGTTCATATTTTAATTTAGAATTTTTTTATAAAGATTAATAAGTTGAGTTTGATAACTTTTTTATGCTACTTGTGTCTAATGTATTATCTTCCAAAAAATAAAGAAATTTGGTGTTTTACATTTAATTCTTTAATCAATCTTGAGTTAATTTTTGTATAAGGTGTAAGGAAGTGATCCAGTTTCAATTTTTTTGCTTATGACTAATCAGAGACTGGCATTGTTTTAAGCGATGACGAAGTTTTACTTCTCTGTTGTGCTTTTAATTAAAAGATTGATGATTATTTATATCATCCTCACCTTCTTATAAATAGCCTTGATTAGTTATGTTGTATCATTCTTTTAATTTAAAGCTGAATCCTGTGAGTTCATATTTTAATTCAGGATTTTTTATAAAGATTAATAAATTGAATTTGATACATATTTTTTATGCTACTTGTGTCAAATGTATTGTCTTCCAAAAAATAAAGAATTTTGGTGTTTGGTTTATTTCTCCATGCTCCTGATCTACAAATTACATCAGAATAATGCACTTTTTAAAGTTATGAACTAACGAACCAGTAAAATATGTGAGACTACCTTGTCATTTTTGTTTTTTTTTAATTTTAGAAGACAGTTTTTCAATAATTTTCTCAGGATTTTCTATGCTTCTTGTTCTGTTTTCTTTTACTACTTAAAGTCAATTTTGATCATTTATAAATATATATTTTTAAAATAATATTTTCTAGGTTTTAAGTGCATTTGCATAATGTTGTAATGCTTGTTATCTCATATTTTTTTTCCAATTTTCTCACTCTGTAACTGGGTTTTCAATTTTGTGTGATTTTGCTTACTCTCATTTTTCTTGATTAGAATTATGTTATGATGTTTTAATTTGCTTTTAATACACTTTAACATAGACAGTGTGATATTATCTATGTGTTATCCTAAGCTATACCTAAGGTAAAAAACACTTGTTAAGCTAATCATAAATTAACAGGCTTGGACTGGTCATCTAGCATTCTAATTAAGAAAGGTATATTTCAGGTATGACTACTATAAGTGCTTTAGCTATTGACATATCAGTTCCACAAGAAGCTTTGGGAATTAATATAATTAGTATCAGAAATACTTTTTAACCAATAAAATTAGTAACATTTATTCTGTATAATAAATATTATAGTAGACTCCTACATGCTAAGAGAATTCAGTAAACATGATGCTCTGAGTATTCGGAGCCCAAAACATAAAAACACTGTGTGTTAGTGAGGGTTCCCTAGAGGGACAGAACTAATAGGAGAGATGTATGTATGAAGGGAGTTTATTAGAATTAACTCACATGACCACAGGTGAAGTCTCACAGTAAGCTGTCAGCAAGCTGAGGAGCCAGGAAGCCAGTTCAAGTCCCCAAACCCCAAAAGTAGGGAAGCTGATAGTGAAGCCATTAGTCTATGGCCAAAAGCCTGAGAGCCCCTGTCAAATCACTGGCATAAGTCTATGAGTCCAAAAGCTGAAGAATCTGGAGTCTCATGTTCAAGGGCAGAAAACATCTGGCAAAGGAGAAACATGGAGGTCAGAAGACTTAAGCAGTCTAGTCTTTCCACGTTCCTCTGCCTGCATTTATCCTAGTCACACTGGCAGCTGATTAGATGGTGTCCGCCCATACAGAAGGTGGGTCTGCCTCTCCTAGTCCACTGACTTAAACTTTAATCTCCTTTGGCAACACTCTCACAGACACACCCAGGAACAATACTTTGCATCCTTCAATCCAATCAAGTTGACACTCAATATTAACCATCACAGAGTGGTAGCTTTTCCTCCCTTCCTCTTAAAATCCAGCAGCCTTGCTATAAGAAGCCCAAACCACATGGAATGACCACATGGAAGAAAACTAAATTTCCAATTAATAATACCAGTTGAATTCCTAGCCAGGAGCCAGCACCAACTTCCAGCCATTTGAGTGCAATATCCTGTGTGTTCCAGCTCAGTCAAGCCCCAGGTTAATGCAGTCCCAACTGACATCACTTGGAGCAGAAGAACTACACAGCTGATCCCAGTCAGCCTAAAGAATCATTAAAAAGATAATAAAATGACTGTTGTTTTAAGACATTACATTTTGGGTTTTTTTTTAAAGTATCAGTAAATCATCAGATCGGCCACGTTTACTTGAATAGGGTATAAGAATTTAAAGAGGTATTTAAGGGGCAGAGCAAGATGGCAGAATTGAATATTCCACCAATCACCCTCATGCCCCATAGGAACACCAAATTTTAAAAACCATCTTCACAAACACAAAAAAGCACCTTCACAAGAACCAAAAATCAGGGGGGCAATCACAGCACCTGGTTTTAACTTCGTATTGCTGAAAGATGCACTGGAGTGGTTAGGAAAGATAGTCTTGAATTGCTGGCACCATCCCTCCCCTGGCCTTGGCTGCATGGCATGGAAACAGAATTTGTGCACTTGAGGAAAAGAGAGTATCACAATGACTGGGGGACTTTGCATTGAATTCAGTCCTACCTTGTCACAGCAGAAAGTAGAATCATGCTGAACTCAGACAGTGGCCACCTACAGAGGGAGCATTTGAACAGGCCCTCCCTAGAGGGGAAGTGCCCATCTCAGTGGCTGGGAATTGATTTTCAGCAAGCCTATCCAAGGCAGGCTAAAGTGCTCTGGAGAACTAAACAAACTCGAAAGGCAGTGGAAGAAACAAAGACTGCAATTCTTAGGCAAGTCCCGATGGTGTCCGGGGCTTAGAGCCAGTGGACTGGAACAGCACATGACCTAGTGAGACACCAGATGTGGTGGCTAGGGGTGTTTCTTCCACCCCTCCCTCAATCCCAGGCCCAATAATTATTCAGTCAGCGTATGGTGAATGCTATCAGGCCTGAGACTCACCCTTCAAGGCAGTAGACTCCCCTCTGACCCAGAGCAGATACTGAAATGCTGTCCAAGAGCGTAGTCCTGGAATCAGGGATCCCAAGAGTGCCCTTGGTGCTCTATTCCACTGTGGTCAAGCTGTTACCTGAAGCCAGCACATCTCAGAGTCTCACCCAAGGCCCATGGCATATTACCTGATTATCACTTTTGGTTATTCAGGTCCCAAGGTCTCTGTAGTCAGCAGGTGATGAATCATACCAGGAGTTGGTACTTCCCTTCAAGGCAGTGGGTTCTCTTCTTACCCAGGGAGTGTCTATAAATGTTGTCCAGGAGCTAAGGCCTGGGACTGGGGCCTCACAACCCTGCCTGGTGCTCTATCCTACTGTGGCTGAGATTATGTCCAAGATGCAAGACAAGGTCCTCTTTACTCTTCGTTAAGCAGGTCCCTGATCCTGTGCCTTCTCACTGGGTGAGACCCCCCTTCAACAGGGGTTGCCAGGCACCTTACTCAGGAGAGTTCTAACTGGCATTAGGTCAGTGCTCCTCTGGGACAGAGTTAGCAGAGAAAGGACCAGACAGCCATCTTTGCTGTTTGAACCCTCCACTGGTGACACCTCCAGGTGTGTGAGGGACCCAGGCACATAGGGTCTGGAAGGGACCCCCAGCAAACCACGGTAACCCTACAGAAGAGGGATGTGACTGTTAAAAGAAAAACAAACAGAAGTCAACAACAACAATAAAAGTCCCTACAAAAACCCCATCCAAAGGTCAGCAGCCCCAGAGATTGAAGCTAGATAAACCCACAAAGATGAGAAAGAATCAATGAAAAAAATCGTGAAAACTCAAAGAGCCAGAGTGCCTCTTCTCCAAATGGTCACAACACCTCTCCAGCACAGAACTAGGTGGAGGCTGAGATGGATGAACTGACAGAAGTAGGCTTCAAAAAGTGGGTAATAATGAACTTCACTGAGCTAAAGGAGCATGTTCTCTAACCCAATGTAAAGAAGCTAAGAACTTGGCTCATCCCATTCCTGGGTATGTACCCAAAGGAATATAAATCATTCTAATACAAAGATACATGTATGCGTATGTTCATTGAAGCCCTATTCACAAAAGCAAAGACATGGAATCAACCCAAATACCCATCAATGGTAGACTGGATAAAGAAAATGTGATACATATACACTATGGAATACTATGCAGCCATAAAAAGGAACTAGGTCATATCCTTTGCTGGGACATGTATGGAGCTTGAAGCCATTATCCTCAGCAAACAAACACAGGAAAAGAAAACCAAACACTGCATATTTTCACTTATAAGTGAGAGCTAAACAATGAGAACATATGGACACAGAGAGGGGAACAACACACACTGGGGCCTGTCAGGGCAGGGTGAGCAGGGGAAGGGAGAGCATCAGGATAAATAACTTATGCAAGCAGGGCTTAATACCTAGGTCACAGGTTGATAGGTGCAGCAAACCACCATGGCACACATTTACCTACGTAACAAACCTGCACATTCTGCACATGTATCCTAGAATTTAAAATTAAATTAAATTTTAAAAAATGAAACTACCACTACCATATGATTCAGCAATTCAACTTCAGGATACATACTCAAAAGAATTGAAAGCAGAGTGTCAAAGATATATATGTACACCCATGTAGCACTGTTATTTCCAATAGCTAAAAGGTGGAAGTAACCCAAATGTCCATAGATGAATGAATGGATAAACAAAATATGGTATATACACACAATGATATATTATCCAGCATTAAAAATGAAAGAAATTCTGACATGCTATGATATGGATGAACCTTGAAAAGATGGTAAGTGAAATAAGCCTGTCACAAAAGGGCAAATATTATATGCTTGCACATATATGAGGTTCCTAGAGTAGACAAACTCATAGAGCCAAAATGGTGGTTTCCAGGGCCTGGGATAGGGGTGAATGGGGAATTATTGTTTAATGGGCATGGAGCTTTACTTGGGGAAAATGAAAATTTTCCGAAGATGAATGGTGGTGATGGTTACACAACAATAAAAATGTACTTAATGTTCCTGAACTGTACCCTTAAAAATAATTAAAGTGGTAAATTTTGTGTTTTTATTTGCTAGATGAAAACATTTCTAGAGATTGGATGTACGACGTGACTGTGCTTAATATTACTGAACTGTAGGATAACTGAAAAATAATTAAGATTTAATTTTATGTTATGTGTATCTTACAATTAAAAATTAAAAAAAAAAACTTAAGAAGGAATTAGCCTTTAGTCTTACCAATTATACTTGAAATTTGATGTCTAATTGTCCTATGTCCAGCCATTGAGTTGGAGGATTTGTGAACGAATGCCAACTACAGTTGGCAGCAGAATATAAGAGCAATAGAAATATGTCAGGTCTGACTCAAGCAAATGGTTTATTCTAGGCTGTGAGCAGAGCAGTGAAAAGAACAGGAACTGTAAACTTTATCAAGAGTGATGTAGAGTGACCTAAGTAGCTACAAGAGCCATCCCCTTACAGAAACACTGAAAACCAACCGAAACTGTAAGAATCAACTTTGCCAGAATGCTGGAAAACAGTAAAAGGTTTAGAGTAAACAAGTGAATGCTGAACGAAGAAAAAAGCAACTTAAAAATGACAGGAAAGCTCTGTCGTGTTTTTACATGCCATTTTCCCACCCCTTCCCCAGTGTAGTAGCAGTCTTGAAGACAGCAGCCTACATTCCCAGTGTGGAACCCTATCCCTGATTCTAGAGGAAGCAGCATAGACCTTATTCAGAAATAATTATGTTTGGTCTAATTTGTCTGGGAACTACCAGGAAGACTAATTCAAGGAATATGGCTTTGTTTGGCCTAACCTAGAGCTCACACAGGATGGAAGAGTAGAGGGCATTTTTCAAAACCATGGTAAGAATAACAAGCCAGCCATAGACACCTGGAGCAAAAGGTTACAGTGAAACATACAATAGAGTGTTCAAAACTTGGGATTAAAAACTGAGGAGAGAGTTTCTTTGGAAATTAAAACATTCAAAAGTGACCATGTATCCTACGGGATTTAGAAAGCTACACATATACCCATGCCAGATGCATACTCAGAAAACAACAATAACAACTGCAAGTTTTTACCTCTGGCTGATCTCTAGTCTCAGTGCAAGCAGACAGTGAAGGGGAAGGTGAACTTGTGAATGACAGGACTAAGAATTAAAGGAGTGCCCAGTACAGAGCCAATCTGCAAAGAGTAGGAGGGAGTTTTATCTTTATTTTTCCCTTTTTTTCTCCCTCAGCAGCAATATCTATTCATGACATTCAAGGAAATCTCTGTTGAAACACTAGTTGAACAAAACATAAAGGAACATAAATTTCAGAGACCACACATGACTGAAATACAAACTTTACAACATTAATTCAGAAAATTGCTTTAAAAACAAACAATATAAAGCACAAACCAAAACTCCTGAAGAGTGGGAAGATTCTGATTTCAAGTTAACACATTTTAATACTGAAAATGTTCAATTTTCCATGGAAAATTATGAAGCATGAAAAGAAATAAGAAAGTATAGTCCATTCACAGAAGAAAGTAATAGAAAATGTCTTTAAGGAAGTATAAACTTTGGATTTACTGCACAAAGATTTAATTCAGCCATCTTAAATATGCTCAAGGAGCTAAAGGAACCCAGGAGAACAATGTATGAATAAATAGAGAATATCAATAAAGATATAGAAATTATAAAAAGAAACCAGAGTCATTTTTTAAAAATATTTTCCTCCTTGTATTATATTCAGCTGACACATAACAATTGTACATATTTATGGGGTAAAATGTGATATTTTGATACATGTATACAATGTGTAATGATCAAATCAGGGTCATTAGCATATATATCCCCTCAAATATTTATCATTTCTTTGTGTTGGGAACATTAAAAATTCACTCTTCTAACTGTTTGAAAATAAATAATAGATTATTATTAATTATACTCATCATACAGTGCTATGGAACACTAGAACTTATTTCTCCTATCTAGCCATAATTTTGTATCTGTTAACAAACTTCTTACTATCACCTCTACCCCCACTCAATACCTTTCCCAGCCCCTAGAAACCACTATTCTATTCTCTACTTCTATGAAATCATTTTTTTTAGCTTCTACATATGAACATTCAGTATTCATCTTTCTGTGCCTGGCTTATTTCACCTACCCTAATGTCCTCCAAGTTCATCTATGTTGCTATGAATGACAGGATTTTATTCTTCTTTCTGGCTATATTATTCCACTATGTATGTATACCACATTTTCTTTATCTGTTCATCTGTTGATGGACATGGAGGCTTATTCCGTATCTTGGCTATTGTGAATAGTGTTTCAAAAAACACAGGAGCCTGTGTTTTGGACGTATTGATTTCTTTTCCTTTGGATATATACTCAGTAGTGGAATTGCTGGATCATATGCCAATTCTATTTTTAGTTTTGTAAGGAAGCACCATAGTGTTTTCCATAATGACTGTACTAATTTACATATCCACCAACAGTGTATAAGAGTTCCCTTTTCTCTGCATTCTTGTCAGCATTTGTTATTGTCTTTTTGATAATAGCCATTTTAACTGGGGTGAGGTGATGTCTCATTGTCATTTTGATGTGCACTTCCCTGATGATTAGTGATGTTGAGCCTTTTTCATATACCTGTTTGCCATTTGTATGTCTTCTTTTGATACATGTATATTTACCTCATTTGCCCATTTTTACATTGAATTATTGGTGTTTTTGTTGTTGAGTTGTTCGGGTTTCTTGTGTATTCCAGATATTAATCCCTTATCAGGTGAATAGCTTGCAAATATTTTCTCCCATTCTCTAGGTTGTCTTTTTATTTATCATTTTCTTTGCTGTACAGAGCTTCTTACGTTGACCTAATCTCATTTATCTATTTTTGCTTTTGTTGCCTGTGCTTTTGCAGTCTTCTCAATAAACCTTTGCCTAGACCAATGTTCTGAAACATTTCCCTTATGTTTTCTTCTAGTAGTTTCACAGTTTGAGGTTTTACATTTAAGTCTAAAAGATGGTGAGTTGACTTTTGTATATGGTGAGAAACAGGGGTCTAGTTTCATTGTTCTCCATATCAATATTTAGTTTTTCCAGCATAATTTATTATTTATTCACTGGCATAATTTATGTATGTATACATATTGTATATTTTTGTATATTAAATCATTCTGCATCCCTGGGACAAAGTTTACTTGATCATGGTGAATGAATGACCTTTTTAATGTACTGAGCAATTTGGTTTGCTAGAATTCTGTTGAGGATTTTTGCATCTATTTTCATCAGGGATATTGGTGTATAGTTCTCTTGTATGTGTGTTTGTCTCTTTGTCTGGTTTTGGTATCAGGGTAATGTTGGCTTCATAGAATACATTTGGAAGAATTTCCTCATCTTTAATTTTCTGGAGGACTTTGAGAAGACTTGGTATTAGCTGTTCTTTAAGTGTTTGGAAAAATCGAGCCATGATGCTATCAGATGTTGGGCTTCCTTCGACTGGAGACTTCTTATTGAATATATTTCATTACTCATAATTCATCTATTGAAATTTTCTATTTCTTTTTGGTCCAATCGTGGTAGTTTGGGTGTGTCCAGGAATCCATTTATTTCCTCTAAGTTTTCCAATTTGTTAGCATATGGTTGTTCATAATAGTCTCTAATGATCCTTTGCATTTCTATGGTATCAGTCATAATGCCCTCTTTTTTATTTCTAATTTTATTTGTTTGGGTCTTTTTAATCTTGTTTAGCTATTGGTTTCTCAATTTATCTTTTCAAAAAGCCAATTTTTGGCCAGATGCAGTGGCTCACGCCTGTAATCCCAGCACTTTGGGAGGATGAGGTGGGCAGATCACGAGGTCAGGAGATCAAGACCATCCTGGCTAACACGGTGAAACCCCATCTCTACTAAAAATACACAAAATTAGCCAGGCGTGGTGGTGGGCGCCTGTAGTCCCAGCTACTCGGGAGGCTGAGGCAGGAGAATGACGTGAACCCGGGAGGCGGAGCTTGCAGTGAGTCAAGATCATGCCACTGCACTCCAACCTGGGTGACACAGCAAGACTCCATCTAAAAAAAAAAAAAAGCCAATTTTTATATCTTATGTATATTTCCTAGTCCTAATTTCATTTGTTTCTGCTCTAATCTTTATATTTTTATCATTATTACTAATTTTGGGTTTACATGGTTTTTGCATTTCTAGTTGCTAGTTGTTTCTGATGTATTCAACTGTTCATTTGAAATATTTCTACTTTTTTTTTTTTTTGAGATGGAGTCTCGCTCTGTCACCCAAGTTGGAGTGCAGTGGCATGGTCTTGGCTTACTGCAACATTCGCCTCCCAGGTTCAAGCAATTCTCCTGCCCCAGCCTCCCTAGTAGCTGAGACTATAGGCGCAATCCACCATGCCCGGCTAATTTACATATTTTTAGTAGAGAGGGGGTTTCACCACATTGGTCAGGCTGGTCTCGATCTCCTGACCTCGTGATCTGCCCACCTCAGCCTCCCAAAGTGCTGGGATTACAGGCATGAGCTACCATGTCCGGCCGAAATATTTCTACTTTTTTGATGTAGGTGTTTCTTGTTATAAACTTCCCTCTTAATACTATTTTTGCTGTACTCCATAGGTTTTTGTAAGTTGTGTGTGTGTTTTCATTTGTTTAAATGTTTTATTAATGTCATTCTTAATTTCTTTATTGACCCATTGGTTATTCAGGAGCATGTTGTTTAATTTACATGTATTTTTACAGTTTTGAAAGTCCCTCTTATTATTGATTTCCAGTTTTAATCCATCGTGGTCAGAAAATATACTTAATATTATTTTAATTATTTTTAAGTTTGTTGAGTCTTATTTTATGGTTTACCATATGGTCTATCCTGAAGAATGTTTCAAGGGCTGATAAAAAGAATGTGCATTCTGCAGTTATTGGATTAAATGTTTTATAAACATATGTTAGGTTCATTTTGTCTAAAGTGCAGTTTCAGTCCAATGTTTCTTTTTTAATTCTCTGTCTAGATAATTTATTTGATGTTGAGAGTTGGGTGTCAAAGTCCCCAAGTATTATAGTAGTGGAGTCTACCATTCCCTTTAGATCTAAACATTTGCTTTATATCTCTGGGTGCTCCAGTGTTGGGTGCATAAATATTTATAATTGTTATGTTGCTGAATAGATCCCTTTATCAATATATAATGATCTTCTTTGCCTCCTTTTATAGTTTTTGACTTAAAGGCTGTTTCATCTGTTGTAGTATAACTACTCCACCTTGCTTTAGATTTCTACTTGTGTGGAATGTCTTTTTCAATCTCTTCACTTTCAGTCTATGCATGCCTTTACAGGTGAAGTGATTTCTCATAAGCAACATGGTTGGGTATTGTTTTATGGTTTTTCTTGTAAATCCATTTAGCCACTCTATATATTTTAATTAAGGAATTTAATTCATTTACACTTAAGGTTACTATTGAAAGGTAAGAACTTAATCCTCTCATTTTGTTAATTGTCATCTTGTTGTTTTGTATCTTTTCCTCCTTTCCCCTTCTCTTGTTTATCCTTGTGGTCTGGTGTTTTTTTGTTTGTTTTTTGTTTTGTAATTGTAAGGTCCAGATCCTTTCACTTTCTCCTTTACATGTATGCTTTACCAGTGAGGTTTGTTGTTGTTGTTTTACTTTTATGTGTTTTTATGATGGTGGTTATCTTCCTTCACTTCTAGATGTAGGTCTCCCTTGAACACTTCTTGTAATGCCAGTTTAGTTACAATTAATTTCCTCAGCTTTTGCTCATCTGGGAAGAACTTTATTTCCCCTTCACTACTGAATTAAATCTCTGCTAGATATGGTATTTTTGGCTGACAATATTTTTCCTTTCAGCACTATGAATATATTATCCCATTCTCTCCTGTCCTATAAGGTTTCTGCTGAGAAATCTGTATTATTCTATTGAGGATTCCCTTTTATGTTACTTCATGTTTTTCTCTTGCTGTTTTAGAATTTTCTCTTTGTCTTTAACTTTTGGCAATTTGACTATAATGTGCCTCACAGAGGACCATTTTGTGCTGAATCTATTCAGGAACCTTTGAGTTTCCTGGATCCAGATGTCCGTATCTCCCTCCAGATTTGGAATTTTTCAGCTGTCATGTTGTTAAATAGGTTTTCTGTGCCATTTTTGTCTCTTCTCCTGGATCTCACATAATGCAAACTTTTGTTTGCTTAATAGTGCTCAATAAATTATGTTAGCTTTCTTCACTCTCATTTTCTTTTTTTGTTTGTTTTTCCCTGATGGGATAATTTCAAAGTGACCTATCTTCAAGTTCAAAGATTCTTCCTTCTGTTGATATAGTCTGCTGTTGAAATTCTCTATTGTACTTTTTATCTTATTGATTTTTTTCACCTGTAGAATTACTGTTTGGTTTTTTATAATATCTATTTCTTTGTTAAATTTTTCATTCATATTGCAAATCATTTTCCTGATTTCATGGAATTGTCTGTCTGTATTCTGTTGTATATCAATGAACTTTCTTAAGATCATTATTTCAAACTCATTTTCTGGCAGTTCACTTATTTTCTTTTCTATAGGGTTTGTTACTAGAGAGTTATTGTATTCCTCTGCTGGTGTCATACTTTTTTGCCTTTTTATGTTTCTTGCATCCCTCTGTTTATTACTGGGAAGGAGGAAAATCCTTGGTCCATAGTCATTTTGGGAGAAAGATTTCAGCCAAACAATAGTACAGATAGCAGAGAGATTTACTGAAAAAATGGGGAGCAGAAAGGTTATTTAAAAGGACAGTATGCTCTGAAAGATGAGGCAGAGCAGGCTGCTGAAAGAGAATGGGCCAATGGCCCCCTGAGAGTTCTGTGTTGAGTTTTTATGGTGTTGGATATTTTTCTTGAAGTTTCTGCTTCTGTCTCAAGTCTCTGCCTTTTTTCTCTTTTTTCTGTGTCTAGTTTTTCCAGTTTGGCCTTAAGTCCCCACCTTTTCCCCACCTAGTTTCCACCCCAGGGTTTTGAGATTACCCTGTCAGTTGATGTGCATGTACAGACCCAGTGTTGGATATGAATTCCATCTAATGGCTGCATTGCTCATTACCGCCAGCCCAGGAAGGTTGTATAGTGGTGAAATCTATACTTACTGCACCTGTGTATCTCTTAGGAATTTCTCTTTTGCCCCCTTTCCTCCTTATCAGCATGCACCTAGCAACATCCTGACATTTGAACTGCAGAGTGAATAACCATTAGGCATCTTAAGGGGCATTCCTTTCTGCATAGGTATTTCACCTCCTCTCTGCTCATATCTAGTATGCATGTTTTGGATGATCTCCGGGGTGCGAAGTTTTCTAGACCTCTCTTTTCTCATGGACTCCCCAGTCCTGCTCATGTCTAGCTATCTGCCTGCTCTAAAATGTTAATGCCAGTGCATTTGGTGGGACAATTGCCTCTTCCAAACTTTACACAGTGGGTTTTGAAGAAAAAGACCTTCAACTGCAGGTAGGTCTTAGGGTGTTGATTGGGAAGAATGTGGTGACTCTTGTTTCAAATAGATGTAGTGATACAGTCTTCATTAAGCTTCTTCAAGTGTGATCAATGTCAGTGATAACTCTGAGTGTCTCCATGACCTAGACTGTAGAAGTTTGTGGCAGTGGCAGCAGCAGCAGCAGCAGCAGTGGTGGCAGTGGCGTAGATGGTTGAGGTTCTCAGTGTCAAGAGCTTTTGGAGTTCTCTTATTTTTATTTTCCCCATAATGAAGAGACTTAGCAGAGGGAATCCCTCTTATTTTCAAATATGATATAGCTTACAAGCATCTGCAGTGGCATTGGATTCCATGTGCAGATGCTCAGAGTGGCTGTGGAGCCAAGATCCTAGGTCCAGGGTCCAATGAAACTTTGTAGCACCTGGATAGCGGGGAGAAGGTTAACTCTCTGTAGCAGGGTTGGATGTATAATGTCTGTGGATCTAGGATATGTGACTCTGAGGCATCCCCTTTTTAGCAATTTAGGACCAGGAGGCTGGGTTGTAGCTGTGATTCTGACCATAGTGGGTAGGGCACAACATTGACCCAGATCTGGGGAAGGAGTGCTCTGGAGATTTGGGCCTGGGGAGCAGGTTGTGGCTGTAATTCAAGAGCCATATCCAGTTTGGTTCAGAGGCAACTTGGGTCCCAAGATATGAGGCACTGTGTAGTGATGACTCTAGACCCTGGCATAGTAGGACTTGGCAGTCCAGACTTTGTGAGACCAGGTGCAACAGCAGCAAGGACCCCAGAATGGCAGAGCACAGCTATTGTTTGGGTCCCAGGAGACAAGCAGAAGCACAGTATTGATTTCACTTCCCGGGGAGAAGTGTGTCTCAGCATCTTAGATACAGAGAGCTAATCCTGTCCAGGTAAGCAAGGAACTTAGAGGTGTTAGGCATGAAGTGAAGGTGTCTCAGCTACAGTGTGGGATGCACAGCTTCTCACCTTGGCTACGGCACAGATTTCTTAGGAGGCAATGCACTGTTTCTGCTCTAACCTGACAGCTCTTGGCAGCCCAGGGATCATTACTCTGAGATGCAGGATGTCACTTCAACTTAAGTACTGGGGTACTTGTCTGCTCTGAATGGCCAAGGGACCATTTCCTGAGAGGCAGGGTGCTGCTTTAACTTATGCACCAGGGAAGCATTACTCTGCCAGGCAGCCAAGGTACTGTTTTCCCAGGAGACAGGGTATTGCTTCAGCCCAGGCACTGGGAATGTAACTGATCTGGCAGTCAATGCATCATTTCCCTGGGATGCCAGGCATTGCTTTAGCAATGGTTGGGGGAAGGCTGCAGGACAGACTGGAAGATGTACGTGGAGCTGCTCCATCAAAGCACCATTTTCCTGCGAGGCAATATTCAATTTCAGCTTGAGTCCTGTGGAGCAGGGCACAGCAGTGACAGGGAGGGTTTTTTGGAACTGTTCTATTAAGGTACTGCTTCCATGAGAGGCAGTGGGTGAGGCTTCAATTCAGGACCCTGGGGGGAGGGCACAGCAGTGACTGGGAAGGGTAGATGGGGCAGCACTGCCAGTGCACCATTTCCCCATGAGAAAGTGTGCAGCTTTAGCTCAGGTCCCAAGGGGCAAGGTACAGAAATGACTGAAAGAGGTAGGTGGAGCAGCACTGCGAAAGCACTGTTTCCTCAGAAGAGAATTCTAAGTTTTAGCTCCAGTCCCCAGGTGCAGGGCTCAGAAGCAACTGGGAGGAGTAGGCGGAGCTGCTTCATCAGCTACTCACAGTTCAGTTTGGGGATGTTGGATCACTGTTGGGGAGAGGTGGTTCCATGGCAGCTTAGCCTCAGGGATAAAAGGATATTGTGGCTACTCCATTTCACAGAGCCAAGACACACTTCAGCAGCATTTCCAGTTTCAAGATAAAACAGTGTAATAGCTACATGGGGGACAGGGAGTGGGCACAGTGTCAGCTCTTTCTCTGGGGAGAGCACAGCTGTGTGGACTCTAGGAAGCTCCCTCAGTTGGGTTTAGTGCCCATGAGGACTGCAGGGGTCCCCAGTCTTGAAAACTGTGAGTGTCCAAGGTGGTGATGAAGGATGCTGGGGTCCTGTTGCTCACTTCTTCCCTGCTGCTGATCCTGACTGGAGGATAGGGTAGGTGGTGGCATCCAGGTGTTTCCTTTCATTTTTTATGAGGCTATCCTGAGTTTCTGTGCTCACTAGTGCTTCTGTTACTTTCTGTATATACTCTGGCACTATCCTTTAGTTATTTTCACCAAAATGTGTGGTGTTTTTTTTTTTTTTTTTTAATTCAAAATTTTGGCTATCTTTATGGAGGAGGACAAGTGCTAGGGGATTCTAGTTGGCCATCTTGCTTCCATATAGAAATTATGAAGATGAAAAATAAAATAGCTGAAATTTCAAAACTCTCTAGAAGGCTCCAAAAATACATTGAGCAGGCAGAAAAGAGAATACAAAAACTTGAAGATAAGTCAATTGAAATTGTCCAGCCTGAAAAGCAGAAAGAGTATGAAGAAAAATAATCAGAGCCTAAAAGAGTTATGGGATATTATCAAGCTAACATATGCTTATTAGGGATCTCAAAGTGAGAGAAAAAAGAGAAAGAGATATAAAACTTATTTGAAAAAACAATGGCTGAAAATTTCCCAAATTTAATAAAATACGTAAAACTCCACATTAAAGAAACTCAATAACTCCAAGAAGGAAAAATACAAGGAGATTAATTATAGCCAAATTGTCAAAAGTCAGGGACAAAAACAAAATATTAAAAGCAGCAGGAAACATGGCTCATCTCATACAAGGGATCATCAGTAAAATTAATAGCAGATTTCTTAATTTCTCATCAGAAATCATAGAAGCCAGAAGATAATGAGATGACACTTTTAAAATGCTGACCAAAAAACAAACAAACAAACAAACAAAATTAAAAAAAAATCCACCTGAGAATCTATACTCAGAAAAGTGATTCATAAAGAATGAAGGAGAAATTAAAACACTCCTGAATAAACAAAAGCTGAGAGACTTCATCACTAATGGGCCTGCCCTACAAGAAATGCTAAAAGAGAGCACTTCAGACAGAAATGAAAGAACACTACAAGTTAGCTCAAAGGAATACAAAGTAATAAAGAACTCCAGCAAAGGTAGCTTCATAGGTAAATATAAAAGCCAGCATTATTGTATTTTGGTTTGTAATTTATCTTTGTATTTCCTACCTCAATTAAAAGACAGATGCATGGTATAATTATTATAAGTGTATGTTAATATATACAAAATAAGTAAAGACATAATTGACAATAACAATGTAAATGGGTGATAAGGTTATATATTATAGTAGCAGAATTTTTAGATACTATTTAGGTTAAATTGTCATCAATTCAAAATAGATTGTTATATATGTAGTGTATGAAAAATCATTCTTATGGCAACTACTAAAAAAAATTTGTTATAAATGGTGCTGGGAAAACTAGCTAGCCATAAGTAGAAAGCTGAAACTGGATCCCTTCCTTACCTTATACAAAAATTAATTCAAGATGGATTAGAGACTTAAATGTTAGACTTAAAACCATAAAAACCCTAGAAGAAAACCTAGGCAATATCATTCAGGACATAGACATGGGCAAGGACTTCATGTCTAAAACACCAAAAGCAATGTCAATAAAAGCCAAAATTGACAAATGGGATCTAATTAAACTAAAGAGCTTCTGCACAGCAAAAGAAACTACCATAAGAGTGAACAGGCAACCTACAGAAGGGGAGAAAATTTTTGCAATCTACTCATCTGACAAAGGGCTAATATATCCAGAACCTACAAAGTACTCAAACAAATTTACAAGAAAAAACCAACCCCATCAAAAAGTGGGCAAAGGATATGAACAGACACTCCTCAAAAAAAGACATTTATGCAGCCAACAGACACAGAAAACATGCTCATCATCACTAGCAGTCAGAGAAATGCAAATCAAACCACAATGAGATACCATCTCACACCAGTTAGAATGGCAATCAATAAAAAGTCAGGAAACAACAGGTGCTGGAGAAGATGTGGAGAAATAGGAACACTTTTACACTGTTGGTGGGACTGTAAACTAGTTCAACCATTGTGGAAGACAGTCTGACAATTCCTCAAGGATCTAGAACTAGAAATACCATTTGACCCAGCCATCCCATTACTAGGTATATACCCAAAGGATTATAAATCACGCTGCTATAAAGACACACGCACATGTATGTTTATTGCAGCACTATTCACAATAGCAAAGACTTGGAACCAACTCAGATGTCCATCAATGACAGATTGCATTAAGAAAATGTGGCACATATACACCATGGAATACTATGCAGCCATAAAAAAGGATGAGTTCACGTCCTTTGTAGGGACATGGATGCAGCTGGAAACCATCATTCTCAGCAAACTATCACAAGAAGAGAAAACCAAACACCGCATGTTCTCACTCATAGGTGGGAATTGAACAATGAGAACACTTGGGCACAGGAAGGGGAACATCACACTCTGGGGCCTGTTGTGGAGTGGGGGAGGGAGGAGGGATAGCATTAGGAGATATACCTAATGTAAACGACTAGTTAATGGGTGCAACACAACAACATGGCACATGTATACATATGTAACAAACCTGCACATTGTGCACATGTACCCTAGAACATAAAGCATAATAATACACAAAAGAAAATGACAGTGAATCACATTGGTACACCACAAACAGCTAATGCAACACAAAAAGCAGTAATGAAGAAAATTAAAGATAATAAAAGTATGACATATTGAAAACATATGTCAAAATGGCAGATGAGTGTGAATCAAATTGGTAAACCACAAAGAGTTAAACACAAAAGAAGGCAATAAAGAAGAAAATTAAGAACAATAAAAGTATGACACACTAAAAATATATGTCAAAATGGCAGAAGTGCTTCCTTGTCAGTAATCGCTTTAAATGTAAATGGAATAAACTCTACAATCAAAAGTGAGGGATTAGCAGAATGGATTTTTAAAACCACGATCCAACTATATGCTGTCTATAAGAAACTCATTTTAGATTTGGTGACACATGTAGATTGAAACTGACAGGATGAAAAAACACAGCCCATACAAATATAACAAAAAGAGAGTTTGAGTGGCTATACTAATGTCAGAAAAAACAGACTTTCAATTAAAACCTGCTGCAAGGAACAAAGATATTATATATTGATAAAAGGGTCTATATATCAAGATAATGTAACAGTTATAAACATAAGCACTAAACGACATAGAAAGAGCCCCAAAATACAGAAAGCAAACATTGACAGAATTAAAGGGGAAAATAGTTGTAAATTAATAGAGACTTTTAAAAATAAGGAATAGAATGCCTACCCGAAGATCAATAAAAAATAAAGGACTTCAACAACACTGTAAACCAACAAGACCAAACAGATATAAATCACTCCATTCAACAATAGCAGAATACACATTCTGCTTAAATGCACATGAAACTTCATCAAATTTAGACTGTAAAATGTTAGGAAAGTTCTGTGACAGCTTTTTCAAAAAATGACTTTTTAGTAAATGTTGATATTCATGACAAATTCTGGTCTGCGATTTGTCACTGGTAACTGATAATGGGGCTTTGGAAGCCAATTTTTATTTGTCATATGTAACTATTTTGGAAGCTACCTTTATGTATGAAAAAGGACTAAACTGTGTTAGGTTACTTTAAAAAAGGTTAAAAATAGTTTACCTGTCTCTGCAAAGAACCAGCTTTTAGATACAGTTCTTGGTTGTACTTTTTTCTGTTTATCTTATTAACATTTAAAAATTTTTATCTCCTCTACCTATTTTTCTTAAGTTGCTTATTTGTTCAACTTTGATTTATCTGAATTCATTTTTATATTTTTTATTTAGTACATGTCTAATGAATTTTTAGTACAATTTTAATAATAGCATATAGATTGCATGATGTTTATGCTTTTATGACTTTTATGTTTTAGAGAATGGTAATTCCTACCTTATTGTCTCTTAAGATTTAACCATTTTGTGTACCTTCCATTTATAAGTGATTGTTTTGTGTTGCTTTCCTAATTTGATTAGCAATTTTTAGTTTCAGTGTACTTAGAGCATATGGCCTGTGCCCCGTTACAAATTATGAAAATTATTATGCTTCTCAAGGCATGTATGTGCACCTATCTCCTAAAAAGAACAATTCACATATGTATACATATTTATAAAGAAATATATACATGTATATCTTGCAAAAAAGAAATATGTGTGTGTATATGTGTTTGCCCTGTGGGTTGATTAAATTGAAGGGATATTCTGCTAGCAAGTCAGAGTCTGAAATATAGATGTATAAGATCAACTTATTAATCATCCTTATCCTCACTCATTGTGTGTGTTATCTGTCACCAAATGAGAGATATGTGTATGCCTATTTGTCTACGTATTTTATTTAATTTTACTTATTATGATAGCACATTAGTAGTATACAAAGACTCATGGCACTTATATGTTCCTTGTAGGTTACATCATTTTTCAACTTTTTTAAGGCATCTTGGTTTGTTTCCTTTAAGGCTTTACCATGTGTTCAGCATTGTCTGATACTAACATTGCAATCCTTGATTACCTTTGAACACATTTGGCTTTTATCTTTCTATTGTCAACTGTTTTAAATATAGGGCAGTTCACACTCATCTTTGTCATCATGACCCTCATTCTCCACATTATGACACAAAAATATACAGGGACATCTGGCTTTAGTGGCTATTTTAGTTACTCAGCAGTAAACAAATGGATTTATAGTCTCAGAGGAGAAAAGGTAAAACAAATGCTAAGTATTGTGGTTGCCATTGTTGTGAGAAAAACACAAAAATAAAACCTCTCAACATAGTGTCCTCTCACCAATGTTTCTCAACTCCTAATCTTATTCTCCTCTTTATAAGTGAGTTCCGACTTTTCCAGGCTTACGTTCTATCTTAGGCTTTCACTATTATCTCCACTCTACTGAGAAATGCCATGCTCTATCTCCTTAAATTTTTCTTTCCTAGGCCATCTTACCCCATTATCATTTTACATGCCATCTACACGTTTATGGTCCCCACATGTATATTTCCACACTCAAATTGTCATCTTAGCTATAGACTCACACATGTGAATTCTTTATTTCCCAGCACTCAGATCTGCTCTTTCTCTGACTTTCCTATCTTGGTCTACTACATACTTGATCATGCTCACAACGTAAGATTCACTGATGTCCTCTTCTTCACCACTCTTTACGTCTGCTTATTCACGAAATCTAATAGAGGCTAACTTCTAAAAAGTTTGAACCCCAATCATCTCTCTCCTTCTCTGCTGTCATTGTCCTTTTGAGAATTATTTTTTTTCTCAAGCAGTTAAAAGGATCTTTTAAAATGCAAATCTTCTTATATCTCACTCTCTGCTTAAAACTATTCTGCGGCTTTCAGCCTTGTATACTGTTGGTAGAAATGTAAATTGGTACACCCAATATGGAAAACAATATTAAAACATTAAAATTACAATTAAAAATATAATTAACATTAAAATTTAAAATACAATTAAAATTTAAAAATTAAAACTACAATTACCATATTATCCAGCAATCCCACTTTTAAAGGAAACAAAATCAGTATCTTCAAGACATATGTGTACCTCCATGTTCACTGCAGCATTATTCACAAAAGCCAAGATAAGGAAATAATCTGTCTGTTGGTACGTGAATGGAGTCAGTGGTACATATATATATATATATATATGTATATATATATGTATATATATGTATATATTTATATGAATATTATTCATCATTTAAGAGAAGACAATTCTATCATTTGTGAAAACATAAATGAACAAGGAGGACATCATGCTAAGTGAAATAAGCCAGACATAAAAAGACAAATGCTGTTTGATCTCCCTTATTTGTGGAAATTAAAATAGTCAAACTAATAGAAGCAGAGAGTAGAATGATGGTTTCCAGGAACTAGGGGCTGAGAGAAATAAGGAGATGCTGGTCAAAGGGTACGAAGTTCCAGTTATGAGATGGACAAGTTCTAATGTACAGCATGGGTGATGATGGATGTGTTAATGTACTGTGATAATTGTTACACAATGTATACATATATCAAATCAGCATATTGTACAACATGGAGAGGTTTTTCCCTAACTTATGTATCTATTTCTTTAATTTAAAAATATTTAATTGACAGATAAAGAAAAGATAAATTGTTCTATGGTTTTGTATAAAATAACATGGCTCCCTGGTTCCTGCTAACTCCTCTAGCTTTGTCTCAAACAGTCTGACTTCCTTTATTTTATGCAGTTACTGGACTTTTCTGCGTATCTGGAATAAGAGAAGCTCTTTCCTGCCTCAGAGAATATGCAAGAAATGTTCTGTTCCTTTCTTTTTAGCCTCTTGTCCATTATTCCTTCGAGCTTCAGTAAAAATTTTCAAGGGAGTCTTTACAGACCAAATTTGATCTTTGTGAACATGTGTCTCAGATGGCACTCATCAATTCTGTAACAGTTCATTTTGTGTCTTTCTCTTTAAGCTTCATGAAGGTTTGGATTAATCCTGTCTTGGACATCTTTATTCCCCCAGAACCTCTCATACTTTCTGGGATGTAATGGGTGCTCCATACATAGTTGTCAACAAGAGATTGAGATGAAGGTAACTAAGGAAATTGGTACACACATTTATTTACTCTGTGTTTTATTATTTCTCTCTTAATTTTAAAATTGATGAAAGGATTTATTCCAACAGACACAGAACTTATTTATGTTGTAAAAATAATCTCTACTCTAAATTAGAAAATTACTACAGATGGCAGAAGCACTATGATTACAAGTTATTTTTTTCTTGAATCTTTTCTATGAAACAATCTGATAGATTGCTGGAATGTTACCAGGTAATTCTGTCATGTTGGCTAATAATTTCTGATAATTTCAAACATGGCCATGTTCTGGTTGACATGTTCTGGGTCTTATAAGAGATCATAACAGTTGAACCTTGGCAGCTATATAAAATGAATCAAACATATATTCAGATAAACACTGTAGTGACAAATGGCTTTTTCAAAGAGATAGAGTTAACACTTTAAGCTATTATAATGAGTATAGAAATTCAATAATATTTCCACACACTTTTTTCTAAAAGTAAAAAAGAAGTTAACAATCTTAAATGATGTATAAAAGAAGAAAACTCTGCTGAAGGAAAAAAAATCCTTATTAAGTGAAGGAGGTGCACAGAAATGTGAGATAAGCTTATTTATAAAAATGTCAAAAATAACTTTCAACACATGCTTAAAAAAAACCCTCATTTCTTTGCAACTACTTGGGCTGGTTTTCTACTGTGGTTTGACACTTTCTACTGAAGCTTTCTCTATGTTGAATATAAAGAGATTGAAGTAGAATTAAATACTTTTTGAAGTATTCTTTAAAATATATAAGTAGTATATGAAGTTTTTGTTACTGGCTTTGTCTGTGGACTCAATTTAAAGGCTTAATACTCTTCAATAATTTCTAAGCTTCCAATAATTCTAAAAAAGTGAATGGAGAATATCCATACAAAACAGCATTGCCAAACCCCAGTGCTCATCTCAGCTAGAAATTGCATGCAAAGTCATCAAAGAATAAAAAATAAGCTTATTTTTAAAGTACAAGCAGTTTAATATTGTTAGGTTTGGGAGTTCTAAGATACTATGTTTTCATCCTCACCTAGTCAAAAAATCTTTTACTGATTATAGCAGTTGCTTGCAAAGGGTGATTCTTCCAAGTACTACAGTTGTACAGATGCGCCTCAGCAGTTGGTACAGGCAACAAGGGAGAAATGAAGTTACCCACCTTCATAGGGATAGTTGGACATACAAATATAATGTCTAGAGTAAAGTTATGAGTTGTATATATAATTTTGGGAGTTATGCCCAAGTAGATAATATTTGAAAGCCAAGAAATCCAGTGAAATTGCCAAGTGATGAGTGTGGATAGAAAAACAAAAAGAGAGAGAGAGAGAAGAAGAGATCCAAGGATTATAGTCCCAGGTACTATGATACTTAGAGGCTAAGGAAATTAAGTAAAACCAGTAAGGGAAACTAGAAAGGAATGGTCAAAGGGCCTACATAAGCGGAGGATTTAGGTTTTGTTAGGAACATGGGACATTCATCTACAGAACCAGAAGAAAAGGCAGAGGATGTGCTGTAGGTAAGTGAATCAAGGTGGGGGTAGAATTAAGGAATTTCTTTTCTGACTGCTTCTATTTTCTTGTTGAACTATGAAACAAGGTCATTAGCTGAGAGTGAGAATGTAAGGAAATTTGGGGTATTTGAGGCAAAAAGATAAAGAATGAAATATTCATCTAGGAAAGTGGGAGACTGAATTAACTGAGGAAATGTCCTGACTTCTAGGCAGCTTTAAGGGACCATATGAGATCTGTAATCACAAATTTCAAAGAAGACCAATTAGAGTGGTTGTGTCCTTTCTCTAGCTAGGTTCAATCGTACCTGTGCAGGGGCAGAATAGATGGAGAGTTGGAGTTAATCAGGCTTCGCAAGAGAGTATCATAAAGAGAGAGAATGTATGTAAAGGATTGATTACAGTGTTTGAGTAAGAAGATGCAGTATCATGGGAGGTTAAGGGACACTGAAAAAACATAACGAATGAGTTCTAAGTACAAGTGAGATTCTGAAAAGGCGTTAGAGATGGGGTACTAAAGGGAGTAAACTAGAAAGATAGTGGGTGTTATTTGAAGACTGGGATGTTTAAATTGAGACAAAGAAGGGATCACTATCATTGGTACTGCCCAGGCTAGCAAATGACCATAACGAAGAATGATTCATGTATGGTGTAAAGGAAGATTATCGAGAAGAGGAAGTGTATGAACTAAGAAGTGAGGATCAAGAAATGTTGCTGTTGTGGGCATGAAAAGGATCAGAACATGATTGTGGGAGTTGGTGGGATAGCATGAAAGATAAGCTCAATGGCGAAGAGAAGATGCAGAAACAGAGACTAGCTATATAGATATTAAAATGGCCAAGATCATAACAGGAATATGGAGGACAAAGAGTTAAGAATTTCAAAGATGGAGTGGAAGTGACTCAAAAATCAGTTTGAAAACTTGAGACTTTAAAGTTGGTTATTTTCAGAGAGAGGAGAGTTGTGGAAGCAATAATGAGGAATATGAAAAACAGTTATTTCATCTCCAAGTTTGGGAGCATGAGGATGAAGGGGGAGAAAAGCATTAGCGAGTGCTTCAGGAAAACATTGTTCTGAGAAAGACAGAGGATGTTTGAGTAAAGAGGTAAGGGAAACACTCATAAGCTACAGTAAGATTAAACAGACAGATCAATATCACAGAATATGTGATCCCAAATGGGCCCTGGAACTTAAGGGAATTGAGTGGGCTATGTGTGGGAGAAAGGCGGGTATTTCAAAATATGAGAGGCCTAGTTATTTGAAAAAATAAAATTCTGGGGGTCCGACTCAGAAATGGCGGCCTCCATGTTCTACGGTCGGCTCGTGTCCCTTGTCACCCTTGGGAATCACCGGCCTCGGATGGCCCTGCGGGCCGCTGCTCAGCTGTCCTAGGTGGGAATGTCCGAGGACCAGCAGCGCTGGCTGACTTGCCTTTTCTGGGGTAAGGTTCTGGGAAGTTCTGAATTAATAACCATGGACTCCAAGCACAGCAGCAACAGCAAAAGAATCTCTCACTACATGGATACATGAGTATGGAGTTATTGCAAGAAGATAGTGTCTCCGTTCCCAAAGGATATGTGGCAAAATCAACAGATGAAGCTTATGCAGTTGCCAAAAAATTAGGTTCAAAAGATGTTGTGATAAAGGCCCAAGTTTTATCTGGTGGTAGAGAAAAAGGAACATTCGAAAGTGGCCTCAAAGGAGGAGTGAAGATAGTTTTCTCTCCAGAAGAAGCAAGAGCTATTTCTTCACAAATGATTGGGAAAAAAATTGTTTACCAAGCTAACGGGAGACAAGGGCAGAATATGCAACCAAGTATTGGTCTGTGAGCGAAAGTATCCCAGGAGAGACGACTACTTTGCAATAACAATGGAAAGGTCATTTCAAGGTCCTGTATTAACAGGAAGTTCACATGGTGGTGTCAACATTGAAGATGTTGCTGCCGAGACTCCTGAAGCAATAATTAAAGAACCTATTGATATTGAAGAAGGCATCAAAAAGGAACAAGCTCTCTAGCTTGCACAGAAGATGGGATTTCCACCTAATATTGTGGAATCACAGCATAATACATGGTCTAGTTTTACAGCCTTTTTCTGAAATATGATGCAACCATGATAGAAATAAATCCAGTGGTGGAAGATTCAGATGGAGCTGTATTGTGTATGGATGCAAAGATCAATTTTGACTCGAATTCAGCCTATCACCAAAAGAAAATCTTTGATCTACAGGACTGGACCCAGGAAGATGAAAGGGACAAAGATGCTGCTAAGGCAAATCTCAACTGCATTGGCCTCAATGGAAATACAGGCTGCCTAGTAAATGGTGCTGGTTTGGCTGTGGCCACAATGGATACAATAAAACTTCATGGAGGGCCTCCAGCCAACTTCCTTGATGTTGGTGGTGATGCTACAGTCTATCGAGTAACAGAAGCATTTAAGCTTATCACCTCCAGATAAAAAGGTACTGGCTATTCTGGTCAACAATTTTGGAGGAATCATGCACTGTGATGTTATTGCACAGGGTATAGTCATGGCAGTAAAAGATTTGGAAATTAAAATACCTGTTGTGGTACGGTTACAAGGTACACAAGTCGATGATGCTAAGGCACTGATAGCCGACAGTGGACTTAAAATACTTGCTTGAGATGACTTGGATGAAGCTGCTAGAATGGCTGTAAAGCTCTCAGAAATAGTGACCTTAGCGAAGCAAGCACATGTGGATGTGAAATTTCAGTTGCCAATATGATCTGAAAACCCAGTGGATGGCTGAAGGTGTTAAATGTGCTATAATCATTAAGAATACTGTGTTCTGTGTTATTGTTCTCTTTCTTTTTAGTGTGTGGAGGTTGTAATTGCCATCTCAGCACACAAACATTTAAAAGGATTTGGTCTACATTTCATTGTACCATTCAGAATGGACTGTTTGCACGAAGTATGTATAACGCAGGTATCTTCTTTCTTTTATCGCAGACAGTCTTTTTTGCTTTTCCTACAAAACATAACTTGCAATTTGCCAGTTTATTATTGTTGGATACAAAGTTCTTCATTGATAAGAGTCCTATAAATAAGATAAATATGAAGATAAAGCTTTATTCTTTAGTGTTAAAATACAGTATAGCTAATAACTAGCCTCATTAGAAGACCAGATTAAAACAATGTTTTATGTAAAAGGTGTTTATCTTCAGCACTAAATACATAATAAATGTATCAATCACTATTTATAAATAGAGGTTTCAAACACTCCTCAGAATATTCTTCTAAGTATTTTGATGAAGTAACTTTGTAATTATTTGAACATTGTTTTAATCATTAGGAAACACTGATAACTACAAGTCTTCGGATTCTATCATATTAAGAAACACCTGTAGGTTTGTTTCAAATAAAGGCATATTTACCAAGGACTTGTAGACAAAATTAAGAATGTCAACTTAAGTTAATAAAAATCTCCCAATATGATTTGGAAAAAATAAAAAAATTAAATTCTGTGTCTTAATTTTTTTCTGACTCCCTCATGAATCAGTCATTTCAATGTAAAAATAATTTTAAAGTCCTAGAAGATATTTTTAAAGTAATGTAAAAATGTTCAAGAATGAAGTATTTATGTTTTATTTGGCTGGGTGTGGTGACTCACACCTGTCATCTCAACACTTTAGGAGACCAAGGTGAAAGGAGGATAGTTTGAGCCCCAGAGTTCGAGACCAGACTTGGCAACGCAGGGAGACCTCGACTTTACACACACACACAAAATTAAATGATGTCTTTTTAAGCATGCAAGGAAATACTCAAACATTAAAGAGAAAACTGACTTTTTACCCTATAAAAATTCATCCAGGCACGGTGGCTCATGCCTGTAATCTCAGCACTTTGGGAGGCCAAGGCAGGTGTATTACTTGAGGTCAGGAGTTCAAGACCAGCCTGACCAAAATGGTGAAACTCTGTCTCTACTAAAAATATAAAAAATTAGCTTGGCATGGTGGCAGGTGCCTATAAGTCCAGCTATTTGAGAGGCTGAGGCAGGAGAATCCCTTAAACCAGAGAGGCGGACGTTGCAGTGAACTGAAGTGCCATTGCACTCTAGCAGCCTGGCCAACAAGAGCAAAACCCTGTCTCAAAAATAAAATAAAATAAAATAAAATAATAAAAAACAAAAAAAATCCAGAAAATTCTTGAATAAACACAAAAACAGCTTGAAAGATAATAAATTTAAAAATATTTGAAATACCTACTGCAGACAAAAGACTAATTTTGTTACCATATTAAAATCACAAATTAATCAATAAAAAGATGAGTAAATTGATAAAAAATTAATGAATATTAAAAACAGGTCACAGAAAAAGAAGTATTTTTAACAGATGAAAGATTTGTTCATTCTTAGCCCCGGGGTATAAAAAAAAGAAGTATTAAAAACTCAAAAAAATCTTAAAACACTCAAAATTGAAATTTTAAAAAATGCAAAATAGACCGGTGGGGCAGTGGCTTAGGCCTGTAATCCCAGCACTTTGAGAGGCTGAGGTGGGTGGATCACAAGGTCAGGAGATCGAGACCATCCTGGCTAACATGGTGAAACGCCATCTCTACTAAAATTACAAAAAATTAGCCAGGCATGGTGGTAGGCACCTGTTGTCCCAGCTACTTGGGAGGCTGAGGCAGGAGAATGTCATGAACCCAGGAGGTGGAGCTTGTAGTGAGCAGAGATCATACCACTGCACTCCAGCCTGGGTGACAGAACGAGACTCCATCTCAAAAAAAAAAAAAAAAAAAAAAAAAAAAAAAAAAAAAAGCAAAATAAATGAAATACTTTATCAATCAGAATGGCAAAAATGAAAATACCATACTGATAGTTATATGTGATGATTATTTTAAATTATCCACATATGCCCATTTTAATCACAAGAGTCTGTATAAAAGGCAGGCAGGAGATCAGAGAGGTGAGAACACGCTAAGATGCTGGCTTTGAAATTGGAGAAAGGGGCTGTGAGCCTAAGAATGTAGGTGGCATCCAGGAGATGAAGAAGGTGAGGACATAGATTCTCTCCCAAAGCTTTGGTGAGTATCACAGCCCTGTCAACACCTTGATATTAAAATTCTGATCTCCATAAATGTAAAGTAATAAATTTTTGTTACTTAAGCCAGTAAGTGTGTGGTACTGTGTTACAGTAGCAACAGCAAACTAATACAGTGTGGCTGGAGATTTGGGGTAAAAGATAGGTGGAACTGTTTTAAATAGGAGATAACAGAAAAGGTGATTGGCTGGCTAGATCATATTCAGCCATTCACGATAAGGACTTTTCATTTAATGCTCATAATCTGGGAGCCACTGAAGAGTTTTAAGAAAAGATGTGTCTTTGTTAACTGAGAGATTGTAAATCACTCCGACTGCTTGTGGAAAATATGTAATAGGTTGAAGAGGAAATTAATTAGAGGAGTAAGGAGGGTATTGCAATAGCTTAGGAAAAATATGAGGACTGTTTGTTCCAAGGTGATTACGATGAAGGTGCTGAATAGTAATCAGATTTAGATATTGTGCCTGATATATTCCATTGACTCTCCAGATGCATCTCTACCATCCATCTCCCTTTAAAGGCTGACTTGTGTGGACCGTGCCTACTCGTTCCACCCTGGTATCAGGTTGACAGACGAAAGCTATTCATTCCCTTGATTCCCTCCAGAGGACTTGCTACGGATTTGCCTCATCCATCCCACAGGCTCCTCCAAAGCAGCCTCCTCCACAGGACTCTCTCCTTCCAGTCTGTGGTAACTGCTCCTTCCCTGGCCCCTTCAGTCCTGGGGTTGTTATTCCCCTCAGGGTATTGCACTAGCTCTGTGTTTCCCAAATACCCTGCCCACACCTTTATTAAAAAGTTTTTTTAATTAAACAGTCCCTCAAATTATTCTAAAATGAATGTGCTGTCTGCTTCCTGCTAGGACCACAAGTGACATAAACACATTAAGCAGATACAGCCAGAGGACCTGGTGATGGATTTGTGTGGAGTGTGAGAGAAAGAGAAGTCAAACAAATATCTTGTCTATCTGCTGCTTTATAATATCTTTATTTTCCTAAGGATATATGCCTACTATCATACTATATAACTATCAAATTATTTGATGTGATAATCATCAAAATGATATGTTTATTCATCTATATAAATTGTATCCAAGATGCGATCATTAGAATTTCACATACTAGCAAAGAAATCAGTGATCAAAGCTGACAGACAGGAAGCTGAAAAAGCAGGACTTCCAAAACACAGAAGTATCAATGAGATCATATTCTGTGAATATTAGCCTACCTAGTCTGAATAATTAATGAATATAAATTCAGCTCTCCAAAAGTTGTTATTACACTTGTACTATAAATAACACTTGCAAAGCACGGAATTAAACTAAATACAAAGCCGCTAATAAATAAAAGGATGATCAGGTTGAGCATAAGCAGAGTAAATAATTAAACTGAAAAATCTTTAGGAGAATGTGAGAGAATGTGGACAGTGTAATATGGTAGAAATGAAAGGAAACAAGAGTCTTTATGAGTATAAAAAGTAATGGTAATTTCTAGAAGGCTCCATAAAACTTAAAAGTAAAACCATATAATGGTAAAGAGAGGAAATACGTGAGCATATATTGTATGATATATGTTCAGGAGGCCTGAGTCCTTTTTCCTTTCTAACTAGAATTCTGTAATTTTTCCAATTTATTACTCAATCTCTGAAAACTTTCTACTCAATAGTCTGAAAACTTTCATTGCTTCTCATTCTTCATTTTAAAAACGCATGTAATAATGTCTATACTGTTTAATTCAAAACTGTTTTGAGGATTAGATAGACTGCATTTAAAGTAGTGAAAAAGTTGAAACAATTTGCAAATGTATTATTTATATATATATAATATATATATATATATATATCTCTTATATATATCTTCCTCTTCTTATATAGCCACAGTCTTATCAGATCAGGGCCCCACTTTTATGACCTCATTTTACCTTAATTACTTCCTAAAGATCCTGTTTCAAATACAGTTACATTGGGAGTTAGGGCTTTAATGTATGAATTTGGAGGAGGGGGAAACACAATTTAGTCCATGAGAGTGAAGTATTTAGCAGGTGATGCCCAGGACACATGCATGAGAACTGGATGCAAAGGAACCTGGGGAGACTGGGAAAGTTCTATTTGACTGGAAAATCCCCAAATATAGTAATGGTACTCCAGGAAGGCTGGATAGAGAGAGAATATAACAAGTTCCCATTGTATCTAGTAAATTGAATTCAAGAAAATCAGACATGGAGCCATCATTTTAATCAAAGCTCTTTATTGGCAAAATATAACCATATAATCTACAGAACTGCTGCTTAAATGATGTAGAAATGAGATCTAGACAAAATTAAGACATTAGAGATGTTTACTTCTTATAAACAAGAGATTAGCATTGGAGAGCACAGAAAGAAAGCCAGAAGAAGACAGTAAGGGAGAAAGGGGAAGTGGGGACATGACTCTCAGCTTAGTGGAAAATGTAGATGAATTTTCTACCTCATAAGAAAAGTTTTTGCCAACAAGTTTTAAAAGAATTTTGTAAACAGTGTTAATTAGCATGATATAATGGCTTCTTTTATATTCAATATAAATCTTTATTCAAGTTATTTGAATAACTTGACCTTCTCTACTGCCAGATACTCAAATTAAGTCTGCTGTACTTTAATCAGATATTAAAATATGCAATATGTATTTTAAATGGGTTCTGTTTTATCCAAATTAGGGTGTAAAGCACACAATTTTGATTCATCCATTCTCAAAGTTCCCCGAAGATAAATTAATCAGTAAAATGACGAAAATTCTAACTTGCTACTGAAAACTAGAGAAAGAGTATTTTAATGTATCTGATAATCGAAAAGTTTCAGCAGGAAGTAATTTATGCCAGAGCAACTAACTTGTTGCCATTTGTGGAATGTGCCAATAGATGCTGCCCGAAGAAATAAAAGAGAGGCCAACAGTGTCCACCAGGGAATCATGCCTCAGTTATCTGACTAGACTATGCTGTGAAACCACTCGTTCCTGAGAATGAGTGAATGTCAAATCACCAGGCATATGAAATATCCCAGGAATTTAAGTATAGGTCATTCTAAGTCTCCAGTGCAAGAGCATTCTGTAAAACAGAGGTTGTCAGGGGCACTGACACACCCACTACACTTCATGCTTCTGGCACCACGGGCAGTTGGCAAATGTTAGCCTATCATCTGCCTAACAAACAACCCAGATTATGTGGTTTAACTAATTTTCTTTGGCGCATTTCAGACAATATGAAATCAAAACAAGTTAGGTTTTTTTCCAGCATTCCCAGAAGCAAAACAAAACTATCCTAATGTAGTTAAGGCCACTTTTAACCTATTTTAGATCACAACAGGAAATATAATAATAACAGATTTTCTATGCTTTTTGGCATAAGAGAAATCATGAAACAATTTCATTTTTATCAATTATGTTGGTTACCTCTAATAACTTTTTTCTTTTTTTCTAATCTGCCATTTCTAGTCACCATTCTTTCAGTCTTTGATAAAGAAGCTGCCCAGCTCTTAGGAGTACTTTACCTGAGAGCAAATGAAAACATTTGCCTACTATAAGTGAGTGATAGTGAAGGACTCCCTTTTGGGTGGACTGAGGTTGTAGCTGAGAAGCCATTTTGCATTCTTTGGGGCCTGACCTTCTCTACTGCCAGATACTCAAATTAAGTCTGCTGTACTTTAATATAGATGAGGATATGACCACCATGAAAAAATACAAACTCACCGAAAACAAAAAAAAATAATATAAGTCCCAAGTCTTACCCTGGTGATTTTTTTAATGAGTTTTTACCTTGGAGTGCTCTTGGACTCAACTGTGTCTACCTAACACTAAGCACCTGATCCAAAACAAACCAAAAAAAAAACTGGTGTATTAGTCTGTTTTTACACTGCTGACAAAGACATAACTGAGACTGGGAAATTTACAAAAGAAAAAGGTTTTTTGGACTAGCAGTTCCATATGCCTGAGGAAGCCTCACAATCATGGTTGAAGGCAAGGAGAAGCAAGTCACATCTTACGTGAGTGGCAGCAGGCAAAAAGAGAGCTTGTGCAGAGAAACTCCCATTTTTAAAACCATCAGATCTCGTGAGACCAATTCACTATCACAAGAACAGGACAGAAAGATCTGCCCCCCTGATTCAATTACCTCCCACCAGGTCCCCCTCTCACAAAACATGGAAATTGTGGGAGCTACAAGATGAGATTTGGGTGGGGACACAACCAAACCATATTATTCCACCCCGCCCCCTCCCAAGTCTCATGTTCTCATATTTCAAAACCAATCATGCCTGCCCAACAGTCCCTCAAAGTTTTAACTCATTTCAGCATTAGCTCAAAAGTCTACAGTCTGAAGTCCAAAGTCTCATCCAAGACAAGGCAACTTCCTTAGGCCTATGAACCTGTAAAATCAAAAGCAAGTTAATTACTTCCTAGATACAATGGGTATATAGGCATTGTATAAATACAGCCATTCCAAATGGGAGAAATTGGAAACAGCAAAGGGGCTACAGGCCCCATGCAAATCTGAAATCCAGTAGGGCAGTCAAATCTTAAAGCTCCAAAATGATCTCCTTTGACTCCATATCTCACATCCAGGTGACACTGATACAAGAGGTGCTCCCACGACTTTGAGCAGCTCTGCCCATGTGGCTTTGCAGGTACAGCTTCCTTCCTGGCTGCCTTCATGGGCTGTTGTTGAGTGTCTGTGGCTTTTCCAAGCACATGGTGCAAGCTGTCAGTGGATCTACCATTCTGGGGTCTGGAGGACAGTAGCCCTCTTCTCACTGCTCCATTAGGTGGTGCCCCAGTAGGGACTCTGTGTGGGGGCTTCAACTCCACATTTCCCTTCCGCACTACCCTAGCAGAGGTTCTCCACAGGGTCCTACTTCTGCAGCAAACTTCTACCTGGGCATCCAGATATTTCCATACTTCTGAAATCTAGGCAGAGATTCCCAAACCCCAATTCTTAACTTCTATGCACTCGTAAGCTCAACACCACATAAAAACTGCCAAGGCTTTGGGCTTGCACCCTCTGAAGCCATGGTCTGAGCTTTACAAAAATTGGCCCATTTCAGCCCTAGCTGGAGTGGCTGGGATGCAGGGCACCAAGTGCCTAAGCTGCACATAGCATGGGGACCCTTGGCCTGGCCCATGAAATCATTTTTTTCCTCCTAGGTTTCCAGGTCTGTGATGGGAGTGACTGCTGCCTCTGACATGCCCTGGATACATTTTCCCCATTGTCTTGGTGATTAACATTCAGCTCCTCATTACTTATGCAAAGTTCTGCAGCTGGCTTGAATTTCTCATAAAATGGGATTTTCTTTTCTATCCTACTCTCAGGCTGCAAACTTTCTGAACTTTTATACTCTACTTCCCTTATAAAACTGAATGCCTTTAACAGCACCTAAATCACATCTTGATGACACTTTGCTGCTTAGAAATTTCTTCTCCAGGCCAGGCGCAGTGGCTCACGCCTGTAATCCCAGCACTTTGGGAGGCCAAGGCAGGTGGATCACAAGGTCAGGAATTCAAGACCAGCCTGACCCAGATGGTGAAAACCCATCTCTTAACAAAAACACAAAAATTAGCTGGGCATAGTGGCAGGCACCTGTAATCCCAGCTGCTCGGGAGGCTGAGACAGGAGAATCACTTGAACCCAGAAGGTGGAGGTTGCAGTGAGCTGAGATAGCACCATTGTACTCTAGCCTGGCCAACAGAGTGAGACTCTGTCTAAAAAAAAAAAAAAAAGAAAGAAATTTATTCTTCCTAAATCATCTCTCTCACATTCAAAATTCCACAAATCTCTAGGGCGGGGGGGGGGGGGGGGGAGGTGGCGTAAAATGCCACCAGTTTCTTTGCTAAAACATAAAAGCCACGTTTGCTCCAATTCCCAACAAATTCCTCAACTCCATCTGAGACCACCTCAGCCTGGATTTTAGTGTCCACATCACTATCAGGGCTTTTGGTCAAAGTCATTCAACAAGTTTCCAGAAAGTTCTAAACTTTTCCACAGTTTTCTGTCCTCTTCTGAGCCCTCCAAACTGTTCCAACCTCTGCCTGTTACCCAGTTCCAAAGTCGCTTCTACATTTTCGGGTATCTTTTCAGCAACACTCCACTCCCAGTACCAATTTACTGTATTAGTCTGTTTTCACGCTGCTGATAAAGACATACCTGAGACTGGGCAATTTACAAAAGAAAGAGGTTTATTGGGCTTACAATTCCACATGACTGGGGAGGCCTCACAATCATGGTGGAATGCAAGGAGGAGCAAGTCACATCTTATGTGGATGGCAGTAGACAAACAGAGAGCTTGTGCAGAGAAACTCTCATTTTTAAAACCATCGGATCTCATGAGACTCATTCACTATCATGAGAACAGCACAAGAAAGATGCACCCCCATGATTCAATCATCTCCCACTGGGTCCCTCCCAAAACATGGGGGAATTATAGGAGCTACAAGATGAGATTTGGTTGGCGACACAGAGCCAAACCATACCAATCGATGTTAAAAATGCAATGATTTTGCCTGTATTTAAAAGATCATCTAGATGCTTGGAAATACTCCAGTGCTGATTGTCCAGATAAAAAACAAGTAAAAATCAAGTGCAAAGAATGACCATACCTAAGCCCTCCGATGTAAGATTTTACTTAGAAAAGCTAAAAGAGGCTACTCTGTTAGAGATACTTGATCACATAAGTAAAACAATAAAATTTATATGTCCCTTCTCTTCTTACTGGCCACTGTGGATTAACATTCTGCAATATTGTGGCTAAGTATATCCCAAAATTGAAGAACAAGAAGTACAATAATTATGTTAAAAAATAAATGCTTGTTTGAAAATTTCTCAGTTATGTTTTGTTAATTGTTTATACACATATATTTATGAAGCACCATTAAGTTCTTTCTTTACCAATCACTAGGTCTATAACCGTCTAAGCCTGGGTTTCTCAGAAAGGAAAGCCTGCATCTACAACTTGCGTTCCATTCTTTGATTGGGATATGTGCCATTTAACTGGAGAAGCAGGAGTTGATGAGGGTAGGAGAAAGGATATTATGAGGGTGTAATACTCAGTTAATTGCTGATTGTCTTCAAGTATAAGGAATTCGCCATTCTGGTGTAACCATCTTTCAAGTGCCCACAAAAAATCCTTCATCTTGGTACTGTGCCCTCAGCGTTTTATTCACCTGCTCCCATACCCCATTGTTCAAATGTTTGTTTTATGCATACTAGCCTCTCCCACACTTCTGGGTTATACATGGGTGGTGGAATCAGGTCCCACTGACTCTGATCATTCAGAGCAACAAGAGGACCCCCTAGGAGAAAGACATGTGCTGTCACTCTGTGCCTACATGAGATCGGTCACCTCAGCAGGAGCTGGGTAAAACTCAAACAAAACTAGTGGGATAAACTGGTTATGGAATTCCTTTAATCATCTTTCCATTCATATTCCAGGCTCTGTTCTCAGCTTAGTGACACAAAGATTAAATGGCACAATTCCTACATGGGAATAAATTAAATTTTAGTAAAGATACAGACCAAAAAAAGGAAACTAATGTTAAAATGTGTCAGTACTAACATGGGAAAAATATACAAATAAACTTGTAAGTCTGTCTGCTGAGATTAAGCTATGAATTGAGAGAAAATATTCATCAGGCAGAAATGTAACCGAATGAGTGAGGATTAACCAGGCATGAATCCTGGGAGGAAGACCTTGGAGGCTGAGTTTGTTAAAGACTTTCTGACATATGCAGGGTAAAGGACAAGTCACTATTGTTAAAGCTTCATATACCATGAGGGAAGGAGAGAGATTAGACCAGGCTGGTTTGAAGAGAACAGATTATCACTAACATTTTTTGTCCTTTGAGAAAAGTGATATTTATGGTAATGGTAATGAGGAGTCATTTAGAAAAATAATTGAGCAGTAATAGTTGATAAAATGTACATGTTAAATAGATTACTCTCACCATAATGTGGGGGATGGACTACAGGGGTGAAACCAGGGTATAAATCAACCAGAAAAAAAGACTCATAAAATTCTTGGGCACCCATTCTTCCTGCTTCACATGACTGTGGGAAGGATGAAATGAAACCACAGATGTGGATGCCAGAGGAACTATAAAATGTCACAGAAGGCCGGGCTCAGTGGCTCACCTGTATTCACAGCACTTTGGAAGGTCAAGGTGGGAGGATGGCTTGAGCCCACGAGTTCAAGAACAGCCTGGGCAACATAGGGAGAAATTGTCTCTAGAAAAATTAAAAAATTAGCTGGGCATGGTGGTGCATAACTGTGGTCTCAGCTACTTGGGAGACTGAGGTAGGAGGATCTCTTGAGCCCAGGAGGATGGGGCTGCAGCAAGCCATGATCATGCCACAGAGATCATGGGCAACAGAGAAGACCCTGTCTCAAAAAGAAAAAAAAAAAGAACCCATAATAGAGAATGAGAATGAGATATCCATAGTAATGCTGTGTATATCTCTGTTGTCCTTTGCCCAAGGTAGGTCTTTACCCTTTATCTGCCAGTCCCCCCAACTTCAGAGGTTCTGACTAAGCAGATCTACTGTTCAGCATTCATATTTTGAAAAGACTGCCCCAATGATTCTGAAAAACACTGAATTAGTTTTTTTGAAAAGTCAATTATTTGACTTTCCTTACAAACCAACGCAAACACGAGTGGTGGGTTTTTCTTCACAAGACTGGGTAATGATTTGGTCCAGAAATCACCCAGTCATCATCATAAGCCAGGATATTCTCAGCTCAGTACGCAACATGAAGAGACGACAAAAGCTTTCTTGGGTAACATGTCCCTTTCTTTCCTCTGGGGTCTGATTAGAGGTGTTCTGCCTAAGTTTTTCAGCAGAGCAGTTGTAGTTTAAAATCTTCTACATCTGCTGAGAGATAATGTCATTTCCCTCAAACCAGATGGATTATATTCCTGAGAGATATGCACAATGTTTATTTTCTTCAAAGACCCAGAGGAATCAAGGAGACTGGCAGGATACAAGCAATTAATATTCACATTTCCACTCAGCTGCATTTGTACACCTGAGAGTAATCGCAGGCATGATGTAGTGGTGAACCAGATGGACTTCTATTTGATCTGATTTCACTGGACTGCTTTTTAAATTTGAGGACTACATTTTGAGTTTTCACTTTTGTATAGTTAGGTTCCCACAGGTTTGAGGCCTAAACAGAAAGCATCAGATTTTGAGTGGCATTTTGCGGAGCAACTTGACAATTCAAACTCAAGAGAAATGTGGAGCTACACAAGTCTGTCTGTCTGTCTGTCTGTCTTTCTTGCTTGCTTGCTTGCTTGCTTTCCTCTCTCTCTCTCTCCTTCTTTCTCTTTCTTCCTTTGTCATTATGCCTAGGTAATAATCACAGGAATATATTTCTACTTACAAACAGGGACACATCAAATCCCATTTAAAAATGTTCTCCACATCAATTTAATTTTGAACTTAGCTCCTCTCTCACTAGGCTAGTAGGAAGCATTCTAAGATAATCTTAGGATACCCTAAGTTATACCACAATTATTGCATCTAGAACTATAATTCCAAGTAATGTGTTATTGATCAGCTGTCCACACAGGCTACCCCTGTTCTAAGAGACTTACTGTCCCTGTCCACATCAGTCATTCAGGTCTGGAAGTCTTCTGTTATTTTGTGTGACTCCATTCCCCTCTGCTATCTCCCTAGGGCACTCACTATTTGTGGGTCCCCAGAGTCTCACACACCATTCTCTTCAACCTTTCTTCCAGCCTATAAAAATCTCCTTCAAAGCTGACACGCAAAATATTACACATTTATTTTCTTGAAATTATATACCACTTGCTTTTAAATTACCATTTTGGTTAAAGAAGAAACAAATATTAAGCTCACTAACAGTAATTCAGTTTTATCCATTCTAAACCTATTGGCTAAATCTTTAATTCATTTAAAATTCAAATTTAATATTAGGTCTTTTTAAAAAAAAAAAACTATTCAAGGGCTTTCCTTTGTTGTCTTTTTCTTCTCAAGGTAGAAATGAGAGGCTTACCTATAAACTGGCACTGAATGGGAAGGGGACTCTCTTCCACGTGCAGTCCTCTGAGTCCTTGTTGGCCTTCTCTGAGATATTTCACACGCTTCATGGTCACTCAGCATCCAATGTTGGTACCCACTCAGATGTGGCTAGTCTCATATTATGATTTAGGCATTTACTGGCACCAACTGCTAAAATCAATGTCCCTTGCAAAAGCCTCCAAAGTCGAGGTCCCTAAATGTGGTCTCTCTATCCCAAGACCAGGTTTCTACCAAACCATCAGAGCTCTAGAAATTTTTGTAACTGCTTCAGGATTTGGATGCTCTGATCTATGAAGCTGTCTTCAGATAGACACATTGAGACATCTTCTTGAGAAAAAAAAAAAAACAAAACAGATGATCACAAAGGAAAACATTTCTGAAAGTGTTTTAAAAATATCATCCTGTTACTGTAATACATGAAAATATCATTCAGCTAAATGTTTAGCTGAGCCTCAGTCTTCTCCTGTATAAAAGGGAAGGTTATACACATTTATTCTGGCATTTTTTCCATCTCTAATATTCTCTCTTCATAAATTCTGTGTACAGTAGGTCCTAGGAAGAAGCACAATACAACAAACAGAAATGCCAAGAACAGGACCATTTGAAAGGAGACAACAAGTAGAAACAGAAAAAAGCAATAGGTGTTAGAGGTAATGGAAGCCCACAAAAGATATATATGTTTATATATAGAGAGAGAAAGTTGGCAGAAAAGGCAATAGGCAAATAGGGATAGATAATATCTTGGAACCCACCAACACTAACTACTGAATAAAGAGGACTTGTCAAGTTTGTCAAGTGGTAGGAAGAGACCAAATACTGAGCTAGGATTTAGGCAGATGATATCAGACACTAGGGAAGCAGAGGAAAATGAAGCAGAGAAAAGCAGGGTTTACATTACAAATAATAGAGTAAGTGGCAGGTCATGAAGTCAGAACCGAAGTCCAGAAACAAGATGGAAGTAAAATTTTCAGAACTGGGGCGCATAATGAGAACTAGACTAACAGCAAGACTAACCAGATTCTGACTCACAAAATGTTAGTTTAAGTCTCCTTAAACCTCTTCTGCTTAGGAATAAGTAAGTTCAAGAGACTTTGACAGACTGCCATCAGGAAATAAGGTAAAGTAACAGCTGTGAGAACAAAAAGTTTGCAAAGGCTGGAAAACAGGCAGAATCAGCCTTAGTTTGCAATGTGTTTGAGGATTCTATTAGCAACTCTAACACAAGAGGTTTTTAAAGACCTGTGGTCTTTTTGAAACTGAGAGGTATTTGTCAAAGCATCCGGAAGACCTTTATCACAATTAAAATTCACTTTATATATAAACAGTATAAATCTGTTTTTAAAACATTATATTCCATTTATTTTTCATTTATAACCTTTTAAAATTGCAATGTGACACACAGGAAAAAATGCATATCTCATAAATGAGTCATAAAAAATGTGACTACATCTAAGTAACCCTTACCCAGGTCAAGAATAGAATATGACTGGCAACTCAGAAGGTCTAGTCATGCCTCATCTTAATTATTTTAAATGTAGCTCTGAATTGTGTTTTGAGAAAGATACCTGTTCCATTTAAGAATCAGAAGCAAGAGAAGCTGAGCAAGATGGCAGAATAGAAAACTCCACCATACATCCTCTCCACTGGCCACCAATTTAGGATCTATCTACACAGAAGAAACACTTTCACGAGAACCAAAAATCAGGTGAGCCTTCATCATACCTAGTTTTAACTCCATTGTCACTGAAAGAAGCATTGAAGAGACAGAGAAACAGTCTTGAATTGTCAACATGGCCCCAACCTCAACACCTCTCCAACCTTAGCAGTAAAGTCATGGTACAGAGAGCATCTCTGGGTGCTGGGGGAGGGAGAACACAGTAATTGAGAGGCATTAAACTTAGTGCTGTCCTGTTAGAGCAGAAAGGAAAACAGAAGCAAACTCAGCTGTTGCTCACCCATGGAGCGAGCATTTAAATCAGCCCTAGCCAGAGGGGAATCGCCAATCCCAGTGGTCCAAACTTGAGTTCCCACAGACCTCACCACCACAGGCTAAAGTGCTCTGTGATCTAAATAAACTTGAAAGGCAGTCTAGGCCATAAGGACTGCAACTCATAGTGAGTCTTATTGCTGAACTAGGCCCAGAGACAGAGGACTTGATGGGCACAAGACCTACCAAGACACCAGATGGGACAGCTGAGGGAGTGCTGGCATTACCCTTCCCCTAACTGCAGGCTGCACAGTTCATGGCTTGAAAAGAGATCCCTTCCTTCTGTTTGAAGAGAGAAGAGGAAAGAGTGGGGAAGACTTCATCTTGCATCTTGGATACCAGCTAAGCCACAGCAGTATATCACACTGGTCAGAGTTGTGAGGCCCCTGTTCCCATGTCCTAGTTTGGATGACACTTCTAGACAACTCCTGGGCAAGAAGGAATCTCACTTCCTTGAAGGAAAGGACCCAGTCCTGGCAGCATTCATTATCTGTTAACTGAAAAGCTCTTGGGCCCTGAATAACCAGCAGTGATACCCAGATATTAAGATGAGGGCTTTGGGTGAGCCTCTGAGAGTTATTGGCTTCAGGTGAGACTTAGCACATTACCAGCTGTGGTGGTTATGGGTCAATACCCCTTCTGCTCCAGAAAACCAGAGGGAAGAGTAAAGCGGTCTTTATTTTGCGTCTCAAGTGCCAGTTCAGCCACAGTGGAGTAGAGCACAATGTGGGCTTTTGGGATACCTGATTTCAGGATTTGACTCCTGGACCCTATCTGTGGACCTGCCCTTGACCAAAAGGGAGCCCACTGCCTTGAAGAGGTGAATCCAAAGCCAGGAAGCCTTCCCTACAAGTTGACTTAAGAGCCACTGGGTCTTATGGAAACATTGGTAGTAGTCTGTCAGTACTCTCTGTGGCTGGCTTATAGTGGTAGTTACGGGGTGAGGCTCCTCTGCCTTTGGAAAAGGGAAAGAGTGGGAAAAATTGCATCTTGTGGTATGACTGCCAGCTCAGCTAGAACACCAGGTAGACTTCTAAGGTTTTTGACCCTAGCCCTTGACTTTTAAATGGCACTTCTAATCCATCTGAGGCATGGGGGAACCTGCCGCCATGAAGGGAAGAACGTAGACCTGGCTGGGTTTGCAACCTGCTAATTGCAAAACCCCAAGGCCTTGAGAAAACATAGGCAGTAGCCAGGGAGTGGTCAACGCAGGCCTCGTGGGAGGCATAGTGCTGCACTGCATTCAGGTCTGACCCAGTGCAGTCACAGATGTGGTGGCTGTAGGGATGTTTGTATCACTCTGCTCCCAGCTTTAGGTGGCTCATAACAAAGAGAGACTCTTTTTTGTTTGTTTGTTTTTATTTTTATTTTTTATTTTATTTTTGAGAAAGTGAAAAAAGGGAACAAGAGTCTCTTTCTGGTAATCCACAGAATCCTCCTGGATCTTGTTCAAGACCATCAAGGCGGTACCTATATGAGTCTGCAAGAACGTGTTACTGGGATTAGGTGCTCCCTAAAGCAGATACAGCTTAGATCACAACACCCAAGTCTTTTCTAAGATCTGGAAAGCCTTCCCAAAAAGAATGGGTCCAAACAAGCCCAGACATTGAAGACTACAAAACATACCTAATTCTTTAATGCCCATGTACTGAAGAACATCTACTGGCATCAACACCATCCAGAAAACCATGACCTAACAAAATGAACTAAATAAGCAACCAGAGAAAAATCTTGGAGAAACAAAGATATGTGACTTTTCAGATAGGAATTCAAAATAGTGGTGTTGAGGAAACTTGAAGAAATTCAATATAACACAGAGAAGGAATTCAGAATTCCATCAGATAAATTTAATGAAGGGATCAAAATAATATAAAAGAATCAATCAGAAAGTCTGGGGCTGAAAGATGCAACAGACATACTGGCAAATGCATCAGAGTCTTTTAATAGCAGAATTGATCAAGCAGAAGACAGAATTAGTGAGCCTGAAGACAGGCTATATGAGAATACACAGAGGAAACAAAATAAAAAAGAATAAACAATGGAGCACTTCTACAGAATCTAGAAAATAGCTTCAAAAGGGAAAATATCAGAGCTATTGGCCTTAAAGAGGAGGTACAGCAGGAGATCCCAAACCTAGAGAAATATCAACATCCAAGTACAAGAAGGTTATAGAATGCCAAGAAGATTTAACCCAAAGAAGACTACCTCAAGACATTTAAAATGAAAATCCCAAAGATCAAGATCAAGAGTAAAGATGGGATCCTAAAAGCAGCAAAAGAAAATAAACAAATAACATACAATGGAGCTCTAATATGTCTGACAGAAGACTTTTCAGTGGAGACCTTATAGGCCAGGAGAGAGTGGTATGACATATTTAAAGTGCCAAAGAAAAAAAAAAAACTTTTACCCTACAATAGTATATCCAGTGAAAATATCCTTCCAACATAAAACAGAAATACTTTCCCAGACAAACAAAACCTAAGTGAATTAATCAACACCAGACCCGTCCTACAAGAAATGCTAAAGGTATTATTTCAATCAGAAATAAAAGGATGTTAATAAGCAATAAGTAATCAACTGAATGTACAAAACTCACTGGTAATAGTAAGTACACAGAAAAACACAGAATATTATAACACTGTAAATGTGGTTTGTAAACTACTCTTATCATAAACAGAAAGACTAAACAATAAACCAATAAAAAATAACAATAATTTATCAATACATAGTGCAATTAGATATAAATAGAAATACTACAAAGTTAAAAAGTGGGAGATGAAGTTAAAGGATAAGATTTATATTAGTTTTCTCTTCGCTTGTTTGTTTATACAAACAATGTTAAGTAGTTATCAGGCTAAAATAGTGGGTTATAAAATAGCATTTTCAAGCTTCGTGATAACTTCACACCATAAACATACAATGGATGCACAAGAAATAAAAAGGAAGAAATTAAGTTATATCACTAGAGGAAATTACTTTCACTAAAGGAACACCAGAAGGAAAGAAAGAAGACCACAAAACAATCAGAAAACAAATGACAAAATGGCAGAAGCGTGTCCTCAGTTATCAATAATTACACTGAATGAAACTGTACTAAACATTCCAATAAAAAGAAATAGAGTGGCTGAATCGTGAAAAAAACAAGACCCTTTGATCTGTTGCCCACAAGAAGCATGCTTCACCAATAAAAACACACAGACTGAAAATAAAAGGATGGGGAGAACCTGAAAGATCCCTCACTTGGAGGAAAGCACAAGAATGTAGGTGCACAGTACATGATTTGGAAATTCAGATAGCTGGTGGAGAAGAATGGTCAACCAAAGGCAGCTAGTGTATGTCACTCTCATGGAGATAAATAGGATGAGTAAATATAGCACCTTCAACTGAAACATCCAGGTACACATAAGAGGATTCATCAAGAAAAAAACTCGACTAAAGAAGAACAAAGAAAAGTAGGGCAGAATAACAGCCCACCCAGGAGTGACACAGAGCCAGTGGAACCTCTGAAAAGAAACAATGCAAGAACTTTGGCAACTGAAATGGCCAGACTTATTTCCTACAAACGACAGCACTAGTTCTCCAACAAGGATTCTTATCCAGACTAAGTTGACTGAAATGATGGAAATAAGATTCAGAATATGGATAGGAACAAAGATCATCAAGATTCAGAATGACAAAACCCAACCCAAGAAAACTAAGAGTCACGAAAAATTGATACAGGAGCTGACATATGAAATAACTAGTAGAAAAAAGAATCTAACTGCTCTGATAGAGCTGAAATCACACTACAAGAATTTCAAAATGCAATCACGTGTATTAAGAGCAGAATAGACAAAGCTGAAAAGAGAATCTCAGAACTTCAGGACTGGCTTTCTAAAATAAAAGTTATATGAAAATAAAAGAAAGGAATCAATGAAACCTCTGAGATATATGAGATTATGCAAAGAGACCAAATATATGAACCACTGGCATCCCTGAAAGGGGCAAGGAGAACACAAACAACTTGGAAACCATATTTCAGGGTATCATCCATGAAAACTTCCCCAACCTCACTAAAGAGGCCAACAGTCAAATTCAGGAAATACAGGGAACCCTTGCAAGATTCTACATAAGAAAATAATCTTCACAACACGTAATCATCAGATTTTTCAAGGTCAAAATGAAAAATAACGTTAAAGCATCTGGAGAGAAAGAGCAGGCCACCCACAAAGGGAGCCCCATAAAGCTAACAGTAGACCTCTCAGCAGAAGTCCTACAAGCCAGATGAGATTGAGGGCCTATATTTAACATTCCTAAAGAAAAAAATCTTCAACCAAGAATTTTATATCCAGCCAAACTAAACTTCCTAAGTGAAAGAGAAAAGATCTTTTCAGATAAGTAAACATTGAAGAAGTTTGCTACGAGACCCACCTTTCAAGAGATCTCAAAAGGTGCACCAAATATGGAAAGGAAAGACTATTACCAGGCAATACAAAAACACACTTAAGTACAGACCAGTGACAACATAAAGCAACCAGGCAAACAAGCCAGCACAATAACTAGCTAACAACACAATAACAATATCAAACCCAAACATATAAATACTAGCCATAATCGTATATGAGCCAAATGTCCCATTTAAAAGGCACAGCGTGGCAAGCTGGATAAAAAAGCAAAATCCAATAATATGCTGCCTTCAAGAGACCCATCTCACATGCAATGACACCATAGGCTTAAAATAAAGAGAGGGAGAAAAATCTTTCAAGCAAATGGAAATCAGAAAACAAGGGTTGCAATTCTAATATGGATAAAATAGACATTAAAACAACAAAGATCAAAAAAGACAAGGACATTACATAATGGCAAAGGGTTGAATTCAACAAAAAGATATATGCATATATACATATATATATATATCTCCTAAATATATACGCACCCAACACAGAAACAAGTACTTAGAGACTTTCCTGCAGACTTAGACTACCACAGAATAATAGTGGGAGACTTCAACACTCCACCGACAGTATTACAGAGATCATCAAGGTAGAAAATTAATAAAAATAATCAGGAACTGAACTCAACATTGAACCAAATGGATCTGACAGAGCTCTATAGAACTCTTCACCCAAAAACAACAGAATATACATTTCATCACCACATGACACATACTTTAAATCCAATCACACAATTAAACATAAAACAATCCTCAGCAAATGCAAAAGAAATGAAATTATGCCCAACACACTCTCAGACCACAGTGCAATCAAATTAGAAATCAAGACTAAAATTTTTGCTCAAAACCATGCATTTACATGGAAATTAAGCAAACTGCTCCTGAATAACTTTGGTATAAATAATGAAATTGAGGCAGAAATCAAGAAGCTCTTTCAAACCAATGAGAACAAAGATACAACATACCAGAATCTCTGGGACACAGCTAAGGCAGAGTTAAGAGTGAAATTTATAGCAATAAATGCCCACACCAAAAAGTTAGAAACATCTCAAATTAACAACCTAACATCACAACTAAAACAACCAAAGAACCAAGAGCAAACCAACCCCAAAGCTAGCAGAAGACAAGAAATAACCAAAGTCAGAGCTGAACTAAAGGAGATGAAGACATGAAAGATTATTCAAAACATTTCCAAATCAGAAGTTGACTTTTTAAAAAATGATAGTAAGATAGGCCACTAGCCAGATGAATAAGGAAGAAAGGAAAAAAGATTCAAATAAACACAATTAGAAACAACACAGAGAATGTTACCACCAACACCACAGAAATGCAAACTACCATCAGAGACAACTATAAACACCTCCACGCACACAAACTAGAAAACTTAGAAGAGATGAATAACTTCCTGGACACCCTCCCATGACTGAACCAAGAGGAAATTGATTCCCCGAACAGACCAATAGTGAGCTCTGAAATTGAATCAGTACTAAACAGACTACCAAACAAAAACACCCAGGACCAGATGTGTTCACAGCCAAATTCTACCAGATGTGCAAAGAAGAGCTGGCACCATTTCTACTGAAATTATTCCAAACAACTAAGAGGAGGGAGTCCTCCCCAACTCACTTTATGTGGCCAGAATCATCCTGATACCAAAGCCTGGAAAAGACACAACAAAAACAGAAAACTTCAGGCCAATATCCTTGATGAAAATAGATGTAAAAATCCTCAACAAAAGTATTGCCCACCAAATCCAGAAGCACATCAAAAAGCCTATTCACTACAATCAAGTAGGCTTTATCCCTGGGACACATGTTTGGTTCAATATAAACAAATAAATGTGATTCATCACATAAACAGCACTAAAGACAAAAACCACACTATTGTCTCAACGCATGCAGAAAAGGCTTTCAATAAAATTCGACATCACTTAATGTTAAAACTCTCAATAACCTAGGTATTGAAGGAAGAGCTTTCAATATAGGACACAAACAAATGGAAGAACATTCCATGCTTATGGATAGGAAGAATCAATATCGTAAAAATGGCCATACTGCCTAAGGTAATTTATAGATTCAATGCCATACCCATCAAACTACCAATGACTTTCTTCACATAATTGGAAAAAACTACTTTAAAGTTCATATGGAACCAAAACCACCCACCATCCCCTGAAGAGGCCCCAGTGTGTGATGTTCCCCACCCTGTGTCCATGTGTTCTCGTTGTTCAATTACAACCTATGAGTGAGAACATGCGGTGTTTGGCTTTCCATCCTTGTGATAGTTTTCTCAGAATGATGGTTTCCAGCTTTATTCATGACCCTGCAAAGGAAATGAACTCATCCTTTTTTATGGCTACATAGTATCCCATGGTTATATGTGCCACATTTTCTTAATCCAGTCTATCATTGATGGACATTTGAGTTGGTTCCAAGGAGCAATTATTTCCAATGAAGGAAATAAGTCATTTATGACACACCCACAGCTGACATCACACTGAATGGGCTAAAGCTGGAAGCATTCCCCTTGTAAACTGGCACAAGACAAGGATGCCGTCTGTCACCATTCCTATTCAACATAGTATTGAAAGTCCTGGCTAGAGCAATCAGGCAAGAAACAGGAATAAGGAGCATCCAAATATGAAAGAAAAGAAGTCAAACTATCCTGGTTTCCAGACAACATGATTCTATGCTTACTATTAAAAACAACAACAACAACAACAACAACAACAAAAACCCATAGTCTAAGACCAAAAGCTCCTTAAGCTGATAAACAACTTCAGCAGTCTCAGGATACAAAACCAACGTGAAAAAAATCACTAACATTTCTATACACCAATAATAGTCAAGGTGAGAACTAAATCAGGAATGCAATGCCATTCACAATTGCCACAAAAAAGAATAAAATACCTAAGAACACAGCTAACCAGGGAGGTGAAAGATATCTACAAGGAGAACTACAAAACACTGCTCAAAGAAAACACAGATGACACAAACAAATGAAAAAAAAAAAAATCCATGTTAATGGATAGAAAGAATCAATATCGTTTAAATGGCCATAATGCCCAAAGCAATTTGCAGATTCAATGCTATTCCACAGATTCAATGCTATTCCTATCAAACTACCAATGACATTCTTCACAGAGCTAGTAAAAAGCTTTAAAAAATTCATATAGAATAAAAGAAAAAAAACAAAAAACAAAACAAAACAACAACAAAAAAAACCACCTGAATAGCCAAGGCAATCCTAAGGAAAAAGAATAAAGCTGGAGGCATGTTTCCTGACTTCAATCTACACTACATGGCTACAGTAACTAAATCTCATGGTGGTACTGGTACAAAAACAGATACATAGATCTGTGGAACAGAATAGAGAGCCCAGAAATAAGGCCATACACCTACAACAGTCTGATCTTTGACACAGCTGACATAACAAGCAATAGGGAAAAACTATCTATTCAATAAATGGTGCTGGGATAACTGGCTGGCCATATGCAGAAGATTGAAACTGGACCCCTTCCTTTCACCATATATAAAAATCAACTCAGGATGGATTAAAGACTTAAATATAAAACACAAAACTAAAAATTCTGGAAGACAACCTGAGCAATACCACTCTGGACATAGTAACTGGCAAATATTTTATGACAAAGATGCTGAAGGCAATTACAACAAAGGATCATTAGTGATTACTATAAGCAACCATATGCCAATAAATTGAAAAATCTAGAAAAAAAATGTACAGATTCCTGGACACATACAACCTGTTAAGACTGAACCATGAAGAAATCCAAACCCTGAACAGATCAGTAACAAGCAATGAGATCAAAGTAATAAAAAAAAACTCCCAGAAAGAAAAGCCCAGGACCCAATGTTTTCACTGTTGAATGCTACCAAACATTTAAAGAATAACTAATACCATTACTATTCTAACTGCTCTGAAAAATATAGGGAAGAGACAATACTTGTTAACTCATCCTATGAGGTCAATATTACCCTGATACCAAAGCCAGAGACACATCAAAAAAAGAAAACTACAGGCCAATATATCTGATGAATATTGATGCTAACATCCCCAACAAAATACCAGCAAGCCATATTCAACAATACATCTAAAAGATTATTCATTATGACCAATCAGGATTTATCCCAATATATGCAAATCAATAAATGTGACATATCATATCAACAGAAGGAAGGACAAAAACCATATAATAATTTCAATTGATGCTGAAAAAGCATTTGATAAAATTAAACATCCCTTCATGATGAAAAACCTAAAAAACCTTTGTATAAAATAAACATAACCCAACATAATAAAATCTACATAACACAGATTCACAGCTGGCATAATAATAAATGGGGGAAAACTGAAAGCCTTTCCTCTAAGGTCTGAAAAGAGACAGGTATGTCCACTGTTACCACTATTATTCAACATAGTACTGAAAGTCCTATCTTGAGCAATCAGAAAAGAGAAAGAAATGTACGGCATCCAAATTGGAAATGGAGAAGTCAAATTATCCTTGTTTGTAGATGATATGTTATTATATTTGAAGAAACCTAAGGACTTCAGGGAAAACACTTTAGAATTTATAAACAAATTCAGTAAAGTTGCAGGATACAAAGTCAATATACAAAAATCACTAGCTTTTCTATATGTAAACAGTGAAAAATCTGCAAAATAAATTTAATATTTAACCCCATTTATAATAGCCACAAATAAAATTAAATACCTAGAAATTAAGAAGTGAAAGGTCTATACAATAAAATGTATAAAACACTGATGAAAAAAATTGAAGAGGAAACAAAAACCTTGAAAAATATTTCATAGTCACGGATTGAAAGAATCAACATTTTCAAAAGCTTCATACTACCCAAAGCAATCTACAGATTCAATGTAATCTCTATCAAAATACCAATGACATTACTCACAGAAATCAAAAAACAAATCCTAAAATTTATATGGAACCACAAAAGATCCCAAATAGCCAAAGCTTTTCTAACCAAAAAGAACAACCCTGGAAGAATCACATAACCCGACTTCCAATTGTGCTACAGAGCTATAGTAACCAAAACAGCATGGTACTGGTATTTAAAAAAAAGAAACAGAGGGTAGGGGGGCAGTGTGCGCCCAAGATGGCTGAATAGGAACAGCTCCAGCCTTCAGCTCCTAGTGTGAGCGACACAGAAGATGGGCGATTTCTGCATTTTCAACTGAGGTTCCGGGTTCATCTCACTGGGGCGTGTCAGTCAGTTGGCACTGGTCCGCGGGTGCAGCCCAACCAACAAGAGCTGAAGCAGGGTGAGGCATCACCTCACCTGGGAAGCGCAAGGGGGAAGGGAATTCCTTTTCCTAGCCAAAGGAAATTTAGACACACAACACCTGGAAAATCGGGTAACTCCCACCCAATACATTGCTCTACCAAGGGTCTTAGTAAATGGCACACCAGGAGATTATATCCCACACTTGGCCCAGAGGGTCCCACACCCACAGAGCCTCCCTCATTGCTAGCACAGCAGTTTGAGATCTAACTGCAAGGCTGCAGCGAGACTAGGGGAGGGGCGTCCGTAGGTAAACGGCACCCCTTAAGTAGGTAAACAAAGGCTTAAGTAGGTAAACAAAGCCACAGGGAAGCTCTAATTGGGTGGAGCCCACTACAGCTCAAGGAGGCCGGCCTGCCTCTGTAGACTCCTCCTTAGGGGACAGGGCATAGCTAAATAAAAAGCAGCAGAAACCTCGGCAGAGGTAAATGCCCCTGTCTGACAGCTTTGAAGAGAGCAGTGGATCTCCCAACATGGAGGTTGAGATCTGAGAACAGACAGACTGCCTGCTCAAGTGGGTCCCTAACCCCTGAGTACCTTAACTGGGAGACATCCCCCATTAGGTGCAGACCAACACCTCACACAGTCTGCTGAGACGAAGCTTCCAGGGCAAGAATCAGACAGCAACACTCGCTGTTCAGCAATATTCTATCTTCTGCAGCCTCTGCTGCTGATACCCAGGCACAGGTCTGGAGTGGACCTCAAGCAAACTCCAACAGACCTACAGCTGAGGGTCCTGATTGTTAGAAGGAAAACTAACAAACAGAAAGGACACCCACACCAAAACCCCGTCAGTACGTCACCATCATCAAAGACCAAAGGCAGATAAAACCACAAAGATGGGGAAAAAGCAGGGCAGAAAAACTGGAAATTCAAAAAATCAGAGCTCATCTCTCCCTCCAAAGGAACGCAGCTCATCGCCAGCAACAAAACAAAGCTGGATGGAGAATGACTTTGACAAGTTGAGAGAAGAAGGCTTCAGTCAATCAAACTGATCAGAGCTAAAGGCGGAATGATGTAACCAGTGCAAAGAAACTAAAAACCTGGAAAAAAGAATGGATGAATGGATAACTAGAATAATCAATGCATAGAAGACCTTAAAAGAACTGATAGAGATGAAAACCATAAAATGAGAACTATGTGACAAATGCACAAGCTTCAGTAACTGACTCAATCAACTGGAAGAAAGAGTATCAGCGATTGAAGATCAAATGAATGAAATGAAGCAAGAAGAGAAGTGTAGAGAAAAAAGAGTAAAAAGAAATGAACAAAACCTCCCAGAAGTATGGGATTATGTGAAAAGATCAAATCTACATCTGATTGGTGTGCCTGAAAGTGAGGGGGAAAAGGGAACCAAGTTGGAAAACGCTCTGCAGGATATCATCCAGGAGAACTTCCCCAACCTAGTAAGGCAGGCTAACATTCAAAATCAGGAAATACAGAGAACGCCACAAAGATACTCCTTAAGAAGAGCAACTCCAAGACATAATTGTCAGATTCACCAATGTTGAAATGGAGGAAAAAATGTTAAGGGCAGCCAGAGAAAAAGGTCAGGTTACACACAAAGGGAAGCCCATCAGACTAACAGCAGATGTCTCTGCAGAAACTCTAGAAGCCAGAAGAGAGTGGGGGCCAATATTCAACATTCTTAAAGAAAAGAATTTTAAACCCAGAATTTCATATCTAGCCAAACTAAGTTTAATAAGTGAAGGAGAAATAAAATCCTTTGCAGACAAGCAACTGCTTAGAGATTTCGTCACCACCAGGCCTCCCCTACAAGAAATCCTGAAGGAAGCACTAAACATGGAAAGGAACAACAGGTACCAGCCATTGCAAAAACACATCAAAATGGAAAGTCCATTGATGTTAGGAGAAGTTGCATCAAATAGTGAGCAAAATAACCAGCTAATATGATAATGACAGGATCAAGTTCACACATAACAATATTAACCTTAAATGTAAATGGACTAAATGGTCCAATTAAAAGACACAGACTGGTAAATTGGATATAGAGTCAAGACCCATCAGTTTGCTGTATTCAGGAGACCCATCTCACCTGCAGAGACACACATAGGCTCAAAATAAAGGGATGGAGGAAGATCTATCAAGCAAATGGAAAACAAAACAAAAAAAAAGCAGGGGTTGCAATCCTAGTCTCTGATAAAACAGACTTTAAACCATCAAAGATCAAAAGAGACAAAGAAGGCCATTACATAATGGTAAAGGGATCAATTCAACAGGAAGAACTATCCTAAATATATATGCACCCAATACAGGAGCACCCAGATTCATCAAGCAAGTCCTTAGAGACTTACAAAGAGACTGAGACTCCCATACAATAATAATGGGAGACTTTAACACCCCACTGTCAACATGAGACAGATCAACAAGACAGACAGTTAAGAAGGATATCCAGGAATTGAACTCAACTCTGCATTAAGTGGACCTAATAGACATCTACAGAACTCTCCACCCCAAATCAACAGAATATACATTCTTCTCAGCACCACATCACACTTATTCCAAAATTGACCACATAGTTGGAAGTAAAGCACTCCTCAGCAAATGTAAAAGAACAGAAATTATAACAAACTGTCTCTCAGACCACAGTGCAATCGAACTAGAATTCAGGACTAAGAAACTCAATCAAAACCGCTCAACTACATGGAAACTGAACAACCTACTCCTGAATGACTCCTGGGTACATAACGAAATGAAGGCAGAAATAAAGATGTTCTTTGAAACCAATGAGAACAAAGATACAACATATCAGAATCTCTGGGACGCATTTAAAGCAGTGTGTAGAGGGAAATTTATAGCACTAAATGCCCACAAGAGAAAGCAGGAAAGATCTAAAATTGACGCCCTAACATCACAATTAAAAGAACTAAAGTAGCAAGAGCAAACACATTCAAAAGCTAGCAGAAGGCAAGAAATAACTAAGATCAGAGCAGAACTGAAGGAGATAGAGACACAAAAAACCCTCCAAAAAATCAATGAATCTAGAAGCTGGTTTTTTGAAAGAGCAACAAAATTGATAGACCACTAGCAAGACTAATAAAGAAGAAAAGAGAGAAGAATCAAATAGACAATAAAAATGATAAAGGGGATATCACCACCAACCCCACAGAAATACAAACTACCATCAGAGAATACTATAAACACCTCTATGCAAATACACTAGAAAATCTAGAAGAAATGGATAATTTCCTGGACACTTACACTCTCCCAGGACTAAACCAGGAAGAAGTTGAATCCCTGAATAGAACAATAGCAGGCTCTGAAATAGAGGCAATAATTAATAGCCTACCAACCAAAAAAAGTTTTCATTTCATTGTTTTTGAGGAATTGTTGGAATAATGGAGTGAATAAATGTATTTGGTTTTCCCATACCTGACACTTACTGTTCCAGATACTGCATTAGGCACCAGATCCCAATTAACATGCAGATTTATTTGTCATAATGTTGCAGGATACTTCACCCTACAGTTTGACATAATCCTTAGGTTACATTATATTGCTCATCATTTTACATTCAAGTCCCCAGCTATAATTGTACATGTATCTTATCTTGTATTTAAGCTCTGTCATTTTGGCTTCATGAATTTTAAAGCTTTGTTGTTTGGAACACATACATTTAGGATTGCTCTAGCCTGTTGTTGAATTGACTTGTTATTATTATGTGATAATCCTTTTTGTCCTAATAACTATTTGCTCTGAAAGCTACTTTGTATTATATTAGTATATCAATTTCAATTTTCTTTTGGTTAGTTTCCTTGGTCTATGTTTATTCCATTCTTCATGTTCAATCTATTTGCATCATTATATTTGAAATAATCCTAGTAGATAGCATATAATTGATATTTTAATCCATTCTACCAGCCTCTCTCATTTCCAGACTTCTATTTAGCCCATCCAGTTTTATTTCACATATTATGTTTTTCAGTTCTAAAGTTTCAGTCTTGGAAGTGAACATAACAGTCCAAGTCATGGCTTCAGATGACAGAAGCTCCAGCCAACATCTTGAGTGTAACCTTATAAAGAGACCATGAACCATAGTCACTCATCTAAGCCATTCCTGGATTCTCCACTCAGAATCTATGAGGCAGTAAATGTTCGTTGTTTTAAGCCACTGAGTTGTACTATAATTTGCTACACAGTAATAGATAATAAATATATACTTTATGTTATCTGCCTTAAATTTTATATAGATAGATATATTAAGAGGGGAGGACTTCAGGTATTTGTTTTATTATGTCATTTTTATCAAATGGGTCAGTCCTCAGAAATATTAAGTCCAAATTGTGCAAAAATAATATCAGTTAAAACAACTCCAAGATTTTTTGTCCTTTACTGCTAGAGAGGTTTGTATTTCCCAAGATACAATCAGAGATTAGGCTATGTGCTAAAAAATTAAATTAATTTATGCTATGAATTATCTAATCAGACCATCTTGGAACTATTCCCATAGATAATATATTTATTTAACCTGATCCCCTACATGTCATATATAACTTTGCGGTGGGACCTTGACTTAAGATTTCTTTTTTAAACAATCTGTAGATGCAAATTATCTTCCTCATTCCAGTTAAGATACTGGTAGCTAAAACCTCCTATGGGCAAGCAATACATTTTTAATTCAAGAGATATGGGAGAATACCTTATCAGAGATATTTTATCTGCCTCAGGTCCCTGTTCATCCGGAAAATTACCAAGCTATTTGAACAATAAAATAATTCCCAAAGAAGCCAAGCTCTTTTCAGAGTGAGCCTTTAACTCCAAATCATCAACAAACACCTGAGACCAAACATGAGGGCTTATTTGACTAGACAGTTAAAATAACCAACCCATATCACAAATAATCACTATTGCTCTTTCTACCACAGCCTGAACACCCATCCAGGTGGAAAAAAATAATAACAAAATGGCAAAACTTGCAGGCCAATATAAAAACTGTTTAGAGAAACCTCTAGAGATTCTGGAAATCAGAGTTTCTAGTTTGAAGTGATTCAAAGCACCTGTTTCTAGCATAAGTTGTCCAGATGTAAGATGAAGTTATAGTTTATTCTGGGACTAAAGAGATAATATCTGATTATTCTATGTCTATAAAGTCTTAGTTATTCCTCTGTCATTCAAAGTCATACAAATGAAATATAATTTGTGTGTATCCATGCACTGCTTAGACAGATGGAAGCACAGCAGGTAGGTAAACACTGACATTCTCTTCCATGAATACCATCAAAGGAAAGGTCAAAGATAAGGTAGTAAGTAAAGTGAATGCAGATTAGACAAAACATCTGTTTAAATAGGATAATGGAAGAAATATTCATTGCTTTTACAAATAGAATTTTCTCTTCCAAGTTATCAATGAACATCTGCTTAATTCTCCATTCCTTGCAGCCTACCATATTAGCTTTCTGATTAAAATCAATAGCTTAATAAAGTACAATTAGTCACAAGAAAGAATTTATGCTTTCTCTTTTTTATTACAAATTGTTAATTTTGCAAGCATAAGAGAAGTTGTTATTAGAGATAGTCTAACCTAGTTTGAGAAGAAAGGCATTTTAAGAGAAGAAACTTTTAAACTATCCAGTTATTCTTTCAAATTTGCAAAAGAAAATTAGAACTTCCAGGTTTTACATTATAACTTTAAATAAACTACTCTTCTAATTGGCAAAAAGAAAGACTACTTTGTAAGAAATGAACAAATAAGGTAAATATGATTTTTTTAAATAATCAATTTGCATCTCACTTCTCTTTTGTAGAATTTAATGCTTTTCACTTCCTTTCCTAATTTGACCTCCCTAGTTTTTGTGTCAGAGGACAACTTCAGCTCTCTCGTCTCTATTATCTTCTTTCTTTTCTGTTACATGCAAATCCCTCCATTTCAGCTTTCTATTTTAACTACTGGTTCCACAGATTTTGATTTATCTGAAGTAGGTGGGATCCAGGCATAGGTCCATTCTTTGTATGTCTTATAATTTTTTATTGTATTCTGTACAATAAATATAAAAATACAGTGGAGACCAAAATATAATATTGTTATTTTGTTTCACTTGCTCTTGTTTTGTTTTCAGAAAATAAAAGTCTTTCCCTCTGTCTTAAGGTTAGAGTGTGAGGTTGAGCATAAACATTATTCCAAGAATTGAGTTTAGCTTGAGTGGGGCTGCAGTTTTAATTGGATTGAGTTCACTTTACTAGCCCAACCTCCAACTTCCTACAACAGTTATCAGAGATCGCAGTATTTGAAATGGGGGTTGGATTGGGCCACATTTTTAGAACTTTTTTTTTCATCCTTTAATTCAAATCTATAAAGGCCCTAAATTTGTAGGAATGTGAAAGCCTGTGCAAAAATATTATCTGCTTTCTAGCCTTTTCCCTGCAAATTCTTGGCCAATTTTTTTTGTGCAAAGGGCCTGTACAAAGGGATATAATTTTCAGGCTGAATCTCATTATGTCTAGATTGCAATTCATTCTACTAAATTATTATTTAAAGGCTCAGCTGGTTTTCCCTCATCCCTGCAAAATCTCTTTATATGTCAGGTCAATGGTTCCACGTGGAGAAACCCAAACCAGACATGTTCCCTCAGGTATGAATCTCTCTGCTCCTTAATAAGACTCCTTCCTCTCTGGAATTCAGTTCATCAAGACTTCCTTGTTATCATCATAGCCCCAAAGAAACGTATGATTTTTATATTATCTGTTTTTTTTTTTCTTGTTACTAAAGTAACAAAAGTCTTTTGCAACTGGAAGCAGATAGCTATTCCTCTTAGAGGTGCTGATTCATCAACCTATGGGCCGTACTTTGAGAAATATACTTCAGTGTCATACTAGAAACTGTTTTACATTCCCTATAGCCTGAGGCATGTACACAAGCCAAGTAATTTTCTTATTTTATCAACATATTAAAACTGCCCAGCTTGGTGGCTTTAAATATTAAAACTATCAACCACTAGGAATCCTATGTAAAACATCTCTTTCTAGTTAAATTGACATTATCTCAAATTTTACTACTGGTTACTCAGAGCCTAACCCTCTTCTCCCTAATTCAGGTGTTGAAATGTGACTTGTCCTTAAAAAGTACATAGCAGATACACATCTTCTATTTTTCCTCTGAAAGTTAAATTGAAATTTAAAAATTAATCAGTACATTTTGTCTCCACTGTGTTCAATAAGGAAGAAGCACTGTTTACAGCATTACCTAGCACTTAGTGGACACTCAGTAAATGTTTTAAATGAATAAATGGTATTCATTGATTCTGGTTCCTTCCTTTTGTCTTTATCCTAACTCTTTCCTCAACCTCCCAATTTCATCTCTGAAAATCCTCGCAAGAATAATTATCCTATTCATTCCTATTTTCTATTACAAATTTTTAATAGCTCTTTTTTGCCTACTAAATTAAGTTTAAATTCACAATTTGGCCATTAAGGTTTTCCACAACAGGGTTTAAAGCTATATTTTTAGCTTATTGCTTTGCATGTATCTTGTGTTTAAACAACACTGGAAGAATATTCTCTAAGTTTCCTGAAAATGTACTGTGTTTCCATTCCTATATGATTATGTCTGCTACAGATGGAAATTATCTTTTTCTCACTGACTTCTTTACCTATCAAAATCTTATGCATCCTTTAGTACCCATCTCAAATGCAATAATCACCTAGACACACAACTTGATCTTTGAAACTGGCCATGATCCTTTTTTCCTTACATTCATTACAGCATGTGGCTTATAGTTCTCGAAAATGATTGCTTAATTCTATGTTGTAATAATACATTTTTTTGTTTGCCTATTTCTAAATGTGAATTTCTTGAAGGCAGGGGCTATACTGACTCCTGTCTATATCCCATATCACTGCTACAATAACAGAGGCAGGAGGCAGAGAAATTATAGGCAAAAAAGAACAGGTCCCTGGTAAAAGCCCCACCCTCAAGCCAAAAAGCCTGAGATCTCAGCCCAAAGTGAGAATTTATATCATGTTTTCCTGCTCAAATGTTACCTTTTCCTCAACCACCCTTATCCCTAACCTGCCCCATCCTGTGCCTATAAAGACCCCAGACTCAGCTGGCAGAGAGGAGAAGCAGCTGAATTGGAGGCCACAGCTGGACATCAGAAAGAAGCAGCTTGACTTCAGAGGGACAGCTTGATGGTGTAACTTTGGAGAAGAATCCGACTAGAGATAAGCAGCCTTCTTGGGAAGATTACCTACACCTGCTTCCGTCCCCTTTTGAGCTGAGAGTCATTTTCATTGGCAATAAAATCCCCCACACTTACCATCCTTCTATTTGTCCATGTGACTTCATTTTTCCTGGATGCCAGACAAGAGCTCAGGAGCCATGAGTATGGATACCAAAGGCTGTGACACTGGCCCTTTGCCCTCACTGGTGGAGGGAAGCCATGGGTCCACTGAGTTTTTAACACTTAAGCTGTCTGTGGATGGCAGAGCTAAAAGAGCTCTGTAACATGCCCTCTGGGACTTCAGGCGTAGCGGGTATCCTCCACCCCCAGATGCTGCCATGGGGCCCACATGCAATTTGCTCCTGCTGACATCCAAAAGTGCTCACCCTGGCTTCTACAACCGTTCACCTGCACACTCCCTCCTGCAAGGGGTGAAACATAGTGGGTCCAAGTGAGTGGAATTCACTCCTGCCAGTGCCAAAGTGACTGGCTGGTTCCAGAGTTCATGTATTCCAGTTCCTACCTTGTTCACTCATGTGCTCCCTCCTGCAAGGAGTTGAGAGCAGTGAGCTGAGTAAATGAGGTACCCTGTTGCAAGTCCCATGAAAGGATGAGGGAAACATCCTGCGTCATCACTCCATTTCCTCTGGCAACAATCACATCACATTATATCTAGCATATTATACACACATTTTAAAAAATAGTATAATTTTGTATGTGGAAAGGTACTGGTCACCCAGTTTCTGTGTACTCACTTCACCCATTTCATAGATAAAATATATGACTCTAGAAAGTTTAATGAATTGAACAGAATTTCATCAAATTTAAAGAAACCTAAATACAAAATATTAAAGTGATACTTAAGTGACTCCATGTTAGCTAAGACTGAGCATAATTAATTAGGAAAAATATGCTCCATAAATTTCAATTGTTTTTCATATAATGTTTAAATTCACCATGGTAGGATGTTCCACTTTAATTTTACTATGAATTAAATAATCTTAACACAGTCAATCAAGACAAACCTTTATTCATTTTAATGTATCTTTTGTGGTAAAATGCAAAGTTTATAGAGCATTGATGTGACTAAGACATTATAGGACATGCATTATTACTCAATTATGAATCTTACACTAATCAGCACTTTTGTATATTCTCATTCTAGGCTTTTAAAATAGCTTTCAAAACATTAACTCATTCATTAAAATTAACACCAAATTTTGATTTTGAATATGTTGTATAATCTATTGACCTACATAACAGCTGCTTCCTTGCAACTAGTCAAATGATATTAATAACATAAAACTTTTTATTTATATACTTTTGTATATTTATTTAAGGAATATCAGTGCTTCTGTGCTGGGTCCTCAAAAGAAAGTCAATATGTAAAGAGGACTGGAGAGGTGGAGAGTGACTAGCCATAAAACAAGAGTGTATGGTTCTCACCTTGTGACAGATGAATCCACACAGGCTCAGTTCACAAGTAAAGAGCCTTGTAAACAAACATAAATGCTTCACCTCTGAGTCCATTTTGTATTCAGTTTCAGCTGCTCTAAAGTTGTTCTTTTATCTTGTAGAGCAGCCTGGAATTCATCAGGGACAATCAAGCAGTATAGAAAAAGTCAATATCCGGCTACATAGTGGCTCCCTGGTTACCTCCAGCTTCTGTGGTGTCCTACTATAATGTCTTTCTTGCAAGCAGAGCAACAAGTGAGTCACACATCTAAATGTGTATCTGAGGGCAGATGTTGCCCAATGGACTCAGAAGTTTGAACTAATTCTTTTGCAAATGAAGTCAGTCCGAATCTATAGCCTCGAACTTACAATTACTCAGATGGAATCACAATCAGCCTTCTGGAAACTGGACAAACCAGGACTCTCAATAAAAATGAAACTTTAAATATACATAAATATCTATATTAGTCTGGCAGTTATGGATGGACACATTCCTAACTAGTGGTCAGACAGAATTCTGAGAAAAACAGAATAACATTTGGTTCTATTGAATGACCAAAGTCCCTGCCCAAATTAAAAAATAAAAAATAAAAAAAAGCCTCTTAACACTGATTTTCTTATGTTCAGGGACATTTTAACTATTCATTGCTTGACATTTCATTGTTATTCAGTATGGTGTAACTGAAAGATCAGTAGGTGTGGAATCAGAATAACTAATCAAAACACGGCTCCAGGGAAATGCAACACTGAAAGATGAGGAGAAGGAGAAGTGAAAAATGGAAACCAGATTTTCCTGGAAACCATGCAAAGACAGTGCTTCAAGTTAAAGATTACCAAAGGGAGGGGCCAACTGTGACAAAAAATATATATAAATTAACCATTGGATGTAACATTGAAGTCTTCAATGCCTTTGACGCAAGCAATTTGAATAGAGTGGTAAAAACAAAAGTCTGATTGAAATGGACTGAAAAAATATAGGAAAGAAAGAAATGGAAATGTTTTAAAAAGGAAAAGGGAAATGTGACAGGAGCTGATGGGATACATAGAACTAAGGAACGGTCTGGTTTTGAAAAGAGTCCCTCGAGCCTGATTCTATGGTATATTATTTATCTATAACAAATCATCTCAAAACTTAGCAGTTGATAACAATGCACTTATGCTCACACAGCTTCTGAGTCAGAAATCTAAGAGTAGCTTAGCTGTGCGGTTCTAGCTCATAAAGCGACAGTCAAAATGTTGGCTGGGATTACAGTCATCTGAAGGTGTGACTGGTATGGAAGATCTGTTCCCAAGCTCACTCACACTGCTACTGACAAGAAGTTCCAGTTTCTCACCAGGTGGGCCTCACCAAGCAGGATGGCAGCTGGCTTCTGGAGTGAATGATGAGAAAGAGAAAGGAAAGAAAAGAGAGAGGGAGAAATCAACCAAGACAGAAACCTCGGTGTGTTTTATAACCTGATTGTAAAAGTAACATATTGTTATTTATGCCATAGTATACTGATCACACAAACTCTAATACAAAGTAGAAAGGGACTACACAAAGGTGTGAATTCCAGGAGACAGGAATTCCAGGAGACAGGAAAGATTGGAGGCCATTCTAGACACTAGTTACCACTTACAGTAAGGTAAATTGGAGGAAAGGGAAGATACAGAAAAGTGTAGGATGAAAGTCCTTGAATGAGAAAGAATGTCAGTAAGTGTTTAAGTGGAAGGATCAGTCTTAGATAGCAGCAGGCAGCAGAGAGAAATGTAGCCATTTTAAAAGGAGAGAGGAAAAAACATGGTAAATGAGGTAGTTCCTCATAACTCTTTTATATCTTGACAGTAGCATGAGCAAGGTCACCAGTTAATAGTGAAGAGGGGATGGAAGAATTTCAAATTTAAGGAGAATAGTGGTTTAAATAGCCACTTCAGAAAGTAGTGAATTGGTTAGGAAAAAATAACAGAATTTAGGACAGTTTGGGAAAAGAAAAATAATCTAGATGTGTACATGAGACATAAAAGCAGGCACCTACCCCCTCCTCCAAGTTCCATTAACCACAGGATATGAGAAGAGAAAAAAATAGCTGCAAAATAACAGGATTTCAGGGAAGTAAGGTCCTTAGATGTAGTTAGATTTTAGTCAGAGCAAAAAAATCAGGAAATATTCAGGTAAGAAATTGAGGCTCTAATGTTTTGCTGATGAGTTCTAGGTGGTGCAATGCGGAGTAAGGAAAGGCAGGAGGACTGACTCAGATTGGAGTTGAACAGAGTAATAGATAAGAGATTTGGACAGCTAAAGTGATGACTTCATAAGGTAAGGTAGAATCAGTTATATGATAATTCATCGCTTAGGATTAGACCTAATCCTAATTAGGTGTGAGGAAGAGAAAGAAGATGGTATATTTTTTAATGGAGAGGAGAATAAACTAACATGCATTTTTATATCCTTTTAAGAGTATTAATGAAGCTGGCAAGATATAGTTAATAAACTCAATATTCCTGCCCAAACACCAGAAACTTGAAATAGCCATGTAGTTACAGATATAGACTAAATATTCATCTATTAATTTTTGTTCATTGAGAATTTCTAGATTTATTATCAGACATTGATTTTATGAGACAATTTTTCTATTATGTAGCTTATGGAGTAGTAGAACTCAGCATAAACCAACCTAAAATCTCTTTGGCTGAATCCAGTGGTGGCCAAATTTCTTATATAAAGAAGTAAAAAGTAAGGAAAAATAAAGCATAATGCTCTTAAAAATCTAACAGGGTTGAAAGAGGATTAGCTTTTCTAGCATGAATACTGAATTTTCAAAACTTAATGAATCCTTTTGTTTGTCTCATAGTAACATATCAAAGTGAAATTAGGACTGAAATTGGGATTTAAACTAAGATTAAACTTAAAGCTCTTCCTCTTTTTCTTTACCTTCTTTTCTCTTTCTTTTCCTTCCAGGACAACAAAGCCCAAAAGCCATTAGGTATTGTTCAACAGGTAGACATCCTGTTGGATGGGGCAGAGGGAGCACCCTGGTGTGGGGTGCCAAAGTGGGTAAAGAGAGTATCCATATGAGGAGATAGAAGTAGCCATGCAGGAAGGCATTGGGACCCCAGTAAAGAGAGTAAGCATCCACATGGGGGCAGAGTAATGGCAATCCAGTGTATCAGGAAGGGATGGTAGCAGGCAGCAACAACATATTAGGAAATTAATCAAATAAATAAATATATTAAAAATAATGGTTCCAGGCTGTTCATTGCCAGAGAAGGGAGTTATAAATATAGAAAGAGAGAAAACTGGAATGCACTTTGTGCATTTGATTTGGATTGGAATTGCAGATATCAGTGTGAACTCATAGGTTTTGAGATAAATGGATGGATCAATAGAGAGATAGATGATAGACAAATAAATATAGATGTAAATGTGTGATATAGGATGTGTGTGTATATATAGATAGATATGTCTATACATGCATACATAGAGATAGAAAAATGGTAGATAAATGATAGATGATAGATAACTTAGATAGGTAGGTAGGTAGATTGATGCATGTGTGTATGTATGTATCCCTAGTTCTGTCTACTGAGAGAGCCTGTTGCTACCCAATATTAATGAGCATAATGATCATTCAGATCATAGTTTCTAAACAACATTCTTCTAAATACGATTCTTCACTACTGGATTTTCGGATGAAGTACTTTGTTGAAACATCTCTGGGTCTAACTTTCTGGCTGACCCACTTGTTTGAAACCTTGGATGACACATAACAATTACTGAAAACCAATTTTTTAAATTAGCAGGTGAGATTGAAGAATAGTAGTTTCCAGTGTTTGTTCTCTCACAGAAATATCAATCTGAACAATTATTCACACACGAAAATACCTTCACAAGGGCTAAGAAAACCAAATAAAATATTTTAGTACTTGGGGGAAGCACATAAAATTTTAAGAGGCAGTTTAAAGAGGGTAGGAAGGAGAGTTTCACATTGCGCACATCAGCTATCTCCCAAGCTCACTCAGCACAGCATGGAGAGAGATCCTCCACGTGTGGGCAGGAGAATGAAGTGAACATCTGACTTTGCCATAGACACCAGCACCAGGCCCATCCCAGTGAAGCTTAGGACCAAGCCAGCCTCCATAGACCCAGGTTCCAGCCCTGCCCCAGTGCCAAACAGTTTCCAAGTTCCAATCTCCAGGCTCCAGGCCCACTTCTGTGTCTTCAGAACCCAGGCCCACCATTGCAAACTCAAGCTCTAGGCCACTCCACTGCCAAACCAGCTCCTGTGCCCCAAGATCGAGGCCCACCCCAAGGACTCAGGCCTGACCCCATCGATTTAGGATCCAGGCCTGCCCTATCACTAGTCTGGCTCCTGAAGAACCAGGTTCCAGGTCTGTTTCCAAAGTCAGACCCAGGACCACCCCAACAGGCCCAGAAATCCAGGCCCAGACCCATAGACCCAGGCACCTAGCTTGCCCACACAGACCCAGACTCCATGCCTGCTCCTGTGGACCCAGGCACTAGGCTAGCTCCTATGGACTCAGGTTCTTGGCCCCCACACCTACTTAGCCAGTAACCAGACAAGCCCACTCATAGAACCTGCTAGGCAGCTCATCCAGTATCTCCAGATGCGGTGACTGGTGAAGGGTTTTACATGCCAAAGCCAATTTGTAAAAACTAAAATAGGCACCTATGTGTTTAAATGAAGAGACACCAATGCAAGGCCACAAGGATCACAGGTAATCAGGAAAAATGACACCACCAAAGGAATAAAACAAAACATTAGTAACTGACCCTAAAGAAACAAAGATGTACTAATTGCCTGACAAAGTATTCAAAATAATTGTCTTAAAGAAGCTCAGTGAGCTGTTAGAGCACACAGACAGACAACTAAATGAAATCAGGAAAACAATACACAAACAAAATAAGAAGTCTAAAAAAGAGATAGCAACTATATATTTTTAAAGGGCTAAATAGAAATTCTGGAGCTAAAATACATAATGACTGAACTGAAAAATTTCATAGAGAACTTCAATAGCAGACTCATTCCAGCAGAAGAAATAATCAATGATCTCACAGACAGGTAATCTGACATTACCTAGTCAGAGGAACAAATAGAGAAAAAAGAATTAAAAAGTGATGAAAGTCTAGGGTACTTCTGGGACAGCAGCAAACAAACCAATATACACATTACGGAAAACCCAGACAAAGCAGAGGAAGAGAAAAGGGTAAAAAACTATTTAAAAAATAACGACAGAAAGCTTCCAAATATGGAGACAGAAATAAACATCCAAAGCCATGAAGTTCAATAAACCTAAATAGATTAAAATGGAGATCTTCACAGAGACACATTATAATCAAAATCTCAAAAGTCAAAGATGAAGAGAGAATTATGAAAATAGCAGGAGAAAAGTAATTATTACATACAACAGAATCCACATAATACTGTTGACATATTTACCAGCAGAAACCTTGCAGAAGAGAGTATGATGCTATATTTGAAGTACTGAAAGAAAAAAAAAATGCCAACCAAGAATACTGTACCTGGCAAAGTCGTCCTGTGAAATAAAAAATACTTTCCCAGACAAACGTTAATAACCACTAAAGTTACTATACAAGAAATTCTAAATGGAGTTCTTAAAGTTGAAATGAGAGAGCACTCACTAACAATATAAAAATACATAAAAGTATAAAACTCACTGTAAAGTTAAGAATATTCAAATTCTGAATAGTGTAATACAGTAATGGTGATGCATAAATCATCTTTAACTCTGGAATAAAAGTTTAAAAAGTATTATTTTAAACTAATTACTATACCTATAATAATTTGTTAATGGATGCACAACATAAAAAGACATAAATTACAACATTAGTAACATAAAATGTGAGAAAAAGTTAAAATATACAGTGTGTGCATGCAAAGAATAGATGTTATAAATAAATATAAGATGTTTTATATAAGCCACATGGTAACCACAAGAAGAAAACCTACAATATATACAGAAAAGGAAAGGAAAATGGAATCAACACATACCACTAGAAAAAAATAAAATCCTAAAAGAGAACAGCAGGAGAAATATAGGAATATAGGAGCTACAAAACAGTCAGAAAACAACAAAATGGCACTAGTAAGTTCACGGCTATCAACAGTTATTTTGAATGTAAATAAATTAAATTCTCTAATTGAAAGATATGTAGTGGCTAAATTGATGGGAAAAAAAAAGAAGATCCAACTATGTTTCACACGAGTCTCACCTTAGCTTTAAAGATATATATAGGCACAAAAGTAATAAATATGTTCTATGCAAATGTAACCAAAAGAGAATGGCATGGCTATACATATATGATACAAAATAGATCTTAAATAAAAATTGTCACAGGAGACAAAAAAGGTCATTATATAATGATAAAGGGATCAATTCATCAAGAGGATATAACAGGTCCACCCTATAAACTATAAATATATATGCACCCAATATTGGAGTACCTAAACGTATAAAGCAAATATTAACAGACCAAAGGGAAAATACAATAATAGTGGAAGATTTAAAAACTCTACTTTTAACAAAGGACAGATTGTGCAGATAGAAAATCAATAAGGAAAAAGTGGACTTGAACAACACTATAGATCAAATTTACCCAATAGATATATATATAGAACATTCCACCAACAGCAGCAGAACACACATTCTTTTCAAGCACATATGGAACAATCTTCAAAATATACATTAGGCCACAAAATGCAACGTAACAAATTTATGAAGATGGAAATCATATCAAGTATCTTTTCCAGTCACAGTGGTAGGAAACCAGAAATCAACAACAAGGGGGAATTTACAAATATGTGGAACATAAACACACTCCTGAACAACCAATGGGTGCAATAAGAAATAAAAAAAATACTTTGAGAAAAACAAAAATGAAAACACAACATACCATAACTTATGGAATACATCAAAAGCAGTTCTATATAGGTATGTTGCATGATGATGAGGTTTGGGGTACAAATCCCATCATCCTGGTAGTGAGCATAGTACCCAGTAGGCAGTTTATCAACCCATATCCCTTTCTCTCTCGCCCCTGTCTAACAAGTCCTCAGTGTCTATTGGTCTCATGTTTCTGTCCATGTGTGCTTAATGTTTAGCTCTCACTTGTAAGGGAAACAAGCTGCATTTGGTTTTCTGTCCCTGCTTAAGATGATGGCCTCCAGTTGCATCCATGTTGCTGCAAAGGACATGATTTCATTCCTTTTTATGGCTGCATAGTATTCCATGGTGTATATATACCACATTTTCTTTATCTAATCCACCTTCTATGTTGGATTAGATCCATCTATGTTCATCCATAGATCAACATCATGCAATATACCCATGTAACAAACTGGCATATGCACCCACTGTATCTAAAATAAAAGTCGAAATCAAAAAAAGGAAGTCCCAACTGATGTAATAAGACAAAGAAATAACCTCTCTGCTGAGAGCCGAACACTTGTTGGGATGCCCTGGCTACAGAGAGGAGCTGCCCGCTATAGGTCTCCTCTGAGCTGTTCTATCGCCCAATAAATCTCCTCTTCACCTTGTTCACCCTCCATGTGTCTGCATACCACATTCTTTCTGGTTGCAGGACAAGAACTCAGGACCCGCCAAATGGTGAAGCTAAAAGAGTTGTAACACAAACAGGGCTAGAATCCAGACCTGGGAGTTCCTTAAGCCAGGACTGTGACTCCCTTTTGGGCGCCCAGCAGTTCCTGGCATCTCCAGGTTTCCAGGTGCTACCATATTCCCCAACGCCAGCGGTGGAAGCTGCTTGCAGTGAACTTGGTATAGCTGCCGCCTCACAGAGAGTCGGCACCCATGCTGGCACTCGAGCCACCAACCCCCTGCAGCACCCATCATATTTGACTGTGTGCAGTAGCCAGACCCCATGCTCACTCACACACCCCTCACCACTCCACGCCTGACTCGCCCTTGGTAGGCATGGGATCCAGGCTGGTAGACTGAGCCAAGTGTAGCCTGCCAGGCTGAGTGGGTAGAGTGAGTCCAGTGTACCTGAGCAGAACTTGGGCAAAGGCACCACTGGCCACAGAGGTTTCCAGTCAGAAAAGTGACACCCCAAGGATCCTGTAAGAATAGTATCAAAAAGAGTAAATACATATAAGAATAAATTTAATAAAGAAGGTGAACAGTCTATACACTGAAAACTATAAAGGAATCTAAACACTTGAACTCATAAAAGCAGACAGCAGAATGGTGTTTACCAGGGGAAAAAGGATGAGGAAAATATGAAGATGTGGTCAAGAAAGTCTGTAGAGTTTCAGTCATGCAAGATGAATAAGTTTTAGAGGTCTAATGTATATCATCGTTACTACATATTTTCAGGCATTGCATGCTTGAAATTTGCCAAGAGAGGAGATCTTAAATGTTCTCACCACACATACAAAATGGAATTTATGTGAAGATATAGATACATTAATTAGCTTGATTGTGGTAATCATTTTATAATGTGTACATACATCAAAACATTACATTGTATACTTTAAATACATACAACTTTTCAGTGTTAATTATACCTCAATAGGCTGGGTATGGTGGTTTACACCTGTAATCCCAGTACTTTGGGAGGCTGAGGCAGGTAGATTGCTTGAGTCCAGAAATTCAAGACCAGGCTGGGCAACATGGTAAAATGCCATCTCTACAAATATACAAAAAAATAGTTGGGTGTAGTGGCATGTGCCTGTAGCCTCAGCTTCTCAGGAGGCTGAGGTGGGAGGATCACTTGAGCCCAGGAGATGGAGGCTGCAGCAAGCTGAGTTTGCACCATTGTACTCCAGCCTGGTCAACAGAGCCAGACCCTGTCTCAAAAAAATAAAAAAGATTTAAAAAAAAGAAAGAGAAAAAACAAACTCAATAAAGCTGAAAAATAAAACTTTAAAAATGTTTAAAGTTAAAAACTTAAATAAAATGATCAAATGTCTTTATATAAGAAAAGCAGAGTTATTTTTATAAGGAAACACTATGCTTTTATTTCTCAGCTTCTTTGATGTCTGTATTCAAAAGTCTCTGAAGTCATAATACATTTTCAAAAAGCCAATGATGCATTGTATGGTTGTCACCCCTACACAACCCCCATTCCAAGAGCAAGGAGTTAGTTCAAGCCTTTCAGGCTCACTGTAGGAAACATAATAGGGCTTACCAGGGAACTTCTGAGATTCTGATAGAACAAAAGGTAAAAAGAACAATACCCATGTTTGGGAGATCAAAACTTCCCATCTTTTGGTTGCCAGTTTACACACACACACACACACCCACACACACACACCCCACAACTAAGAATAAAATGGTAATAAAAATGAAATTAGGAGATTTTTTAATTGAGACAGGATCTCACTCTCTGGAGTGCATTGGCACAATCTCAGCTCACTGCAGTCTCCATCTCCTGGGCTTAAGTGATCCTCCTACCTCAACCTCCCAAGTAGCTGGGATTACAGGCATGCACCCCCATGCCTGGCTAATTTTTGTATTTTTGTAGAGATGGGGTTTCACCATGTTGCCCGGGCTGGTCTTGAACTCCTGGGCTTAAGCGATTCACCCACTTAGGCCTCTCAGTGTGCTGCGATTACAAGCATGAGCTACCACTTCTGGCTGCAATTAGAGGACTTCTGATGCAGATGCAATGGCAAAGACTTATTGCCCCCACACATACACTAAATACAAGTATATTACCTGGAAGGCAAACTGGTCTAGGGCCTCTGCATTGAAAGAAGAGCACAGTAACAAGATATCTTACTATACCCTACCACCATGACTCGACAGAAGAAAGTACCCCAGGCCTGCTGTTTCTTGACCTCTGACCTAGCAACCAAGGGCAGCCCTGACAGGCCCAATTATTTTCCAGGATGGAATGGGAGTTCCTGTGATAACATCAGGAGAGCCTGGCACCACTGGTGAGGAGAATGGATGGGAATCCCCATTAATAAGCAGCAGCCATGGGAAGTGTCCTCCTTCCCCAATGCTTGGTCCCTGTCATAAGTTGTCTGACCCAGGAATCCTCTTTATGTCCTGAGCCTTCCATTCTTAACTAAGGGACACTGAGGTGGCCCAGCCCAGAGAAATTCTGTCTACCCCCTTAGACAGCACTAGTAGGAACCAATGGGAGACCCAATGGCACCAGATAAATCAGATAGACCAAAACAACATTGCAAAGATTAAAAATTAAACTCTCATTGAAATTACAGCCTGCAAAGGTAGGCCACGATTTGCATGCTAATCTAAACAGAGTGATCACCTGCTAAAATAAGAGATTTAAATAGTACCCAGAGTGTCCTAACATAATAGATAAAATGTATGGAATACAATAGATAATAATTCATCATACCAAGAATCAGGAAAATCACAACTTGAATGAGAAAAGATAATCAACTGATGCAAACATAAGATGAATCAGATGTTGGCACAATGTGACGCTAATTTTAAAGCAGCCATCATAAAAATGCTTCAACAAATTACAAATTCTTTTGAAGTAAATTTTAAAATAGTGTATAACGACACATAATAAGAAGCGTAATAAAAATCAAATGCAAGTTGTAGAACTGTAAGACTACAATAACAGAAAGAAAAAAACTCAGTGAGTGAGCTAAATAGTATAGTAGAGATGAGAGAGGACAGAATCAGTGAACGGAGGGCAAATGAAAGAGTTTACCCAATATGAACAACCAAGAAAGTACACTGAGGAAAAGAATAAATAGAACTTCAGAAACCTGTGGGACAATAACAAGCCAATGTTTATATCATTAGGCATCCAGAAGAAGGAGGGAAAGAGAGTAGGGCTGAGAGAATATTCGAAGGAATGATAACTTTGGTACCTCCTTCCTACATTTCCGAGAAATAATTGATTTACAAATATTCTAGACTCCTTAACTTCAAGCAGTAGAGACACACAACTGGATTAGTTTCTTTTTCTGGTTCCTCACTAACTCAGCGTATAATGTGGATCCAGTCATTTTATCACTATGGCTCATGAGGCTTCTATTTCTTCATTTGTAAAATAAGGCAGCAGGTAATGGAGACAATATCTAGGGTTCCTTCTAGCCCTCGAATCGATGGTATTTATGTTATTTTTCAATTGTTTTCAGATATGTGGAAGGTATAACCTCTGAATTCTCCCTGCTCAGTTCTTGGCTTCCCTTTGGTTGTAGACTAAAAGCTATAATATATTAGACCTGTAGGACCCAGGCTATGAAGGAGGTTTAGCCTCTCTCCACCCATGCCGAGCCCCCTAATTCTCATGTAAACACATTTCATTTCAATTTTATTGGTCAGGGCATGTCTTCTACAATATTCTATGTCATCTAGACCATTTCAAATCAACACCTACAAACACTTGACACTTTCAATCAGCACTAAAGCATCACCCTAACTTCCTTGATGTGGGAAGGGAGTCAAAAATTGCCAGGAGCCCATTAGGGAGTTTCATAAATATAATGTCAGAACTCTCACCTATATTAGATTTGCTAGAAGGTGGTAGAAAATCATTTAACCTCTCTCTTCTCCATTTTACTAATTTACACACTGAAGAATAGGACAACATTTAGGAAGCATTTTGAAGTCCTTAGATAAATGAAAATGCACTTGGCACTGAAAACTATCATTATCCCATTTGTGAAGGCCTTTATCTCCCTGTCTGTAAGAGTTTCTGCCTGCACTGAATTCCAGCATGTCTACAAGCTGCCAGTGCCCTGCATTAAGTATTTTCTGTCATCTGTGCTTGCCAGAAATTAGTTTGCAGACATTTTGCAAAAAGCATGCATAATACATGCTGCTGAACACAATATTTATCATAGAAAGCTCCAGTGATAGAAAAGCATTACCCGACAGCATCCTGTTTGTGTGATTGCCCTTTCCATCAATGTGCCCTAAGGAGGCAGTACAGCCCTAACCACTAAGTCACATTTAGTTAAATTTCAATGCCAAGCCTGGGAGTTGTCTCAGTTTTGCAAAAGCATTATGGTGCTCTCTGAAGGTATTTGTGTGGTGTGGGATAAGGAAAAGATGAGGAGACAAAAAAATATCTTATTCCTTATTTTCCTTCATCAAAAAACATCTTGCTGCCCATTTCAATGGAAAGCTAAGCCCTTTCTTATGTCCATGTGTTAGAATTAGGAGAAGAGATATACTTAGTCACAAGGTACATTAAGCAGCACCTCATCTTCCTTTCCTAATATACATGCTCTCGGGATAATAAGATTTTGAACAAATTAGTCTCTTTATTTCATGAGTGCCATGAATTCTGGCAGGGTTTACTTTGACAGCTATTTTAACAGCACTGTTAACTCTAAAATCTGTCGAACCAAGTTGGTATCCCCTCTGCTAAATGGCATCCTTGTCAAAAGTCAAAGTAAATTTTAGTAGAGGGAAGGAGATGCTGGAATCAAATCAGTGAGAGAAGCTGAAGATACCACAGGTGAAAGACTAGCTCTCTCTTCCTTCTTCCATAGAAGAGACATTTCAGGCCAGTTTATCTACAACAAATACCTCTTTCCTTGTTCTGTTTAACACAGAAAGTGATGAGTATATACTAAACCCTTTGTCTACTTTGACATAAAATCTTGATTTTCTTCTTCGAGTTTCTTTTAACAGTCTTGTTCTTGGCAAGGAGCACTCACTGTTCCTTTCCTATTTTACCTCTCTATTGAGGCCAGCATGTGATAGTGACAATATCATATTGAAGAAAGACAGCGATTTCTAAATGGAAATAATAACTCAAAGTATATTTGAAAGAAGCAGGTATTAGAAGAGAAGTAGGATAAATACTGAGGAGGGAATGCAAGATAAAAGTTCTTTTTCCTAAAACATTAGTGCAAAGTAACTCTGAAAGAAAAGGATGTGAAGCTTGGAAAACACACACACACACACACACACACACACACACACACGTACATATACATACATGCATGTACATGTTTATATACATATATATGTATATATATGTCTAAAGGGTTATGTAGCCTCCTTGTGCCCACCTCCAAACCATAAATAATACATTATGGAACTATTTCTACACTAGGTCACAAATATCTACCTTATTCATTTTAACATCTGAATAACAGTCAATTGTAAGAATCCCCCATAACTTATTTGATCACCTGATCTGGGGCATTTAAACTGTTTTCAGTTTTCACTATTATAAACAACTCTACACAGAATTACTTGGTCTTATAGAATCAATATGTAAATGATAGAAGTAAAGCTGAGATCAAAAGGTATGTACAAATTGTCCTCCAAAAACAGTTACAATTCCCCCATAAAAAATGTTATATGAGAATGCCTACTTCCCAACATCCACGTCAACGCTGAGCTCTATTCACTTTAATTTTTAGCTCTACGTTTTATTGTTGTTTCAACTGATATTTCTTTGTTAATAAGTGCAAGTACACATCTTATCCCATATTTGTTGGCCAACAGAATTTTTGTGCTTGGGTGTGTGTTAAATATTTGTTCTTGTTTTTTATCAGTTTTTCCATTAGGATATTGTTTTCTTAGTGATTTACACACATTTTTACTTACTAAGGATAGCAACCTTAGTTATATATTATGCAAATGTTTTTCCCAATTTGCCAATTATTTGATACTATGATTTTGTGAGGAAGGCTTTTAAAAAATTCTATAGTTTCTCATTTCGAGCCTTTCTCAGCTAAGCTTACAGACAGCATTGACTTTCATATGCTTGGTTTTAGTCAAGCTGGAGTTGCTTATGTTGCACTGCTGTCCCTAAACCATTTTGCCAAAGATGAATTCAGACAGTCACATATTAGGTCATAAGCATTCATTTCTGACTATTATATGTTTATACTCTCTACTGGCAATGGTCAATTCCAAAAGTATAGCTCTTTACTCTTGCAGAAGGGTTTGTGCAATTAATTATTACCCACATTGTTTTGCCTTTACAAAGATTGGTTCTAAAAAGCAATACTTTTTTCATTCTATATGAAAGCAGTCCTCCAGCATTCATTAGGACATGTAAAGCTAGTTGCTATTCCAAATAACCCCAAAATACCTGTGGATTTCCAGAATGAAAGTTTATTCCTTGTTCATGTTACAGAACAAGGTATTTCTTCCAGGGGACTCTGCTTGCAGTGGTTACTCATTGTGTGGCTTTGCCTCCTCATAATCGTTTGCTTGTAGGCTTGTGGATAGGGGAATAAGAGAGTATGAAAAGCTATACAGACGTTGTATGGCCAGGTCTTTAAATGATCTTTATCACTTCTTCCTAGACCCCGTTGCTCAGAATAGTCACAAGATCCCAACCACACAGAAAAAAGGATAAGCAATTTAGATTTCCTGCACTACCAAAAAAAAAAAAAAAAAAAAGGAAACAGGACTAATGTACATCTAGCCAGTCTCTCCTCTAACATACTCCTGACTATATCACCTCTAGTGTTTCACATCCATACATTTGCATTTTATACACATTTTATAAACATATATGATTTATGAAAGAATGGAGCTGTATGAATGGAATTGTCTTCTATTTTATTTTAAATAATACATGTTTATTCCACCTGGAAATTGCTTTTGTATATGGAAGTATGTACAATGTGAAATGGGCATCCATTTAAGTTTGTCTGAAAACATTACACATGTATAGAATAATACTTTCTTTTACTAAACAAATTATAATGTTTCATTTATCATTTATTAACAAATGAAATACAATGCTAATTATGTATCAGGTACTTTCTTTCTTAACACTTTGGAAAGTTAAGCTAATTTTCCCTCAAACAACCTTATGAAGTATTAATCTTATTATTTTCAGTGTAAAGACCAGAAAAATTGAAGCCTCTAAAGGTTAATGAATTGCCCAAATTCATGCTGTTAGTAAATTGCATATCTGGATTTGAACTCAAGAATCTGGCTCCAGGAAAAGTTCCTAAACAAATCCAACAATGGCTTGAGAGAACAGGAAAACAATGCTGGCGTTGTTTCATTAGTTTGCTAGGGGAGCCATAACAAACTGGGTGGCTTAAACACTGGAAAATTATTGTCACACAATTCTGGAAGTTAGCAGCCAGAGACTGGATACTGACAGGGTTGGTACTTTCCGAGGGTTGTGAGGAGGAATCTGCTCTGGGCTTCTTTCCTTGGCTTGTCTTCATGTTCATATGGCGTTCTCCCAGCATGATTCTCTGTGTCCAAATTTTCCCTTCTTATAAGGATTCCAGTTATAGCAAATTAGGACCAATAATAACCTTATTTTAACTTTATTACCCCTCTTAAAAAAAAAAAACAAAACAAAAACCACCTGTCTCTGGAAAGATCACATTCTGAGGGAGGTACTGGGGGTTAGATCCTGAGGCCATTAATTTTGATGGGGACACAATTCAACCCGCAACAAAAGTTTTTATGGTGGTGAGAGAATGGGGGGCTGGAATGAGGATTCCCATGGAAGACAGGGTCTTGGGTGGCTTGAACTTCCTGCAGATGCCAAAGAAGGGAACACCTAAGCTTTTTTTTTATCAGCTTGCCCAAATATGGGCAGAAAGTGTGTTGGGGCTTCAAACTGTCAGCAAAAAAAGTCAAGAGTTTTCACTACCACTATTGATTTTCACCAGGTTATTAAATTATTTTTAAGCCAGCACCACTACATTGGTTTAATTACTAGAGCTTAAAAAATAGCAAATAGGGCAAATGCCCACTTAATTACCTTTTGTCAAAATTTGAAAATATCTTCACGTGTCTAATGCATTTATCATACTTTATTTAAAAACAGCCAACTTGTCAAAGTCCTTGACCTAAAAATAACTTATTAACATTATAGGACTAGCATTGAATAGTATTAATATGTACACTTTGGGGAGAATTAATATTTTATAAAGTATTAGTCGTCCCATCCTGAAACATTACTTTTCTTAAACTTATTCAACTCATATTTAAGCACTGGTGGTAGCCAACCTCCAAGACGATCCCCTATAATCCTCACATCCTGGTATCAAAGTCCTCACGTAGTCCTCTCCTACATTTTATCAGGGTTGCTCTGAGTAATCCTCAGAATACAGCAGAAGTAACAATATGTTATTTCTAAGGCAGTGTCCTTGCTATCTTTTGGATTACTCACCCTGGTGGGAAGCCAGTCATCATGTTGTGAGGATGCTCCAGCAGCCCTATGGAGAAGTCCAGTTAATGAGGAACTACAGCCTCCACTAAACAGCCAAGCCAACCTGCCAGCCAGGTAAGTGAGCCATCTCAAAATCACGTATTTTAGCCTTCAGGCAATTGTGACCCTACACAACATCTTTTTTTTTTTTTTTTTTTTTTTTGAGACAGAGTCTCGCTATGTCGCCCAGGGTGGAGTGCAGTGGCCGGATCTCAGCTCACTGCAAGCTCCGCCTCCCGGGTTTTTACGCCATTCTCCTGCCTCAGCCTCCCGAGTAGCCGGGACTACAGGTGCCCACCACCTCGCCCGGCTAGTTTTTTGTATTTTTTAGTAGAGACGGGGTTTCACCGTGTTAGCCAGGATGGTCTCGAACTCCTGACCTCGTGATCCGCCCGTCTCGGCCTCCCAAAGTGCTGGGATTACAGGCTTGAGCCACCGCACCCGGCCCCTACACAACATCTTAACTGTAACCCTGTAAGAGCTCCCAAGCCAGAAACATCCAGCTGAGCTTTGCCCAAATTCCTGGTCCTCAGAAAATGTGTCACATGATATATAATAGTTACATATTAAATCTGCTAAAATTTGGAGTAATATTTTATACAGAAATAGATAACTAATACAGTTCTTCAGTCTAGTTTTATAGTTTCCTCATAAACATCCTGTACGTGTCTTAGTAAATTTATTCTTTGGTATTTGACTGTTTTTACTTGCAATACGCAGAGTATGCAGAAGGCATCTGTGTCTCATTATTTACAAAAATCACTCCAATATAAATGTTATATGTATTACATTGATTGTAATGCTCAATCTGGAGGACAAGTTGTGTAATGTGACTCACCTAGGTGTCATCAAGATCAACAGTAAAGACAGAGAACACTTTCATATTTCATATCTGTAGGAGTGTCCATCAGTTTATATCCGTAGGAGTGTCCATCAGTTTAACCCATTCATGCCTGAGGTTGCAATTATTTGAATTTTGAAATCAGACCTTGGCAATTACCTTGAGAAGTAGGATATAAATAACTCCTACATGCTTAGAGTTCCAATAGTAGAACATCAGGCATACATAAGTTTAATGGAAGTAGTCAGGAGGACAAAAAAGCCCAACTCAAAATGAATGAGTGAAATATGTTCATTGCAGCATCTTTCACCATCCCCAGATCACTTTCTTCCTGTCACTGTAGGATCATGCCATACAGAGCTGCAGGGCCATTTATCAAGAGAGTAGAGATATATAAACTTAATAATAAAAGATTTCCCCTGGTGCCTTATCCAATGTTGTTGTTTTTAACCTCTTCATTATAGCCTATTGATATCTTAAAATATATGAACACTCATTCATTGTTGTCAAAAGTTTCTGCCACCAGACCCAGGAACCCCTGGCATCTTCATGATCAGATATAACTTAGAACTAACTATATGTACTTTTCCTAGTACCCATAAGTGGAGGGAGACCCCCTGAAACCATTACTATAGAATAAAAGATGAAATACTCCTGATTATTGTAAATACAAAGTTGCATGCAGGATTGTGTAAAGACAATGCCAGGTTGGGCTGCCAGAATGAGCCAACAGTGTGTGATGTGCTTCCCCCTGCAGAGAGCCTATGAACAAACGTGCAGTCAGGGAGGTTTCACATCACCAAGATTCCTATCCCAGAAAAGCAGATGTTCATAGCTCTGGGAATGGAATGCAACCCTTGTGGAGAGCCTATAAATGGATGCATGAGGGGCACCAGTTCATATGGATAAGATGGGGCTATAAACGCCCTCATCTTGCCACGGCTCTTCTAGGCCTCTTTAGGGTTAAGGCATACTCCCTTCTGAGAATTTCTGGTCTAACAAGTTGTCTAGCTTCACATACTGTTTCTATGGATTGTTTGTAACCAGCTTTTGCTGCAACTGTTACTGCTGATTAATATCTTGCTAATCATAGGTTATGCAAAGACTGTGTTTCTGTTTTAAGATTCTGTTAGAAATTACTGATACACACACTATATTATAAATTCTTATCTCTATATACTGTACTTCTGCATACCGATGTTATGTTAAAGAATTACTTCATCCCCATGTGACCATCTCACCTTATAATCAAATGACCCTAAATCCCTCACTAACCTACCCCGCCCTCACTAAACTTAATAATAAATGCTGGTATATCCAGTGCATTGGCAGCATCACAGGACCAGAAGGCAGTGACCTCCCTGGACCCAGCTTTCACTATCTTGTGTGTCTATTATTTCTTGACCTGCCGATCTGCCTGGGAACAAAGAAAGAGCCCCGTTGCATTGTGGGCTGCTGGCCAGATCCCACACTACATAAGCACACCTACAAATCCCTGCTAGGACAACCCTAATCACAAAAGAAATTGGAAACACCCTGGGATCTTTCAAGGTTCAGTGGGAGACAAACCATACCAGTAACTTGCATAAGAAAAATATATACAGAACTGTTATTTAGTAAAATGAGATTGACTATCAAGAATAATAAAGAGAACTCTAAAGATACGTGAATAGCAAATGTGGGAAAAAGTCACTACTTCTAGGGCTGAGAATGAGTGCTCAAGGAAGGGACAAACTTGACAAGATTCGCCTCCCATGAGGCTGAGATTCAGATCTCATTGAAGAGGCTGTGGCTCATTGGACAGGCAAGAAAGAAGCTTGCCAAAGTGCCACCAGTGGAAGTTAGCAAGCAGGAAATGCCTGCTTGGGTATCAGTAAGGCCTCCTGCAAAGCCCACCCACTGGGGTGGTGGTGAGATTCACGGTGAAGCTGCTCACCAGCTGTCATGCTATAGGAATAATGAGAAAAGCCTCAGAACCAGGAAAATAAGGCCCTTTCTCTCGCAGCATACCTTCAGTGTCCTCAGCTGAGGAAGGCTAGCATCGCTCCAGTTGGCTAAAGAGAAAAGTTTATTGGGCCCAGCTCCAACACTACTAAGAATGACAAAGATGTATTTGGAGTGAGAGACAATAAGTGGATGACTGGCATACATGCTAAAGCACAATGAAATGCAGAATGTTAAGGAGAAATAAAAGAACTTTTGGGGGAAGAAAAAGAAATCACAATTTAACTGGCCTCAGGTTCTACCTTACACCTGGGAATTCAATATTGCGCATCCTAACTCTATTATAATCCTCCTCTAAGTTTTCTCAACACTAATATTTTCATTTTATGAATAAGAAATCTAGAAGGTCAAAGGATGAGCACAAAATATTTCCTTTTTCAGCCTTCACCATCTGAAACTCTCTGGCTGAGAGAGAAGCAATGAAGTTCAGAGTTCCTAAGGGACTACAATTCTCTGAAAATAAAGGCTCTCATGAAATACCAAATTATTTTTATCACAATTTCTATTTTCCTTTCATCTCATTTCATTCTGCTAAATTAAATACATCAGCATGGATGCAATAAAAAGGGGAGTAATAATGAATTTTTGACCTACAGGGAGCAACCATGAGCCCATTCACCCTTACTCTGCAGCTGCTGACACGCAGGAGAAAATACCAGCAGTTTTTACTCTTGCTTAGAGAAAACACTCAGGATATATATTCTACCTGCAGCGTATAAGTCTATGATCAGACCTGCTTTGGGGAATAGATTCCTGCTTCCTTCTTTACTTCTGTTTGAGTTTTCAACATAACAAGCAATTTAATCAGCAGCTCCACTAGAATGCTTCAGATATTTACATATCAGCACTACTTGCCTTTTTCCTTATTAAAATTGGCATCTGCCATGTCACTACACAGGACTGTAGAGCCAAGCACCCTGAGCCAATAACAGCACAAATATGACTTCTTGCTCAACAGCCTGAACTATGATCTGGTCTCTGCTGCTTGTCCTTCAGACCTGTATTTTACCAGCTGTAGAAAATCTATGCTGGTTTTCCCCTATCCAAAGGAAACCTGGAGAGATATATATTTTTGCTATTGTTAGTGAAACTTACTTAAATAAAAATTCTTCAACAACAACAACAACAATCTCTCTCTTGCATGGTAAAGCATTTACAGGCCAGGGAAAAGGTGAGAACATTACAAAAAATCATAGTAGTGATGTGACAGTTGGAGAATTTCTGTGACTATGTTTGTACACTGCATTCAAAAGACAGTAAGAAATTGTGCATTTCAATAAATTAGATACTAGGTTAGAAGTACCACTAAAAATCATCTGGTTGCAGTATATTTGCAGAAACCAAACAAAGGGACTTAGTTATCATGCAGTGATCTCCCTTAGCAACCAACTTCCTGATGTGTCAACTCAGCATTACTATTCAAATACTGAATTCAAGTATTGACTTTAAACATCTCATATTTAAAGTATAGGAGAGACTTTCTCTGTTCATAAAATTCGTTCTCTTACACAGCTCACTTTTCAGTGATATGCGATGTAGCCATATGAGCAATTCTTACCAAAGGACTCTAAGAACTGATTTGTATCACCTGCAAGACAAGGCTTTTCAGAAGTTCAGATGCTTTTTCACCACTTCCTTTTCCCTTCCATAATGCAGAAAATAATATTGCCATGGGACCTGCAGAATGGGGGAGCCACAATATGGAAGGAGCCTGGGTCCCTGAATCACCATGTGAGAAGAGTTTCCTACTGACCAAGCATACATACCATGGCCTGCTTCATGAGGAAAAAATAAGCTTCTATTGGGTTTGAGGCAATACAGATTTTGACAACTCTTATTATGTATTTAAACATACCAAAATAGAAGGATCATTGTGATGCAAGTTAAAAGGTTTGGGAATCTGATCTTTCACTTCCCAAATGCTATTTTATTCTAGTCAAGTCATCTAATATTTCCAGCCCTAATTGTGTCAGCCAACAGTGTAGATTTGCTAGACATGCCCGTAGTAAACATATTTAGGAACATTTAAAGTGCATTTTTAAAGTATAGTCAAAAAGTCATTGTACCAAAGAAAATAAATATTGCATGTTTTGAGGCAGTTTTAGGATGCAACAGAATGACACTTAGAATTTTGATTACATTTGGGCTTTCGACACATGCCGGCACTTCCCCACTGACATTTATTCAAAGTGACTAGTGACCTACACAGCCATCAAAATATCCATCAAAGCAACTAAAACATCATGTTCCAAACTATAAAATCTCAATGGTAACCTGAATGAAGCTTTCAAACTTCAGCATTTTCCATAGCACTAAGCACTATGTTTCATGCTCAACACATATTTTTTTAATTAACTGGTCAATTAGAAACAAGCATTCATTTCTCTTAGATTCAATTGGTGAATATCACTAATACTTCCAAAAATGCTCTTTACCTTCCATGGATACACAAGATTTAATATTCTTGTCTCTATTTAATGTTACTTGGTTTTCTGGTTAGTTGCCTTGTAGCTTTGCTAGTGGTAAATCCAACAGCTTTTCTCAAACCTCTTTTCTTATTTTTTATAATTCTGTTTTTGAGCCTTCAAAACACCTCTTTCCAAAATCATATTTTCTCACAGTTACAGCCACTCTGTATAACAGTAACATATATCCTACCATTTTAACTTATTTTTCTCTTTTGGTCACGGTTCCCTCTTTCTTTTCTTAGAGACTTTCTGTCTTTGTTTGCTTTGAAGTGCTATAACAAAATTTCATTGGCTTACAAACAACAGAAATGTATTTCTTACCTTTCCAGTGGCTGGGAAGTCAAACAGTGAAGTGCCAGCAGATTCGGTGTCTGTTGAGTGCTCACTTCCCAGACGGCAGTCTTTTTGTTATAACTTCAAATGGTGGAAGAAGCAACGTTCTCACTGGAGCCTCTTTTATAAGGGCACTAATCCCATTCAAGAGGATTCCACCCTCACGACCTACTCACCTTCCAAAGGCTCCACCTCCCAATACCATCACTTTGTGGATTAAGATTTCAACATATGAATTTTAGGGAAACAAACATTTAGACTATAGTCATTTTTGTGAAGCTGTTTTTTTCTCTCAGTCTTTTATCTCTGGGCTGGTGATGCCCAGATTTTTGTCTCTGGTGAAGTCAATTTTCCTAAGATTGCAAATACATACAATTAATTGCTTAAAGGATGCACATGTTTTCCTTGCCATCACATCGATCTTAACACATCAACATTTTTTTCTTCCTTCCATCTGGATATCTGTTCCCCTACATACTTTGAATTAGTAAGTGACATCAACATTCTGTCGGTTTTGCAACCTTTGAAAAATCATCAAATTAGCCTTCTTCATTTTCCACATTCAATTTGTTGCTAAGTCTTTTCAGTACTTTCTGCAAAGTGCCCTTCTATTGCTGTAATCAGCATCCCATTCCAGGTGCTCAATCCTCAGGTTTATCTTTTCCTAATTTACTGTAACTCTACATTCACCTCCTGCCCCCACCCATCCAAAATACAATTTACCAATGGTTCTCACACCTGGCTACACATTGAAATTCCTGGGGGGCTTTAAGAATGGCAAGGCTTTCTCCTAGAAATTCTGATTAACTTTGTCTGCGGTGGGGCAGTCTGAGCACTAGGATTTTTACTTCTCCCAGATGATGATAATATGCAGCCAATATTGAGAACTGTGGAGTTTTCCCATTTCCAATCTACTTATTCCAAGGGACTTCATATTTTTTTGTGGATAAAATAATCAGATCCGTTGTTTCACTATATTATCTAACTGGCTCCTTTTTGTATACAAAAAAAGCTATTGATTTCTGCATATAATGTGTAAGTAGAAATCTTATTGAATAGTTTTATCTCTTAGAGACTTTTAATATTTATAATCTTATGCTTTCCAGATATATATAAACATATCATCTGCATTGGTTTACTATTGCTGCTATAACAAATCACCATAAACTTAGTATTAAAGCAACATACATTATTTTACAGTTATAGAGGTCAGAAGTCTAAAATGAATCCATGAGGCTGCATTTCTTTTAGAGTCTCTAGGGAAAATTAAGGTTCCTTGTCTTTTCCAGCTTTTAGAAACCACTACATTCTTTTGCTTGTGGTTTCTTCCTCCATCTTCAAAGTTAGCAGTATACCATCTTCCCTTCGCTCAGACCTCAATTTCCATCTTTATATCTTCTCTCTACTTTACACTTAAATCGTAACTCCACTGCCTCCCTCTTACAAGGACTTCTGTGATTATATTAGGCCTACCTGGGTAACTCAAGATAATCTCCACATCTCATGATCCTTAATTTAATCATATATACAAAGTCCCCTTTACCATGAAAGGTTTCAGAGGTAAGACATGGAAGTCTTAGGAAGTCATTATTTGGCCTACTGTATCATTTTAAAATAATAATAAATTGCCTTCTCATGTCCAATTCTTAAATCCCATTTATTTATTATTTTCCTCTTGGCTTTGGTCAGTTCTTCCTCTTCTTATTGTTTATAGTAATATCACATACAATCATGTACCACATAATGACATTTCAGTCAATGATGGGCCATACAAACTACAGTGATTCCATAAGATTATAATACTGTATTTTTACTGTGCCTTTTACATATTTTCATATGTTTAGATACACAAATACCCTTGTGTTACAATTGCCTACAGTATTCTGTATAGTATAGACGTTGTTTAGATTTGTAATCTAGGAGCAATAGGCTATACCAGATACCCTAGATGTGTAGTAGGCTATATGATCTAGGTTTGTGTAAGTTCACTCTATGACGTTTGCACAACAACCAAATCACCTAATGAGGCATTTCTCAGAACTTATCCTTGTCATTAAGTGATACATGATTGAATTTTTATATATACATAAAGGTTATTGTTTCTCTCTGAATGTAGGCATCCGTCTCTGGTCCTGCTAGTTGGTTAAAAAAGAAAAAAAGTAATTGAAGTTAGCAGAGAGCTTATAATAACATTCTCTCTCCCCTGTCTTGGCAGAATCTCTCCTCCATTTTCAGAATTCCCACTTTTGGAGTTAAGATTATTCAAGCTCACGGACCCTCTATGTAATTTAGTATTTATAAATCTATGCTTAATCAGAAGAGGACTTTTTTTAAAAAAAGATTGCTTTTTCTCCCCTTATTCTCTCTGTGTGTGTGTGTGTGTGTGTGTGTGTGTGTGTGTGTGTGTGTGTGTGTGTGTCAGGGTCTTGCTCTGTCACTCAGGCTAGAATGCAGTGACATGAACCTAGCTCACTGCAACCTCCACCTCCCAGGTTCAAGTGATTCTCCCACCTCACACTTCCTAGTAGCTGGGGCTACAGGCATGCACCACGACGGCCAGCTAATTTTTTCTTTATTTCTCTCTTTCTTTCTTTCTTTCTTTCTTTCTTTCTTTCTTTCTTTCTTTCTTTCTTTCTTTCTTTCTTTCTTTCTTTCTTTCTTTCCTTCCTTCCTTCCTTCCCTCTTCGTCTTCTCTTCTTTCTTTCTTTCTTTCTTTCTTTCTTTCTTTCTTTCTTTCTTTCTTTCTTTCTTTCTTTTTCTTTCTTTCTTTTCTTTCCTTCCTTCCTTCCCTCTTCATCTTCTCTTCTTTCTCTTTTTCTTTCTTTCTTTCTTTCTTTCTTTCTTTCTTTCTTTCTTTCTTTCTTTCTTTCTTTCTTTCTTCCTTCCTTCCTTCCTTCCTTCCTTCCTTCCTTCCTTTCTTTCTCTTTCCTTTCTTTCTTTCTTCCTTCCTTCCTTCTTCTCTCCTTCCTTCTTTCCCTCTTCATCTTCTCTTCTCTTCTTTTCCTTTCTTTCTTTCTTTCCTTCCTTCCTTCTTTCTTTCTTCTTTCTTTCTTTCTTGCATTTTTGGTAGAGACAGGGTTTCACCATCTTTCCCAGTCTGGCCTCTGGCCTCGAACTCCTGGGTTCAAGTGGTTTGCCTGCCTCCATCTCCCAAAGGTGCGAGCCACTGCACCTGGCTTCCCTTTATTCTTTTACTCTGCCTCACCTCGGTTCATCTCTCTTGGATCAGAGGCTGTCTAAGAAAAAGGAAAGAAGGTGTGCGTTTCTAGTAGTACAAAACTGGGTCCCTAAATGTGTGTTTCTTTCTTCTCCTTATGCCACCTCACGCTTGATCATCTTAATTTCTGGTAAAGAATTCTTTGTTTAGGCATTTAAGACAAGCTCACTAATGTCTAGAAATTTTTAGCTTTCTTTAGATTTGAAAAAATATGAGTCTATGAAGGGGATCAATTAATTAATATATAGATGTTCACTCACATTCCTTCCTAAGCACTGGTTGTTCCCTTTTCCCATTCTTCGAGGAGAATCTGTTGTGCTTTTTGTGTGTTTTTTTTTCCCCAGACCAATTTCTAAACTTCCATAAGGAGCAACTGAGAAAATGAAAATGACCAGCCAGACTAAAATGTGGTATAGCAGAGAGGAGATAATGAGAGGAGATAAATCAGCAGAGGCGATTTTACAAAGTCTCACAAAGGATTTGTTATTCATTCATGTAGCTTCTCATAACATATCCATTTTGTACCTTCTGTGTGTTAGACACTCTTTCAGGTACTGAGGATAGAGCAGTGAACAAAATATCAAGTTTCCTTCCTGAAATGTACATTCTAGTTGGTGCAGATAGTCAACAAGCACACAAGATTTATTTCAGCTTGTGATAAATCCTAAAAAAAAAAAGAAAGAAAGAAATAAGACACTGAGATGGAAATGATGAGACTGGGGCAGAGGAGGGGATCACTGATGTCATCTTAGAATAAGTAAAATTACAACTGAAGTCTACAAGATTAAAGTAAATTTCCCTTTGAAAAGTTGAGGAAGAGGTGTTCAGGGCAGGGGACATAAACCCTGAGACAGAAAAGAGCTAGTCTCATCTGAGGAGCAGACTGGAATGAGGAATGTCTTGATACAGTTGGATGGGGAAATGGTGCAGAGTGGTGCAAGGTGAGGTGGGTGAGAAAGCTGGGTCCAGATGGTGTAAGCATGGTAGGACATGGTCAAAATTTTAGATTTTACTCTTAGTGTAGTAAAAGGCACTTAACCATTTTCAGTGGGAATATGATGTGTTCCAATGTATGATTTTTGAATATCGCCATGATTTCTTGGGGTATGAATGATAAATATTATATTCATCATATTTATGGTTTTCTCTAGAAACTTAGTCTTAAGCATCCATACCTTGCACCATAGATTATAGATTAAAGTAAGGGTGGAAGTATGGAGATCACTGAAGAAGATACTACAGAAACCCAGATAAGACATGATGGTAGCATGGGCTAAGGTTGGAGTGTGGAATTGGAAGTTTGAGATCTTTGTTAGGTAAGCAAATTAAAATGTCATATAGGCAGTTGACTATACATATCTGGATTTCAGGGCAGGTTAGGTGTATATTTGTGAGTCCTTAGCAATAAATTGCATTTTGAGCCATGGGACTGGATGGGATCACCTAGAAAGACAGCATACAATGAAAACCAGAATACTGATGTCTGGAAAACATCAACATTTAAAAACCCCATGAACAAAGAGGAGACAACCAAGCATTCAAGGAAAATGAAGTATGCCAAGGTTGTTGAAGGAAAACCAGGGGATGTCATAAAAGTCAAAACACAAAAATGTTTCAAGAAGAAAAGAATAAAAACCTTTATCCAATGTTTGCAAATGGCCAATACATTGCTATCAGACGAATGGACATTGAACATTAGCTTTTCCAAGCTATTCCAAGAAAAGAATAATGTCAGTGGAGCCATTTTTTAATTCTTATGATTAACATACAGATGTTCATGCTCCTTCTAATTGGGTAGGTAAAAGAGTGAGTAGATTGATTGAGTTGATTCCAAGTCTTTGCTATTGTGAATAGTGCCGCAATAAACATATGTGTGCATGTGTCTTTATAGCAGCATGATTTATAATCCTTTGGGTATATACCTAGTAATGGGATGGCTGGGTCAACCCAAATGTCCATCAGTGACAGACTGGATTAAGAAAATGTGGCACATATACACCATGGAATACTATGCAGCCATAAAAAGGGATGAGTTTGTGTCCTTTGTAGGGACATGGATGCAGCTGGAAACCATCATTCTTAGCAAACTATCACAAGAACAGAAAACCAAACACCGCATCTTCTCACTCATAGGTGGGAACTGAACAATGAGATCATTTGGACTCCGGAAGGGGAACATCACACACCGGGGCCTATCGTGGGGAGGGGGGAGGGGGGAGGGATTGCATTGGGAGTTATACCTGATGTAAATGACGAGTTGATGGGTGCTGATGAGTTGATGGGTGCTGACAAGTTGATGGGTGCAGCACAGCAACATGGCACAAGTATACATATGTAAGATACCTGCACGTTATGCACATGTACCCTAGAACTTAAAGTATAATAATAAAAAATTAATTAATTAATTAATTAATTTAAAAAAAAAGAGTGAGTAGAGGTTTAAAAAGAAGAAGAAAAAAGGAGACAGTGAGTGTAGACAACTCTTTCCAGAATATTTTTTGGGAAGAGGGTCAAGAAATATGCATGATTAGACAGAGTATGTGGGATCAAGGGCATGTTAAGGTGTTGGCGCTAACTTATTCATATGCTGACTAGATTGATCCCATTAAACAGGGGGATACATGATGCAGGAAAGAGAGGGGTTAACTATAGGACTAAAGTCTTTTAAGAGGATAGAGGGATTCGAGAAATTCAGAGTGCAAATAAAGGAGCTGGACTTTTCCGAGAGAAGAAAGTTTAGTTTTGAATTATTTTTAAATTGTTTCTGGCTGCTAGACTGCTATACAGCTCCAAGGCTGGACCATATGGATCTGAGTTTACATTTGAATCATATGTCAGTTTTTAGACGCTATGTCCATTATGGGCAAATGCCTTTCGTGATTGGTAAATTGGTAGCCATTTTTTAATTCTTATGTGAAGGAAGGTTTCTGTTTATTTTTATTTGCTTATTGTTTCAGGCTGAAGACAGGGGAGGAAAAAATATGTCATCCATTCTTAACAATGTTTGCAGAAGGGTTCTTTACTGATTTCATGAAACTATTATTTAGTTTTATTTTTTTCTCTAGAAACTTAGACTTAAGCATCCACACCATGCACCATAGATTATAGATTTTAAAATTCTAAAAATTCTGCATGTGTGTGTGTGTGTCTGTGTGTGTCTCCCTCCCCACTTCCTCCCTCCTCCAAGACAGCATAGTTTAAATGCTGTTGGCTTGAAAGCCACACAGAGTATTTCCCTCCACTCAGTGTTTTCTCCAAGGGTATCCTAGGATGATGCTTAATTAGAAAACATAGTGATTTAAACATTTAATTCTTTTAACTAGGTCCAAAACAGTATGACTGTATTGGTGTAATTTATTTTTGACCACAAATTCCAAGTTTATTTTCCAATTAGTAGAACTGGGTTGAGATATTGATTAATTAATGAAATTAACTTATTTTTTCATAATAATATTACATAATCATCAGTCTCACTTGAATGTGTGTTAGAGATTTTATGTTAGTTTAACAGGCAGCATAGGATGCTTTATGGGATAATGCAAAAAGCCCAGAGAACTGAGAAAGCTTCTGTGTACGTACATCCCTTGGCAGATTAAAAAGCCTAAAACTGGCAAGTGGAGCAAGATGGCATAATAGAAACCTAAACCATTTGTCTGTCCCGCTGCGGTAACACCAAATTTTAACAACCATCTGCACACAGAAAAGCACCATCGCATGAACCAAAAAATCAGGTGAACAATCACAGTACCTGGTTTTAGCTTCATGTCACTGAAACAGGTATTAAAGAGGGTGTGAGAGACAGGCTTGAATCACTGATGCCACCCCTCCCCAAGGCCAGGCCCTAGCTCATGGATGACATTTCTAGGCACATCCTGGGCCAAAAGGAAACTGTTGGCTTGAAGGGAAAGACACAGTCCTAGCAGGATTCATCAGCTGCTAACTAAAAAGCCCCTGGGATCTGAATAACAAGCAGCAATACCTAGGTAGTACATTGTGGGCCTTAGTTTCTGAGACATGCTGACTTCATGTGTGACCCAGCAAATTCTCAGCTGTGAAGGCTATAGTGAAAGACTCCTTTAATTTGAGAAAAGCAGAGGGAAAAGTAGAGGAGACTTTGTCTTGCACCTTAGGTACCAGCTAAGCTATAGCAGGGTAGAGCAACAAGCAGGCTCTTGGTATCCCAAGACTAGGTCTAGGCTCTTGAACAGCATTTCTGAACCTGCCCTGGGCCAGAGGGGAGCCCACTGCCCTAAAAGGTGAGTCCCAGGCCTGGCAGAATTCATAACAAGCTGACTGAAGAGTACTTGGGCTTTAAGTGAACATCGCCTGTGGCCTGGCAGAGCCCCCATGAGCCGGTGGTGGTGATAGCTGCAAGGAGAAGCTCCTCTGCCTGTGGAAAGAAGTGGGAAGAGCGGGAAGGACTTTGTCTTGTGGTTTGAGTGCCAGCTTAGCTGCAGTAGAATAGAACATTAGGTAAATTTCCAAGCTTTTTGACTCTAACCCTTGTATTCAACACAGCAACTCTTGACTTGCCTGGAGCCTAGGGGAACTTGCCACCTTGAAGGGAAGGACATGAACCTGGCTGGTTTTGCCACCTGCTAATCATAGAGCCCTAAAGCCCTGAGTGAACATGGGTTGTAGCCAGGTAGTGGTTAAAGTAGGTGGGAGAGACCCAGTGCTGTGTTGGCTTAAGGTCTGACCCAACACAGTCCCAATAGTAGTGACCACAGGGGTGTTTGCATTACCATATACCCAGTTCCAGGCAGCTCAGCACAGAGTGAGAGACTCCATTTGTTTGGGAGAAAGTAAGGGAAGAGAACAAGAGTCTCTGCCTGGTAATCCAGAGAATTCTCTGGATCTTATCCAAGACCACCAAGGCAGTTCCTTTATGAGTCTGCAAGAACCACAGCATTATTGGGCTTTGAACCTATGTCCCTTTGCATATCTGGAAATCTTTCCCAAGAAAGACAAGCACAAACAAGCCCAAACTTCAAAGACTACATTAATACCTCATTTATCAATGCCCAGACAAAAACTAACATCTACAAGCATCAAGACAATACAGGAAAATGACCTCACCAAATGAACGAAATAAGGCACCAGAGATTGATATTGGAAAAGCAAAGATATGTTACCTTTCAGACAGATAATTCAAAAGAGCTGTTTTGAGGATATTTAAAGATATTCAAGATAACACAGACAAGGAATTCAGAATCCTATCAAATAAATTTAATAAACAGATTGAAAGAATTAAAAAGAATCAAGCAGAAATCTTGAGCTGAAAACATTCAATTGACATACTAAAGAATGCATCAGAGCCTCTAAATAGTAGAATTGATCAAGCAAAAGAAAACATTAGTGAGCTTGAAGACAGGCTATTTGAAAATACACAGTCAGAGGAGACAAAATAAGAAAGAAGAAAAAACAATGAAGCACACCTACAAGATCTAGAAAATAGCCTCAAAGAGGAAAATCTAAGAGTTATTGGTTTTAAAGTGGACGTAGAGAAAGAGATAAGGCTAGAAAACTTATTCAAAGAGAAAATATCAGAGAACTTCACAAATGTAGAGAAAGATGTCAATATTCAAGTACAAAAAGGTTATGGAACACCAAGTGGATTTAACACAAAGATGACCACCTCAAGGCATTTGATAATCAAACTGCCAAAGGTTACAGATAAAGAAAGAATCCTAAAAATAGCAAGAGAATAAAAACAAATAACATACAATAAAGGTCCAATACATCTGGTAGCAGACTTTTCAGTGGAAACCTTACAGGCCAGGAGAGAGTGGCATGACATATTTTGACTGTTGAAAGAAAAATCTTACCCAAGAAGAACATCTCCAATGAAAATATCCTTCAAACACAAAGGAGAAATACTTTCCCAGATAAACAAAAGCTGAGGGATTTCATCAACATAGACCTATCCTGTAAGAATGCTAATGGGAGTTCTTAAATCAGAAAGAAAAGCATGTTAATGAGCAATAACAAATTATGTAAAGGTACAAAATTTACTGGTAATAGTAAGCACTCAGAAAAACACAAAATATTATAACGCTGTAATTGTATTTGTAGTGGGTAAACTACTCTTAAGTAGAAAGAAGAAATGAAGCAATAAAAAATAATAACTACCACAGTTTTTCAAGGCATAGCATAATAAAACATAAAGACAAACAACAAAAGGTTAAAAAACAGAGAGACAAAGTTATAATGTAGAGTTCTTATTAATTTTTTTAATGTTTGTTTATGCAGTGTTAAGTTTTCATCAGTTTAAAATGGGTTATAAGAATATTTGCAAGCCTCATAGTAACCTCAAATTGAAAAACAAATAACAAATACATAAAAAATAAAAAGCAGGAAATTAAATCATACTACCAGAAAAAGTCTCCCTCACTTAAAGGAGAATAGGATGAAAGGAAAGAAGGAAGAAAAGACCACAAAATACCAGAAAACAAATTAAAAATTGGCAAGAGTAAGTCCTTATTTATCTTTAACATTGAATGTGAATGGACTAACACTCAAATAAAAAGACACAGAGTGATTGAATAAATTTTTTAAAAGGACCCAATGGATCTGCTGCCTACAGAAAAACAGACTTCACCTGTAAAGATACACAGACTGAAAATAAAGAGATGGAAAAACATATTCTATGCAAATGAAAACTAAAAGCAGGAGTAGCTATACTTAAATTAGACATAATAGATTTCAAGAGAGAACCATGAGATAAAGAAGGTTATTATATAATGATAAAGGGGTCAGTTTAGCAAGAGGATATAACAATTATAAATATACATGTACTCAATGTTGGAGCACCTAGATAGAGAAAGCAAATATTTGAGCTAAAGAGAGAAATATGCCTCAGTACAATAATGGCTAGAGACTTCAACAACCCACCTTTCAGCATCAAACAGATCTTCCAGACAGTAAATTAACAAAGAAACATCAGACCTAAACTGCACTACACACCAAATGGACCTAAGGGATTTTTACAGAACATTTCATCCAACACCTGCAGAAAACACATTCTCCTCAGCACATGTACCATTCTCAAAGAGATACTATAGGTTAGGTCACAAAACAAGTCTTAAAACATTCCAAAAAAATTTAAATAATATCAAGCATTTTCTCTGACCACAATTGAATGAAACTAGAAATTAGTAACAAGAGAAAGTTTGGAAACCCTATAAACACACAGAAATTAAACAATGTGCTTCCAAATGAGTAGGTCAATAAAAAAATTAAGAAGGAAATTGAAAAATGTCTTGAAATAAGTGATAATGGGAATACAACTTATCAAAACCTATGGGATACAGTGAAAGTATTACTAAGAAGGAAATGTATTGTTATAAGTGCCTACATCACAAAAGAAGAGAAACTTCAAATAAACAACATAATGATGCATCTTAAAGAACTAGAAAAGCAAGAGCTGGCCAAACCCAAAATTAATAGGAGGAAAGAAATAATAAAGATCAGAGCAGAAATAAATAAAATTAAAATGAAGAAAACAATACAGAAATCAATGAAACGCAAATTTGGTGATTTGAAAAGATACAGAAAATTGGCAAAGCTATAGCCAGACTAAGAAAAAAATGAAAGCAAGATGACTGAATAGGAACAGCTCCAGTCTGTAGCCCCCAGCTGATCAACACAGTAGACAGCTGATTTCTGCATTTCCAACTGAGGTACCTGGTTCATCTCAATGGGACTGGTTGGACAGTGGGTGCAGCCCACGGAAGGTGAGCCAAAGCAGGGCGGGGCATTGCCTCACCTGGGAAGTGCAAGGGGTCAGGGGATTTCCCTTTCCTAGCCAAGGGAAGCCATGACAGAGGGTACCTGGAAAAACGGGACACTCCCGTCCCAATACTGCACTTTTCAAATGGTCTTAGCAAATAGTACACCAGGAGATTATGTCCCATGCCTGGCTCAGTGGGTCCTGTGCCCACGGAGCCTTGCACACTGCTAGCACAGCAGTCTGAGATTGACTTGCAAGGGAGCAGCCTGGCAGGGGGGAGGGGCATTCACCACTGCTGAGGCTTGAGTAGGTAAACAAAGCAGCTTGGGAAGCCCGAACTGGATAGAGCCCACCACAGCTCAGCCAGGCCTGCTGCCTCTGTAGACTCCACCTCTTGGGGCAGGGCATAGCTGAACAAAATGCAGCATAAACTTCTACAGACTTAAACATCCCTATCTGACAGCTCTGAAGAGAGTAGTAGTTTGCCCAGCATGGTGTTTAAGGTTGGAGAACAGACAGACTGCCTCCTCAAGTGGGTCCCTGACCCCCGTGTAGCCTAACTGGGAGACACCTCCCAGTAGAGGCTGACTGACACCTCATATAGGCAGGTGCCCTTTTGGGACAAAGCTTCCAGAGGAAGGATCAGGCAGCAATATTTACTGTTCTGCAGCCTCCACTGGTGATACCCAGGCAAACAGAGTCTGGAGTAGACCTCCAGTGAACTCCAACACACCTGCAGCTGAGGGACCTGAGTGTTAGAAAGAAAAGTAAAAAGCAGAAAGAAATAGCATCAACACCAACAAAAAGGACATCCACACCAAAACCCCATCTGTAGATCACCAACATCAAAGATCAAAGGTAGATAAAAACCACAAAGGTGGGAAGAAACCAGAGCAGAAAAGCTGAAAATTCTAAAAATCAGAGTGCCTCTTCTCCTCCAAAGGATCCCAGCTCCTCGACAGCAATGGAACAAAGCTGGATGGAGAATGACTTTGACGAGCTGACAGAAGTAGGCTTCAGAAGGTCGGTAATAACAAACATCTCTGAGCTAAAGGAGGATGTTTGAACCCATCCCAAGGAAGCTAATAACCTTGAAAAAAGATTAGATGAATGGCTAACTAGAATAAACAATCTAGAGAAAATCTTAAATGACTATTGGGAGAACCCACTCCCGATGTTTAACATGGGTTCTTTTCTATTTCCTAAGTGTCTCAGCTGGGTTGAGAAATAAAGGGAAAGAGCGCAAGAGAGAGAAATTTAAAGCTGGGTGTCCAGGGGAGACATCACATGTAGGCAGGATCTGTGATGTTCCCTGAGCTGTAAAACCAGCAAGTTTTTATTAGCGATTTTCAAAAGGGGAGGGAGTGCACGAATAGGGTGTGGGTCACAGAGATCACATACTTCACAAGGTAATAAAATGTCACAAAGCAAATGGAGGCAGGGCGAGATCACAGGACCACCAGATGAGGCAAAATTAAAATTGCTAATGAAGTTTCGGACATGCATTGTCATTGATAACACCTTATCAGGAAATAGGGTTTGAGAGCAGATAACCTGTCTGACCAAAATTTATTAGGCGGGAATTTTCCTTCTCCTAATAAGCCTGGGAGCACTATAGGAGACCAGGGCTTATTTCATCCCTTCAGCTTCAACCATAAAAGATGAGATGCCTTAAAAGGGGCCATCTATAAGCCTACCTTCAGGGTGCATTCTCTTTCTCAGGGATGTTCCTTGCTGAGAAAAAGAATTCAGTGATATTTCTCCTATTTGTTTATGAAAGAAGAGAAATAGAGCTCTGTTCCATCCAGCTCACTGGCAGCCAGTTCAAAGTTACCTCTCTTATTCCCTGAACATCACTGTTATTCTGTTCTTTTTTTTAAGATGCCCAGATTTCATATTGTTCCAACACACACGCTCTACAAACAACTTGTGCAGTTGACACAATCACAGGGTCCTGAGGCAACATTCATCCTCCTCAGCTTACAAAGAAGATGACAGGATTAAGAGATGAAAGTAAAGACAGGCATAGGAAAACACAGGGGTATTCATTGGGGAAATGATAAGTGTCTATGAAATCTTCACAATTTATGTTCAGAGATTACAGTAAAAACAGGTGTAAGAAATTATAAAAGTATTAATTTGGGGAACTAGTAAATGTCCATGAAATCTTCACAATTTATGTTCTTCTGCCACGGCTTCAGCCGGTCCCTCCTTTCAGGTTCCTGACTTCCCGCAACAAATAACCTGATGGAGCTGAAAATCATGGCACGAGAAGTACGTGACACATGCACAAGCTTCAATAGCTGATTTGATCAAGTGGAAGAAAGGGTATCAGTGATTGAAGATCAAATTAATGAAATAAAGTGAGAAGAGATGGTTAGAGAAAAAAGAGTAAAAGGAAATGAACAAAGCCTACAAGAAATATGGGACTATGTGAAAAGATCAAATCTACATCTGATTGGTGTACCTGAAAGTGATGGGGAGAATGTAAGCAAGTTGGAAAACACTCTGCAGGATATCATCCAGGAGAACTTCCCCAACTTAGCAAGACAGACCAACATTCAAATTCAGGAAATACAGAGAACACCACAAAGATATGCTTCGATAAAGCAATCCCAAGACATGTAATTGTCAGATTCACCAATGTTGAAATGAAGGAGAAAATGTTAAGGGCAGCCAGAGAGAAAGGTCGGTTTATCCACAAAGGGAAGCCCATCAGACTAACAGCGGATCTCCCAGCAGAAACTCCGCAAACCAGAAGAGAGTGGGGGCCAATATTCGACATTCTTAAGGAAAAGAATTTTCAACCCAGAATTTCAAATCCAGTCAAATTAAGCTTCATATTTGAAGGAGACATAAAATCCTTTACAGACAAGCAAATGCTGAGAGATTTTGTCGCCAGCAGGCCTGCCTTACAAGAGCTCCTGAAGGAAACATTAAACATGGAAAGGAACACCCAGTACCAGTCACTGCAAAAACATGCCAAATTGTAAAGACCATTGATGCTAGGAAGAAACTGCACCAACTAACAGGCAAAATAACCAGCTAACATCATGACAGAATCAAATTCACACATAACAATGTTAACCTTAAATTTAAATGGGTTAAATGCCCCAATTAAAAGACACAGACTGGCAAATTGGATAAAGAGTCAAGACACATCAGTGAGCTATATTCAGGAGACCCATCTCATGTGCGGAGACACACATAGGCTCAAAATAAAGGGATGGAGGAAGATCTACCAAGCAAATGGAAAGAAAAAAAAAAAAAGGAGGGGTTGCAATCCTAGTCTCTAATAAAACAGACTTTAAATCAACAAAGATCAAAAGAGACAAAGAAGGTCATTATACAATGATAAAGGGATCAATTCAACAAGAAGAGTTAACTATCCTAAATATATATGCAGCCAATACAGAAGCACCCAGATTCATAAAGCAAGTCCTTAGAGACCTAGAAAGAGACTTAGACTCCCACACAATAATAATGGAAGACTTTAACACCCCACTGTCAATATTAGACAGATCAACGAGACAGAAGGTTAACAAGGATATCCAGGACTTGAACTCAGCTCTGCACCAAACAGACCTAATAGACATGTACAGAACTCTCCACCCCAAATCAACAGAATATACAGTCTTCTCAGCACCACATCACACTTATCCTAAAATTGACCACATAATTGGAAGTAAAGTCCTCCTCACCAAATATAAAAGAACAGAAATCACAACAAACTGTCTCTCAGACCACAGTGCAATCAAATTAGAACTCAGGATTAAGTAACTCACTCAAAACCACACAACTACATGGAAACTGAACAACCTGCTCCTGAATGACTACTGGGTAAATAATGAAATGAAAGCAGAAATAAAGATGGTCTTTGAAACTGATGAGAACAAAGACACAACATACCAGAATCTCTGGGACACATTTAAAGCAGTGTGTAGAGGGAAATTTATAGCACTAAATGCCCACAAGAGAAAGCAGGAAAGATCTAAAATTGACGCCCTAACATCACAATTAAAAGAACTAAAGAAGCAAGAGCAAACACATTCAAAAGCTAGCAGAAGGCAAGAAATAACTAAGATCAGAGCAGAACTGAAGGAGATAGAGACAAAAACCCTTCAAAAAAATCAATGAATCCAGCAGCTGGGTTTTTGAAAAGATCAACAAAATTTTTAGACCACTAGCAAGACTAATAAAGAAGAAAATAGAGAATAATCAAATAAACACAATACAAAATGATAAAGAGGATATCACTCCAGACCCCATAGAAATACAAACTACCATCAGAGAATACTATAAACCCCTCTACGCAAATAAACTAGAAAATCTGGAAGAAATGGATAAATTCCTGGACACATACACCTTCCCAAGACTAAACCAGGAAGAAGTTGAATCTCTGAATAGACCAATAACAGGCTCTGAAATTGAGGCAATAATTAATAGACTACCAACCAAAAAAGTCCAGGACCAGATGGATTCATAGCTGAATTCTACCAGAGGTACAAAGAGAAGCTGGTACCATTCCTTCTGAAAGCATTACAATTAATAGAAAAAGACAGAATCCTCCCTAACTCATTTTATGAGGCCAGCATCATCCTCATACCAAAGCCTGGCAGAGACACAAAAAAGAAAGAATTTGAGGCCAATATGCCTGATGGACATTGATGTGAAAATTCTCAATAAAATACTGGCAAACTGAATTCAGAGGCACATCAAAAAGCTTATCCACCATGATCAAGTCGGCTTCATCCCTGGGATGCAAGCCTGGTTCAACATACGCAAATCAGTAAACATTATCCATCACATAAATGGAATCAACAACAAAAACCCCGTGATTATCTCAATAGATGCAGAAAAGGCCTTTAACAAAATTCAACAGCCCTTCATGCTAAAATCTCTTGATAAACTACATATTGATGGAACATATGTCAAAATAATAAGAGCTATTTATGGCAAACCCACAGCCAATATCATACTGAATGGGCAAAAACTGGAAGCATTCCCTTTGAAAACTGACACAATACAGGGATGCCCTTTCTCACCACTCCTATTCAACATAGTGTTGGAAGTTCTGGCCAGGGCAATCAGACAAGAGAAAGAAATACAGGGTATTCAATTAGGAAAAGAGGAAGTCAAACTGTCCCTTTTTGCAGATGACATGATCGTATGTTTAGAAAACCCCATCATCTCAGCCCAAAATCTCCTTAAGCTGATAAGCAACTTCAGCAAAGTCTCAGGATACAAAATGAATGTGCAAAAATCACAAGCATTCCTATACACCAATAACAGACAAACAGAGTCAAATTATGAGTGAACTCCCATTCACAATTGCTACAAAGAGAATATAATACCTAGGAATCCAACTTACAAAGGATGTGAAGGACCTGTTTAAGTAGAACTACAAACCACAGGTCAATGAAATAAAGAGGACACAAACACACAAACAAATGGAGGAACATTCTATGCTCATGGTTAGGAGGAATCAATATCGTGAAAATGGCCATACTGCCCAATATAATTTATAGATTCAGTGCCATCCCCATCAAGCTAACAATGACTTTCTTAACAGAATTGGAAAAAACTACTTTAAAGTTCACATGGAGGCAAAAAAGAGCCCATATTGCCAAGACAATCCTAAGCAAAAAGAACAAAGCTGGAGGCATCATGCTACCCTACTTCAAACTATACTACAAGGCTACAGTAACCAAAACAGGAGGGCACTGGTACCAAAACAGACATATAGACGAATGGAACAGAGCAGAGGCCTCAGAAATAACACCACGTATCTACAACCATCTGATCTTTGACAAACCTGACAAAAACAAGCAATGGGGAAAGGATTCCCTATTTAATAAATGGTGCTGGGGAAACTGGCTAGCCATATGTAGAAAGCTGAAACTGGATCCCTTCCTTACACCTTATACAAACATTAACCCAAGATGGATTCAAGACTTAAATGTTAGACCTAAAACCATAAAAACCGTAGAAGAAAATCTAGACAATACCATTCAGGACATAGGCATGGGCAAGGACTTCATGAATAAAACACCAAAATCAATGGCAACAAAAGTCAAAATTGACAAATGGGATCTAATTAAACTAAAAAGCTTCTGCACAGCAAAAGAAACTATCATCAGAGTGAACAGGCAACCTACAGAATGGGAGAAAAGTTTTGCAATATATCCATCTGACAAAGGGCTAATATCCATAATCTACAAAGAACTCAAACAAATTTACAAGAAAAAAACAACCCCATCAAAAAGTGGGCAAAGGATATGAACAGACACTTATCAAAAGAAGACATTTATGCAGCCAACAGACACATGAAAAAATGTTCATCATCACTGGTCATCAGAGAAATGCAAATCAAAACCACAATAAGATACCATCTCACACCAGTTAGAATAGCAATCATTAAAAAGTCAGGAAACAACAGATCCTGGAGAGGATGTGGAGAAATAGGAACACTTTTACACTGTTGGTGGGAGTATAAACTAGTTCAACCATTGTGGAAGACAGTGTGGTGATTCCTCAAGGATCTAGAACTGGAAATACTATTTGACCCATTGAGCTCATTACTGGATATATACCCAAAGCATTATAAATGATGCTACTATAAAGACACATGCACATGTATGTTTATTGTGGCACTATTCACAATAGCAGACTTGGAATCAACTCAAATGTCTATCAATGATAGACTGGATTAAGAAAATATGGAACATATACACCATGGAATACTATGCAGCCATGAAAAAGATGAATTCATGTCCTTTGCAGGGACATAGATGCAGTTGGAAACCATCATTCTGAGCAAACTTTAACAAGGACAGAAAACCAAACATTTCATGTTCTCACTCATAGGTGGGAATTGAACAAAGAGAACCCTTGGACACAGGGCGGGGAACATCACACCCCGGGGCCTATCGTGGAGTGGGGAGCAGGGGGAGGGATAGCATTAGGAGAAATACCTAATGTAAATGACAAGTTAATGGGTGCAGCAAACCAACATGGCACATGTATACCTATGTAACAAACCTGCACATTGTGCACATGTACCCTAGAACTTAAAGTATAATTAAAAAAAAAAAGAAAAAAATGAGAGAAGATTCAAATAAATAAAATCAGAGATGTAAAGGAGACATTATAACTGTTACCATAGAAATTCAAAGGATCATTATTGGCCACTATGAGTAAATATATGCCAATAAATTGGAAAATCCAGAGAAAATGGATCTTAGACATATAATGCCTATCAAGATTCAACCATGAAGAAATTCAAATGCTGAACAGACCAGTAACAAGTAACGAGATCAAAGCCACAATAAAAAGTCTCCTAGTAAAGAAAAGCCCAGGACACAACGGTTTTCACTGCTGAATTCTACCAAATATTTAAAGAAGATCTAATAACAATCCTACTTAAATTGGTCTGAAAAACAACATAGGAAGGAATACTTCCAAACTTACTCTACAAAGCCAGTATTACCCTGATACCAAAGCCAGACAATGACACATTAAAAAAAGAAGAAAAGAAAAGAAAACTACATGCTAATATCTCTGATGAATATTTATGCAAAAATCCTCTACAAAATACTAGCAAGCCAAATTCAACAATACATTTAAAAGATCATTCATCATGACCAATTAGGATTTATCACAGGAATGCAAGTATAATTCAGTGTATGCAAATCAATCAGTGTGATACATCATATCAACAGAAGGAAGGACAATATCCATGTGATAATTTTAATTGATGCTGAAAAAGTATTCAATAAAATTCAACAACCTTTCATAATAAAAACCCTAAAAAAACTCAGTATAGAAGAAATATACCTCAATAAAATAAAAGCTACATATGACAGACTCACTGCTGGCATTGTAATAAACAGGGAGAGAAACTGAAAGCCTTTCTTCTAAGATCTGAAAAGAGACAGGGATGTCCTCACCACTGTTATTCAACATACTACTAGAAGTCCTAGCATGAGCAATTAGACAAGAGAAAGAAATGTAGGGCATCCAAATTGGAAAGGAAGAAGTCAAATTATCCTTGTTTGCAGATGATACGATCTTATATTTGGAAAAACACCAAAAACTATTAAAACAGATAAATAAATCTGGTAAAGCTGCAGGATACAAAATCAACATACAAAAATTAGTAGCATTTCTGTATGTCAACGTGAACAATCTGAAAAATAAATCCAAAAAGTATCCCACTTACAATAGTCACAAATAAGATTAAATGCCTAGGAATTAATTTAACCTAAGAAGTGAAAGTTCTCTACAATGAAAACTATAAAATACTGATAAAAGAAATTGAAGAAGACATGAAAAAATGGTAAAATATTCTATGTTCATGGATTGGAAGAATAAATATTGTTAAAATGTCCATACTATCCAAGGCAATCTATAGATTCAATGCAATCTTTATCAAAATACCAATGGCGTTCTTCATATAAATAGAAAAAACAATCTAAAATACATATGGGACCACCAATGATCCAGAATACACAAAGCTGTCCTGAGCAAAAAGAACAAAACTGGAGGAATCACATTACCTGGGTTCAAATTATACTATAGAGTTACAGTAAACCAAACAGCATGGTATTGGCATGCAAAGAGACACATAAAGCTGAGTGCAGCAGTTCATGCCTGTAATCCCAGCACTTTGGGAGGCCAAGGTGGGTGGATCGCTTGAGGTCAGGAGTTCAACACCAACCTGGCCAACAAGGTGAAACGCCATCTCTACTAAAAATACAAAAATTAGCCAGGCCTAGTGGTGCTAGCCTGTAATCTCATCTACTTGGGAGGCTGAGGCAGGACAATCATTTGAATCCAGGAGGCAGATGTTGCCGTGAGCCAAGACTATGCCACTGCACTCCAGCCTGGGCAATAGAGCAAGATTCCCTCTCAAAAAACAAACAAACAAACAAAAACCCATAAACCAATGGAACAGAATAGAGAACATAGAAACAAATCCACACACCTATAGTGAACTTATTTTCAACCAAGATGCCAAGAACATACATTGGGGGAAAGACAGTCTCTTCAACAAATGGTGCTGGGAAAATTGGAAATTGGATATCCATATGCAGAAGGATAAAACTAAACCCCTATTACTCACCACATACAAAATCAAATCAAAATACATGAAATACTTATATCTAAGACCTCAAACTATGAAATAACTAAAAGAAAACATTAAGAAAACTCTCTAGGACATTGGAGTGGGCAAATATTTCTTCAGCAATACCTGACAAGCACAGGCTACCAAAGCATAAATGGACAAATGAGATTACCTCAAGTTAAAAAGTTTTTACACAGCAAAAGAAACAATTAACAAAGTGAAGAAACAACTCACAGAATGGGGGAAAATATTTGCAAACTATCTGCCTGACAAGTAACTAAAAACCAGAATATAAAAGGAGCCCAACAACTCTATAAGGGAAAATTCTAATAATCTGATTTTAAAATGAACAAAATATATCAATAGGCATTTCTCAAAAGAAGACATACAAATGGCAAACAGGCATATGAAAAGGTGATCAACATCATTCATTGATCACCAGAGGAATGCAAATCAAAACTACAGTGAGATATCATCTCACCCCAGTTAAAATGGCATTTATTCTAAAGACAGCAATAACAAATGCTGACAAGGACGTGGAGAAAAAGGAACCCTTCCAATGTTGGGAATATAAATTAGTATGACCACTATGGAGAACAAGTTTGAGGTTCCTCAAAACACTGAAAATAGAGCTACCACATAATCCAGCAATCCCACTGCTGGGTATGTACCCAAAAGAAAAGAAATCAGTATATTAAAGAAATATTTGCACTCTTATGTTTACTGCAGCACCGTTCACAATAGCCAAGATTTGAAAGCAATCTAAATGTTCATCAACAGATAAATGGATAAAGAAAATGTGGTATGTACACACAATTGAGTACTATTCAGCCATAAAAAAAGAATGAGATCTTGTTATTTGCAACAACATGGATGGAACTAGAGGTTGTCATGTTAAGTGGAATAAGCCAGGCACAGAAAAACAAACATCATATGTTCTCACCTATTTGTGGGATCTAAAAATCAAAACAATTGAACTCATGGACTGAAGTAAAAGGACAGTTACCAGAGGCTGGGAAGGGTAGTGGGGTCAGGGGGAAGGTGGGGATGTTTAATGGGTACAAAAAATAGAAAGAAGAAATAAGACCTACTATTTGATAGCACAACAGTGTGACTGTAGTCAATACTAATTTAATTGTACATTTAAACATAAATAAAAGAGTATAATTGGATCGTTTGTAACACAAAGGATAAACACTTTGATGTGATGGATACCCCATTTTCCATGATGTCATTATTATGCATTGCATGCCTGTATCAAAATATTTCATGTTCCTCATAAATACATACATCTACTGTGTACCCACAAAAATTAAACATAAAATTTTATTTGAAAGCCTGAAACTGAAGACTGTACAAATGGACTCAATTTTTTCTTAGACGTATTCCTTAAAAGCAAGGGGACATCTGATAACTCTTATAGCATTTATCCAACTTCAGTCTTGGAATATACGAGAAATAGCAATAAATGCAAAATTATTAAACCTGAGTTATAACCTAGCTCTGTCTCTTAAGAGCTTTGAACCGTGGACAAATCATCAATTCTCAACTACCTCTAAGCCTCAACAAGTTATTATGGGAATTAAATGAGAAAATGTTTGTGAAAGCATTTTAGAATATAACACAGTATAAAAAGATAATGTCTGTTGCATTTATCATCATCATCATTATTTTTGTCCTTGAGCTCAAGCCATCAATTATAATCATTAAAAATTATGTCTGATATAATAGATACTTACGTATTTATTTATATAAATCCATGTAGTAAGCAAGTTGATAGTAAGTTAATACCAGATCTGATTTTACTTTTATTCTCCCCACATGCACATTTTCATAAATATCATTGAAATGTTTATTAAATGTCTTATAAGTTTGTTCCCACATTTTAAACATGCTTCCTAAAAGCTCAGTCCTCAATTTTAAAGTAGCTCACAATTTTTGAGCTCTTACCTCTTACTTTGAGCTAGAAACTGTTCTGGGCATTTTAAATACAAAACCTCATTTAATCCTCCCAATAGCTCCATAAGGGTCAGGTACTGTGGTGATCTCTACTTTGATAATGAGACTCCCCTAAGGTAGACAATTTCCCATTCTGCAAAGGCTGTGTTTCTCTTAAAATATTGGAAAGACAGATAAATCAGCTGTGGTCCTCTCCCAGGGAACGTGTTTGTCATAAGAAGGGATTCGTATTGCAATATCTTCAGCATCAGTTACAGTTTACCTTGGAAACTTCAACTTACTTGCCCAGTGTATCTTGTGACATTTTCACTAACCTCCTAATGGAGAAAAAGCTGAGCCATCAACTGTCAATTCTGGATAATTTTAAAGATGACAGGATAATTTTTCATCTACCTCATTCCAAAAGCAATATGATGTAGCTATACGGTGACACCAACACATACCTTGGAGAACATGCTCCATCAGAGCAGAATTTATATTACCCACGGGGGCTAAGGCAATGTTAAAAACATAGACTCTCAATAAATGCTTGCCGAATTGAAATGAATTCAAATTGTTAAATTAAATGAGATAATAGCAGAAAAGTCAAAGCAACACATGACGAGCAGGTTATCAGAGAAATAAAGAAGGCAGAAGGTAAATTGCCCTCCATCTCAGAGCTAGTAAGTGCAGTAAACTTACTACTGTGGAATGTGTTTAATGATAGATAATTGAGTTGTTTCATTACTTGCTGAGAGAAGAGAAACATGAAACAGTATTCAGAATAATTTTGAACAAAAAGCCCCTTTGTTTTATCAAACCATATTATGTTCTGTTAAATGGCAAAGTTGAAGGAAAGTACCTTCAAGTTGTAAAAAAACTCATCAAATATGGGACATTAATAAAATAGTTGTATAACATTGGATCTCTCACCTTTATGCAACCATTTCTTCCCTTAGATGATGAGACTGTCTGTAAGTAAGTAGGGTGAGTGGAAAAACAGATTTTAACTTGACCACCAAGTTCATTTTTTTCTCCTTTTGCGGAATAGCACCATATATTTCCTTTAAAATCATTTTTATCTTTAATTTTTTGTGGGTACCGGGTATGTGTATATATCTATGAGGTACATTCGATGTTTTGATAAAGGGATGTGATGTGAAATATTCACAGCATAGAAAATGGGGTATCCATTGCCTCAAGCATTTATCCTTTGAGTTACAGATAATTCGATTAAACTATTTGTTATTTTAAAATGCACAATTAAGCTGTTACTGATTATAGTCACCCTGTTGTGCTATGAAATACTAGGTCTTATTCCTTCTAACTATTTTTTGTACCCATTAACCATCCCTACCTCTACACCAGCTCCCTGCCACCCTTTTAGCCTCCAGTAACCATCCTTCTACTCTCTATTTCTGTGAGTTCAATTGTTTTGATTTTTAGATCTTACAAATAAGTGAGAACACATGTTTGTCTTTCTGTGTATGGCTTATTTCACTTAACATGAGGACCTCCGGTTCCATCCATGTCGCTGCAAATGACAGGATCTCATTCTTTTTTATGGCTGAATAGTACTCCATTGTGTATTTATAGCACATTTTCTTTATCCAGTTTTCTGTTGATGGATGCTCAGGTTGCTTGCAAGTTTTAGCTATTGTGAATAGTGTTGCAACAAACACAGGAGTGCAGATATCTCTTTAATATACAGATTTCCTTTCTTTTGAGTATATACCCAGCAGTGGGATTGCTGGATTATATGGTAGCTCTTCTATTTTTAGGATTTTTTTGTTTTTATTTTTTTTTAGGAACCTCCAAATTGTCCTCCATAGTGGTTGTACTAATTTACATTTTCATCAACAGTGTACAAGGGTTCTCTTTTCTCCACATCCTTGCCAGCATTTGTTATTGCCTGTCTTTTGGATTAAAAACCATTTTAACTGGGGTGAGATGATATCCCACTGTAGTTTTGACTTGCATTTCTCTGATAATCAATGGTGTTGATCACCCTTTTATATGTCTGCTTGCTATTTGTATGTCTTCTTTTAATAAATGTCTATTCAAATCTAGACCACCAAGCTTGCTGCTCTGACCCTAAGCAACTTACTTCTCTCTGGTGATAGTTCTTAAATGTGAAGTAGATAAGAATCACCTGAGATGCTTGTTAAATGTGTATTTCAGGTGCCAACAACAGGGATTCTTGGTTAGGGGGAGTTGCTGGAATCTGACTTTTTTGGGGGAAATCCAGTTTTTAATAGGCACCCCAAAATATTCTAAATGAAGGTGGTCCTGGTCTCCCACTTAAATAAATAGTATTCTGGAATCTTATTTCCCTTATTTTTCAGAAGGAAATAACAATACCCACAGGATCAGGAAGAAGTTTTTTAGTGGGGTGGGAGGTAAATGAGCAAATGTATTTTACCAACAGTTTTGGACATCTACTGTATTGGTCTGCTAGGGGAACCATAAGAAAATACCACAGACTATGTGCCTCTACCAACAGAATTTTATTTGCTCACAGTTCTGAAGGCTAGAAGTCCAAAATCAAGGTGTTACCAGGATTGGTTTCTGGTGAGACCTCTCGTCCTGGCTTGTAGATAACCACCTTCTGGCTGTGTCCTCACGTGGCTTTTCCTTTCTGCATGTGTGGACAGAGATAGATACCATATCTAGTGTCTCTTCCTCTTCTTGTAAGAGGACAATTTCTGTCAGATTGACTCCATCCTATGGCCTCCTTTAACCTCCCTAAGGGCCCTATCTCCAAAATATAGTCACATTGGGTGTTAAGGTATCACCGTGTAAATTTTAGGGGGCACAATGCAGTTCATACTAGCTGTTATGTGGAAATACATGTTTTAGATAAAATGAGGAATATGGATAAATGAGATTTCCACCTTGCCCTTAAGACATGTACATTCCAATGAGGACATATAAATTGCAATCATCTTCCAATCCACATTACTATCACCTGTACTGCTCTGTGTATGCCACATTGTTTCCCACTTATAATATCCACATTGTTGATCAATGAACTGGGAATATCTTGTCCTTAGGTTGTCTGTAATATATTTCTCATTGAGAATATGAATCAAAACATAGAAGGTGTGGCTTGGAGCTGACTCATAACAACTGTAGAAAACTAGAAGGAAGATCCATAAACTCCAGCTGCTGAGGTTCTCAGAGTTTCACTTTTGAAGCCTCATCATCCAACCTTTCCTTAAATTCCATGACAACCATATTGAAATACAAGTAGGTTTTTCCTTATTGTACAGCTAAGTACATGCTGAGATAATCATACTATTAAGAAGAATGCTAAGAGTATGAGAATATAGGTATTACGGAGGTTTAGAGAAAAACAATTTTTTCACTAGAATGCTCAGTGAGATACTTGACTTACGAAATAGAGACTATGAATGATTTTGATATCCGATGAAGGAACTACAGAATTTTTTTGGTGAATAAATGAACAGGAGCTTTATCTTCCATTGGATTTGGGAAAATCATTTAATTTTTATGTTAAGAAAGGGAATCTGAAATACAGAGAAGCTACATAACACAATGGGACCTGGATTCAAACCCAAGTGGCCTGACTCTTGATCACTATACTCATTTGTCTCCAAGGGTACCACTACTTCTACTCCTACAAAGTCAAATGCTAAATGATGTGCTACATACTGAGGCTATCATAGAACATCTCAGGGGAAGCAAGCCAATTAGATCTAAAATAATCAGAGCTTTTAGGGAAGACTTGAAACAGGTTGGGCCTCAGTGATATAGGATATTTAGGAAAAAGGAGAAGATTAGTGAAAACAATACACATTTCATGCCAAGGTCAGCTAATACAGGAGTTGAGTTCCTGGGAGTCAAAAACGTTTTTAAAATGTATTTAAATTTAATATGGATGCAATAATGTCATCTAATACACAATTCATATTCAAATTTCCACCAAATGTCCTTTACATCTGTTTTTTTTTCTAGTCTAGAATCCAATCAAAATGCAACATTACAGTTGTCTGTATCTCTCCATTTCCCTTTAAACCAGATGAATCTTCTTTAATCTAGAATAATCTTTCATGTTATTGACACTTTTCATAGTCTAGGTCATTTGACTATTAGATTGTCCCATATTCTGTATTTGTTTTATTGCTTCTTTATAATTAAATTTAGGTTAAATGTTTTTGGCAAGAATATTGCATAGATGATGTATAATTTCCTCTGAATCACAACAGAAGGCAGGTTTTATTAATTTGTTCTGCTGATGGAGAATAAGTTTGACTATTTGATTAAGCTGGTATCTACCAGATCTTTTCATTATAAAACTAACTTTTCCCTGTAATTTAATAAACAATCAGTAGGGGAATATTTTGAGACCATGCAAATATCTTGTCTCCTAACACCAAGATATTTGTTCTCTTTCACCAAGTAATTCTGACATCCATTGATGATCCCTACCTGAATTAATTATCCCATAGGTGGTATCAGAATGGTTTTATTCCAACATTATCCTTTCTTCTACATATGTTAGCTGGCATTCTTCTATAAAGAAAAGCATTTCAATCCTCCCCCTCACTTTTGACATCATTATGGTTTCATGTATTATAGTTTTACACGTTGTATTTGTGCGTTGTTTTACACATCATTATTTTTCATGCTCAAGTTGTTCCAAATGTAGCCAGTGGAATACTCTTCAATTCAGCTCTTAGGCCCGCTTGACTCATTCCCAGTAGTTTTTGAACACTTCCTTACTTTCAGGCACCCCAAAATGCCTAGGCTTACTTTGTACCTTCTCTGCCCCAGGCCTAAAATTACCCATTTCTCAAAGGAGCCCTGCTCCCCTTTACTGGGTATTTAGGGGCTCGCTTTTCTTAATGAAGCCATTTAAAGCTTTTGTAGTCCAATTTTGAGGAGCAATTTGCTGGTTAGCCACTTCATTGTCTTCACATAATTTCAATATGATATTGATTTGAAACTCAAACCGTGACTGAACTGTGATTGAGGAGTGGTTGATGTTCTCAAATTTTCCTAGCGTGTGCTGCAAAAGGTTAGCAACCAAAATATAAGGTGTAAAAGATAAACCTATTACCTGAAAAGATATTGAGTAGTTTATATCTCTACCTATATGCTTCTGAAATTCATATCATAATATGCATTACACAAATATAGTGTTCTAGGGCTGTTTTGTTCTTTTCTCCCCAAATACTTCTAGTATATCCTCAGTCAAATTGTGCTCAGATTATCCTATTAGCCTGGCACACTGTTTTAAACCAGGGATCAGCAAAGTTTTTCTTAAAAAGCCAGACAATAAATATATTAAGTTGTGTCAGTCATTTGATCTCTGTTGCACCATTCAAATCTTCAGACATAGGGCAAAATTAGTCATTGGAAATACATGAACGGACATGACTATGTGTCCAATAAAACTTTATTTGCAAAAACAGAAATTAGATTATAGTTTGTGAACCTTTGTCATAAATAAAAGTAACAACAACAAATGTGACGACTATAATTTCTATATTAGTACTACTTCTATAATAAAATTTGGTGGTAGTCCTAGAATCCAAGATATTCACTTAATATTTTGCCATTATTCCTTCCAGTCTTTATACTACATGCCCTTTTTTTTTTTTTTTTTACATCAGGGTAATTGTTCTTCATACATGTGGCTTACCCAGCATTTTTCATTTAATTTTGTAATCAAAACACTTCTCACCTGTAGTAGATACTGCTATGTTTTTTCCCTTCCCCATATCACCTCCACCCTCTCTAAGTTCATCTGCAGTCACACTAGACAATCCTATACACATTAACAGCTTTCCACCGTAATATTTGCATCTCTCTGCCTTTCTACCAAACACTCTTTCCAGGTTCGTGGGAGTGTGCTTTTCAGGGACGCCCTAAAGCACGATAGTTTCAATCCTTCTGAGGGCAAGCCCCAACCAATGAGGGGTTAGAAATGGGAGGTAAATGATCCAACTTCCCTGTTTTTCAATGCCAGTTTTACAATTTACCAATTATATTCTTATTACATTTTCTCCAGTTTGTTGATATTCTCATTTTGTTTATTAATTTTTATGCATATAAGTTTTAAATAATCATCTTTATTAACTGATTTTTACTGCTTTACATCATGGCTTTAGGTTGATTAAAATCCTCTCTCAGAAAGCAATTTTACATGTATTCTTCATTTTAACTTTAGAACCAGTCAAGCCTTCAAAAAGCCCAAAATTATAGAAATGTTGATGAGAAGTGAATTTAAACAAATGCATTTGTTGATAGTTATACCTTAGTCATATTCAAATTTCCCATGTATTAAGTTAGGTTGACTTTTCATAGTTCAGTCTTTTTTTAATGACTCTCAGAATGTTTATGAATTTTCTTGATATAAATATCAGGTATTTGGGATAAAGATTATTTCTGGATTTTTCTCCTTTATTGTAATTGTGAGTTAAAGATTTTTTTTATCCATCACATTCTGTAAAGTTATCTTGTATCTACTGAATGTTCATATTCATTGTGATATTATGTAGAAGTCCATTTATGGAATTATATTCTGGAGAGATGGGATCAACTATATACAAGGACCATATAGAAATCAGTTTGTTGAAAGTCATTGTTGTAGTGATATAAATACTTTCAGAAAGTCATTCATGACCATCTACAAGCATATAATAGTTTATGGTCTGATTTTTTTGTGTTTTAATTCCTGGCTTCACTTACTGTTTTTAATCTCTTCTGATTATAATATGCTAGTTTCCTGTATTTTAGGTATTCTCATAACCACCCTAGATAACTTCTGAAATAAGAAGGGCATAATTCTTTTAAAATGATACTAACTCTAATCATTTCAGGTTGATTCTTTTATATTCTAAATACACACAAAAAATAGAATTTAGCTTGCATCTTTTCAATAAAAATAATTTACAAAATATATTGTAGAAGAAAAATTGATTCTTCCTAAGTGGAACTTTGTACTCTCTGACCAACATCTCTCCATTTCCCCCTACCCTTGGCCCCAGAACCTGGTAACCACCATTCTACTCTCTACTTCTACAAGTTTGACTTTCTCACATTCCACATAAAATTGAGATCATGTGGTATTTGCCTTTCTATGCTTGGCTTATTCCACTTAGCAAAGTGTCCTACAGGACATTTGCTTCTTTACGAAATAAATTGCCATGTGGTACAGTGGCACTGCTTTCCAGTTTGTTGATATTCCAATTTTGTTCATAATTATTTGATAAATATATGTCTTAAATGTTTATGTAATTACTTCAGTTTATTTTTACCACTTTATTGGCTTTACATTTATAAAATACTCTCTTGGACAGTGAAGATTTGACTCTGGGATCAAATCCCAGCTCTAGAATTTACTCTGTGAACTTGGGCAAGTTAGTTAACCTCTTTCTGCCTCAATTCCCTGACCTATAAAATGGGGTCATTGTGAAAATTAAGATTTTATAATCTAATACAATAGGTATACCTTTATTTTATTTCTTATCTTATTGTTTTGGACTACCCTTTTATTTTATAGTTATTCTAATAAGTGTTTTTTTTTTTTTTTTTTTTTGAAGTACAGATGCTGCCTATCCTTATGCAAAAGAAAAAGCTTTGGGGTGCTGAGGCTACAATCGGTCCCCATGGAGACCAGAAAGAACCACCATATTTCATTAAAGCAAAGATGTGCCATTACTTATGTACCATTAAAGGGAAAGAAAAAATACAGATTATAAGTCTGTCACATTATCTCAATTAAAAGATGGATTCCAAGTTCAAAGATGCTAAAATTTAAGGGGGCAGAGTTGCATCTTAGAATGAATGAGATGTGATAAGTTTTATATGTGCATTTGTGGCTGTCATGCACCATGCTAACATTTTACATATGTTATTCTGCTGAAGATAGCATTATTATACCCATTTCACAGGTGAGATATTATTATTATACCAATTTCACAGCTGAGAAAATGGAAGATCTATAAGACAAAAGTTTTATAGGAATAGAATTAGGATAGCACTATTATACCCATTTTACAGTTAAGAAAATGTAAGTTCTTTTTGCTTCTGCATTTTTTCTTTTTTTAATTTTACTTTAACATCCAAGATACATGCGCAGAAGTTGTAGGTTTGTTACACAGGCATACGTGTGCCACAAAAGTTTGCTGCACCTATTAACCTGTCCTCTAGGTTCCCTCCTGTCACCCCACACACCCCAATAGGCCCTGGTGTGTGTTGTTCCCCTCCCTGTGTCCATGTGTTCTCATTGTCCAACTCCCACTTTTGAATTAAAACATGCAGTGTTTGGTTTTCTGTTCCTGTGTTAGTTTGCTGAGGATAATGGCTTCCAGCTTCATCCATGTCCCTGAAAAGGACATTATCTCATTATTTTTTATGGCTGCATAGTATTCTATGCTGTATATGTACTACATATATACAGCCTATCATTGATGGACATTTGAGTTGGTTCCATGAATTTGCTATTGTAAATAGTGTTGCACTAAGCAGAAATGTGCATGTGTCTTTATAGTAGAATGATTTATATTCCTTTGGGTACATACCCAGTGATGGGATTCTTGGGTCAAATGATATTTCTCGTTCTAGATTCTTAAGGAATCACCATACGGTCTTCCACAATGATTAAACTAATTTACATTTCCACCAACAGTGTAAAAGCATTCCTATTTCTCCACAGTCTCACCAGCATCTATTGTTTCTTGACTTTTTATTAATTGCCATTCTGACTGATGTGAGATGGTATCTCATTGTGGTTTTGATTTGAATTTCTCTAATGATCAGTGGTGTTGAGCTTTTTTTCATATGTTTGTTGGCTGCATAAATGTCTTCTTTTGAGACGTGTTTGTTCATATTCATTGCCCATTTTTTGATGGGGTTGATTTTTTTTTCTTGTAAATCTGTTTAAGCTTCTTTTAAATTCTGAATATTAGACCTTTGTTGGGTAGATTGCAAACCTTTTCTCCCATTCTGTAGGTTACCAGTTCACTCTGATGATGGTTAATTTTGCTGTGCAGAAGTTCTTTAGTTTAATTAGATTCCATTTATGAATTTTGACTTTTGTTGCAATTGCTCTTGATGATTTCATTATGAGTCTTTTCCTATGCCTATGTCCTGAATGGTATTGCCTAGGTTTTCTTCTAGGCTTGTTATGGTTTTGGGTTTTACATTTAAGTTTTTAATCCATCTCGAGTTAATTTTTGTATAAGGTATAAGGAAAGGAACCACTTTCAGTCTTCTGAATATGGCTTGCCAGTTTTCCCAACACCATTTATTGACTAGGAGATCTTTTCCCCATTGCTTGTTTTTGTCAGGCTTGTTAAAGATCCGATGGTTGTAGATGTGTGGTGTTATTTCTGAGGCCTCTGTTCTGTTCTATTGGTCTATATGTTTGTTTTGGTACCAGTATCATGCTGTTTTGGTTACTGCAGCCTTGTAGTATAGTTTGAAGTCAGGTAGCATGATGCCTCCAGCTTTGTTCTTTTTGCTTAGGATTGTCTTGGCTATATGGGGTCTTCTTTGATTTGATATGAAATTTAAAGTAGTTTTTTCTAATTCTGTGAAGAATGTCAATGGTACTTTGATGGGAATCGCATTGAATTTATAAATTACTTTGGGCAATATGGCCATCTTCACAATACTGGTTCTTCCTATCCATAAGGATGGAATGTTTTTCCATTTGTTTGTCTCCTGCTTTATTTCCTTGAGCAGTGGTTTGTAGTTCTTGAAGAGGTCCTTCACATCCCTTGTTAGCTGTATTCCTAGGTATTTTATTCTCTTCATAGCAAGTGTGAATGGGAGTTCATTCATGATTTGACTCTCTGCTTGTTTATTGTTGGTGTAGAGGAATGCTTGTGATTTTTGCACACTGATTTTCTATCCTGAGATTTTGCTGAAGTTACTTATCAGCTTAAGGAGTTTTGGGGCTGACATGATGGGGTTTTCTAAATATAGAATCATGTCATCTGCAAACAGAGACAATTTGACTTCCTCTCTTCCTATTTGAGTACACTTTATTTTTTCTCTTGCCTGATTGTCCTGGCCAGAACTCCCAGTACTTTGTTAAAGAAGAGTGGTGAGAGAGCACATCTTTGTCTTGTGCTGGTTTTCAAAGGGAATGCTTCCAGCTTTTGCTCATTCATTATGATATTGGCTGTGGTTTTGTCATAAATAGCTCTTATTATTTTGAGAAATGTTCTATCAATACCTAGTTCATTGAGAGTTTTGAACATGAAGGGATGTTGAATTTTATCAAAGGCCTTCTCTGTATCCAATGAGATGATCAAGTGGTTTTTGTCTTTGGTTCTGTTTATGTGCTGGATTATGTTTACAGATTTGCATATGTTGAACCAGCCTTGCATCTCAGAGTTGAAGCCAAATTGATCGTGGTGGATAAGTTTTTTGATGTGCTACTGTATTCAGTTTGCCAGTATTTTAATGAGAATTTTCACATCAATGTTCATCAGGGATATTGGCCCGAAGTTTTCTTTGTTTTGTCGCTACAAGATTTTGGAATCAGGATGGTGCTGGCTTTTTAAAATGAGTTAGAGAGGAGTCCATCCTTTTCAATTGTTTAGAATAGTTTAAGAAGGAATAGTACCAGCTCCTTTTTATACCTCTGGTAGAATCTGGTTGCGAATCCATCTGGTCCTGGGCTAGTCTCGGTTGGTAGGCTATTAATTACTGCCTCAATTTCAGAACTTGTTATTGGTCTATTTAGGGATTTGACTTCTTCCTGGTTTATTCTTGGGAGGGTGTGTATGTCCAGGAATTTATCCATTTCTTCTAGATTTTTTAGTTTATTTCCATAGAGGTATTTATAGTACTCTCTGATGGTACTCTGTATTTCTGTGGGGTCAGTTGTAATACCCCCTTTATCATTTTTTATTGTGTCTACTTGATTCTTCTCTTTTTTCATCTTTATTTGTCTAGCTAACCATCTATCTGTTTTGTTATTTTTTTCAAAAAACCAGCTCCTGGATTCACTGATGTTTTGGAGGGTTTTTCACGTCTCTATATTCTTCAGTTCTGCTCTGATCTTAGTTGTTTTTTGTCTTCTGCTGGCTTTTGGATTACTTTAATCTTGCTTCTCTGGCTCCTTTAATTGTCATGTTAGAGTGTTGATTTGAGGTCTTTCTAGCTTTCTGATGTGGGCATTTAGTGCTTTAAATTTTTCTCTTTACACTGCTCTTTACACTGCTTTAGCTGTGTGCCAGAGATTCTGGTATGTTGTCTCTTTGTTCTCATTGGTTTCAAAGAACTTCTTGATTTCTGCCTCAATTTCATTATTTACCAGAAGTCTTTCAGGAGCAGGTTGCTTAATTTCCATGTAATTGTGTGGTTTTGAGTGAGTTTCTTAATCTTGAGTTCTAATTTGATTGCACTGTGGTCTGAGAGACTGTTCGTTAGGATTTCAGTTCCTTTGCATTTGCTGAGAAGTGTTTTACTTCCAATGATGTGACCAATTTTAGAATAAGTGGCACATGGCACTAAAAAGAATGTATATTCTGTTGATTTGGGGTGGAGTGTTCTCTAGATGTCTATTAGGTCCACTGGATCCAGAGCTGAGTTCAAGTCCTGAATATCCTTGTTAATTTTGTCTCATTGATCTAATATTGACAGTGGGGTGTTAAAGTCTCCCAGTATCATTCTGTGGGAGTCTAAGTCTCTTTGTACATCTCTAAGAACTTGTTTTATGAATCTGGGTCCTCCTGTATTGGGTGCATATATATTTAAGACAGTTAGCTCTTCTTGTTGAATTGATCCCTTTATCATTATGTAATGCCTTTCTTTGTCTTTTTAAATCTTTGTTGGTTTAAGTCTGTTTTGTCAGAAACTAGGATTGCAACTTCTGCAATTTTTTTTTTTTTTTTTTTTTTTTTTTTACTTTCCATTTGCTTGGTAAATTTTCCTCCATCCCTTTATTTTGTGCCTCTGTGTATCTTTGCATGTGAAATTCGTCTCCTGAATATAGCACACCAATGGGTCTTGAGTCTTTATCCAACTTGCCAGTATGTGTCTTTTAACTGGGGCCTTTAGCCCATTTACATTTAAGATTAGTATTGTTATTTTGCACATTAGTTGATGCGGTTTCTTCACAGTCTCATTGGTCTTTATATTTGGGTATGCTTTCACAGTGGCTGGTATCAGATTTTCCTTTCCATATTTAGTGCTTCCTTCAGGAGCTCTTGCAAGGCAGGCCTGGTAGTGATGAAATCCCTCAGCATCTGCTTGTCTGGAAAGAATTTTATTTCTCCTTTGCTTATGAAGCTTAGTTTGGCTGGATATGAAAATCTGCGTTGTAAATTCTTTTCTTTAGAGTGTTGAATATTGGCCCCCACTCTCATCTGGCTTGTAGGGTTTCTGCTGAGAGGTCCACTGTTAGGCAACCTGGCCTTTCTTTCTGGCTGCCCTTCACATTTTTTTCTTCATTTCGACTTTGGAGAATCTGATGATTATATGTCTTGGGGTTGATCTTCTTGTGGTGTATCTTAGTGGTGTTCCCTGTATTTCCTGAATTTGCATGTTGGCCTGTCTGGTTAGGTTGGGGAAGTTCTCTTGGATAATATCCTGAAGTGTGTTTTCCAGCTTGTTTCCATTCTCCCCATCTCTTTCAGGTACTCCAATCAATAGTAGGTTCACTCTTGTAACACAGTCCCATATTTCTCGGAGGCATTGTTCACTCCTTTTCATTCTTTTTTCTCTATTTTTTTTCTGCATGTCTTATTTCAGCAAGGTGCTCTTCAAACTCTGATATCCTTTCTTCCACTTGGTCAATTCAGCTATTGATACTTGTGTATGCTTCATGAAGTTCTCCTGCTTTGTTTTTCAGCTTCATCAGGTCATTCATGTTCCTTTCTAAAGTGGTTATTCTACTTAGCAGCTCCTCTAACATTTTATCAAGGTTCTTAGCTTCTTTTCATTGGGTTAGAACATGCTCCTTTAGCCCAACAGTTTTTTATTACCTATCTTCTGAAGCCTACTTCTGTCCATTTCTCCAGCTTATCCTCCGTCCAGTTCTGTGCCCTTGCTGGAGAGACATTGCAATTATTTGGAGGAGAAGAGGCACTCTGCTCTTTTGGGTTTTCAATGTTTTTTCATTAGTTCTTTCTCATTTTCATGAGTCTGTCTAGTTTCAATTGTGAGGCTACTGACCCTTGGATGGGGTTTTTGTTGGGACTTTTTTTGTTGTCAATAATGCTGTTGTTGTTTCTTTCTGCTTGTTTATTTTTATTTAAATAGTCAGGTTCCTCTTCTGTAGGACTGGTGTGGTTTGCTGGGGGTTGAATTCAGACTCCATCCGTCTAGTTTACTCCCATGCCTGGAGATGTCACTCAAGGAGACTGGGAACAGCAAAGATGTATGCCTGCTCCTTCTTCCAGGACCTCTGACCTAGAGGGGCACCAACCTGATGCCAGTAGGATCACTCCTGTATAGGGCATCTGACAACCCCTCTTGGAGGTTCTCACTCAGTTGGGTGGCACTGAGAACAGAACCCTTTTAACGAAGTACCTTGACTGTCCCTTGGTGGAGGGGGTGTGCTTTGCTTGGTGGAAACCCACTTGTCTGGGCTGCCTGGATTCTTCAGAACCAGTAGGAGGAAAGGCTAAATCTGCTGCTCCGCATAGACTATGGCCACCCCACCCCCTAGCGGCTCAGGCCCAGGGAGCTCACGGTTTTGTCCCTGAGCCTCTGGCTGGAATTGTTGCAATTCTTGCAGGGAAGCCCCACCCAGTGAGGAAGAATGGGTCAGGGCCAGGCCTGAAGAGGCACTCTGGCCGCAGTCTGCCACAGCCGGTGTGTTGGGCTTTTGGGGGCACCTCTTGGGACCAAGCCATCCAGCCTCCATGGCTCCTGCAGGGGAAAAGCGCAGCCCGGGGCTCTACAGATGAATTCTGCCCTTCCCCAGCTCAGGGAGCTTAGTGCCTTATGCAGTTATGAGTCCCAGTGCTGGCTGCCGCTTCTCCCTCAAGGAGTTCAAAAGGCTTAGAGAGCAGTCAGCTGCAGCTGTGGTGCTGGTCACCCCTCCTCCCAGGAACTAGGCAGGCTTAAGCAGATTCTAGCTGAGAGGCTGTTGAAAATCTGCACAGCTCCAGGATTGGGACCCTAGGCCCCGGTGGCATGGGTTCACGAGTGCGATCTTTGGATCCATGCGTTGCATAGTTCCGTGGAATAAGCATGGTTTCCCTGGCTGGGTAGCATGCTTACTCACCGCCTCCCTTGGCTGGGGATGGGGGCTCCCCTGCCCTTTGTGGCTCTCAAGTGGGCCACGGCACCACACTGCTCTTCCTCCCTCTGTGTGGATCACTCCATTGCCTAGTCAGTTCTGCTGAGAGAAACTGGATAACTTAGTTGCCGGTTCAGGATTCACACTCTAATTGTGATTCTTTTCGATGGGAATCTCTGATCGCCACTGCTTCTATTTCCCCATCTTGGCCCCGCCCTGAAAATGTAAGTTCTATAAGGTGAATTTAAGTTATTGATTCAAAAATTACAATTCAGATACAAGACATGCAGATAGATGCTGAAGATACAATGGTGAGGAAGATCAAAATCTTTGTCCTCATATAAGATACATGTTACTGAAGGAGGCCTGTAATTAGAGGAGGAAGATTTAACCTATACTAAAAGATCTTGTGAGGCATCTCAGAAGAGGTGTTGTTTAAGATAACATCCAGTGGATGAATAACCATTATCTAGAAGAACATAGCAAGAGAATTTCTGCATTGAAAATTGAAAAAAAGTACTTAGTCCAAAGAAGGAAAGAAAAGTGGAGCTATGATTTAAACCCAGGTCTGAAAGACTCCAAATCATGATCATGCTCACTTACCACCTGCAGAGGCACATCAGGCTGTCTACCTCTGCAACTTCTTGCCAGACCCCTGATGAATATTTTTATACAAATTAAGTCAATTCCCAATTAATATCAAAACTGCCCTTAAAGGTAAAATATTTGGACAAAAAGTGCTACATCTAAGAGCTATATCAGTGTTTTTTTGTTTGTTTTTGTTTTTTGTCACCACCACCTCCCACCACCACCTATTCTGAGTCTTTCTTGATTTGCTGCCAAGCTATTCAAGGACTCCTGACAGGCAATGTTCAAAGCAATCAGATCAACTTACTGGCCAAGAGATAACCCAGAAAAGGGCACCTGTTTGGTTTATATGTATTATACCCCCACAGCACTCACTAAAGACTCCTGGATCCGCACACAAAACCCTAAAGGAGGTAGCAATTTGAGAGGATCCAAAAGCTACTGAGAAAACATAGAATAGATGGACTAAGTCTGCTCCCTAAGGAGCTATTCTTCCAGAAGATTGGGTCTTCACCTTAGAGAGTAAGAAGGAAGAGGGACATAGGAGTTCTTACAAAACTAAGCCTGCATTTGAAACATCAGTTATGCCTTTGCTATGACACACAAATATTGAAAAAATAAACTTATGTTTGCCTAATTAGAAGACCAAGAGCATCAAAGACAATATATGTGGTCATGTTCACACATGCATCAGCAATGCTTTTGTATTTAGCATAAAAAAGTGACATGTTGGCATTCATAACTTGATAACATTTTAAATGCCTTTCCCACATATCCTCTATTCCTGTCCACCTTTCCTCCTTCTCCATTGAATTTGCTGTTTCCTACACAGGTGCATTACAAAAGATGCAAGCATAAGCCAACAGATGTTGCTGAAAAAAAAGCAAGAAGCAAAAATAAAAGCTTTCCAGTTCTTAAAAACATAAAGACACACCTTCTTAAGAGGCTACGGTCATGTGCATCAGACTACACATTTACATTTATTTGAATTTGTATTTATGCCACCTCTCAACGATGGATAAGTTTGTTGCTTTCATCAACAATGAAGGCAACATTAACATGTTTCCTCAGATGTATCAATGGAAGTGGCACCTGTGATAGCAGAGAAAGTTCCATGCATCTGCAGTATGATCAGTCTGAGTAAGCAAACACACTGCATGGTTGAGCCTATGTGTGATGGGTAGGTTGAAGAGATAGGAGAAGGGGGCTGAGCAGGCTCTCCTATAAGCTCAAAGACTTTCAAGAATATAGACTAAAAAAACAAGAGGGAATATAGACTAATAGGGAGCTGGAATGACTTGTATTATCCATTTAAGACAGAGATAAATTAGACTTGTCCTATGTCTGTCTGATTTTCCCACTTCAATTTAGTATACATGAGATCTTTTATGACCCTGTTTATCATTGTGCATTGTAATGGCTGAAAATTTCATTGAAATGCATTTTTGAAGCATTTTTTCAGTTACTCTGAAATTTCTATACGGTAAATTAGGCAATATTTTCCATTCTCTCTGGCCAGCTGTCCTGCCACAGGAATGGCCAATGGTCAGCATTCTCTGATTATTTCTATACTGGACAATTAGGTTCCCACCTTTTTTTGGTCCACTTCTATCCATGTTTCACTTTGCCATACACATGGAATTCATTGCTTAATGCATCTCAATACATTTGTGTGTGTGTGATTTTAGTTCAGGTAAAATTATGCACATTTATTATTATTTTTTCCAGAGAGTACAAAATACTAAGATTTTGAGGGGTAGAAAAAGCAAATAAATACCTGTGTAAGAATATAGTGACTAACTGCTATATGTTAAAACCTACATATAAAAAAATAAAAAATAAAAAATAATTACAGATGGAATATAAAAGTAAATGGACTCCCAGTAGCTGACTCAACCAACACAGCAAGTTCTACTGCCCCAGATGGAAATACATCTCTCCCCACACCACCAAATAAGTCACTACCAATAGTCCCCACTTACCCACAAGAGATACGTTCCAAGATTTCCATTGGATGCCAGAAACTGTGGACAGTATCAAACCCTATATACACTATGTTTTTTCTTATACATAAATACCTATGATAAAGTTTAACTTATAAATGAAGCACTGTGAATGAGTAACAATAGCTAACTATAAAACAATAAATATATCAATATACTGTAATAAAAGTTATGTGAACATGGTCTCTCTAAAAATAATATTATTGTACTATACTCACCTTTCTGGTGATGATGTGAGACAATAAAATGCCTATATGGTAAGATGAAGTGAGGTGAATGATGTAGTTATTGTGATGTAAGTGGGAAAATTCCAGAAAGAGCAATTCATAAGTTTTAAATGGGGCATCATTCAGAGTAGCATGATGAAATCTCATGCCATCCTTCTCCATTCTGCCTGGATTGTCATTAGTTACTTAGTAGCTGCCATCTCAGTTATCAAGTGGACTGTCTCGGTATTGCAGTGCTTATGTTCAGGCTACCCTTATTTTAGTTAATAACGGCCCCAAAGAGCAAGAACTACTGTAATTGAATTTGTGCCAACTAGATTTCATTCCAAGCAGCTGTTAAACAAAGACATTTGTATTATTTTCATTAGTTCAATATATTTTCTTCCTTGGTTGCAAAGGGAAATAATTTGTTTGTTTGTGTATAAGCTTAGAGCTAAAGGTTTCTTTTCCTCTCTTCTCCCTTTGGAATAACTAAAGTTGAATGGAAACATAAATGAGGTAGAACTGCTTGCTTTGAACACTTAGATAATATGAGGAGGTCATGGAATTTTTCTATTCCTGCTTATTCCAGTTCACCAAGATAGGAAATCTTGTGGATGGAAAAAAAGAAAAAAAGAAAAAGAGTTATTTTGACTGCAAGGTATCCTGTGTTTTATATTTTAAGGAGCTGAGCTGGGCAGAATACAGTTTCATTCTACAAGAAAATGACAAGTGACTTTTACTGTGTGTCATCTAAAAAATATAGCTAGATATAGTGCAGTGTGGGGATTTCAAATAGGTTTCATCTCAAGTGCTAACTTTGATCAGTTATAGACATCTGCCAGGGACATGGGACCAGGAGTGGCAGCAGATATGTACATATTTGCCATCCTTTGATAAGAATAATGAATTGGTAGTTCAGAGGATCTGTGTTCAAGTTCCAATTTGATTATTTTATTGTGTTGTAACTCAACACAATAAAATGCCTTTGAGAGAGACAGAGAAATATGGAAGAACCAAAGAGAGAGAAAAGGGGAATAAATAATGAAAGGAGAAAGAAAAAAGCTGAGAAAAAGAAACCATACTCAGAAAATAATTTGTGAAATAGTGGTAAAGAAGCACTGGATATTGCATCTTACACTTAATAAATATATGCTAGAATAGAAACTTTCGTCCACAGATTGTGAGGGCTTTGATGTTGAATGACACAGTTGAGTTGGCAGAGTGGTTTTCTATCATCAGTCTCATCTAGTTCTGATAGGAAGACTGTGGAGAAAGAGGTCCTACTGGTAGCATGGCAGAGTGGAAAGAGAACGAAGGAGGCAGTCATAGAGGTCTGGATTTTAATTCTGGCTTTCCACTTAGTTTTCTCATTTTTAAATACAATTAATATAATAAAAGGCAATGTGGAATTGCCACTCCTTTTATCAGGGCTGGTCTTGTGACTGTCCCTAAGCAACAGAAAGCAGAAGTAATATTTACGTGTCTAGAGCCCTACTCTCTATAATGTCTTGGAGCTTCCATCTTCACTGTCTTGAAAGCCTGAGGCCATTATGAGTGAAGAAGATCAGCCTACCCTACAGAAGATTGACAAGCCACAGTAAGAAAAATGGAGTGCCTCAGTCAGCCTCGACTTCCAGATATCTGACTGAGGCTCCCGTGGAAACTCCAGCCCAAGTGGAGCCATCAGATGACAGCAGCCACATGAGCGATGCCAGGTGAGCCTGGGAGAAGAACCACCCTGACTATCAATCCACAGAATTATGAGAAATAATAAACTGTTATTATTTTATACCGTTAAATTTTATAGTATTTTGTTACACCATAATAGACAACTAATACAAGGACAAGGCTCACATTGTAGGATTATAACAAAGACTAAATAATATAATGTATTATGTAAAGAATTCAGTAAAATATGGATACTATTACCACAGTTAATGATATTATTCATGCCCTGGTCACAGGGCTTTTAATTGTGAGGTAATGTAGTAAAAAAATTAAAAGCAAGGGTAAAAACTTTGAAGTCACTGTACCTGGCTCCACCACTCAGGGTGAGACCTCTGGTAAGCTGTTTATCTGTAAAAAATGGGCAGTAATTATACTCACCTGATAAGGTTATTATGTGGATTGGAGATAAGGCATATACATCAATTAGCATAGTGCCTGGAACATAGTAAGCACTTAATAAAGTGGTACTTAAATAGTTTAGTGGTTTTCCATTTAAAATATCAAATTGTTTAATTCCTTTTATGACAGATGTTATTATTGAGTAGAGATTTTATGAGCCCTGAGGCCAGCCTAGTGCTTCATCCCAGTCAAGGACATAGACAAGACAAAGAGCACATAAGGTCTTGCAGTGAAGAAGTCGACAACACATACAGGTGAATTTACAGCATCATATACAGGGTCACTTACCACCAGATGGCTCAAAAGACAGGCATGGGCAGATGGAATTTTCTAGAGATCAGTCATGACTAGGTGTTTGTGGTTTAAATGAGTAAAAGCAACAGATAAAGCAATGCGTTAAACTAAGTAAAGGAGTTGCATCACTCAATGAGTTACGAACAGTCTATCTGAGGTCAAACAAAGGCTGTTGACTCTATGCCTTCTTCTCAAGCACAATTCCAGTCATGTGCTGCTAAGAGTTAGTCACTGTTGGGTACTTTCTCAGTCCAGGTTGTCCAAAAAGCAGATGACAAGATGGGAATAAATTTGCAAGGATGTTATTAGGGAAATACTTGTGTGAGAGAAAATGGGAGAGAATACAGACAATACTGGAGAGCCATCAAACCATGGTGCGAATTAGACCTCGAGAAATGGAGAAAGAGAAGGTTCTGTAAAAAGTGTTTTAGACAATCATGGCCTCCGAGGAAGTTTTGATAAAGTCTTTCAGAGAGTTCTTGAGTCAAAGGTGTCCATCAGAGAAGTCCCACATCTCCCAATGATGGCTGTACCATAGGATCCCTGCCAAGCTCAGTTTTTGGCTGGAAGCACCCATAGAAAGTATGGCCTCAGTACATATGTGGCCTCAGTACATATGTGGCAATAGACTTCTGAGCAAGGTACTTGGGGCACAGGTGCTACATCCACCAGGAACTCATTAATATTCTGGCAAACTTACCAGTGTGTTTTAGTTGTAAACATAAGGATGATATACAAGTGATGAAGCTACTCTGTGACCTGTTCTTAGTCTCATTAAAGGCAAGAAGGTTTCAGAGACTTGAAGTGGTTGGTCTCTGTTCTGAGACACTGGTTTTACTACTTTTGCAAAAAGACATGCAAAAAGCAACATGTCTTTTTGCATAACTGATAGACAAAAATCTGCCCAGCATTGGTTGAGTAGAGTGTGAAAAAGGTATCAGTAAAACTGAAATAGATCCTCTGACATCTCTGCTAACAAGAATAACTGCTTCTCCACAGAGAGACCTGAAAAGAGGCTGAATAGATGTCTGAAATCAAAGAATCTTTATCATCATTCATATTTCAAAGAATGCTATTTCATTATGATATGTATGAAGATTTAGATCTCCAAAAGCAATCATAGTTACCAAGTTCCCTAAATGAAATTATGTAATATATTAATATTTACAACACAAACCCGTTTGCAATTTCACCAAGCAAGTATATTCACCTCTCTTTCTTTCTCTATTTTTAAATACTTCCCTTTCAGTTCAAGTGAAATGTTTTCCAATAGCCAGCTAAAAGCTGTGAAAACACACATGACAATTTCTAGAGTACGCTATCGTGATATTTCTAAGCTCAATATTTTGTTCCTGTAAGTATTTATCAAGAACTTATGTGTTCGGGCCCTTCCTTTAGTTACAAGGGGAAATAAAGAAGACCAAGCCAGAGTTAATATCCTCAGGAAATTTCCAATGCCAATGAGACTCCTTAAGGTCAGAAAAAAGAATCTGTTAATCTCTAGAACTGTCACATGCTATTGTACAGGTTGTCTGCTGTCCAAAGTTCTCCAGCCAAGAAAATGACTGGAGTTCTGAAATCATCCATCCTTTGCTCATCGAGGTATGCAACCTGACATGAAACTATGTCTTCCCAGAGAAAAGGGTTCATTTTTCTAAATAGTACGAAGGCTGATGGGTGTGGTGGCTCACGCCTGTAATCCCAGCACTCTGGGAGGCCAAGGCAGGCAGATCACGAGGTCAGGAGTTCGAGACCAGCCTGACCAACATGGTGAAACCCTGTTTCTACTAAAAATACAAAAATTAGCCAGGCCTGGTGGTGCATGCTTGTAATCCCAGCAACTCAGGATGCTGAGGCAGGAGAATCTCTTGAACCCAGGAGGCGGAAGTTGCACTGAGCTGAGATCACACCACTGCACACCAGCCTGGGTAAAAGAGCAAGACTCCATCTCAAAAATAAATAAATAAAATAAATTAAAATAAATAGTACAAAGATACCACATGACTAATAGTACCCTGAAAATAGCTCTGAATCCTAAGTGTACTCAGACTGTAGCACCTAGTTGAAACTGAAGTTCAATGAAGCAATAATACATCAAAAAATGCAAACTCTATTCCATTCTTCTCATGCAAAGTACAGAAAATAGTTTGTCTTAGAGATCAGAATATGAATAGATTGCCATAGGCTATATCATCCTTGGAAGACTGTGTAACAGAATCAATTCTCAAATATACACATGGATGATTCACAATAAAGATAATTGAAAAGGTCAGAGCAAACAATCTTGTGGGCTTTGAATGGCAATTGGATGATTTTGGGGACTCAGCAAAATTACTTTTGTAGTGTATTTTGCTCATGCTGGTATTCAAGAAGGTCTGTATTGCTCTAATACTCATTGACTGGTAGCCAGAAAGGCAAACCCTAGATTAGGAAGATGAAGCTTATCTGGGAAAAAATGCTGGTGGAAAATCAATCTACCAAAGGGATAAACCACCGACTAATAATCACATCTAATAAAATAGCAAATAAAAATATGTTTGCCAGAACTCCAGAAGCAGGCTGACTGGCTAAGTTGAACTGCTCTCCAAAAGAGAAGCAGGTACAGCTGGAGACTGAATGCAGTAGCTCTCGTAGGGGGACAGATATAAGACAGCAAAGCCTGCACAGTGACAATGGTAGATATGGCAAAAGCAATATCCTCATGCTGGCAAATCCTAACCAAGGAGTCAGAAATGGAACCAAATACAATGTAAGTGGTTGGTCATCACCTGACCATGTTCACTGTTTCTGTACAATCTAGAAGGAAGTAAACTTGAGGGACCTTGTAGGACATGGATAAAAACTTTGGCTTTTCTTGAGGATGAGATTGGAAGCCATCAGGAGAGTGCTACAAACTGGACTCAAAATACTAAAAAGTCCTCTGGCTGCTCCATTAACATTTGACTAATAGGGCAAGAAGAGGTATGTTATTTAAAGGCTGCTTCAATAATCCAGATGAGAGCTGTCAGTGGCTCGGACCAGGGTAGTGACAACAGAGGCGGTTGGAAGTACCACATATGAACATGGTATATTAGGCATAATGCCAATATAAATGGATTTATTTTCAATGAATTTACATGTAATTGTAGTTCTGAAACCACCCGTCTGTATTCTCCTGCTATCATCTCCATTTTCCCACTCCTCATAACTGAAGAGGGTTATCCTTGCCTGAAAACGTCTTACCTGAACCCTCAAAAATAATAGTTGGTTTTTAATGCTTACAAAAAGAGCCAATGTAAACCAACCTTTAACAAAAAATAGATGGGAAGAGGAGTATTTTTGAAGAGTGAAGTGAAAGAAACAAATGAAAAGAAACTGACACTGCTCTGCATTACACTGTCCAAACCACTTTTGAGGGATACTTTCAGATTATATAATTTTTAAGAAGATTTATTGATTGTCAAATTGGTTTTTATTATGTTGCATAAAATCATTCTATTCAAAATTATTTTCCAAATATAATTGTTCTTATAATGTATATCCATGTAAAAGCAAATAAAACTGTATTGTATTATTATAAAATGACACATTAATTATTGATATAAACAAAAAAGCAAAAATAAGTAGAATAATTATTTTTACATAGATTATCAATTTACTTAAATCAGTTTCTTAGTCATATCTATTGCTAATGATGTGTTGAAGGTATTTTTCTTAAGGTCTTTTTTTGATACGCCCTTATTATTTTTAATTTTTTAAATAAAATTACATGTTCACCTTCAGTGTTCCATTCTATATTTGATGTATTTAAAATTATTTACACCTTCCATTTACTCTTCTCTGTAGACCATAACATTTTTAGTGGAGAAAATCTCTCTCTACAAAAGTTGAGGTATCTACTAAGCACACAGCAAGTTCTAGTAAATGGATATAATTCTCATTCTCATGTTTTCATCCTATTGATGCATAAATATTTCAGAACAAATATTTGTATGGGTACTGCCCTTTTGCTTTCATTGATACTTTTCTTCAATGAATAATTATCAAATATTTCTGATTATTTCTGATTATGTTTATCCTCTATGATTATTCGGTATACTTTGTCAACTTTAGATATTGTAGCTTTCTAGGCCTTTGCAATTTCCTGTCATCCTAGCAGAGAAGCTAAGTTTTTCCAATGAATAAAAAAAGTCACCAAAGTATTCTTGCCAGTGTCAACATATTCAAAAGTGTAATTACCAAATTTCTCAGCGAAATCTGTTACACCCAGTGCTTCTCAAATTTTGATGTGAATACAAATGCCCCAGAAATCCTATGAAAATGAAGATTCTGATTCAGTAGGTGTGAGGTGGAAAAGAGTCTGCATTTCTACCAAGTTCCCAGGTGATGCTAATGTTACCCGGGACCACACTTTAAATGGCAAAGTTACAATGTTGGCTTTTGCTCTTGTATTTATACAGTTATTCTTTTCCTTTTTGAAAGAACAATTTTAGTGCCTTCTCATTTGCTTGCTAAGTACTTCCAAAGCTGCAGATTTTTTTAAATTGATGTGTTAAATATTTTGATTGACGATTTTCAACTAATTTTGAAGAAAATGCAACCAAAACTTAAGACTTACTTTAAAAATTTTTACTCCCATTACCATCATAAAGCATTTAGTTTGTTTTAAAGAGTAGCTCATCCCAAATTCAAAGGTTTCAAAACTCCGAGGCTAAGAGAGGTAAGCACATATTGCCAATGTGCCAAAATACCAGAGCAGTTTTTAAAACGTAATAATATCTTCTCAAAACAAAGTTGCAGTTTTTACTCTCAGTAAATTTATATGACAACATTTAGTATTTTTATATCTACAGCTTCCATTTTTACTGGTAGATAGCATAGATTTAGATGTAATTATAAATTATGTATGAACTATATCAAAATCCAAGTACGTTTCTGCTCCATGGCCTATTAATTTAATAAGAACGTTATTTTCACGAATACACTGTACTCTACTAAAATCTGTACTCATATTTTTTCCAAAAACAAATATTTTCTATTAAATGTTAATATATTTAATTAAAATTATAACAATAGCATTCACAATATTGTCAAATGTTGTAACTTTGACAGAATGATTGTCATTCCATTAATTGAGACTTCAAAGGATCAACTATTACTAAACTTAATTCTTTTTTTTTTTTTTTTTTTTGAGACAGAGTCTTGCTCTGTCACCCAGGCTGGAGTGCAGTGGTGCGATCTTGGCTGACTGCAAGCTCCACCTCCCGGGTTCATGCCATTCTCCTGCCTCAGCCTCCCGAGTAACTGGGACTACAGGCGCCCACCACCACGCCCAGGTAATTTTTTGTATTTTTAGTAGAGATGGGGTTTCACTGTGTTAGCCAGGATGGTCTCGAACTCCTGACCTCGTGATTAATTCATTTTTAACTTGAAGCATTTGCTGATATTGAGAAAAATAAAGTGGCATCATTTCAATCTTTGCAAAGTATTTCTGCTAATGAAGTAATCATATTGACAGTTATTTCTTTGCTTTTAGTATGTTCACAGGGAAAGTTGGAATCAATAATGAAATAATGTAATGTAGTCATCTGATCTAGATGAAAAGTCATGTTTCACAGAATGAGCTATAAATGCACTTTCTGCAGCTGTATGTGTTAACATTATTGTGACTAGGATAGGATAGTTTTCTTAAAAGCAACCATTAACATTTGAAGTAGATCCTGATGCTTTCTTACTACATTTATGACTCTGGCTTATCAAAATAATCCCTTGTATTAGTCTGTTTACACACTGCTACAAAGAACTGCCAACTGGGTAATTTACAAAGGAAAGAGGTTTAATCGACTCACCGTTCAGCATGAGGTTTAGTTGACTCACAGTTCAGCATGGCTGGGGAAGCCTCAGGAAACTTACAATCAAAGCTGAAGGTGAAGGGGAAAGGGAAGCAAGGCACCCTCTTCACAAGGTGGCAGGAAGGAGAATGAATACAGGAGCAGCTACCAAACACTTATACAACCATCAGAACTGGTGAGAACTCATTCACTATCACAAGAGCAGCGTGGGGGAGAATGCCCTCATGATTCAATTACCTCCACCTGATCTGCCTCCTGACATGTGGGAATTATGGGGATTGTGGGGATTACAATTCAAGAGATTTTGGGTGGAGCACGGCCAAACCATATCATCCCCTTAATGGATAATAATTGTCAACAAATATCTTACTCGAGTTTCACATTCACTAAGTTTTTAAGAAATAAAAATCTATATTTAGTTTCTTATTAAATATACATTATTCTTTTTGCTTTAACTAATTGCTGCCAAGAATTCATTGAAAACAATTTTTAAAAGCATAAATAGTAAAATAAATAAATTGCTCTAGAGTTACCATTAAATAGATGACAAAAATCATTGTAGCATCAGCATTCCAACTACTCTCTATTTCCCTACATATTGCACATATATCTAGCCTATAAGTTTGCATGGTTCCCACTGTCTGCAACCATGATCTGGTGCTTTATTTATCTAGCATCCCAAGGCAGGACCACGGCAATTCACCAAGTGGCCAGCAGAGATAGCAACAAAACAACAGTTCTCCCATCAACACCTAAAAGTAGATGTTAGTTATCTCTAGCTTCTCCGAAAGGAGTCTACTTTATTTCACCAACAAGAATGCTTAATGCTGTCAATGACAGGAAGGATTTAGGGTGTTAGTTACTTGCATTTTCAAAGGGCCAGAGTAGAGAAATGTGGCGTCACTAGTTCATTTTTTACATTAACTACATGTTAAAGTGAAACCTCTATTCACTGCACATGTAACTCACACTTGGCATGGCAGAAGATGGAAACAGAAATGAAATCAACCAAATGCACACTGCTTATTTCAATGCAGCTGTCAATATAACACTATGCTTAAAAAATGAAAAATCTAAGAAAAGTGCTAAAGCAAACTGGGTACTATGATTATAGTCATAAACCAGAAGTACCTCAGGCAAAGCAAGAGGTAGAGTCTTTGTAATTATACTGTGAAGTACTATCCTTGCTGTAAGAAAAACAATCTCTCAACTTATTAGGGCAGTTAGGAAAATGTTTCTCTTGCGCATAAAGGATGTAGATGGGAGGCAGTTATCTTTGCTTATAGGACAAATTTGGCCAGCAGACATATTTTGTTGGCTTACACAGAGTTGTTTTTGACTTGAATTACTTGCAAAAAATTAAATTGGAAGATTTCACATAGAATTGTGACTTCTCTTGAAAAAAAATGCAAGATCTGACAACTCTAAGCTTGAATTACCACATACTGAAAATCAGCTATAGTGTCACAGAGCCACATTATTTTATAAACTCAAAGGGCACCACTTAGCTTGTATCCTAAGTGAAATTAATACAATGGAATTGTACCTATGGTATATAAATATGCCAACACCTTGGAATTGAGCAACTGCTAGTGCTCTGAGGTCTAAGAATGATACCTTTAGAAGAAATAGGTAGTCTTCGGTTTGCCACAATTCCTACCCTACCTAATTAATTCATTTCATTGCCTGGTCAAGTAAGCAATAGAATTTGTTGCTTTTGGTTTAGACTACAGTCTTCTTAAAAATCATTTCTTTTTTAAAGGTAAGAATTCCTCTCTGTCTGATTTTATAGTTAGTTCCTGGACAACCAGGTGCATCTTAAACTCCCACTTCTGGAAAATACTCAAACCAACATGCATCGTTGTGTAGGTTTTGAGTGATAAAGCCACTCATACCCTATTACTCTTTGACACTTTATTCTGTGGAACCAGAGAGGCAGGAGCCACAGATTTTGTTTTGCTGGAGTCCCCAGAGCCATTATTCTAAATATTATTTTAAAGCAAATAATTTAAACATTGGCTCATGTGAGTAGATCCTTGTGGGTAGAACATACCATGGATGGCCTGAAACAGACCAGATACTGGAAGGAAATAGTGGTCCCAGAGTGAGATGGGTGTGAGAGAAGATAGACAGAGTTAGGAACAGAAAATATTCCACAGAACCCCTCCCCACCCAAATCAACCCTTATTCCTCAAAAACTAAGTGTCTTAGATGCTTTCCACTATAGGAAAAAACTTCATTTCATATTTTTCCCCTTTTGTATTGTAGTTTCCCTCAGGTACTCTAATCTTTCTGTAAAGTTGGTTACACCCAATGAGGTATGCACTGTACTGTTTTAGGCAACAAAGGGAAGAGAGAGGAAAGAATAGTGTGATTTCCTGGTGCCCAAGAGGAGAGCTAAGCAGACTACTGTGCATGAGAGATCCAAGTCGTGTGTCCAGCAGGGTGACATGGCAAAACACCTGATCCATGGGACCGCAGTTTCGTGAATAATTCATCACTCAAAAGAATATAAAACTAATTCTTCTCTACTGAATGTAAGAGAGTGGAGATAGAATAGACAGTAGAAACATACATACACATGCACACATATGTGTGTATATATACACACACATTATATATACACACATATATTATAATATATATATATAGAGAGAGAGGGAGACAGAGTTTGAATTTCACATAATTCCTTCTGAATGAAAGAACTGATTAAAACCTGCTGGAGTATTTATATTTTCCTTGCAAAATTTCTGGAGACTAAAAAATTGCACCTTGCATCGTCCAACACCTTCATAACGAATAAGTGACATTTTATGCTAAAGTTTTTTTTTTGAGACAGAGCCTCACTCTGTCACCCAGGCTGGAGTACAGTGGCAGGATCTCAGCTCACTGTAACCTCCGCTTCCCGGGTTCAAGTGATTCTCCTGCCTCAGCCTCCCAAGTAGCTGGGACTACAGACACATACCATCACACCTGGCTAATATTTGTATTTTTGGTGAGACGGGGTTTCACTACATTAGCCAGGCAGGTCTCAAACTCCTGACCTCATGATCCACCCTCCTCAGCCTCCCAAAGTGCTTGGATTATAGGAGTGAGCCACTGGGCCCAGCATAGGCTAAAGTTTTGACACCATAAGCATGATAGCAGTCATTCCCATTGCCAGTTTAAATGTACACCCTTGTTTAAAAGGCTAGAATGCATCTTAGCGGAGAAGGTATGTTGAATAATGTCAATACACAGCTTGTTAAAACTGACAATGGATCCTCAGAAGGTGTCAAACAGGAGCAGAACACAGCCTTTATCCTGCCCCAGGTTGCTTAAAGCTGAAGTGTGGTAAATTGGGCATGTCTAAAATGGAACTGTCATGCTTAGAAGGTCTAATATTGAATCTTTCCCTACAGATCTCAAACAGACTAATATATCTGGGCACTTGAACTTTTCTTGGGTTATAAAGCACCTGAAAAATAATACTTATTAGAGTTACTAAAAATGCCCTGTGAGACAAAGGAGCAAGTAAAATTATTACATGACAAATTATGTCCTTCTACAAATATCCATATACTTCTAGACAATTTCCTTTCACCGTTTAATTCCAGGGATGCAAATAAGGCAAATAAGTTTCTCTTTGAAGATTACCTTCCTTCCCTGATGCTTCATGATGGCTGTCTTTTTTATGTTCTTGAGAAAAAGTGTTACTTTGCTGTCACCCAGGCTGAAGTGCAGTGACATAATCATAGCTCACTGCAGCTTTGACCTCTTGAGCTTCAGTGATCTCCCACCTCAGCCTCCTGAGTAGCTAGGAATACAGGCACACACCACCATAGCTGGCTAATTTTTTATTTTTATTTTGTAGACATAGTGTCTCAGCAGGTTGCCCAGACTGAACTCAAACTCCTGGCTCCCTGCAATTCTCCCACCTCAGCCTCCTCAAAGGGCTGGGATTATAGGCATGAGCCACTGTGCCTGGCCATTATGGCTGTCTTGAGCGCTGAGTTGAAAAGGCATCTGAGGCCATTTCTAGGCTAAAGCTAGAGTATCACAATCCAGGCTGACCAAGGAGGTCTGGGTAAATGCTGTCAGCACCAAGTCCAGGTGCTGGCTGTGGCCTGAACTTCTGGATATGGCACTGACCTACACTATCTGTCTCTGTTTGAGGTCATGTTCAGTATAGTTAATAAGTTAAAATTTTGTGGATTTGCAGGGAAAGGTTTATTACTGAACTAAATTCATCTTCCAGTCTGATGATATTACAGCATAGAAAAAATAACTCTAATGAAATCAGGATAGAAGAGTCAAGACTGTACATTAAAAGGAACCTAACAGTGTATCCTGAGTAAGGGAGATATAAAAACAATAAAATAAAACATCAAAACAAAGAAGACAGCAGGTAATGAATTTGAAGCAAATGATTGATCACAGTGGTTAAGGAAATAGCAAGAGAGTTCAAGGGCCAGAATCTGGAGAAAGTCTATGAGATAAGAATATACAGAGGAAAGGAGCCCTTTTTCTATGCCTAAAGTTGAAGCTGTGAATGGAGAGAAAGCTATTCAAGGTGAAAGACCAAGTTGGACTCTCCAAATATTGCTAATAAAAGATAACTAAAATGGATTTGACTGACAATTGCAGAGAAGTGTCTGGTACCCAGTGTGCCAAATATTATGTAAAAAGGAGGCTGGGTGTGGTGGTCATGCCTGTAATCCCAGCACTTTGGGAAGCCAAGGCGGGTGGATCACTTGAGCTCAGGGGTTTGAGACTAGCCTGGCCAACATGGTGAAACCCCATCTCCACTAAAAGTACAAAAATTAGCTGGGCGTGGTGGTGGGCACCTGCAGTCCCAGCTACTTGGGAGGCTGAGGCAGGATAATTGCTTGAACCTGGGAGGTGGAGGTTGCAGTGAGCCAAGATCGCACCACTGCCCTCCAGCCTGGGTGACAGAGTGAGACTCTGTCTTAAAAAAAAAAAAGGAAAAGTAAAAGTGTAGGTATGCTACATACAACAAAATAAGAACTTATATGATTTATAGGACATTAAATAAAATAGGTTAACTACAGATAAATATGCACTGCCATGTATTTTCTTCTTTATCCAACCTTAAACATGTCTACAACAGGAGTTCTTAAAGGTAAATGAGTTGAAAACAATGTACTGAATAATGCCCGCCTATCCCCTCCCCTCACCCCCTGGAAATAGATTCTGTCTTAGAGCCTGGAGAGGAAGTGCAGCCCTGCCAATATCTTATCACTCAGTGAAACTCATTTTGGACTTGACCTCTAGATAATAGATATGTGTCATTTATAAGTCACCACATTTGTAGTAATGTATTACAGCAACAATAGCAAACAAATACACTCTGCAAACTAATAACATTGTTATTGGTTAAATGGAATGTTTATTTTCAATAAGAGATAAAGAATCTGACATAATTTCCTGTACTTGCATAGCACGAAGTGGAAATAGATTCAAATTTATTTTGTCTTAAGTTTCCTGGAGACTGGGAGACAGGGGTATATATTTTTTAATGAACTCATATGGCTAAACACAAAGACACGTCCTGAGTGTACTCTTTAAATATTCAACATCACCATTGTTCAAACCTTCAAGATTCCAGGGCCTATACTAAAAATGTAGGAATTGGATGAGGAAAATGTCCTCGGAGGGAATTTAAAGGAAGAGAATACTCATAAAAGATGACACGGGCGGAGAGTAGACTTGAAAGTTCAGCCCCAATGCACAGGAGGGTGCTGAGAATGAGAGAAAGCACTTGCTAGAAACTTCCAAAGCAGAAATATTTGCCGTAAAGGAAAGGTAGGTGAGAATCATGTATCTAATTAAAAAAAAAAAAAATTAAAGAGCATCTCTGAAATCTACCTGGAAAGACATTTCTACCTCAGATGGTTTGTAATCAAGTTTCCTTGTATTTCTTATGCCTATTTTATTCAACCTGGAGACCATTTTTGCTCTTCTAGATTTTACAACCCACTTAGCTCACCTTGTGTACTCAGAAAAATAGTCTCACTTCATGCTGAGCATGTAGGTTGGATATCAGTTCTACTTTTCAGGTGAATGGTAAGAATTTTAGGAGTTCGATGAGAAAGTACAGTGACTGGTGAATTCTAACTCCCTAAACAACTAAGCAAGCAATGAATTGCACCTCCAAAATGATTGATTGAGCCCTGGATCAAAGAAAGGGTGTGTGTCTTTATGTGTATCGTAAAAGAGGTTGGTAAGGAGATAACTGAGTTGGGAAAGACTGAATTTCTTGTAATGCGCTCTGTATGTTTTTTTTGACAGATCTCATCTTGATTGAAGAGGCTGCATGTCTCTGGAAAGCACCACCTCATTCTGCGTTGAGGAATAATTTTGTGCCTGTAGTCAAGCTAACACCCCACCCACCCACCCACTGCAACTCCTCACACACACACGCTGAGTTAGAAAAACATGCGCATCCCTGCTTCATTATTCAACCTCAGTGATATCTATGGCTTTCTCTTCGAATACTCTGTCGACGAATCACTGACCTGCCGGCAGACAGCAGTTGATTTGTTACACAATTCAAAGCCCAGATCTCTGGAGATTAGAGATTGCTGGGAATACTAGTGTAGTTATTAGTTAGCACCAAAATGTCCACGATTTCATAACTGGTGTTTCAGAACTGCCACCCCACCTCTGTTTCATTATATAACCCTAGAACAGCAAACAGACAGTGCTATGGGATGAGGGAAAAGGGAGACTAAAACAACGTTTCAGAAATGCCAGTAATTCCCCGGCCACTCTCATGATTTGTACCAATGTCATGCACCATTGGTACAATTATTTATATAGTGTTAACCCTTAAATTGACTCACTGTTTTTATTTGGTCTCATCCTAACCAGATAATAACCACAACAGCATAGATTTAAAGGATGAATAACATTTTCAATGCTCATTAAAATATATCCATAACTGACACAATAAAAAACTTGTCCACATACAACCTTAAAGCATCTTACGTGCCTTATAAGTCACACTTTGGGAAATACTTAACTGAAATCAGTTTCAGCTCAGGCTTCTAGGATTTCAGACTCAGTCCAAAATATGCAAGCTTAAGATGGATGAAAAGGAAAGAGTGGGAAATTATCATTACAGACTCCCTCCTAAATAAACCATTGTTTCACTCCATTTTCCCACATGCTTATTACTAGTAGATAACATTCAAGTACCAGCAGCTGTTAGAAGAAACTAAAAGGGAAAGAAATAGGCATTAAAAAAGAAAGGAAAACATGAATCTGACAACTGAAATGGAATCTGCTTGGTTTTCCACTATTCCTGTATGTTGTGGGTTGAAAGGCTAATAGCAAAATATTGTGATTTTTAAAACGTCATAATTATAGGATCTTGAATCATGTTGTCATCGCTCCATGCTTTTGCCTTTGTCTCTCTTTTAATCTCCTTAATGCACCATAATTATGTCTTCAGTGTGGGTCAATTATATTTGAACTAGAAAACAAATTACCATCATTACCTCTGATTATTCTTCTCTTTTCTTTGATCCTATTTTGTGCAGCAATCAGAAATTTTGTGTTCATTCAGCCCTTCTCTTCCCCAGTTGCCTTGTTGGCGGAGCTGAAATACAGAAGAAAATAATCCCTCTGCCATTTCCAGTGTTATCTTTTCCCTTCATCCCACTCTTCAAACATTTTTGGGGCCTGCACACTACCAGAATATGTTCAAATGATCTTATTACCAAAGTAGCTCTTGGCTAAGATGGCCTTTTAGTCACAGTGCCCCTTTAATCCTTTTCTTCACCTCCCTAACTATATTTACAAAATCCAAATTAGTACACAAAGGCTCATTCAAATTGCATTAATATAATAAAAAGCTACTGTATCCTAGTGTCAATAACCCTGAGATTAATAGTCCCCAAGACTTATGTGACACAGAAAATTAACAAGGCTGGCTTGACCAATGATCCATGAATTATGACGGGCTCTCCACTGTGATTACAAATATTAATGCAATTAGCATTTATTTTAGTTGAAAATAAAAAGGTAAGAATGGGGATGACAGAAATTATACTCAAGAAATAGAGGCCTGGTGGCTCAAGCCTGTAATCCCAGCACTTTGGGAGGCTGAGGTGGGTGGATCACGAGGTCAGGAGATGGATACCATCCTGGCTAACACAGTGAAACCCCGTCTCTACTAAAAAATACAAAAAATTAGCCGGGCGTGGTGGCGGGCACCTGTAGTCCCAGCTACTGGGTAGGCTGAGGCAGGAGAATGGCGTGAACCCGGGAGATGGAGCTTGCAGTGAACCGAGATGGTGCCACTGCACTCCAGCCTGGGGGACAGAGCAAGATTCCGTCCCAAAAAAAAAGGAATAGAAATATTCAGGTTTCCTTAATCAAGTTTTCTGGACAGGTGTCGAGTGAAACCAAGAGGCAAGGTGATGTGTTTGCTTTCTCTTTACCAAGAAGGAGCATAAACAAGGGCTGGAGGAGCATCAGTGACTCATTCTTTTGAGAAGTCTTCCCAGTTATGGGGCATGAAGCATCATGATGATATATCTTGCCCCATATTGACAAGCTGATTTCCCAGAAATCCCCATAACAAATTGGAAACACATCCTTAACGCCAAGCCATTGATATTTGATATTTGGATTTGTTGTGCAGCAAAATGGAAGTGGGAAATGGGGTTTTACAGGAGCAATGTCCTCTAACTCATGCTGGCTGGAGCCCTGTATTTAAATCAAAACCTTCACTCCTGCCACATTTTACTTCCACTTCCGCATGTTATGAGGTGCTTTCCTTCTGCTGTTTATTCCCCTTCATTTCTGGTAGCCCAGAATCTGCACTGGAGAACAGGGGAAAAATCTAAGAAATATAGTCCACTGTAGCACCTACTCAGCAAATAATACAATAAGTACTTATTACTTGCAACTCAACAAATAAATCCCTGGTGTGTTGCAGGTGCCAGGGTACAAGACTCCTCTGCCTTTGTTCAATGTAACTGTTAGGTTTGGGGCAGGGGGTAGGAGGACTGTGAGGCTGGAATGAAACAGAAATACTTTACATTTCAGATGAAAAATAATCCCTCTTTAATGATTGAGTCATGAGAGAGGGAACACGCTACAATTCAGCCCACACTAGAATTCTCATACTGCCTTGTTCCAGCTGAGTGACTTTGAGATCACATAAACTCTACGCATATGTTGGTCCCTGCTCTGGCTACCTCACAGGGCTTCTGTGAGGATGCTCCTAAGTAATGCATAGAAAATGGTTAACATTAAGATATTGTGTACAATAAAATATTGTGCACTGAGGTTGAATAAATATTGTGCTTAAATAACATGATCAGCCTATTCCGCCTCACTTTAGGTGGAAGAAGGAGGAAAGCTCTACTGTGTATTACATGCATGTGACACTCAGATAGGAGATTTTCTCATTTAAACCTTATAATATGTAAATGAGCATAAAATTAATATCCTGATTTTGAAGCTAAAGAAAATGAAGCTCCAAAAAGATTGGTAATCCGCCCTCTTTTGTATATTTAATGTACTGATTCATTCAACAAATATTAGGTGTTATTGTTCTAGGATACAGGTTGGCTATAAACTATACCTCACAGGCAAAATCCTATTAAACATCTGTTTTTGCAAATAAAATGGAGCAAATAAAGTTTTATTGGAACACAGTCACACCCATACTATGGTTGTTTCACACTACATTGGCGAAGTTGAATAACTATAAGAGAAATCATATGGCCTACAAAGCAAATAAAATATGTACTCTCTGGGCTTTTACAGAAAAAAAATAAATGCTAATCACTCTTCTAGGAGCTTGGGATACAGCAGTAATGAAAATACGAGGAAAATTCCCTGCTCTTGTGGTGCTTACATTTTAGTGGAGGGCAACAGTCAATGTAATGCACTTAATTTAAAAGTTAATCATTTTCTCGAAGTTCTGGAGGCCAGAAGTCTGAAATCAAAGTCAGCAGGACCACACTCACTAGGAAGGCTCTGAGGGAACCTCCTTCCTTGCCTCTTCCAGCCTGCAGTGGCTCCAGGCATTTCTTGCATAACTCGAATGTTTATTGTGTTTCTTCTCCCCTGTCTCTCATAAGGACATTTGTCATTGGATTCATGGCTCGCCCAGATAATCCAGGATGATCTCATCTCAAAATCCTTTGTTATATCTGCAAAGTCTCTTTTTCCAAATAAAGTCACTTTCACGGGTTCCAGATAGAAATATTTGGGATGGACACCATTCCGTCCTCTGGGGTAGCAGAAGTCTGGAAGGTTTGTTTTATTTTATTTATTTATTTATTTATTTATTGAGACAAGGTCTCCTCATTCTCTCACTCAGGCTGGAGCACAGTGGTGTGATTAGGGCTTACTGTAGCCTCAATCTCCAGGGCTCAAGTGATCCTCCTACCTCAGTCTCCCGAGTACCTGAGACTACAGGCATGTGCCACCATGCCCAGCTAATTTTTTTATTTTTTGTAGTGATGGGTTCTCGCTATGTCATCTAGGCAGGTCTCAAACTGCTGGGCTCAAGAGATCCTCTCGCCTCATCCTCTCAAAGTGCTGGGATTACAGGCATAAGCCACCATGCTCAGCCTAAGTTTTGTTTTAGACATACTAAATATGAGACTTCTCTTAGTTAACTTAGTGGAGATGTTGAGTAGACAACATATGGACCTGGAATTCAATCACACGATGGTAGAAACCAAGAGTCCCAACCATATTTTTTCTTTACGCATGCTTGCTCAGTTATTATGTGGTCTCCCATTCACAGAAACAACTAGTAAAATGACCCTTGATATGCGGTAATATGACCTGCCTATGCCATTCCCAATGTTGATGTCCTTGGGTATAACAAAAACAGGCCCCTCCTTTCTCCTTTAAAAGACGGTGTGGACTTGACTGAGCAAGACAAGATTCTTAGGGGTAGGAGGAAAGTGGCATTGTTTATTTCCCTTTGGTGATTATATCAAGCTTAGCAAAGCCCAGAAGACACTATAAATGCAATGGTTTGATTGTTCCTGGTTCCCACCTTGTGAAACACCACGAACATTTACAAGCTGGGGTTAAGGGTCTACCAATAGTTTGGAAGAGCAACTTTCTCTACCCCACAGAGAATACATGGCTTTGCTAGCAGCATTTTCTAACCCATGGAGATAACTAACTGACAAGAAATCTGAGCATTAGGTCACTTGATACTGAGCCAACATAGAAATTCTGCCAAATCAAAAACTTCAAAGCTCAATATATTAATGAGCTTCTGGAGTCTCTGAAGACCTCTTACTGGCCAGAGAAAAGATCTATCGAATTATCTTCTCTTTAATTTAAAGTGAAAATTGATGCTTTCTGGGTGTCAGGTATAATCATCTTAATTTATTGTGGAATATGTAAGGGACCGCTGAAAGTACGAGTGATCCAATTATAGGTTTAAATGACTTTGAGGTTCCTTGTTTCCCCAGTCTTATTCATGAATAAGTCTTATTCTTATTCATTCTTTTCACTTTCAGACAATCAAGAGTTATTTATATAGGTTTGGGGCTTATTGATATAGCTAAAAAGCCCCCAGAGGTAGAATTCCAACTGTTTACTGAAAAACACTGAATTTGATATATCAAAAATCTAATTTAAATATTAGCAATGGACTCAAAGCTACTCTTAATAAGTAACAAAAGAATGAATCACTTGGGACAGAATAACCCCATGGAAGGATGATCAAATGTGGCTCCTTCCTCCAAAAGGTTTCTGGCTCCATTTTCCAGAATCTGCAGGGATAGAAAATATCCTCATCCAATGGTGTGTTCAGTGACATACATGAGTTTGTAACATCCCTAAGCTCCTATCAGATAGGAAACATTAGGAAATCATTGAAAAGCCTGGTTTATTTTCTCAATCTGGGCAACAAAGGTGCATTGAATCTGCTCTGCCACCTTATTCTTCCAGAACAGAAATGAATACAATTGAGAGGACTCAGAAAGGTTAGGCATAAGAGAAAGAGGGCAAAGTAACACGTCCAGCCCCATAAGTATGACTCCTTGTTCTAAGGGAGATACTATTGCGCAATCGTTGAAAGAATAGGCATGTGCATTAGAAGAGCAGTTGTGAACAAGTATGTGTTCTGTTATTTGCCTCTTCTGTGACTTTAGACAGTTATTCAACCTTTCTAAGCCTCATGTCTTCAAGGGATAAAACATACTGCATATCTCATAAGGCCTTTGTGAGGGCTAAATGTAAAGAATATATCACCCAGCACAAAGTAATTGATTTTAATTGCAGCTACAATAATTATTATCTGAATAATAAAAGCAGGGCTGTAGTTAGGTGCTGACAATTCCAAACTCTTCTGTGTGAGCCAAATATCCATTGATTAATTCTCAGACCCAGTCACCCCAAACAAGGGACTTTGATGAAAGGCCAAATCTTCTGAGAGTGTGATCTGAAGTTTATTCTCCTATTAGTGAAAGTGGGAAAGTTGTTTTTCTTCATTTTTATGATTTGGCTGAGATCTAAAGGCCTTGGGGCACCTGGCACAGAGAACTCAAAGTTATTATTGAAAACTGAAAATTTTGATGAACCTAATAGCCAGAGGCAGATCAAGTCCACATGGCATGAAAGTAGGGCAATGAGAAAAGCAGGGTTGTGATAACAGTCAAGTCTCAGACCTGTGGTGAGAAACAACAGAATGAATCAGCGTGCAGGAGAAACAAACCAAGCCAGCAGAAATATTGATTTAGATCCTTTTTAGAAAGAAAATGTCTAGCAGTGACCAATCATTTCGAAATCATTTCTGCTACCAGAAGTCAAAAGCCAAATATATCTTATTGGAATCCCACCTGGATGGGCAGTATTGCCAGATCCTACCCACTGGTAATCTCTTACTCCAGCATCTACTTTGAAAGAATCTTAGTCTTCAGGAAAGAGAAAAAGATGCTCCCACTTCTATAACCTTAGAATGTCTTGGCCAACTCAGCCCCTTAGCCTGAGGTGGAGCCCACTTTCTTGTACCTGAAGGGACTTTCACTGCCTTACTGGAGTAATCTTGGCAGTCTTTAAAGTCTATTTAGAGGAGATGGAAGTGAAGATTGTGTGTGTGTGTGTGTGTGTGTGTGTACACAAGCACATGTGTGTTGGTTGGTGAAGGAGACAAAAAGCCATCTTGAATCCTGAGAATGAACCTGACTGACATGACCTCCAACAGCCAGCTGGCAATAACAGGCAACCACACATTCATTCATTTAACAAAAGTGCCCATTCAAATGGAATATGAATTCAATTACTCCACTTTAATTGAATGCCTGCTGTTGTCAAATTGGGAGGGAGGGGCAGGGGAAATTAGGAGTTATTATAATAACACAAGTGAATGACAATATCATTTTAGGTAAAATTGGTGTAGAGAAGGTCATGACAAGTAATTGAAACGGGGATATATTTTGAAGATACTGCTGAAAAGATTAACAGATTGAACGTGGAGTATAAGAGACAAAGGAAACTCAAGATGACTCTACGTTTCTTGGCCCAGGCACCTAGTAGGATGAAATTTCCAATCATTGAGATAGGACAGCTGTGGGAGGAGCAGATTTGGGAGCTTAGGAATTAAGAGTTTTGTTTTGGCCATATTCAGCCTGAGATAACAACTTTACATCTAAGAGGGATGTGTTGAGTAGGCAGTTGGATATATGAGAAGGGTTTGAGAAGAAAAGTCGTGAGTTGTAGATATAAATTTAGGAGTTGTCAGAGTTACGATGGCTTTTAAAACCCTGAAACTGGGGAAGATAACCTAGGGAGTAAGTGTAGAACCAAAAAAGAGATCTGAAGTCTGGGCTTTGAGAGATGAAGAATAATAAGCAGAAAATAATTAGAGTGATAAGTGAAATGGAAGAAAAACTAAGAAAGGCAGCAAAGGGAAGAAAGAGCTTCAAGAAGAGAAGGGTCAGCTATTCTAATATTGATAGACCTAATGTGATGAGGAATTATAACGAACTTCTGGATTTGGTATCATGGAGATCGTCAAGGACTGTGGCAACACTCTTTCAAAGAAGGAGAAAACAAAACACCAATGAGTGTGGGTTCAAAAGAGACTGTGAGTAGAGGAATTGGAAATAGCTAATATAGACAACTTTTTTTAAGGAATTTTTCTATAAAGAGAAGAAGACCCTGACAAAGGGATCAAATCACTGGCTACTTGTCCTAGAAAGTAAAAATGATTCAGGATTCCCAATAGGCTCCAGAATGAAATTTAAGTTGACAACACTTTAGAGATCTTATGCTCAACCCCACTGGGATGATGGAAAAGGATAGAGATAAAAGTAAGGTACAATACCATTCCTCAGAAAGATTTTAGTCAAATAGAAAATATATTTATGATATCAAGGTCAGAAGAAAAAAAAAAAACAACATTGCATTTTGTCCTTGAAATGGCCGTACTACTTAAGTATAGCAGACCATGGGCATATGCATATTTAACATTGGGGGATTTTTGACTATTTAGAAGTCATTCTGAGGGTTAAAGATGTGGGTCATTTGCAGTTGCTGAGGAGAAAACTGGAATGTGTGTGCTGTTGGGCTGGTACAAAAAAGAGTCATCCACGTACTCAGCCCACTTCCCAGTATCTATGTCTTACTCAGCTTTGTGGTTGTCAACTGTTATGTTCATGATAATATACATCAAGTCCTAGGTCAGTCACTTAAGATTTTCTTTCATGCTTTACAGAAAAGAAAATATACCATTATGTTCCCTAGTTGAGTAACACACTATTGAATGAAATATTTGCTCTTATCTTTTCAGAATTTTGGCTGAAGATCTATAGGTAAAAACAATAAAACATACTCCTAGATTCTTTTGCTGTCTCTGTGGCTATCTCTCTGGGAACCATCATGAATGACACAGTAAAATTATTCTGGACTAGGAAATTAATGATGAACTAACTGATTCAGGGAAGACAAGTAGTAATAGATGCCATTCTAACTCAGAAGGCAACAAACCTACCTTACAAATACCGAAAAACCTAGTTAAAATACACATGATCATACAACTTGCTGTTTTTCTCAGAATCAGAGACATTTTGTTAATGGCAAGACAACAGATTTTCATGATACATATTTGTTGGGTTATGGAAAGAAAGTTAAATCCAAACACAGACTTACAAGATCTGACTCGTTAAAACAATAGAAGTATCCAAACACACAGCAAAACATGAAACACACAGCAAAACATGAAACACACAAACAAAATAAGAATATAATAAAGAGAGTCAAGAAAATTACAAAGACAAATTCGGTATTGGCAAAAATAATTAAAGACCATGCAATACCTTGATCTGTGGTAATTGTAAAAAAAATTTTCAGCAGATACTTACTGGAAATAAACATTTTTAAAAGAATTGCAAGATAAATCCATGCTACACTAGAGGATAGAAGTTCCAATTCAAAGAATGAAATCCACCTCCCAGCCCCCCAACATCATAACCTTCTGCTTCTGGTCTGTGTAAGACTAGAAATTCAAATGGTTATTGAATAGAGTTGGCAGGAGAATTTTCAAACAAGTGAAGAATTTCTTTTTCTTTCTCCTCCCACCCACTCAGAAGGAGAGTTGGAAGGGTAGTGCCTCCCCTCTATCATGCTAAGAGAAAGAGAACTTAAAGATTGGCTTGACACCAGAAAAGAAGTCATGTTAACACTGGTTTAATGTTCTTTGAGCAACAAAAATTTATAGGCCTGCCACATGCTGCTACAGGACCAGAATAAAACTAGGGAGAAAGATATTGGAAGAGTCTGATATGTGTTCCTAGGAGTTTCAGGGCACAGATGAACACACAGACTAGTTACTGTGGAAGTCTGAAGGGGGAAAGCTGGCTGTATTATCCCTTGTCTACACTTAAAGGAGAAGGGGATTTTAACTTGGGCAAGCTACTTGTCCATGATTTGGCACCATAAGAATGTATGAGGGTCCCAAGGGCCAAGCAGCCATGTTTGAGTTGTCTTAATAGGCTTATGTCAAGGATGACACCATGGTGAAATATGACAAGCAAGCTGTGAGAAGCTATAGAGGATTCTGCAACAGACAGAAACTGATTGCGGGTGTCAGGAGGTCATTTGGAGAATGCATCTATACCAGGGAACTATGCATGACAAGTGTCTATACAAGAGCATTTTGGAGGATCCACCAATACATTCCACAGAAAAGCCAAAACCTTATGCCTGACATAAGACAATATGTGTCCAACCACAAGAGGAATACAAACAACTAAATATAATACTTTTCTCCTACTATTTAGGACCCTCCTTTTGGCTCAGCCTCAGAAGAACAAGAAGGAGATATGAAAGCTCTAGAGGAAGAGTGACAAAACAGTCCTTGCTGCTTTTCCTTCTGCAGCCTTGACCTCCCTTTCAAAACAGAAGACATTGCATTTCACGAGAGGTGCAGATACAAGGCTCAGGAATGCAGAGAATAGATCACCAATTCTGTTGCCTTTTACTGGAGTCCTATTCTCTTCGATGATTTTAATAAAAGTACCAAGGAACAAATGGTGAAGAAACATGGCACTGTGCTCAATATTCCATCCTTATTAGCTTGAATGTAATCGCTTTGGAAAAGCAGGCATTAATACCCACTAGAGCACTAGTGGAAAGCTTAGTCATTCTAAGCAGATTCTCATAACTCTGGATATTGATTTTGGATTACAAACTTATTGATAAATTGCAACAGACATCCAGCTGTATTGAGTGTCTTCAAAAGGGTCTGGAGAAATGTAAAGTCAGTAGCAACATTAAACAATGTTTTGGAGGGGCCAAAAACATTGTCATACTGCGATGGCAGCATCTATTATTCTACAAATCCACATCTTTATTTTTCTTTAGATTCTTGGTGCTCATGGGGCAACTTGAAGAGGTTTCAATCTCAAGACACAGAAAATATAGATGTACAAAGTCCTAAATATAAAAAATAAAAAATCTAAACAAGAAACAAAATCTCATCTGCGTATTTCCAGATTGCCCCCAAATGCTTAGAAAATTTGATGATAATCCAATGATAGAAAGTTAGAGTAACTATAAAATATCATGGCTTGGAAAAAAATTAATTCAGAAACAATTAAATTATTTTAAAAGTTTTGAATTACCAGGATATACATTTTAAAACAATGTAATTTTAATATTTTCTAAGAGCTCAGATAATATTAGGTGTTTTATAATCTGCTTTAAATTCAATATTATTTCAATAAAAGTATTTTAAACTAATTGAATCAAATATTAAATGTTAAAATTTTTGTTCAATTACATAACCATTTGTTTATAGATTCATATCTACCTTATTCAAAAAAGAGGAGGAATCTGAGGCAGCTTACAGAAAAGTAAGCAATTAAATAATACAAAATTTTAAAATAAGTAAGGCAATTGGTGTGGCAAGGCAATGAAGGCAAAAAAATAAGTCAACGACAGTATTGATGCAAAAAACTATAATATCTTGTACACTTTCATGAAATGAGGTATACTTAGATCTCATTTCCTGGGGCAAAAATGAAAATGTAATTAATTACTAGATTCACAGTATTACTAAGAGGAAGTCCAGCCTTTCTTAGCTTTAGACATGAAGGAAATTTATTTTGAATCCTCACGTAGAAGAAACCATATAATACAACAAACTGAGGCCTCAACAAAATGCCTACAAGACATACATTTACAAAGTTCATATGGCTATTTTCTATATAACATCCCTCAGCTCTAACGTTGATGCCATTTCCAAACCCTGATCAGCTTAAGACAGTTACAAAAGGAGACGAAATACAGCAGTCCTGGCACACAGTCTTCTAGTGGCCTTAGTCTGAAGTTCAGTTATTTCATTCCATCTCCTTACTGGTAGATGAAATTGCCTGCTTGGAACATGAGCCAGATTAGCTTGGGAGCCTTGACAGAAGCCTGTAGTTATTGATTAATTACTATATAGACCAGAGAGAGGGGTGATAGGAGGAAGAATAGAGATTCTAATCCCTGAGAAAAGAAATTAGGACCCATGGTGACCAGACAAAAATGAATAAAGCAAAACTGTTGACAAGAGAATTTATGTAAAGGTAAGCATATAATAATAATAAACAATAAAAACAAATCACCATCATCTTATATTCTCCCTTTCGATAGAAAGAATGAATAAGCCACCGAAGGATCAGGGCACGTATTTTCAATTAGTTGTTATTGAAGAAGAGGATTTGCTGTCCCACTCCACTCCTTTCCTTGCAATTTGCAGCAAGGGGTAGGGATATAATGATGAATTCAAGAGCTGTTAATTAAGTCATTTTATGATCTTAGCTCATTTGTATACCTGATTGCATTTTATGTCAAGGATCAGGAATGAAGTCTCCTAGCCACAGGAAATATCATGGTAGAAACTCCAAAGGGGAGCTACGTGGGATGAAAGGCGTAGGTCAGGCAAGCAGCTATTAGGGAATGTGCAGGCATAGCTAATTGAAGTGTATTTAATGACTCACCTTAAAATATTTTGTCCCTCAAACTCATTGCTCGAAACCTCGCTTCTTTTGAGGTTTTAGTGCTGAGAAAGAATGCTAACAAGGTATCCAGATTGTAACAAGATAATGGTTTTACTATAATGGAATTGGCTTTAATTCTTAAGGGAAAATAGAGCTTGGAGGTACCATGGAGCTGGAATAGTGCTGTTAGAACCCAGGGGACTCCATGTAAAACTACAACAATAGCAAAATAAATAGAAGACTACCTACGGCTCATCTTTCTCAGGAAAGAAGGTTGGGATCATCCAGTGGGAAAAGAACCCTATCACTGGAAGTGATGGCTAAAGGCATCAATCAATCAATGAACAAGGAGGAAAGCCATACTGACCAGCTGTTCATTCATTAATTTGTTCAGCATATTTATTGAATATCTACTTTGTGCCAGGAACTATTCTTGTTATCCTTACAGAAATAAGGATTGTGTATTAAATTTCCTTTTCTCACACACTATCAGAATATCTAAATATGAGGTATACCCTGACCTTCTTGTGTCACTTTTAATCGCCTCCTTTTCTATAAAGGAATTTTAATTGCAATTGTTTTGGTTAGCTTAATTTTTGCTCCAATGACAGTTTGCCATCTTATCCTGAAAGACACAATATTAAGAAGGAATTATGACAGAATTGGGAGATAACATGAGCTATGAGATTGGACAACAGTTTTTGAAGGAGGGTCAGGAAATTACCTCTGCATGCAGTAACTAGACGTGACTTGAAGTTGCCATCCTATTGTGGAAGGAAAGAGCATGTTGCCATTATGCATAAGAAAGTTGTAGTGCTAGTAAAGAGCATCATTGGAGTTCTGTAATCACAAAGAAGGGAACTGTGTGACCTGGAAGCTGGGGGTGAAATGCATGGACAAGAAGCCTCAAAAAAATCTTGCTGAGAAATGCATACTCAGAAAATACCCAGTGGCGGGCCAAATCATATGCTTCAAGCTAAATCATATTGGTGCCTTTTTCAAAATTGGTTGGACTAGGGAGAGTTTCCCAATTTAGGGACCACCAAAGAAAAACTGGTCCACACTGAGTGATGGTTAATCAACCAAACTTGCCTTGAAACTAAAGATGTAAAGTAGAAAGCAAAACAAACACACCTGAAAGGACATCATGAGCATTACTGGAATGACTAAGCACTAGAACAGAGCCTCCATGATCTTGTTTTCTGCAAATAAAGTAGCACAACTCTCACAAAATGAAAGGAGCTAAACTAATACAGTAGCATTTGGCAGACAGGTGTCCCAAAGCCTTAGAGAAGATACTATGTGGTATAACATAGGAAGCTCAGGACTTGACGTCAGGAATATGAGTTGGAGAAGTAGTCAACTTGCATACTAGATTTGTGATATTTTCCAAATATTTACTCTGAACATTTTATTTATTAGGAAAACATAATTTACACTTTCTATGATGCTCAAAATCATGTCATTTTGATATAATACTGAAGATTCTTAAGACACTAAATTATACATGCCAAGCACAAGCAAGAATAAATGTTACAACATTATGTTAAATGGAAGAGCATACTAAGTAATATATTCAGGATGATTGCCACTGGGGGAATATGGAAACATATGGAAAACTGAAAGAAAATACTCAAAAATGGAAGTTATGATAGAGTCATGGGATTTTATGCATTTTTTATTTTTAAAAAGAAATCAATATTGTTTTATATTGTTATACCAAAACTAAAATAATGTGTATAGAAATATTGGCCCTCACATAGAAAGAATGAAATGGTTAAATGGAAAAACCCCTCTGGTACTGTGGACACGTGAGGTTTTTTTGCTGTTGTTTATTTGTTTGCTTGTTTTTGTTTGTTTTTTGAGACAGAGTCTCGCTCTGTTGCACAGGCTGGAGTGCAGTGGTGTGACCTGGGCTCACTGAAAACTCCGCCTGCTGGGTTCAAGTGATTCTCCTGCCTCAGCCTCCGAAGTAGTTGGGATTACAGGAGCACACCACCATGCCCAGCTAATTTTTGTACTTTTAGTAGAGATGGGGTTTCACCATGTTCACCAGGATGGTCTCGATCTCCTGACGTCGTGATCTGCCTGACTCAGCCTCCCAAAGTGCTGGGATTACAGGCGTGAGCCACAGTGACCGGCTGAGATTTTTTAATAGTATAAAACAGTAAGATAGGAGAAGGTCAACAATTTTCAGAAGGAAGGTGTTTTCAAGATGGACCCAACCTGAAACACCTTACTTTCATCCGTACCTATTGCTTCAGTTCAAGTCAGAGAGAACACAAAACAGAAACACCTTGGACAATGTTGAGCACCAGTTCTGTCGGGCGTTGTCTTTAGACACAAAGATATACACAACAGTGAATAAGCAGACTTGCTGCTTACTCACACAAGGATTCTACATGGTATACGCTATGTATACGCTATGGTTTGAATGAGCATCCCCTTCAAAACTCTGGTGTTGCCAATGTGATAAGAGATAGGGCCTTTAAGAGGTGATTAGGCCCTGAGAGCTCATTTCTCACGAATGGGATTAAAGTCCTTATACATGGGGATTCATGCAGCATTAGGTAGCTTGCCCTTCTGCCTTCTGTCATGTGAAGAGCCTTCACCAGGCAACCAAACCTGCCAGTGCCTGGGTCTTAGATTTCCCAGCTTCTAGAACTGTGAGGAAATAAATTTCTGTACTTTACAAGCTACCCAGTCTCAAGTATTTTTGCTATAGCAGCATAAAATTGAAAAAGACAGTGTATAAAAGAAAAGAAAAACCCCCTACCTTCTTTACAGATAGAAATGCACATGACCAAATCCATGGAGACAATCAGTGATGGCACTCTAAACTCTGAACTTGCAGAAATAGCAGAGAGACTAGACACTGAAAATTCTCTAGCTTTAATACTAATTCTGGGGGGGAAAAAAGCTATAAAAAAGGTTGTATAGAATATAAATAGCACATAATGCAGAAAGGATCAATGGGAAATGTAGAATAAAAATCATAATTTTCTAAATGTCCTAACAGAACCAAGAATGAAATGTCACCCTTTGCCGTGTTCTACTTTTAATTTAACGAATTCCTCCAAAATTGTTGATGGTTAATTAAAGATGAGGCTTCTAATACTCAAGGGTTTTTCTTTCAAGAAACTAACATCTCATGGAAACCTGATATCCTCAGCTAGTTGGAACCAAGAACAGCTTCATTTTGATGAAAATGCAGTGACTTCATTGGCATCAGGGAAACTTCAGAAGTACAAGGATTCCAACAGGTACATCAGCAAATATGAAAAGCCTAGCAAATACAGGAAGAGTAAGGAATATGCCTTCAACTATTTAGCTAGAGCTCAGTATTTCTTAATCGGTAAAACATTCTAAGATCAAGAGAATGAAGGATAGCATGAAAAATGCTGGATGTTAAGGCATATACAAGGAAACAGAAAGCATAAAATACTATGGAATAAATTTAACAAAAGTGCAAAACATATTCTGAAAGCTACAAAACATTGTTTTAAGAAGATAAAAAAGAAATAAAACATGAAAAAGTATTTCATGTTTCTGGATTGGAAGTATTAATATTGTAGAGATGCCAATTACCCTCAAACAGATCTACAAATTCAGCGCAATCCTTATCAAAATCCCAGCAGCCTTTTTTGTAGCAATGGACAAGCCAATGCTAATCCAGGCTCATTGCAAGGGACCCCAATTACATAAAACATCCTTAAAAAATGAAGAAAGTAGGAAGATTCATATTTCACAGTTTCAAAACTTACTACAAAAATACAGCAATTAAAACCGTGTAGTATTAACACACAAATTGATATATAGATCAATAAAATGAAATTGAACGTTGAGAAAAGAAATTTCCATACATTTGAGGTCAATTGATTTTTGACAAGAGTACCGAGACAATTCAATGGAGAAAGAATGGTCTTTTCAACACATTGTATTAGGACAACCTGATGTCCTCATGCACAAGAATTAAGTTGAATTTCTTCCTTACACCATAAAAATTAATTCCAAATGGATCACAGAACTAAACGTAAGAGCTAAAAATATAAAACTTTTTGAAGGAAATAGGAACAGACTTTGACCTTGGGTTATGCCTAGCCTTCTTAGATGCAATACCAAAAGCACAATTATTTTAAAAAGGCATAAATAAATTGGACTTCATCAAAATTAAAACCTCTTGTGCTTTAAAGTCCATCATCAAGAAAGTAAAAAGGACAACCAAACCATGGAATGAGAATATTTGCAAATAATATATCTGATGAAGGATTTGTGTCAAGAATATACACAGAATGCTTGCAACTCAACAATAAAAAGACAAATAACCTCAACAAAAATTGGGCAAAATATATGAATGAATATTTTGTCAAAGAAAATATGCCAATAGCCAATAAGCACATGGGAAGATGCTCACCATCATTAGCAGTTAGGAAAATACAAATCATAATCACAATGAGAGTCTACTTCACACCCATTAGGATGACTATAATAAAAAAATAGTAACAAGTGTTTGCATGGATGTGGGAAGTTGGAACCCTTATACTTATGCTGATGTGATGTAAAACGGTGGAACCAGTATGGAATACAGTTTGGCAGTTCCTCAAAAAGTTAAACAGTTACCATGTGACTCAGCAATTCCACTTCTAGGTATATGCTCAAGATAAATGAAAACTAATATTCACACAAGAACTTGCATACCAATGTTCATACAGCATTATTCTTAATAGCTAAAAAAGAAAACACTCAAATGTTCATCAACTGATAAGCGAACAAATAAAAACTGGTCTTACCAAGCCTTCTGGTTTGTCTCTGGAGGTAGGAAATGCCAAGGTGCAACCAGTCAAGCTACTGCCCAGCGCTCATCAAGACAATAGTCATCTTGTAGGGCAGCTCTGGTTCTAGTGTCTGGCAGTAGAATTAAAGAGCCACCATGTTGAGCAAAAGGACAAAGACCAAGGCCACCAAGAAGCACTCACCAAACATAATATTCAGTGTGTTTGCCACACTGGACAAGTCACAGATTCAAGAGTTCAAAGAGACCTTCGACATTATTGATCAGAATAGAGATTCTTTCAACAAGGAAGATGTGCATGACATGCTTGCTTCTCTCTTCATCAGAATCCAACTGATGTATACCAAGATTCTGTAATGAGTGAGGTTCTGGGCTTATAAATTTCACCAGTGCCCTACTGTTTGGTGAGAAATTAAATAGCACAGATCCTGAAGATGTCATGAGAAATGCTTTAGCCTGCTTTGATAAAGAAGCAACAGGAACCATTCAGGAAGACTATTTGAGAGAACTGCTGGCAACAATGGGAAGTGAATGAGCTGTACAGAGAAGGCCCTACTGACAAAAAAAAAGGGAAATTTTAATTACATTGAGTTCACATGCAGCCTTAAACATGGGGCAAAATACAAAGATGATTGAAACATCAGCTAAAACCTCAAAACTATTGTATCTTATGCTATTTCCTGGATACTTTGCCTCATCATCATAGACCCTGTTGCATGTACTTAGTTTTACAGCTTTGCCTTTTTAAATATGTTTATTCCAGATCTTTTTGCCACTTAGCACTTGTATAATCAGACTGTAAATGAAGTTGTACATTGTATTGAAAAAGAAGATTACTAATAAAAATCAACATATATAAAAGCTCAGGAGAATATATCTTTATTTCTGGTTTTACTGGATTGTTACATTTTTATATAATAAAATGCAATTTAAAAATGCATAAAACATTAAATATGAAAATGAGTATATTCATACAATGGAATATTGTTTGGCAATAAAAAGGAGTGATATACTGATACATTTTCCATATTAAATTAAACCTTGAAAATATTATGCTAAGTGAAAGAACTCAGTCACAAAAGATCCCATAATGCATGTTTCCTTTTATATTAAATGTCTAGAAGAGAATAATTTATAGACACAGAAAATATGCTTATGGTTGCCTAGGTCTCCAGAAAGAAGAAGTAAATAGGGAGTGATTGCCAATGGATATGGAGCTTTCTTCTTGGAATGATGAAAATGTTCTATAAATTATTGTGTTGGTGGTCACACAACTCTGTGAATACACTTTAAATAGGTCAATTGTATGATATGTGAATTATATCTCAATAAAGCAGTTAAAATACATGTAAGGAGAACCTGACAAAGCAGTTGTCATGCTAGAACGCTTTAATACTCTTGTAGTATGGATACAAAATAAAGAACATAGAAACTCTGAGTTATATCATTAATATAGTTATGTAATTTAATAGATACATAACAATCTCTTTACCCTACAAATGTGGGGAAAAAACCAGTCTTCCAAATTTCCCTAGAACACGTAGTAAAATTAGTACATACAAGAACATAAAATGATTATATGCATAATGCCATAAATTTGAAATAAAGACAAAATATTCAACCAAAAAAATGAACTATGTTAAAATAGGAAAGACTTCCTAAAGCAATAACTGGCTAAAAAAAAAAGAAATTCAAGCTGATTTTATAAAATGAATACAAAAACAATAACAAACAGAATGGTTTATGTCAGATCATATAAGACATGGACTATAATTAATGTTACTATTAAATAAGAAATAAAAATAAATTAAGCATTCAGCTCAGTAATTTATAAAAACTAACATCAAATTATACTAGAAACACAAGAAAAAGAACTAATAAAGAGCATGCAAACACCCAAATGTAGGAGTATAGAAAGGAACATACCATTATGCAGGCCTATATTTCAAAGAGTTTAATACTGTCTATAACTCTATGCTTATATATTCTTACAATTGCCATTAAATGCACCATTTTCCAAAGAAGATGAAGACTATTAACACTATATCAATAAAGATGAAAAAACTAGTCAATGTAGAAGGAATTGAGAAATATATTCAAATCAATTATTGTGTGTTATGAGTGAATCTTTGCAAATCTTTAATTAGCAGAAAATCCAAATATTACTTAAACTACTGCAATGCAAATAAAAAAGATTTAACACTTCTCATTTCATTATACAAAGCTAGCATATAATCTTGATAGCAAATTGAAGATAGCACAAAGAGAACTAAAATATAGACCAATTATTATCTAAAAACACACACAGGAATATCCTAAATAATAGTAAATTGAATCCATAAGCATAATTAAAACTGTAACATATTATGACAACATTGGCTTTATTACATAATGCAAAAGTAGTTTAGTAGAAAAACCTGCTGTTGTAATTCATTAAATCAACAGATCAAAATAGATAAATCATGTGACTATCCTGATACTAAAAAGACATTTGATAAAATCTAAAATCCATTCCTAATAATCCTTATACTTAATCATGTAAAGAAAAGAACTCCTCAAACTGACAATAAATGTCATTTTTAATTGTAAGACTCTAAAGTATTTCTCTTCATAGCAACAAGATATTACTACACATGATTATTATGATTATTTGAAACTTATTAAAATAGAAAAGTGGTATAGATATATGAAAAATATAAAAATGAGCAAGAACTAGGTTAAAGCAAAAGTATTATTGTTTTTAATATGATGTGGAAATTTTAAAATTTATGAAATTTATTAAAACTTAATCAAAATTTTAAAGGTGTTCTTAAGGTTGTCAGATGCAAAATAAAGACACCCAATCTAATAGTCTTTTTATAAATGAGAAATAGCCAATTGAAACAAAATCTTATTTACAATAGCAGCAAAAAAAACCACAACACGCCTAAGAATTAACTAGAGGCTAGAGCCATATAGATTCAATATAATTAAACCTATTGCTCTTTCTTGAGAGATACCTATGGAGTTTTAAATATTTGGAAACACAAATGAGGCTTGTGAATGAGAAAACTTAAAATACTGGAAGATGTCAGTTTTCCTCCCTCTTTATCATCAATGATTCTGAAATTCCATTGCAATATTAATCAAAATTCCAAAAATATTTGAGAGAGAATTTAAAATAATTTCAAAGTTTATTGGGAAGAGTAAACATACATATTAAAATTCAAATCTTCACATCATAAGTTTCTAATATCCATCCCCATGTGGCTCTTTGCTCCTTTTTGGCATATGGGAAGACGATATTTCCCCCATCCTTTGCAGTTAAGCTGACTAGTTCTGGCCAATCAAGTGTCAGTATAGGTAACTTGTCTCACTTCTGGACATAAGAAAGGAATTGCCATTATGAGATCTTCCAGCTCTCTCCCTGCCACAGAAATTGTTGTGTAGAACAACAACAATTTGTGCTGAGATGGCAAAGCCACAAATTCAAAGCAGCCTAGGTTGCTGAGTGATTGAGTAGAGGACAAGTATCCTGAAGAGCCATCTAAACCCACAACAGACTCTAAGTGGAAAAACAACAACAACAACAATATTTTGTGGCATTAAGCCATTGAGATATGGAGGATGTTAACATAATTCAGCCTGTGCTAACTAATGAACTTCTGGGTAAGAAAAACAGGGTATTTGTTTTTGTTGCAATCGCTTTTGGCATCTTCATCATGAAATCTTTGCCTGTGCCTATGTCCTGAATGGTATTGCCTAAGTCATCTTCCACAGTTTTTATAGTTTTTCGTTTTACATTTAAGACTTTACTCCATCGTGAGTTAATTTTTGTATATGGTATAAGGAAGGGGTCCAGTTTCAATTTTCTGCATATGGCTAGCCAGTTATCCCAGCACCATTTATTGAACCAGTTATCCCGGCACCATTTGTTGAATAGGAAATCCTTTCCCCCTTGCTTGTTTTTGTCAGGTTTATCGAATATCAGATAGTTGTAGGAGTGTGATCTTATTTCCGGGTTCTCTATTCTGTTCCATTGGTCTATGTGTCTGTTTTTGTACCAGTACCATGCTGTTTTGATTACTGTAGACATGTAGTATAGTTTGAAGTTGGGTAGCATGATGCCTCCAGCTTTGTTCTTTTTGCTTAGGATTGCATTGGCTGTTTGGGTTCTTTTTTTGTTCCATGTGAATTTTAAAATAGTTTTTCTTTCTAGTTCTGTGAAAGTCAATGGTAGTTTAACAGGCATAGCATTTAATCTATAAATTGCTTTGGGCACTATGGCCATTTGGCAATATTGATTCTTCCTATCCATGAGCATGAGCATGGAATGTTTTTTCATTTGTTGGTCATCTCTGATTTCTTTCAGAAGTGGTTTGTAGTTCTCCTTGTAGAGATCTTTCACCTCCCTGGTTAGCAGTTTTCCCAAGTATTTTATTCTTTCTGTGGCAACTGTGAATGAGAATTCATTCCTGATTTGGTTCTCAGCTTGATTGTTGTCGGTGTATAGGAATGTTGCCGATTTTTGCACGTGGATTTTGTTTCCTGAGATTTTGAATCAATGATAGATCCAATAAAAAAAAAATGAGGTACCTATACACCATGGAATACTATGCAGTCCTAAGAAAGAACTAGATCATGTCCTTTGCAGGGACATGAATGGAGCTGGAGGCCATTATATTTAGCAAACTAACACTTGAACAGAAAACCAAATACTGCACGTTCTCACTTATAAGTGGGAGCTAAATGATGAGAACACATGGACACATAGAGGGGAACAACACACCCTAGGGCCTATTGCGGGGTGGGAGGAGGCAGAGGATCAGGAAAAATAACTAATGGGACTAGGCTTAATACCTGGATGACGAAATAATCTGTACAAAAACCCCCCACAACAAAAGTTTGCCTATGTAACTAACGTGCACGTGTACCCCTGAACTTAAAATAAAAGTTAAAAAAAAAGAAAAATAGAATCACCATAGACAAATACAAAAGACACCCCAGGCTGACAAAGGACCACAAAAATGAGCAAAGGACATTATAACTGCAATTTACAAAACAAAAACAAAAACAAAAAAATAAACAAAACAAAACAAAAGAAAACACCATAACTGGTTGATAAATATATGAAAAAATAAAGATTAAAAATGTGATGCCATTTCACATTTCCTTTCATTGGATGAAATTAGTGAGACTGGTGAAATTAAGTTTTGGAAATAACGTGAAAAAATAGAAAAATATATTGCTTATACATTAATACAATCAATTCAGAGTAATTTTACCACATTCAATAATGATGAAAATTAATATAACATACAACCCAGAAGCAATTCCACTTTAAGCTGCCTAAAGATTCTCTTACACATGTTCAAGGAGATATGTACATGTATGTTTATGGCAATACTATTGGTATCATTAGAAGGGAAAAAGAGAAGAATTACTGAGAAGGAATCTAAAAAAAAAATGTGGTTTATTACTTAAATGGACCTATATGTGTATATGCCATTACAATTAATGTCAATAATCTAATGTCGAGTGAAAGAAAAGTTACAAAAGAACACATGCAGTTTACACATTGTGAAGATGGCATTGACCAAAAATAATAGAAAATGCTTATGCATATTGTTCTATATCTCTATGATCTATTGCTATGCAATAATAAAAATGAACCATTAAACTCTCAGCACCATAAACGAATCTCAAAAATATTGTCATAAATGGCCCTGGTGTGGTGGCTCACGCCTGTAATCCCAGCACTTTGGGAGGCGGAGGCGGACGGATCACGAGGTCAGGAGATGGATACCATCCTGGCTAACATGGTGAAATCCCATCTCTACTAAAAATACAAAAATTAGCCGGGCGTGGTGGCGGGCGCCTGTAGTCCCAGCTACTCCGGAGGCTGAGGCAAGAGAACGGCCTGAACCCGGGAGGCATAGCTCGCAGTGAGCCGAGAGAGCGCCACTGCACTCCAGCCTGGGCGACAGAGCAAGACTCGGTCTCAAAAACAAAACAAAACGAAAATTATCTAATGGGTGCAGCACACCAACATGGCACATGTATACATATGTAACAAACCTGGACGTTGTGCACATGTACCCTAGAACTTAAAGTATAATAATAATTAAATAAAATAAAATTACTTTCAAAAAATTATCATAAATGACAGAAGCCATTCAACAGAAGAATGCTTACTGTATGAGTCCATGAATATGAGGTTTGGACAGATAAGAGTCATATATGATAATAAGGATCAAAACATTTGCTGCCTTTATAGGGCAGGAGTTAAAGGAAAGAAGAAACAAGGGGTCTTCTCAGGTAAAGAAAATATTTCATTTCTTAACTAGAATGATGTTTTCACAAGGTATATACTTATAAAAACTCATAAAATTATACACTTTAAATTTTTTTTTTTTTTTTAGGAGACTATGAAAAGCTCTTTTATTTCTGAAGAATTAGTAACATACTTAACAAGGAGGAACTGGGCAGATTCAAGTTTTTTTTGTTTGTTTTCTTAGTTCTGCTAAAATATAAAGTTTAAAAAGTTGAGTAAATAGGAATAGCTGTTAATTATTTGAATGACGGTAATTAATAGAAAAACTAAAAATAATGTAAATATCAAATATTAGAGGTGAACAGGGGAACTGGAAAGTAGTGAATATAAATTAAGTAACTTTTTTTATTGAGAATCCATAATATTGCCTAATATTGATAAGCTAATAAACATATTATCCATATATAGAGATTATATATAGTCTCCCTTTTCATCTTATATTACATATTATATATCTTAATATATATTATATCTATATGTTATATATAAAATCTCCTTTTATTATATATATATTATCTCCCTTTTTAGTAATACTAATAGCGCTACCATGAATATATATGTACACATCTCCTTGAATGTATGTGAGAGAATCTTTACACAGCTCAAACTGGAATTGCTCCTGGGTTATAGGTTATATTAATTGTAATCATAGCGTTATAATATATATTACATATATAATAACCATAATGATAATCAAGGAAAGAAGTATAACTATAAGTAACACCATTTAAAAATGTATTTTTCTGAACTGTGAAAAGGGAAAAGGCTGAAGACTTATATTGTATGCTTTGATTTCTTACCATGTACATCTATTATTTTGAGAATTTTATGTGGTAGAATAATCGTTTTTAGAAAATAACAGTTAATAAAATATGTTTAGGTCAAAAATTACAATTTACAAGCAGTATTATGATATTATACCTTTTTTATTAATTATGTTTGTATGTGTGTGTATTTATCTATACTTAGAAAGACAGAATTCAAATATATACCCAAATGTTACAGTGGTTATCTCTAGGTATTGGAATTAGAGGCACCATTCGTTTTTGTTTTTATTTTATGCTCTTTTCATTTTTCTACTAGATTTTATTTAAATACTTTTATTCCAGGTCATCTTATGCCATTGATTTCAACACGCTAATAGTCAGAAGCATCATCAAATAGTAGTATTTACTGAGCCCTTACTGTGTACCAAGCTGTAAGCTGGGCTTTGAGTTGAACTAGACAAGCTCTCTGCTCCCAAGAAGCTTAATCTAGTGTCAGATACAGATATATGTGAATATGATATAATTTTTCCCTAGGGCTGTAACAGAGTCAGGGATGTATGAGGTGATATTTGCATTTACCTTTTGTAAATTTAACAGTAGAAATTTACTAGATGGATAATGTGAGAAAGTAATCAAATTCGGGGTGCTGCTTCCAGAAGTCAGAAGATATGCAAAAACTGGGTAGCTGACTACTTAGTTTGATACACTGTGGGAAAAAGTCAAATATCAAGAGAATGATCTTTCATTCTTTTGAAGCACAAAAGTCCTCTGACAATCCTATATGCAGGCTGTCATTTGTATAATCTCTATTTGAAAATTCTTACTTCACCAGGGATAGCATATGCACAAATTACAGAACACTACTTTAAATTTCATATGGAACTAAAAAAGAGCTCATATAGCCATGGCAATCCTAAGCAAAAGGAACAAAGCTGGAAGCATCATGCTACCTGACTTCAAACTGTACTACAAGGTTGCAGTAACCAAAACAGCATGGTACTGGTACCAAAGCAGATATACTGACCAATGGAACAGAACAGAGACCTCAGAAATAACTCCACACATCTAAAACCATCTGATCTTTCACAAACCTGACAAAAATAAGCAATGGGGAAAGGATTCCCTATTTAATAAATGGTGTTGGGAAAACTGGCTAGCCATATGCAGAAAACAAACTGGACCACTTCCTTACTCCTTAGACAAAAAGTAACTCAAGATGGATTAAAGACTTAAACATAAGATCTAAAACCATAAAAACCCTAGAAGGAAACCAAGGCAATATAATTCAGGACATAGGCATGGGCAAAGACTTCATGACTAAAACACCAAAAGCAATGGCAACAAAATTGGCAAATGGGATCTAATTAAACTACGGAGTTACTTCACAGCAAAAGAAACTATCATCAGAGTGAACAGGCAACCTACAGAATGGGAGAAAATTTTTGCAAACTATCTGTCTGACAAAGGGCTAATATCCAGAATCTACAAAGAACTTAAACAAATTTACAAGAAAAAAACAAACAACCCCATCAAAAAGTGAGTGAAGTGTATGAACAGACACTTCTCAAAAGAAGATATTTATGTGGCCAACAAACATATGGAAAAAAGCTCATCATCCCTGGTCATTAGAGAAATGCAAATCAAAACCACAGTGAGATACCATCTCATACCAGTTAGAATGGCAATCATTAAAAAGTCAGGAAACAACAGATGCTGGAGAGGATGTGGAGAAATAGGAAAACCTTTACACTGTTGGTGGGGGTGTAAATTAGGTCAACCATTGTGGAAGACAGTGTGGCAACTCCTCATGGATCTAGAACCAGAAATACCATTTGACCTAGCAATCCCATTACTGAGTATACACCCAAAGGGTTATATATTATTCTGCCATAAAGATACATGCAAACGTATGTTTATTGCAGCACTACTAACAATAGCAAAGACTTGGAACCAACCCAAATGCCCATCAATGATAGACTGAATAAAGGAAATGTGGCACATATACACCATGGAATATTATGCAGCCATAAAAAAGGATGAGTACCTGTCCTTTGCAGGGACATGGATGAAGCTGGAAACCATCGTTCTCAGCAAACTAACACAGGAACAGAAAACCAAACACTGCATGTTCTCACTCATTAGTGGGAATTGAACAATGAGAACACATGGACACAAGGAGGAGAACATTACATACTGGGGCCTGTTGAGAGGTGGGGGGCTAGGGGAGGGATAGAATTAGGAGAAATACCTAATGTAGATGACGGGTTGATGGGTGCGGCAAACCACCAGGGCACATGTATACCTATGTAACAAGCCTGCACATTCTGCACATGTATCCCAGAACTTAAAGTATATTAATAACTAAAAAAAAAAAATTTCCTAAGATATATGCCACAAGATTAATATATGCTCATATAGATAACTTTTCATGTTTACCAAAATAACTTTCAGTTAAGCCCTAGTGCCCTAACGCGTATTGTTTGTGTATTACTTTCCTATGGCTTCTGTAAGAAATTACCACAAACCTGGTGGCTTAATGCAAAAGATACTTATTTTCGCATAATTCTAGGGACCAGAAGTCTGAAATCAGTATCACTGTACCCGAATCAAGGTGTTGGCAGGGCCATTCTACCTCAAAGAATCTGTTTCTTACCTCTTCCAGCTTCTGGTGGCTGCTGCTGGGGAATTATTATGAAGATTAATTAATTGATTTTATGTAGTTTGTGTATTATTCAATCTAGAAAACATGAAATACAGACATTATACCTTGTTTTTTCTTCCCCTGTATACCTACTCTTATTTTATTTTATTTTATTTTTCAAAAACAGGGTCTCACTCTGTTGCCCAGGCTGCGGTGTGGTGGCACAATCTTGGCTCACTGCAACCCCCACCTCCCAGGTTCCAATGCAATTCTCATCTCTCAGCCTTCCAAATACCTTGGACTACAAGCATGCACACCAATGCCCAGCCAATTATTTTTATTTTTGGTAGAGATGGAGTTTCACCATGTTGGCCAGGCTCACTGCAACCTCCGCCTCCTGGATTCAAGCAATTCCCCTGCCTCAGCCTCCCAAGTAGCTGGGACTACAGGTGTGTACAGAATTAGCTCCTTCCAGTGGGTTCTTGGTCTCGCTGACTTCAAGAATGAAGCGACGGACCTTCGTGGTGAGTGTTACAGTTCTTAAATGTGGCACGGACTCAAAGAGTAAGCAGCAGCAAGATTTATTGTGAAGAGCCAAAGAACAAAGCTTCCACAACATGGAAAGGGACCCTAGCAGTTGCTGCTGCTGCCTGGGGGGGTGGCCAGCTTTTATTCTCTTATTTGTCCCCACCCACATCCTGCTGATTGGTCCATTTTACAGAGTGCTGATTGGTCCATTTTACAGAGCACTGATTGGTCCACTATACAAACCTCTAGCTAGCCACAGAGAGCAGATTGGTGCATTTTTACAAAGCACTGATTGGTCCATTTTACAAACCTCTAGCTAGCCACAGAGCACTGATTGGTGTGTTTTGCAGTCCTAGCTACAGAGTGCTAATTGGTGCATTTACAATCCTCTAGCTAAACACAGAGCACTGATTGGTGCGTTTTACAATCCTAGCTACAGAGTGCTGATTGGGGCATTTTACAATCCTCTTGTAAGACAGAAAAGTTCTCCAAGTCCCCACCCGACCCAAAGGTCCATCTGACTTCACCTCTCACAGGCACACAGCACCATACTGGCTTAATTTGGACCCTCAAAGTGCTGGGATTACAGGTGTGAGCCACTGTGCCAGGCTATACCTACTTTATAGGACTGTTCATCTCTTCTAGGTGAAATGTGTGACTGGAAACAATTTTGTGATCTTGCTGCATATGTAGATCTTCTTTTTCATTTTTAATTATCTGTTCTTTTTTTCCCCCAAGGTTGCCTGTAAACATCACTTGACTATTACAATTATTATTAGTAGTAGTAGTAGTAGTAGTAGTATTTTGAGATGGAGTCTCGCTCTGTCGCCAGGCTGGAGTGCAGTGGCGTGATCTCAGCTCACTGCAACCTCTGCCTCCCAGGTTCAAGCAATTCTCCTGCCTCAGCCTCCTGAGTAGCTGGGACTACAGGTGTGCACCACCACTCCTGGCTAATTCTTGTATTTTTAGTAGAGACAGGGTTTCACCATGTTGGCCAGGATTGTCTCAATCCCTTGACCTCATGATCTGCCTGCCTCAGCCTCCCAAAGTGCTGCAATTACAGGCATGAGCCACCGCAGCCAACCCACAATTATTTTTATAGATTACTTTTACCTGTTGGTTACTTTAAAGGACTCTTCTTTCTACAGCTTTTCTCTTCTCTTTACTTATTTTTTTAGAGACTTTAAAATTAACTTTTATAGCAAAGCAAATATTTCCATGAATTGTAAAATGAATAGAAATAGTATCATCAAGTTCCTCTGTTCTATAAATTATAATCAAAGGAATCTATTTGAGGCAAATTATATTTTGTTTCTAGTTATGTTTTTACATGAGATTGATTAAACATTTTTAATTGTAATACTAAATTTTTTCAAATCCAAATGTTATTTTTAACCTTTATTATTACTTCTGTCTTTTTATCAGCATTGGCATATTATATTGTAACTTTTTCATTTGATTTTACACAGTTTTTAAATTACATTCTAAAACCGATCATGCTGATATAGGAGCATATAGCTAAATTTGCTACATATGGACCATTTTATTATATATCTCACGGTGTCATTTGAGATTTGTAGTTTTGTGTATTACTTAGCACTACAGTCAGAATGTTTCTGTCTACCCAAAATTCATATGATGAAATCTAATTCCCAATGCAATAATTTTAAGAGGTGGGAACTTTAGGGGCCAATTAGATAATGAGGGCAGATCCTTCATGATGGGATTAGTGCCATTATAAAAGTGGCTGAAGGAAACTTGTTTTGCCATTTGAGGACACATAAAAGGCACCATCTATGAAGAACAGGTTCTTGTCAGACACAGAATCTACCAGTTCTTTGATCTTGGGCCTCCCATTCCCCAGAACTGTGAGCAATAAACTTTTCTTTTTCTTTTTTTTTTTTTTTTTTGATAAATTACCCAGTCTAAGGTACTTTGTTATAACAACTCAGACTAAGATATTGTGTTAGGTTGTTTCTGCATTGCTATAAAGGAATAATTGAGACTGGTATTTGTAAAGAAAAGAGATTTTCTCTTTTCTTTTTCTCAGTTCTGCAGGCTGTAAAAGCATGGCACCAACATCTGCTTGGCTTCTGGTGAGGGCCTCCGGTAGCATACAACCATAAGGAAAAGCAAAGCAGGAGCAGGAATGTCACATGGTGAGGGCAGGAACAAGAGAAAGAGAGGGGAGGTGCTACATACTTTTAAACAATCGGATCTCCCATGAACTCAGGAGAACTCACTTATCACCAATGGATGGCACTAAGCCGCTCATAAGTCATTCATCCCCATTATCCAAACACCTTCCACCAGGCCCCACCTCCAACAGTAAAGTTCACATTTCAACATGAGATTGTGGGGGGACAAATATCCAAATATATCAAACACTTAGTAACACAAATATAAAATAGAAACTACAGCCAGTTGAAGGAAGGCATTTGTTTTTCATTGCTTTTTAGTTCCAACTAAAATTCCTTTTTTTTTTTTTGAGACGGAGCCTCACTCTGTCACCCAGGCTAGAGTGCAGTGGCGCAATCTTGGCTCTCTGCAACCTCCACCTCCCGGGTTCAAGCAATTCTCCTGCCTCAGCCTCTCCTGGGACTACAGGCGCACACCGCTACACCGGCTTAATTTTCTGTATTTTAGTAGAGACGGGGTTTCATCGTGTTGCCAGGGCTGGTTTGGAACTCCTGAGCCGAGGCAATCCGTCCGACCTCCGCCTCCCAAAGTGCTGGGAACACAGGTGTGAGCCACCGCGCCTGGCCCAATTGCAACTAAAATTCTAATGTGGACTTTAAGAAGCGTAACAAATACTATTTGATCACAATATGTCACATAATCCATCTTAACTTGATTTTCATTTCAAAAAGAAAAGCAATAAAACTACTTATTTAGAGCTACAAGCGTTAGCCTAATTCATGCATTTTAAATAAGACCTAGAGGCTGATTTTCATACAAATCAGCTGCTACTGCTCTATTATCTTCATTTATGTGTACCCTACCCCTTTCTACCTCCAATGTTAAGGATGCACTATTTAGAAAAAACTGCTTAATTCTTTTTTTTGAATACCTTGAACTTACCTCATATTATATTGTTCTAGAGATAATAGGTCTTATAAAATGACTAGGAAGCTCATATTTTGCTAAATTACTCGGATTCAATTATATTTTATACTTTTTAAATATTGTTAAACTTTTTAAATAATATTAAACTTATATTATCTTAATAGGCCAAAACAATAACAAGTTTTTAAAATTGTGATTTACCACGTACTAGGGAGAATAATGGGAACTGCTTAAATTTAGCTTATGTAATATGCTAGAATCTAGTAATCATCTTATTATAGTTATAAATCAACGTTTACCCATTTATTTTACTTACATTGCTTAACATGAAGAACACATACAAATTAAAAAAAAATTCTTAAATGACTAAATAAACATTGGTAATTTCAACATTTTATCTTTTGTTTTTTTTGTTTTTTGTTTTGTTTTGTTTTGTTTTGTTTTTTTGAGACGGAGTCTCGCTCAGTCGCCCAGGCTGGAGTGCGGTGGCGTGATCTCGGCTCACTGCAAGCTCCACCTCCCCGGGTTTACGCCATTCTCCTGCCTCAGTCTCCCGAGTAGCTGGGACTACAGGTGCCCGCTACGGCGCCCGGCTATTTTTTTGCATTTTTAGTAGAGACAGGGTTTCACTGTTTTAGCCAGGATGGTCTCGATCTCCTGACCTCGTGATCCGCCTGCCTCGGCCTCCCAAAGTGCTGGGATTACAGGTGTGAGCCACCACACCCGCCCAACATTTTATCTTGTTAATTTATTGTCTATGAATATTAAAGAAAGTATGCTGATTTTTCGTTACATCTATATTTTTCACTTCTCCTAAACTTTCAGTTGTATCTAGTTTTGATTAAGATCTTTAAAAATCTTGTCTTTAGATAGTTCCCACATACAAGAGAAGATTATGCCATTGTAAATTCAGTTAGACTTTCCCAATCCGCTGAAGTAAATTTTTCTCATTATCTATTGCTAACTAGCTGTGATCCACCCATGGAAGGAATTGTTCAGCAGACTCAGCATACGTGAATCAGCAAACCGATTTATAAGTTCTGTTGAGTAATATGTTATGCTTAAGCCTAATAGAACATCAGTCTAGGACTCAAATGAATGGAGATAGATTTTTGTGGACTTTGCTGTTCCTTTCCTTCCTTGTTTCTTTTTCTCTCTATAAATCATCTTTTTCATAATAAAACTGAAGGTTGTTCAAAGTTAGTTTCCAGTTTCTTCATTCTTTTATTTTTCTAGTTGAATCTTCAAATTTACATTTTCTTCAGTTTTGAAAAGCCATAGCTCGCAGTGATCCAATTGTAGTGGCGTTAGATTCATTTATAAACATTCCTAACCTCATTTGGAGTAAAAACAATTTGAACTTTGAACTCAGAGAGAAAACTGCAAGATTAACTCTTTATAACTATTTTCAGCATTTGATTGAAATTTTTTATTTTTGCTATATTTTTGAAATAAGGACACTGCAGCCCAACCTGGTTCTATTATTTCTTTTCCTATGGCTATTTATAATTATACTAATTACAGATGTTCCATGATTATATTTATTTTAAAATATGAAGTATCTGAAGAACTCTTTTACCATTTCTTTTTTTTCTCTGGTGGATCTTACAAGATCCATGTGGTTACTCAAAGACACAAACAAGTATGTCCCTACAATAATTCATCTTGGTGGCTTATTTTAAGTACTTTAAAATTTGAAGGTTCATGAGATAAAAAAATACGAATTTCATTTTTGTGTCAGGGTCTCGCTCTGTCACGCAGGCTAGAGGGATGGTATAATCATGGCTTAGTGCAGCCTCAACTTCCTGGGCACAAATGATCCTCCCACCTCAGCCTCCCGAGTGTCTGGGACTGCAAGCATGCACCACCACCATGCCCAGCTATTTATATTCTGTATTTTTTGTAAAGACGGGGTCTCACTATGTTTCCCAGGCAGGTCTGAAACTTCTGGACTCAAGCAATCCTGCCTCGGCCTCCCAAAGTGCTGGGATTGCAGGCATGAGCCACCATGCCCAGCCCATTATTTTTTAAAGGAAAAAAAAAAAAAGCTTTATTGAGACATAATTCATATATCATAAAGTTCAAAATTTTAAATTGTACAGTCCAGTACTTTATAGTATATGCACAATGTTGTATATCATTCACCATTGTTCAATTCTAGAACATTCCCTCCCCTCCCAGCCCTGGCAAACACTAGTCTACTTTCTTTTTGGATTTGCATATTCTGGACATTTCATATCATTGGAATCATACAATACTTGGCCTTTTGTTTCTTTCCCTCATAATAATGTTTTCAATGTTCATCTGTATGGAAGAGTATATCAGAATTCTATTCCTTTTTATAGATAAATAATATTCTATTTTGTGGATATACAGTACTGCATTTTATTTATTCATCAGGTAGTTGGAATCCATTCTTTTTGAATCGTTGTCAATCTTCAATGATAAAAAGTCTGAAATTATAGTTTGGTACAGAGCAGCCTTTGATATATACTTTAGACATTAAAAAAGTATGTGTGTGTGTGTGTGTGTGTGTGTGTATGTGTGTATGTTTTAATTTTTATGTTTTAATCTTGCATTTTAAAACTCTAAAAAATTATTAGTTCTAAAACACTGTGATTATCCAAAGGTTTTGAATGAGAGATTTTGTATAATAACTTGAAATTAAGAAGGAAGAGGATTTAGTCATCTGTAAAGGAAAATTTTTAACATATCCTTTTTTTCTAGGTAGACTTTCACTAGACCCTTTTTTTCCTTCTCCTTATATCTCTAAATAAAAGGCATCTCACTGACAACAATTTTAATTCTTTATCTTTCTTCCCTCATCTGATTGGTCAGGATGCCCAGTGTGTTCTACTTTATTAATAGCTCCCATTTGTTCTTTCCTTTCTGTTCTCACCACCAGAAACTGAGTTCAACTTTGTTCTATATAATAACAGAGCGACTTTACATGTATCAGAGAACTTATCAGTCTTTGTACTTGTCTCCTTCCAGTTACAAGCCAGTAAGCTCTTTGAAAGCAGGAACTGTCATTTTGCTCTTGGCTTTCTTCCATAGTGGCTTGCAAAGAGTTTGTACTCAACTGTTGGCTGAAAACATGATGATGAACATACGAATAATATTAGCACTTAATTTTTTTCCTCTTCTTTTTTTTTTTTTTTTTTTGAGACGGAGTCTCACGCTGTTGCCCAGGCTGGAGTGCAGTGGCGCGATCTCGGCTCACTGCAAGCTCCGCCTCCTGGGTTCACGCCATTCTCCTGCCTCAACCTCCTGAGTAGCTAGGACTACAGGCGCCCGCCACCGCGCCCGGCTAATTTTTTGTATTTTTAGTAGAGACGGGGTTTCACTGTGGTCTCGATCTCCTGACCTTGTGATCCGCCCGCCTCGGCCTCCCAAAGTGCTGGGATTACAGGCTTGAGCCACCGCGCCCGGCCTCCTCTTCTTTAGTATAGTGTTTCTCAATGTTTCTTATCAGGTAAACCTTAAGATTTTCAAAACAGGATGTTATTATTTTTGAGTTACAAAAATATTTCAGAAACTATATTGCTAAAAATTATATTATTAAATTATTTTAAATATAAAGTAATATGCATAATAAAGACATTAAAATGTTTTCAAAGAATATGGAAATCAATAAATGTAATCCATCACATAAACAGAACCAATGACAAAAACCATATGATTTTCTCAATAGACACAGAAAAAACCTTCTATAGAATTCAACATCCTTTCATGTTAAAAACTCTCAATAAACTAGGCATTGATGGAACATATCTCAAAATAATAAGAGCTATTTATTACAAACCCACAGCCAATATCATACTGAGTGGGCAAAAGCTGGAAGTATTCCCTTTGAAAAACAGCACAAGAGAAGGATATCCTCTCTCACCATTCCTATTTAACATAGTATTGTAAGTTCTGGCCAGGGCAATCAGGCAAGAGAAAGAAATAAAGGGTATTCAAATAGGAAGAGAGGAAGTCAAATTGTCTCTGCAGATGACATGATCCTATATTTAGAAAACGCCATCGTCTCAGCCTAAAAGCTCCTTAACCTGATAAGTAAATTCAGCAACGTCTCAGTATACAAAATCAATGTGCAGAAATCACAAGCATTCTTTACACCAACAATAGAGAAGCAGAGAGCCAAATCATGAATGAACTCCCATTCACAATTGCTACAAAGAGAGTAAAATACCTAGGAATACAGCTAACAAGGAATGAGAAGGACCTCTTCAGGGAGAACTACAAATCACCACTCAAAGAAATAAGAGAGGAAACAAACAAATGGAAGAACATTCCACCCTCATGAACAGAAAAAATCAATATCATGAAAATGGCCATGGTGCCCAAAGTAATTTATAGATTCAATATTATTCCCAAACTACCATTGACATTCTTCACAGAATTAGAAAAAAAAAATACTTTAAAATCCATATGGAACGAAAAAAAGAGCCTGAACAGCCAAGACAATTCTAAGCAAAAAGAATAAAGCTGAAGGCATCACGCTACCTTACTTCAAACTATACTAAAGGCTACAGTAACCGAAACAGCATGGTACTGGTACAAAAACAGACACATAGACCAATGGAACAGAATAGAGATTTTAGAAATAAGACCATATATCTACAACCATCTGATCTTTGATAAACCTGACAAAAACAAGCAATGGGGAAAGGATTCCCTATTTAATAAATAGTGCTGGGAAAACTAGCTAGCCATATGCAGAAAATTGAAACCGGACCCCTTCCTTACAGCTTATACAAAAATTAACTCAAGATGGATTAAAGACTTAAATTTAAAACCCCAAAATATAAAAACCCTAGAAGAAAATCTGGACAATATCATTCAGGGCATAGGCACAGTCAAAGATTTCATGACAGAAACATCAAAGGCAATTGCAACAAAAGCAGAAATTGACAAATGGGAGGTAATTAAACTAAACAGCTTCTGCACAGCAAATGAAACTATCTCCAGAGTCAACAGAGAACCTACAGAATGGGAGAAAGTTTTTGCAACCTATCCATCTGACAAAGTTCTAGTATCCAGAATTTTCAAGGAACTTGAACAAATTTACAAGAAATAAACAAACAGCCTCATCAAAAAGTATGCAAAGGACATGAACAGACACTTTTCAAAAGAAGACATTTACGCAGCCAAGAAACATGAAAAAAACTCAACATCACTGATCATTAGAGAAATGCAAATCAAAACCACAATGAGATACCACCTCCTGCCAGTCAGAATGGCGATTATTAAAAAGTCAAGAAACAACAGATGCTCTTTAGGCTGTGGAGAAATAGGAATGCTTTAACAATGTTGGTGGAAATATAAGTTAGTTCAACCATTGTAGAAGACAGTTTGGCAATTCCTCAAGGATCTGGAACAGAAATACTGTTTTACCCAGCAATCTCATTACTGGATATATATTACTGGGTATATACCCAAAGGAATATAAATCATTTTATTATAAAGATGCATGCATGTGTATGTTTATTGCAGCACTATTCACAAGCAAAGACATGGAATCAACTCAAGTGCCCATCAGTGATAGACTGGAAAAAGAAAATGTGGCACATATACACCATGGAATTCTATGCAGCCATAAAAAGTAACGTCATCATGTTCTTTGCAGGCACATGGATGAAACTGGAAGCCATCATCTTCAGAAAACTAACACAGGAACAGAAAACCAAATACTGCATGTTCTCATTCATAAGTGGGAGCTGAACAATGAGAATACATGGACACAGGGAGGGGAACAACACACACCAGGGCCTATCAGGGGGTGGGGGAAGGGAGAGCATCAGTATAAATAGCTAATGCATGCGGGGCTTAATACCTAAGTGATGGGTTGACAGGTGCAGCAAACCACCATGGCACACATTTACCTATGTAACAAACCTGCGCGTCCTGCACATGCATCCTAGAACTTAAAATTTTGAAAAAATTTTACCCTATTATAATCTTCTGCAGTATATTTATATTTATACTTGTTCCTATATTTTATACATTTAATTTTCTGAGAACAAATTAATTTTACAAGGTAGTGAAATCACCAAAAGTGTGAGAACAGTCCAAAGCTAAAAATAGGTCCCAGGTAATAGCAAAGAGGTAAACAATCCACATGCAAATAGTCAAGAATCCATCCTACGTATTTCTTTAACCTTCTCCTCTTCTCTATACAGAGTTAGAACTTTTGGTTCTAACAAAAGGACTTCATAAAAAGACATATCCAAATAAAAATAATTAAATAAAATGTTGTTCTCTGTGTAAAGCTGCTGTCATCTGTTTGGAGAGAGATAAGGTCTCTGTTAGAACAGGTCTGAATGAAAAACATGAGCTACTGAGATTCTAGGAAAAATGAGAGGGCCATACTAAGAAAGGTCTAAAACTACAGAGTAAAGAGTAAACTACTCTTATAGAGTAAAGGTTTCTCTCTCTCTCTCCTCTCTCTCTCTCTCTCTCTGTCTCTCTCTCCCCCCATCTCTCTTTCTCTCATTTACTCTTTCCCACACGCATGTGTGTATGCACACACTACACACATTCACACAGGAAAGATAATAACCCAGCTTCCTATTACCAAAGACAAAGGTATAAACTAATGCACATGGAGGATCTGTTACTGTGGCAACAGCAACCCCATGTGCTTTGTTTGAACTCAACAAACAATAAAAAATCCTTGAAATTTCGCCTTCATCATCTTCATTGAAAACATTTTCTGAGCTCTGATGAATCATGAAAAGCACCATTTGATTGCTATTGGGTTACAGAGTATGGAGAAACCAATTTGTTTTTGTTCTTTCAAGGTTATGATTTAAATAGGAATGTCAAGAACAGCTGAAGAATAATGATGGGGCTGATTTATGCCGATACATCAATCACAAATTCCCAAGAAGAAGAAAATGATGGTACATATTTTAAGATATTACAGACATAGGTATTGGCTATAGATTTATAGATATGCACCCAAATGCAAATACAAGTGTGTCTGTGTGTATATATACATCATATAGAGAGAGAGACATGTATCTATATGGATACAGAGATTTCTGTTGATTTATAGAAGACAACATTTGAAACAATTAATCTTCATATAGCCTTGAAACAAACAAAAAATACATGAACATAGTATCCCATAGTCCAGAATTTTAGAGATAGTACAGGCATTTCAAAAATATCCCAGTCTCTTCTTTCCCAAAGTAATAAATGTAGTATGATCATATATTATTTTAGATTATATATGTGCCCTTTATTTTCATCAGTAAATGTTTGCTTTTATCAATATATTTATGGAAAACTTACATCATTGCTACCTATTTTATAAAGTTTATTTTTAAACAAATCTATTTAAGTTTAAAATGGATTGATCTGTACTATCTGTGCAAATTTTGTATAACTGTAACACTGTACCATAAATAAAGACTATTAATTTAAAATGGGTTGGTTGAAAGGAAAACATTAATTAAACAAAAGTATAGATGATCCACAGTTATGACAAACATTATAAGGCAAAACACAAATTACTACAGGTTGGAATACATTGATCTTATCCAAGGAGGTCATTTTGCAGACAAGTAGACTATGACTGATAGAGTCACACAATTCTAAGGCTGAGTGCGGTGGTGGCTCCTGCCTGTAATCCCAGCACTTTGGGCGGCTGAGGCAGACGGATCACACGAGGCCAGGAGTTAGGGACCAGCCTGGCCAACATGGCAAAACCCTGTCTCTACTAAAAATATAAAAATTAGCCAGGTGTGGTGGTGCATGTCTGTAGTCCCAGCTACTCCCTCGGGGGGCTGAGGCACAAGGATCACATGAACCCAGGAGACTGAGGTTGTAGCAAGCCAAGATCATGCCACTGCACTCCAGCCTGGGCCATAGAGGGAGACTCTGTCTAAAAAAAAAAAAAAAAAAAAAAAAAAAGGTCACACACTGTTCTAGATTCATGTTCAGCCTCCAGACCTGCGTTTCTGGTGTAGAGCCTTCTCCACCTATCATGTTGCCTTCCTTTGTCACTAAGTCAGTTCCTTGCAACTTCATCTTCTACAATGAATCTGTACTCTGTTCCTTATTGTTGCCCAGCATACAGGGTTCGCTGCTTTATTTCTCCCAGAAACCTCACAGCTACTGTAATATATTGGAGAGGGTCAAATCCAGAGAAATAAACTACACCAGTAATTGGAACAGGGAAAATTTAATTTAAAAATTATTAAGGGGTAAAGAGTGGTTAACTACTAAAAGGAGCAAACAGGATACTAAGGCATAGTAGCCACTGAAGTAGCAACTGTAGAAAACAGCTACTTTTCCTAGGGATGAAGGAGAACTAACAAGGAAGGAATTTAGCAACTTTTATTGGAGCCCTTTCCACAGTCTGGGATTCAGACCTCTGGGGAAAGATACAGCTGCGCAAGAACACATAGTCCATTAGTAGAAAGTTAGCTTGCTGGAGGGCACCAGTTTTCACTGGACCACAGCAGCACCCTGCTGCTGAGTGGAGGAAAAACTTACTGAACGGTATGGACTGCAGCTAAACCATGAGGAAGGCTGAGGTGAGCATAACTCCCACCAACACACACACACACACGACAATATGCTGGCTTCCATAACATACTGGAAGAAGGAAAAGAAGTCCTTCTTCCTGGTCTGGCCTTGAAGAATTACTCTAGCATCCTTTATTATTAAAGATTAACATTGTGCCAGCTAGGAAGAAGAAATGTTCATAGGGTTCCGTTCTAGTATCACAAAGCACAGTGAAGAAGGGTACATTTCAGGCTAAAAGGCAAAAATTAATAGTAGTATAACTAATTTAAAGATGTGGTCCATTAGTGCATGCTATTACTCTAAAACAAAATAGACTATAAGAAAATGCTTCCTGCGCAATAAGAATAGAGTCTAAGGCTTTTAAGTCTGAATGAGGGACTATAGATTCTTCAAAATGAGAGTTTGTTTCCAAAATTTTCCATTTAAAATATTCACTCCTTGTCAAAGTTTACTTAACGCATTCTTTAAACTCATTATTTATTTAATTACAAATAATAAATCTCTTGTGGCAAAATATACTACATATGATATCAAAAGAAAATACAAACTATTTGCAATATTTATGAATGACAAATATAATTATCATTAATTTATAAAGAGTTCCTTCAGACTGATTAGAAAGGCAAACAAATCAGTATAAAGTGGGCAAAGTATCTGAAGAGGCAATCATAGAAAATGAAATGTGAAAGGTCAATATATAAATGAAAATATACTCAAACAAAATAGTTGATAAAATACAAAATAAATCCTCACATTACTTAAAATGTGAAGTTTTTCCCTGTGATTGAAACATTTTAATAACATCCAATGAGACCAAGGATGTAAGAAAATAAATTTACTCACACATTGTTGAGCATTGTAACTTTCAACAATTTGTGAAAAGCCTTCTGGTAATATTAACTAAAATTTATAATGCAATTATCTTTTGACCAAGCAATCTACCTCTTGGAAGTTTTTTTTAAAAACATATATATATATATGACTATATGTGTATATATATATATATATATGTATGAATATATATGAATGATTCAGAAAGCAATGCATTTTATTAGCAAAAAATAACGAATAAACTGAATGTCTATCAGTACGAGAAGGGATGATTAAATTATGGTAATTCTCAATATGAAAAAAATACAGTAATTTAAAACTCAGTTATATTTTTGAGTGCTGATTTGAAAGTGTATTCATAAAATAAGGTGAAATTTTAAAAAGTTTCCAAATAACACATATTTTGATCTGGTTTTTATAATGCAATTACATATGGATATAGTTCATATAATCTTGTTTAAGCAGATAAAAGTGTATAGTGTAGAATGATGAACATTGCATTTTAAACAGTGGTTACATTAGCGTGCAGAAGTAAAGCTTTAAAGAAGACAATTTTAATATAAATAGTCCCATAATGTTCAAATTATTAGAACAGGCACAAATTATTTTTAAAATTTAAATAGTTAATATAAATATATATGTTTTCTTTATTGCTGTCCCATGAACCTGTGATCTCCTTTTTCCTCATGGCTAAGGGAGAAAAAGAGCCAATTTAATGGGTAAATTTAAAATTTTAAAAATTAGACTTGGTGATGTGTGAGATCCCTTCTTTTCCAACATTATGTAAGGTATGTGGGAGATGTGTTGTCAGATGGAAGGAGGGAGTGTGGCTGCCTTATGGAGGAAGACAAGTGGGCTGTGTAAAGATTTTAAGGATGAATACAGATGAGCAAAGCTGAAGGACAGTTTTCTAAGCAGAAGTGAAGTGGGCAGTGAGTTCTATATTCATGTTCTTCATTCACAAGAAATAGTATCATCAGGAAAGAAAAAAATGCAAACAACCTTCACCCTTCAAAGTATAGCAGAGCAATTAAAGGATGCCATCTGCCTCATGCACTGTCATAGGAAATTAATTTCTTAAGGTGCTAGCAAGTTCAGATTGCTACTTCAACCTATCTAGTTGAAAATCAGAGGATATCTTAGAAATAACTAGTCAAGGTAACTGTACACAGTACAAGATAAAGCCTGACTCAGTTATAAATAGCAATGACAGAGTTAGCTTAAAGAGGAGAGGATCCTTCTGGATAACCTTACATGCAATACAAACACAAATGTAAGACTTGAAACTATGAAACTACTATGAGAAAACATAGGGGAAATGCTTCATGGCATTAATCTGGGCAAAATTTCTTTTGCATAAGACTGCAAAAGCATAGGCGACAAAAGCAGAAACAGACAAATGTGATTGCATCAAAGAAGCTTCTGTACAGCAAAGGAAATAATCCACAGAATGAAGAGACAAACTACAAACTTGGAGAAAATGTTTGCAAACTATACCTCTGATAGGTATTAATATGGAAGACAACAAGCCTTGGCTAAGATGTGGAGAAAAAGGAACATTTACACCCTGTTGGTGGGAATGCAAATTAGTACAGTCACTATAAAAAATAGTATGGAGGTTTGTCAAAAAATTTAAAAAAGAACTACCATACTATCCCACAATCCCACTGGTAGGTATATGTATCCAAAGGAAAAGACACAGTATATCAAAGAGATATCTGCACTCCCATATTTACTACAGCACTATTCACAATGGCCAAGATATTGAATCAAGTTAAGTGTCCATCAGTGGATGAAAGAATAAAGAAAATGTAGTACATATTAAAAATGGAATACTATTCAGCAATAAAAAAGAATGAAGTCTTGTCATTTGTTACAACATCGACAATCCTGGAGGACATTCATTTAAGTGGAGTAAGTCAGAAACAGAAAGATAAACACCGATGATCTCACTCATATATGGAATCTTAAAAAAAAAAATCTAATTTCATAGAATAGAGAATAGTGGTTATCAGAGATTGGGGAGGGTAGTGGGTAACAAATGTTGAGTGGAAGGATAGAGAGAGGTTAGTCAATGGCTATAAAGCTGCAATTAGATAGATGGAATAAGTTCTGGTGCTTTATTGTGCAGTAGTATGACTATAATTACAAATAATATATTGTATACATATTCCAAATAGCTAGAAGAGAGGCTTCTGAATGTTCTTGCCACAAAGAAATATTAGATGTTTGAGGTAATAGCTTTGCTACATACCCTGATTTGTTTATTACATAAACTATACATGTATTGAAATATCACTTTGTACCCCATAATTTCGTACAATTATTACGTGTCAATTAAAAATAAAATAAAAAGTCATGATCAGCTGGTTATAGTGATGTATAAGATGCAGCATTCCTTTGGAAATAGCAGGCGAAGAGGGGAGGCACTTAGGGGTATACCTCAATTATGTACCTTGTAGTACCAGATACTTAATTGACTAAATCTCATTGAATACTCAGGACAACATTAGAATAAGTATTATCACTCTTCTATTTTATAGATGAGAAGATTACAGAGAATTGTCTCATCTTTTTTGCAATGCTAATAGGCAAAGCCAAAACTGAAACCCAATTGAGCTATCTAACCTCTATGATCTTTATATCACACAATGTCTCCCACACTGACTTATTGTCACAGATGGATATTAGTGAACTGTACATTTCAAATTCAATACATTGATTGCATGCTAGCTATGTGTCTAGAAGAGCCATATCTGTAATAAAGAATCTGAAAGAAATATGTATAGTGGAGGTTGCCTTCAGGAAGTAGTGTTGCCATTTGATTCCTTTCTCTTCCTCCTTTTCAGGATTGCTTTACCTGTAAGTTCTATACTTTCTTGTGTTTTTATGATGGTAAATATTGTTGTTTGCTTTCTTTCTTTTTTTTTAGACAAAGTCTTGCTCTGTCACCCAGGCGGAAATGCAATGGCACAATCTTGCCTCACTACAACCTCCGCCTCCAGGTTCATGCAGTTCTCATGTCTCAGCCTCCTGAGTAGCTGGGATTACAGGTATATGCCACCATGTCCTGCTAATTTTTGTTTTTTGGGGAGAGACCATGTTTGGCCATGTTGACCAGGCTGGTCTTGAAACCTTGACCTCAGGTTATCTGCCTACCTTGGCCTCCAAAAATGCTGGGATTACAGGTGTGAGTCGCCATGCCCAGCCATCCTTTTCTTTCTGAGTTTGAGTTTAGGATTCCTTCCAACATCTCTTGTAGGACTGGCCAAGTGGTAACAAATTTCCCCAGCATTTCTTTGTCTTGGATTTCTTCTCTATTAATAAAGCTTAATCTTGCTGGGTATAGAATTCTTGGTAGAGAGGGTTGGTTTTGGTTTTCTTTTTTAGCACTTTAAATATGCCATCCCATTCTCTTCTGTCCTGTAAAGATTCTGCTGAGAAGTCCACTGTTAGTCTGATGGGGTTTCCTTTATAGGTGACCAGCTGCTTTTCTCTTGCTAATTTTATAATTCTTTCCTTCACTTTTACTTTAAACAGTCTGATTATAATAAGACATGGTAACGACTTTTTTGCAATTCATCTGCCTGGGGATCACTGGGCTTCCTGCATGTGGATGTCCAAATATCTTGCTGGAATTGGTAATTTCTTATCAATTATATGTTAAATAGATTTTTTAAACTTTTTAATTTTTCTTCTCTCTTAGGAATACCAATAATTTATAAGTTTGTTCACTTTACGTAGTCCCAGACATCTCAAAGGCTTTGTTTGTGCATCTCGCCACACTGCCACAGCTGCTGACACATGCAAGTAAGCATGGATCCCTCTGTCATCAACCCAATAAAGCACTTTGGCTGGCACCACCCGTCGTACTGTTGTGGCCAGCAGACTGGGAACATCTTGGCCCCTCCAGTGCAGTAGATTCCTAACCTTGAGGAGCCACAGAACAAAGATGGGGGGCTGGTATTAGCCCCCAGAGTTAGAGCATGCCAACCAGGAGTGCTGAGCTGAGGCTTGGAACTGTATAATCCTCTAGAAACAAACCCAGTTAACTGATCCTAATTTATACCACAATCAAACCCCCAGGAGCATCAAAGGAGACAGAGGCAAAAAAAAAAAAAAAAAAAAAAGTCCAAAAGACAGCAACCACAAAGATTGAAGGAATATCAATCCACACAGATGGGGGGAAGGGGGGAAGTGCAATATCTGGCAACTCAAGAGGCCAGAATGTCCTCTTACATACAAACAGTCACACTAATTCCCCAGCAACAGTTCTTAATTAGACTGCAATAGCTGAGATGACAGAAATAGAATTGAGAGTATGTATAGCAATGAATATCATCAACATTCAGTAAAAAGTCAAACCCCTATCTAAGGAATCTAAGGAATACATTAAAATAATGCAAGAGATAAAAGACAAAATTGCCATTTTAAGAAACAACCAAATTGATCTAATAGAACTGAAAAATTCACTTCAAGAATTTCATAATACAATCACAAATATTTACAGCAGAATGGAGGAAGCCAAGGAAAGAAACTCAGAGCTTAAAGACCAGTATTCCAAATTTAGTCAGAGAAAAATTTAAAAAAAAATAAGAATGAACAAAATATTTGAGAAATACGGGATTATGTAAAGAGACCAAATTTACAAATTCATTGACATCCCTGAAAGAGAGGGAGAGAAAGCAATCAACTTGGAAAACATATTTGCAGATATTGTGCATAAAAATGTCCCCAATCTGGCTACAGACACCAGCATTTAAATTCAAGAAATTCAGAGAGCCCCTGTGAGATACTATACAAGATGACCATCCCCTAGACATATACTCATCAGATTCTCCAAGATCAAAGTGAAAGAAAAAGTGTTAAAGGCAGCTAGAGAGACAGGGCAAGTCACCAACAAAAGGAACCCCAATAAGCTAAGAGCAGACCTTTCAGGAGAAACTCTACAAGCCAGAGTACATGGTGTGTGCTTACTCAAAATTCTTAAAGAAATTCCAAACAAGAATTACATATTCAACTAAACTAAACTTCATAAGCCAAGGAGAAATAAGATCCTTTTCAGACAAGCAAATGCTGAGAGAATTCATTACCACCAAACTTGCCTTACAAAGGATCCTAAAGGAAGTACTAAATATGGAAAGGAAATACCATTACAAGCCACCACAAAAACACACTTAAGTACACAGACCAGTGACACTACAAAGCAACCATGCAAACAAGTCTGTATAATAAGCAGCTAACATTATGATGACAGGACCAAATCTACACATATCAATGCTAACCTTTAACGTAAATGAGCTAAATGCCCACTAAAAGGCACAGAGTAGCAAGTCGGATGAAGCATCAAGACCCAAGTGTATGCCGTCTTCAAGAGATGCATCTCACAATGACATCCATAGTCTCAAAATAAAGGGAGGTAGAAAAATCTACCAAGAAAATGGAAAACAGAAAATAAAGTAGAGGTTGCTATGCTAATTTCAGACAAAACAGACTATAAACCAATACTGATCAAAAAAGACAAAGAAGGGCATTATATAATGGTAAAGGGTTCAATTCAACAAGAAGACCTAACTATCCTAAATATATATGCCCCCAACATAGGAGCACCCAGATTAATAAAGCAAGTTCCCAGAGACCTGCAAAGAGACTATTTTCATACAATAATAGTGGGAGACTTCAACACCCCACTGACAGTATTAGACAGATCATCAAGTTAGAAAACTAACATAGATCTCTGGGACCTAAACTTGACATTTGATAAAATGGTCCTAAGTGATATCTACAGAATTCTCCACCAGAATACAACAGAATATACATATTTCTCATCTGCATATGGCAGATACTTTAAAATCAACCACACCATTGCCCATAAAACAAAACTCTACAAATTTTTTTTTTTAATGTCAAAATCATACCAAATACACTCACCGGCCTGAGTGCAATAAAAAGATAAATCAATATTATGAAAATCACTCAAAACCATATAATTGCATGGAAATTAAACAATCTGAACCTGAATAACTTTAGTAAAGAATGAAATTAAGGCAGAAATCAAGAAATTCTTCAAAATTAATGAGAACAAAGATCACATACCAGAATTTCTAGGAAGCAGCTAAAGCAGTGTCTATAGGATTATAGCACTAAATGCCAACATCAGAAAGTTAGAAATATCACAGAATAACAATCTAACATCACACCAAGAGGAACTAAAGAAACAAGGGCAAACCAACCCCCAGGCTAGCAGAAGACAAGAAATAACCAAATTCAGAAGTGAACAGAAAGAAATTGAGACTCAAAAACCCATAGAAAAGATCAACAAATCCAGAAGTTGGTTCTTTGAAAACTAAATTAGATTAATTGACTGCTAGCTAGAATAACAAAAATATAGAATATCCAAATACATAAAATTATAAATGACAAAGGGAATATTCCCACTGACCCCACAGAAATACAGGTAACTGTCGGTGACTACTGTAAAAAAACTCTATGCACACAAACTAGAAAACATATGAGAAATGGGATAAACTCTTAGACATATACAACCTCCCAAGATTGAAAAAGGAAGAAACTGAATCTTTGAACAGACCAATAATTAGACCCAAAATTAAATTAGTAATAAAAAGCCTATCAACCAGAAAAAAGCCCAGGACCAGATGAATTCACAGCCTAATTATACCAGATGTATAAAGAAGAACTGGTACCATTCCTACTGAAATTATTCCAAAAAAATTAAGGAGGAGGGATTCCTCCATAGCTCATTCAAAGAGGCCAGCATCATCTGATACCAAAAACTGGCAGAGACACACACACACAAAATGAAAATTTCAGGCCAATATCCCTGAAGAACATAGATGATGAAAAAATCTTCAACAAAATACTAGTAAACCAAATTCAGCAGCACATCAAAAAGCATGTCAAAACCATGAACAAGCAGGCAATATCCCTGGGAGGCAACGTTGGTTCAACATACACAATTCAGTAAGTGTGATTCATCACATAAATATAACTAAAAACAAAACCACATAATCATAACAATAGATGCAGAAAAGCCTTTCAATAAAATTCCACATCCCTTTATGTTAAAACCCTCAACAAACTAGGCAACAAACATATTCCCAAATAATAAGAACCATCTATGCAAACTTACAGCCAACATTATACTGAATGGGTAAAATCTGGAAGCATTCCTCTTAAAAACTGAAACAAAGCAAAGATGCTCACTCTTACCACTCCTTTTCAACATCGTACTGGAAGTCTTAGCTAGAACAATCAGGCAAGAGAAAGAAATAAAAATGCATCCAGCTAGGAAGAGAGAAAGTCAAACTATCTCTGCAGACAATATTACTCTATATCTAGGAAACCCCATAGTCTCTGCTCAAAAGCATCTAGATCTGATAGACAACTTCAGCAAAATTTCAGGATACAAAATCAATGTACAAAAAAAAATTAGTAACATTTCTATACACAAACAACATCCAAGCTAAGAGCTGATCAAGTACACAACTCCATTCACAATAGCCACAAAAAAAATGAAATACCCAGAAATACAGCCAACCATGGAGATGAACGATCCTACAGTGAAAACTACAAAATGTCACTCAAATAAATCAGAGATGACACAAACAAATGGAAAAACATTTCATGCTCATGGATAGAAAGAATACACATCATTAAAATGGCCATACTGCCCAAAGCAATTTAGAAATTCAATGCTGTTTATCTATTAATCTACATTGACATTCTTCACGGAACTAGATAAAACTATTTTAAATTTCATACGGAGCCAATAAAGAGGCTGAATAGCCAAGGCAATACTAACCAAAAAGAACAAAGCTGAAGGCATCAAATTACCCAACTTCAAACTATAGTACAATGCTACAGTAACCAAAACAGCACGGTACTGCTACAAAAACAGACACATAGACCACTGGAACAAAATAGAGAGCCAAGAAATAAAGCCACACACTTGCAATCATCTATTCCTTGACAAAGTTGACAAAAGCAAGCCATGGGGAAAGGACTCTCTATTCCATATATGGTGCTGGGATGACTGCCTACCTATATTCAGAAGATTTATACTAGTCCCCTTCCTTACTCTACATATAAAAATTTACTTAAGACTTAAATGTAAAACCAAAAACTGAAAACACTGGAAGATAACCTAGGAAATACCATTCTGCATATAGGCTCTGGCAAGGACTTCATGATGAAGACACCAAAAGCAATTGCAACAAAAATAAAAGTTTACAAATGGGACCTAATTAAACTAAAGAGCTTCTGCACAGCAAAAGAAACTCTCAACAGAGTAAACAGACAACTGACAGATGGGGGAAAATATTTGTAAACTATGCATCTAGCAAAGATCTACTATGCAGAATCTATAGGGAACCTAAACAAAATAATAAGTAAAAAACAACCCCATTAAAAAGTAGGCAAAGGTCATGAACACTTTTCCAAAAAAGACATATAAACAGACAACATACAAGCATATGAAAAAAATACTCAACATTGGCCAGAAGCAGTGGCTCACGCCTGTAATCCCAGCACTTTGGGAAGCCGAGGCTGGTGGATCACGAGGTCAGGAGATCAAGACCATCCTGGCTAACACAGTTGAAACCCCATGTCTACTAAAAATACAAAAAATTAGCCAGGCATGGTGGTGGGCACCTCTAGTCCCAGCTACTCGGGAGGCTGAGGCAGGAGAATGGCATGAACCCAGGAGGAGGAGCTTGCAGTGAGTCGAGATCATGCCACTGCATTCCAGCCTGGGCGACAGTACAAGACTCCATCAAAAAAAAAAAAACAAACAAAAAAAAACTCAGCATCATTAATTATTAGGGAAATGCATATGAAAATTACAATGAAATGCTATCCCACACCACTTAGCATGGCTATTATTAAAAGACAAAAAATAACAGATGTTGGTGAGGTTGCGTAGGAAAGCACTTCTACACTGCTTGTGGGAATGTAAATTGGTTCAGCCTTTGTGGAAAGCATTGTGGCAATTTCTCAAAGAACTTTGAATAGAATTACCATTTTATCTGGCAAACCCATTATTGAGTATATACCCAAAGAAATATAAATTATTCTACCATACTGACACATGCACATGTATGTTCATTGCAGCACTATTCACAATAGCAAAGACGTGGAATCAACATAAATACCCACCAATGGTAGACCGGATAAAGAAAATGTGGCACGTTTACACAGTGGAATACTATGCAGGCATAAAAATGAACAAGATTATGTCCTTTTTAGAAACACGGATGGAACTGGAGGCCATTATCCTAAGTGAACTAATGCAGAAACAGAAAACGAAATACTGCATGTTCTCACTTAAAAGTGGGAGCTAAACATTGAGTACCCATGAACTCAGAGAAGGCAACAATAGACACTGGGGCCTACTTGAGGGTGGAAGGTAAGAGGAGGGAGAGAATTTAAAAACTATCTATCAGATCCTAAGCTTATTACCTGGATGATGAAATAATCTGTACACCAAACCTTCGTGACACACAATTTACCCACATGAGAAACCTGTACATGTATCCCTGAGCTTAAAATAAAAGTTTAAAAAATTAAGTATATAAATAAATACGTAAGTAAAATCAGACAAAGATGAGGTTCAAAACCCATGTCCAGTACTTAATAGCTATGTGGATCTTGAGCAAGTAGTTCAATTATTAAAAATGTGTTTGTGTTCTCTGTATGTTAGAGGGAGTGTTCCCGAGACTGTATAGGTCACATTGAGATGCCTTAGAGTGACATATGTGAATTCAGCATAGCCAAAGCTTACCAAACCTATGACAGCTCAACTCCACTGTGCCCAACTTTTAAAGTACTCTATAATTATTAGGTGTGTCTAAGATTTTGAGAAATAATGAAGAGATTCACAGGCATATAGGACTCTTGAACACTAGCTTTCTCAAAGTAGTCTTGAGATAAAGAAAAAATCTTTGTGTCTACTAAATGGAAGAAAATGTGTCCTTTTGGCATCTATAATTCTAATATAGAATATTAGATCTATATTAGATCTAGATTTTCATATTAGACAATATGAAGATCTAGAAGATCTTAAACCCTGAAGAGAAAGATGTTGTCTAGAGATGCAGGCCGATGAAATGCCATAGCAATATGGGCAGATGAAAGTTGGAAGCAGTTTTCAGACTTTCTTCTGTTATAAACAACTCTGAGATGTTGAAATTATGTGCATTTTCAAAGCAGGTGTTCCTCTAGACCTAAACTTACCTCACCATATCTTATTGATAAAGGACCTAGAAAAAAATTATTTAGGCAGATAGTGAGGACAAGAGTCCTCAGCAAGGTTTCCCTTTCAACAAAAAGCAGCCCTAAATCATTTCTTTTCTAACATAAAGCAGCCTGAAAATCGAGCTGCAGACATAGATAAGCAAGCTGGAAGCTTGCACAGGTGAGTGCCAATAGAAAAGGACTACCTGGAAGCCAAGTATGTTCAACATGGAGGCTTCATCTTACATTTTCTTTGTCACCATGTGTATAGGAAAGAACCATGCAACATGGCACTGACCAGGTAGAGAACCGATCTGCATAATAAAAGATTAGGGTGGGGCAGCCAGCTTCTTGCACACTATGCAAATGACACACCTGGTCTGACCAATCTTTCATGCCCTATGTAAATTAAACACTGCCTCCTCAAGCTAGTCTATAAAACCCTGTGCATTTCACCACGGAACTGGCAACTAATTTTTCTCCAGGGCCCCTCCCTGCACAGAGAATTCTTCTCTTTCTTTTGCCTATTAAACTTTCACTCTTAACACTCTTAACCTCACTCTGGTGTGTCCGCATCCTAGTTTTCTCTGGCCATGGGACAATAAACCTCAGGTATTACCCCAGAGGAACAATGCCACATCACTATATCAGACTTTTCTGTCCTTTGAGAGACAGAAGTTTATCATCTCAGAAATAGAGAAGCACTTTAACAGGATGACCAGAGAATCTAGCTTAGGATGAATATTTCAGCTCACCTAAATATTCAACGGGCATTATTATTTTATCACTGATGGCCCACGGATATTATGTGAAAACAATATGGTTTTCCCATATCCACAGTTATTCAAGGAACATCCTTCTCAAAATACTGATGAGAAGAGAGGGTAGGGGGCAAAATAGAAGAGACCAGAGAAAGAAGGAAGGATAAGAGGAAAGGAGAGAAATCTATTTTACTGAAGGAAAGTCACAGACTCCTGAATAGACAGGACTACAAGGAAAAGCAAGGAGACAGATGAAAAGATTTATCTTTCTGATATGACTACCTATTGGTTAGTTGATTGATTTATGAATCTGACAAATGTTGTTGTGAATTTTCTATGCACATGAATGCTATGTACTGAAATGTATAACACTTCTCAGGTTAATTTTATTGAAATAGCATTATGTAAGTGGTATGTGTGCCAGAATATTAATTTTAGTAATTAGGTGACACCGATCCACCCCTAGTATCTATATTTAACAGCACCTGGAGGGTTTCTTTAGCTTGAGATAATATAAAGATGAAAAAAGGAATTGTTAAAAATAACTGAACTAGCAGTCTGTCATGGGATATGTTGTAAATATATAGTGTGGAGGGCACAGTGAATTCTGCTATATCCTCTACTCCTCCCTACACTAGAACGCTGGTAATTCTTAATCAATGTAGTGTTTAATGGACTAGCTCTAGTCTAATTTCCCTCGGTCCTAGAGAGGCTCTTGTGGGTTGCACAGTGCTTTGACTCATTGTTTGTACTTCTTGTTTCAGGGGATCATCTTAATTCTGGGTTTATATGTTCAGTCAAAATATAGCCTTTAAGGACTGAGGCTGAATCAAGTGATTTCTAAGGTCAGTTTTCTTTTCTTAAAATGTGATCCGAAAAATGTTGGCTAGGGCTTTATTACGTCATTAATCTATGTTTCTATACCCTGGGCACTGAAAGTGGGACATTTTTCTAGGATAACTTCCTTTTGAAGGATTAGAGTTTTCTGTGCACTTAGTCACAGTGCTGGAAGATAGAAAGAGAATGGTTTGTTTAAGGGGTTTTATTTTCCCCTTTTTCTCTTTTCTTATTTATTTATGTATTCACTTATTTACTTATTGATTGAATTTTTGGGTATTTTGTGAGAAAAATCACTTCCTGCCAAGAAAATGAAACTAAATATGGACTTTCTGTTTTATAGTATACTGACACTTCCTGTGTAACCTCATAAAACTCCCCCTAGGCAACATTCTAAGGAAGGAACTGTTAGATCACTTCATAACCAGTATCATGTGGAATACACATAATCTTCTGCTAGACTTTAAAAACACAAGAAATCCAAAACAATTTCGTCTGCCTTCAAGAAGTTTACAATCTATTCATCCGTTCCATGAATTCATTCAAAAATCCTTCCGAGGAATTACCATGTACTAAGCTACATCTAGCTAGGGACACAAGCCACACAAATAAAAACTTTCTCTATCAGAAATGAAAAACATACTATTGCAATACTAACATTGGTATTTTCATTACTAAATATTATTATAACATAGCATAAGTTTGCGTTAAGTTAACGGTACAGATTGCATAAGAACCATGGGAATTCAGAAGCACGAAAAGTTACAAGAAACTAGGTGTGTCAGAGAGAAAGATTCTTTCTAAAAACAGTATTTTGCCTGGCATATGAAGAGGAGCTTAATTTGTCATCACAATTTTCGTGGCATCTGCCTTTCCCAAACCAAATCTTTAAGTAAGACTCTCTCACCTGGGCAAATCATTGCACTATACGTTTCTCTATCTTTACCTCATCCCCTCAACCACTTGTCCTGATCATAGGAATTCTATTCATAGAATTTTAGAACCAGAAGAGATCTTTTGAATATAAAACAGATAAACAATCCACTCTGCACTGAAGCAGGAATAGGGCCCAGAAGCTGGTCCACTCAGCTTCCACCTCATTGCTTTTCAGTAAAAATCATGACATCTCAATGGAAACATAGCATTCACTTTTAAACCATTGATCTAGGCCAACCCACTAACCAAGAATTTACCAGGAAGGTTCAATGGTCCACTACCAGTGGTGAGACTGCTAATTGGTGGTGCCAACTAGGCAATATCTCAGTCCAGTGCTTCTGTTATTACTCTCAGTTCACCGTCAAATAAACATTACCTCCAAATTACCCTCAGGACTGACTACATATTTTGCAACAAATGTTAAAAATGTTTAAAAGGTGAAGAAGAGCATTAAATAAATCATGAGGCTCTTGTAGGCTTGGGGATTCTGTGTGACTGCGTAGATTGCACATCCTTGATGCCAATCTATTTTGATCCTAAAGACGGAGACAGAAAATGGGTAACTCGTTAAATGATCAATTCCAAGTGAAAGTCATTTACAGCTTCAGTAACTTTTTCCATGTTTTCCATCTAAGAAACTTGGGCAGATCATTCAGGCAGCAAGTCTCTGGAGAGGAGTCTGCTGGTTTTACTGTAGCAAATTTTACAACACAGTCCTTGAGACTTGAATTTTTACCCTCTAGGAAAATAAATAAATAAATAAATAAAGCACCTGCCCATCAGTGACCCATATTCTGCCTCCCTTGCTCCAATTAAACTTTTCTGTTCTAGATACTATTCTTGATTCTTTTATGTGAACTGAAGTCCTAAAGTTGGAAGGTGTGGTAAAATATTATAGCAGCCATGGGAGGTTAGCCTGATTTTCAGGCGAAACAGATGGGCAATCAAGGGATTTGAGAGTTCACTGTCTCTTACTGCATTTTTTGAAGTTTTTCTCCAAGTGCAGTGAGTAAACTAGACCTTGGAGAGTTCATTTGATGTAGGTCAACAAAGTTCTGCCCCTTTGCCAGCTTTTTATACTCATCTACCCTCACCAGGCCTCAGAGTTGGCAATCCAGCAGAAAAATCTCCAACACCCTTTCTGCCAAAGACAGGCAGCCAGAAAAGGGAGCATTTGATAGTCTGCTTATTCTATTTTCTCTGGTATTATGCTGGAATCTATGATGCTATTATTCTAAAAAGAAAGTAATCAACATGAAAAGGAGTTTAATTTTTTTCTACCCATGCCTCCACTAAAGGATCACTTGGATTTTACATTTCTAAATAGTTATGAGAAGGAAAAGAAAGAAATATGTTGGGTTGGCCGACACAACCATCAAAAGGCCAGATTCATATACTCAGGAAGCAGCATTTCCCAACAGTTAACTCATGATCCTCTGAGGGTGTTTAAATTTTTCCTGACCCCATTAGCCTAAAAAACAGAAGGTCTAAGTTTCCCTCAAAGGCAACTAACTATATATTCTCTCACCCTAAAAAAAAGGTGTAGTGGGGACTATAATCCAAATCAGTGAATAATCAAAAATGTTTCTATTAGGCTTTGAGATGCAGTACTTTTTTTAGGGGCAGATTTTCCTATTGTATTGACAGAAGTAAATATGTGTAAGATAGACAAAGTGCACACACGGACTAATGAGAGAAGTTACATATCCCAAAGTCTTCTGAGAAGAAAGATGTTATCAATTCGGGATGTAAAAAGGTAGCTAATCCATATATTTTTAAAAGACTATAAAAATGCTCTTTATGTGCTCAGAATTAAATCACTGCATTTAAATATATTAATAATTAAAATCAGGAGATCCCTTCCTGAACATTTCTGCCTGCCCACATATCCATATTTTGTTGAAGAATAGATGGCCTTCATTATATTTTCAAAAAAAGAACCCAGGCCTATCACAGGTTGATCTTTTTAAAATCCAAAGCACTTCATACCCATTGCTTCAATCTGAGCAACAATTTTAAATATTCTTTAGCTAAGAGGTCCTGAAATAGACTTCCTTGATTTTCTATCTAATGAAAAGGTATTTATTTGTGAAGACATAGGAAATGTCAAAAATGTACAACTATCCTGAAAACTAAGACAATAAAACTGATAATCTACTCACACCTTAATTCATCAAATGAAACCCTCCTGGAAAAAAGCAAGAAAACACGTTATCCCCTACACCCGACTACCCCTCCAAAACTCAGAGACCTAGAGTTGGTTCCAGCCAGAAATTGAACATCTGCCTCTCCTAATCAGGTGCCAATATTTGAAAAAGACATCTTTTTATATCCAAATTGGGACTGACATACTTTCATGGAAGTAGAGGAAAAAAGACAATGAGGATTTGAGAGGTCTAAAGGCAGTGACCTTCCAGATTAAATCACATTCCCACAAGTAAAACACCAAAGGCAAAAAGTGATGAGGAGAACTCTCATGATGTTATAGTTTGAAGCTCAAGGACAAAGCCTTTTATTTTTATATAGATTCATTATTATTGTTGTTGATATATTTTTTATGTTCTTCATACTTTAGAGTATTGTGAACAGCCACTGGGGAATAAGATGAGATCCCAACTCATGTAGCAAGACCAAACCAGATAAATCCCTGATAGAAACTTGAAGTGGAGCTGGAAGGTGTACACATCAAACTGTCCTGGAACTGTAAAGCTGAGAAGAGAATTCAAAAGAACAGTGAGCAGGAAAAAAGAAAATCCACACATCCTGAAAGAGAGAGTATCAGGACAGAAACTACCCCATTCACACATGTGTGTTTCTGATTCTTTCAAAATATTACCATAAAGAATTAGAAGGGTCCAATAAATAATGGGCCTGGATGGAAGAGAAAATCTTTGCAATGACTGCAACTTCTGCAGCCACTTACCTGAAAAGATCTACTACTGTTTTACTGGATGATACCACAAATGTGTTTGTTTCTCAAAATTATCACAGAAGTAGCAAGCCACTTGACTCCTTGATTTTTCCTGACCAATTTATATTAATTTAAGGATAAATTTATCCACATTTGGTACTCTTAATATGTTCTCACCCCATGGTGCATTTCAATTTTTAATTTCACTGACATTTTAAAAAAATTAATGACTAACATATAAATACTTATAGAATTTATATTCATCTATTTGATCTTTACAGGTGATTTAACAAAAGCCAAGTCAAATTCTTTGGGAGTCACATATATCAGCCCTTCTTTTGCTTGTCCTGATTCTGCCTTATTCAGAATATTAGAATATTTCCCTTGAATCCACTGAAGAATCCCTTTCAGAGAGTCAAACTTGCTAATCCCAGTATTTATAAGGTATGAAATATAATGCCATGTATCCATGTTCAGTCTCTGTGTCGTCTGCCATCATCATTCTCACCGTCGCAACCTCAGGCCTATCCTCCCTACCAACTCCTTCATAACCTTTCATCTCCACCACTCCCTGTCCTACCTCCAGAATTGATCAGTATGCTCTAGCTTTCTCCTTTTCCCAGGCCTACTGCAGCTTGTAAATAAGACACTATCTCAGAAATCAGGATCTGCAGGCCCTTCTCTCCCAAGTTTCCTCCTCCATGCTGAATTTATTTTGCTACCATTAACTTTATTAACATAGGCCCCCTCACCCCGAAACTTCAGAAGTTCATAGAACAGATGTTCTTCCTGAACTCTACCTATGTGGTACCCCCTTTCTCTAGATTAATCTCTGCTATCAATTCAGATAAGGAAACTCTGCCTGGCCACCTGACTTCCATCCCTTTCATACCTCTCCTCAAAGGTCTGTTAGAGGACTTTCCAATTCCCTTCCTAGAACCAAGCTCCATATCCAAGTATATTTCTCAGCCTTTATACTTGAGTGATCCGTATTTCTTTTCACTCTTACCAGACTTTGTTGTCTAAACCTTATACACTACATCAAAGTCCTTCAGAGTTACAGTTATAAGCTGTGTTCCTTTGTTTCTGGTTTGTGTTTCTTAGATATCATTGCTTTCTTGAGTCTTACTATTTTGAAATATAAATCTAATTTCTAGCAAAAGGTATCCTAGATTTAATCACATAAAGTGTAGGAAGATTTAGCTTTTTGTGCTCAATTATTAGAAAAAAAAAATAGCACACATAGTCCAGATTTGAGGAGAAACAATTCAGTGTACTGAGCTTCTAGATTTCTTTCAGTGTGCTGGGAATATAAATACCCTTACGTGACTTCTGTAAAGAAACATAAAGTACTCCTGGAAGTCTATAAAATTCCCAAAATTTGAGGTAAGATTCATGTGCCCTGTGTTCTTGTTGAAAAGCAAATAGCCTGAGTTGTGCTCTAAATAAAGAAGATCCATTACTTTCAACTGTGTGTCTTAGGCAAGCTGATTGCCAAGCAGGAAACATGCTGAACTAGGTCATATGACATACGGCCAGTTTGAGAGCATGAAAATAATAACTTTCATCTGCTTCATGGTTGCCACCACTTCCCTTTGCTACCAAATCAGAAAATCATCAATGTAAAAGAATACATGAAATAAAAATGCTAGGAGGTGGAGGAAGCTTAACAATGTTCACTTTTTCCTCATAGAGAGCCCAGAGCTTTGTGATCTAGGATTGCACACAATTTAAAGAACTCAGAGTCATAAGCTTAGGGAGAGGACAAAGCAGCACTGAAGGCTATACCAACTACCATATAAAGAAATTCCCTGTTATGTCACAGTGACTTGTTTCCCTGCTCTGTTGACTTCTGTGTCACGATTAGGAAAATGCTTTTGGCATCCAAAGACACATATTCATAAATAGACCGCAACCAGCTTCTTTGACTATAAGCAACAAAAATAAACACCGACACACTTAAAAAGAAAATGCTTATTTGTTGGAAAGATCTTGGGTAACTCACGTAGTCAGTAGAACAGCTGGAAAACCTGGCCATAAGAAGGAGTTCTGGGTAGCAGGGCCATACTAAGCCATCTGATCAAAGCGCCCACACTAGAATGAAGAAGCTCTAAATATTTTTCCATGTTTTTATAGCACCACCAATATCATACGAGAGATTCTAAATTAGCCAAACTTAGATCATGTGCCCACTCCTTGGATAGGAGAATAAAGACTAACTTAATTTACAGTGCCAACAGGATGGCACAGAATCAGAGAAAAGTTGTTACTCAAGAGTTAATTGGAATGCTATTACAAAAAAGCATGTGGTGGCTGGGAAATAAACACTGAGTTGTTGAACCTGCAACAAATTTCCACTACATGGCTTGATATATTTATGTAAGATATGTATCTTTCTTCCTTGTTATTCTTTCTGCTCAAATGCTCTTTGGAAGGCCACTCAGCCTATTAGGAGATGCCACCCTGCCTATAAAGACAGTTCACAGGCCGGGCGCAGTGGCTCACGCCTGCAATCCCAGCACTTTGGGAGGCCGAGGCGGGCGGATCACGAGGTCAGGAGATCCAGACCATCCTGGCGAACACGGTGAAACCCCGTCTCTACTGAAAATACAAAAAAATTAGCTGGGTGTGGTGGAGGGCGCCGGTAGTCCCAGCTTCTAGGGAAGCTGAGGCAGGAGAATGGCGTTAACCCGGGAGGCGGCGGAGCTTGCAGTGAGCGGAGATCCGGCCACTGCACTCCAGCCTGGGCGACACAGCGAGACTCCGTCTCAAAAAAAAAAAAAAAAAAAAGACAGTTCACAGAATTCTTGCAACTGCGGTGCAATTCAGATCTTGAGAAGGTGTGCTAAAGTAGCCCATGTTACTTGCTCTGTCCTCATGAACCCTGACCCTGACATGAACTCACTACGTTACTGCTGCCCTTGGTAATAAATTCAGTGCCTGTCAATTTTTACAAATGTTTTAGCTGAAAGAGTTTGAAGAACCATCCTCTCTTTTCTGCCTCACTAGAGATTCCTCCAGGAAAAAAAAATAAAAAAAAAAAAGTTCTTTAACCTCTACTGCAAATACTTCCTGCTAGCTAGACCTACATCTCTCTAGGCAGTGTCTGGGAACTCAAGACAGCATTTTTAATCTGTCTTGAGAGTCTAAAGAAACAGAGAGAGAAAGGATGAACACGAAACAGTGAAGAATGGCGTGCACATATTTTATCCATTTGGAGAGCAGTTATTTCACCTGCACTAGGAAAACCAAAACAAAGTAAAAACACCAGCTGTTTCTGTCCTACCTAGTAGGCTATAAGACAATGTGACTGGTTCCTTTAAATGAAATTAACAAATTACTTAAGCTTCTAATTATCAAGCTGAGAATTTGCACTGGGATACAACAGAAAAATACATACAGCATTGGTAAAAAATAAATAAAATAAAATAAATAAATCAGACCTGAATTTACATCTCTGCTTCTCTATTAACTAGACAAAATAATGAACCCTCCTAAACTTTATCCAGCATCTCTAAATTGATTTTATTTTGTTGTAATCAATGAGAGAATATATATAAAGTGGCTTGTGCTTAATGGTTACTCAATAATGATCATTCATGCTACTGTCTTTGGTACAATTAAAAGAATAACATCTGGAGCACACAAGAACGTCTACTAATATACACTTCTTCATCATTAAATGACCATTTATTGCATATCAACACAATGCCAGATACTGTTCTGCAGACTGGGCTTGTTATGGTATGGCAAACAAGACAAAGCCCTTTCCCTCAGGAAGTCTAAATACTGGGGTAGAAGATAGTGATACATAAACAAATAAAGCAGAATATAATTAGGGAAAAATATTGATGAGTGAGTGCTCTGAAGAATAAAATGTAGGATGAGAAGCGACTATTTAAATAAGAAAGTTAAATAATATGACTTCCCTGAAGAGGTAACATTTGAATAACAATATGAAAGATGAAGGAAAAAAGCTGACCTTGGACAGATATGGAGAAAAGTTATCCATGTAGAGAGAACAGCAAGGGTAACAACTCTGAGGTAGCAGTGAGCCTAACATGTTTGAAGAACAACAAGAAGGTTTGTGTGAGCAAGGCTTCAAGAAAGTGAGGCAGCCTGTTAGAAGAGGAGATCAAGGACAGGTGCGGTGGCTCGCGCCTGTAATCCCAGCACTTTGGGAGGCCAAGGCAGGCGGATCATGAGGTCAGGAGATCAAGACCATCTCGGCTAACACGGTGAAACCCTGTCTCTACTAAAAATACAAAATATTACCCGGGCATGGTGGCAAGCGCCTGTAGTCCCAGCTATTCGGGAGGCTGAGGCAGGAGAATGGCCTGAATCCGGGAGGCAGAGGTTGCAGTGAGCCAAGATCGCACCACTACACTCTAGCCTGGGCAACAGAGTGAGACTCCATCTCAAAAAAAAAAAAAAAAGAGGGGATCAGAAGCTGGCTCTGGCCAGATCATATAAGGCCTTACAGGTATTGGTGTGGAATTTAGATTTCATTCTAGTATAATGGAAACTCATAGAAGTGTATTCAGGAAATTAGTGATATGAATTGATTTCTAACTTAAAAGAATCACTCTGACTGCTATGTGGGGAAGAAATTCTTGAAAACAATGATCATTCCCCACACTAAACACATTTTAATTCTAGTCACGCACTTCTGGCTACAGCAGAGGTTACCCATGCAGTTTTAAAAAGTATTTAACAAAAAATTTCAAGTGTTGTCTAACCAGTTCCAAGTACCAAGAAACTATTTACCTCAGTTGATCTGTACACACAAATTCTATCAACAAAATCTAAGGTCATATTTACTTAAAAAAAAAAAAAAATACATGGCAAGATGAAGTAGCAGTGGCTGGACTGATTCCTGCCTGCAGTAATTTTAAAACTGGGCAAAATGCGTGAAATAGGTTTTTCAGACATTGTATGCTGAGTAACACAGGATAATGATCCTTGAGAAAAGTGAAGCAAATGTGAGCCACACACTTGTTCTAGCTTATTATCTGCAAAGTTTCCAGACCACTGATTCAAGGAGATAAATCTGGGAATCCACAGTGGCAAGAGTTCTCAGCGCAAACTACCAGGGAGGAGAGGAAAGCTGCACAAAGAAGTGGCTCTAGAGACTTGTAGAGAGCTCCCCTTGAAACTTCAGCTGAGAACTTACCAACACATGCATGTAAGGAAAGTACGCAAGTTCAGGGAAAGAACCATTCAAAAGGACTAGAGGGAACAGTCTCCAGAGTTCACCTGGCACCAGGAATAGTTTGTGTTGTCACCAGGCAGAATGAAAGAACTTTGTAACACATTGGCAGCATTGAGTAGAGTATTCAGGAGGGCATAGTAATGGAGAAAGATTAGGCATGAAGACTGTTCTGCTCCATATTAAAAAGTGTACAAGCAAGCTTAGAAAGGATAAAATAGTTTCTATATAACTTAATTGCATTCCAGAATAAGTAGAAAGTGGAAGTGAAAATATAAATTACAAACTAAATAAAAATAAAATATCAAAATTAGCAGGATGCAGCAAATGCAGCATTTAGAGGGAAATTCATGGCACTTAAAACTTACATTAGAATAGAAGAAGGTCTCCAATCAGAGACCAGCTCAGTTGTGGAGACCCTAGCCCAGCGGCACTAGAGGAATTAAAGACACACACACAGAAATATAGAGTGTGGAGTGGGAAATGAGGGGTCTCACAGCCTTCAGAGTTGAGAGCCTCGAGTAGAGATTTACCCACATATTTATTGACAGCAAGCCAGTGATAAACATTGTTTCTATAGATTATAGATTAACTAAAAGTATTCCTTAGGGGAAACAAAGGGATGGGCTGAAATAAAGGGATGAGTCTGGCTAGTTATCTGCAGCAGGAACATGCCCTTAAGGCACAGATCACTCATGCTATTGTTTGTGGTTCAGGAACACCTTTCAGCAGTTTTCCGCCCTGGGTTGGCAAGGTGTTCCTTGCCTTCATTCCAGTAAACCGACAACCTTTCAGCATGGGCGTCATGGCCATCACAAACATGTCACAGTTCTGCAGAGATTTTGTTTATGGCGAGTTTGGGGGCCAGCTTATGGCCAGATTTGGGGGCCTATTCCCAACACAACTTGACTTAAAAAAAAAAACAAAAAACAAATTATAACCAAAAGGAGTAGAAGAAAGGAATAATATCAGAGTATACATCAATGAAATAGAAAACATAAAAGCAATAGTGAAAATCAATAAAAACGCCAAGAGTTGGTCCTTTGAATAGACAAATGAAAGTGATAAATCTCTAGCCATATCAATCAGCATAAAAAGAGAAGACATAACCTAAAAGAGAGAGGAGACATAACTACAGATCCCACAAATAATAAAATATAATATAAAGGAATATCATAAATACTATACCTACAAATTCGATATAGCCAATAAGATGGAAAGATTCCTTGAAATACATAAATAACTAAAATTCACTCTAGAATAATTAGATAATCTGTACAGCTCTAATACCTATTAGAGATATTGGATTTGTATTTTAAAAATATTTCCACAAAACAAATTTAGGGCTCAGGTGTTTTCGTGGGTGAATTCTACAAAATATTTAAAAAGAAAATAATACAATATGTTTAGAGACAGGGTCTTGCTCTGTTGCCCAGCCTGGAGTACAGTGGCATGATTAGAGCTCACTGCAGTCTTGAACTCAGGTTCAAGGGATCTTGCCACCTCAGCCTCCCAAGTAGCAAGGACTAAAAGCATGCACCACCGTGCCTGGCTAATTTTTTAAATTTTTGTAGCGATAGAGTCATGTTGTGTTGCCCAGGCTGGACTCAAACTCCTAGGCTTAAGCAATCTTCCTGCTTCAGCCTCCCAAAGCATATATTTTTAATTTTAATTTTTTAATTTGTGTGGCTATATAATAGGTGAATATATTTATGGAGTATATGAAATATTTTGATATAGGCATGCAATGCATAATAATCACATCAGGGTAAGTGGGGTGCCCATCACCTCAAACATTTCTCCTTTATTTAAGTTACAAACAATCTAATTGTACACTCTTTGTTATTTTAAAATGCACAATACATTATTGTTGACTGTAGTCACCCTGTTGTGCTATCAATTATTAGATCATATTCTATCTATCTATCTATCTATCTATCTATCTATCTATCTATATTTTTGAAGCCATTAACCATCTCCACTTCCACTTCCTACCTGCTCTACTTCCCAGTCTCTGGTAACTATCATTCATTCTCTATCTCCATTAGTTTAATTGTTTTAATTTTTAGCTCCCACAAATAAGCAAGAACATAAAACGTTTGTCTTTCTGTGTCTGGCTTATTTCACCTAACATAATGACCTCCAATTTTATCTATGCTGTTGCAAATGACGGTTTTATTCTTTTTTATGGTTGACTAGTACTCCATTGTGTATATGTACCATATTTTTAAATTCATTCTTCTGTGGATGGACACTTAGGTTGCATTCAAGTCTTGGCTATTGTGAATAGTGCTGCAATAAACATAGGAGTGCAGATATCTCTTGGATATTCTGGTTTCATTTTTAAAAAATAAATACCTAGCAGTGGGATTGCTGCGTTGTATGATAACTCTATTTTTCATCTTTGGAGCCCTCCAAACTGCTCTCTGTAGTGGTTATACTAACCAACAGTGTATGAGGATTCCCTTTTCTCCACATGCTCACCAGCATTCATTAATATCTGTCTTTTAGATAAAAGATATTTTAACTACGGTGAGGTGATATCTCATTGTGGTTTTGATTTGTATTTCTCTGATAATCAGTGATGTTGAGCACCTTTTCATATACCTGTTTTCTATTTGTATATCTACTTTTGAGATTTGTCTATTCAAATCTTTTGCCCACTTTAAATCAGATTTTTAGATTTTTTTCTTATATAATTAATTGTTTGAGCACCTTATATATTCTGGTTCTAATCCCTTGTCAGATGGGTAGTTTGGAAACAGTTTCTCCCATTCTGTAGGTTGTCTCTTCATTTTATTGGTTGTTTCCTTTGCTGTGCAGAAGCTGCTTATTTTGTTGTGATCCCATTTGTCCATTTTTGCTTTGGTTGGCTCTACTTATGAGGTATTACTCAAGAAATCTTTGCCCAGTTCAACATTCCAGAGAGTTTGCTCGATGTTTTCTTTTAGTAGTTTTATAGTTTGAGGTCTTAGATTTAAGTATTTATTCCATTTTGATTTGAAATTTGGATATGGTGAGAAACAGGGGTCTAGTTTCATTCTTCTGCATAGCAATATCCAGTTTTCTCAGCACCATTTAATAAAGAGACTCTTTTCTCCCAACGTGTGTTCTTGGTTCCTTTGTTGAAAATGAGATCACTGTAGATGTATAGATTTGTTTCTTTGTTCTCTATTCTGTTCTATTGGTATATGTTTTTTTTCTTTCCAGTATCATGCTGTTTTCGTTACTATAGCTTTGTAGTATAATTTGAAGTCAGATAATGTGATTCACCCAGGTTTGTTCTTTCAGTAAGAATAGCTTTGGCTATTACAGTCTTTTGTGTTTCTATGTCAATTTTAGGATTTTTTTTTTTCTATTTCTGAGAAGAATGTCATTGGTATTTTGATAGAGGTTTCACTGAATCTGTAGATTGCTTTGGGTAATAGGGACATTTTAACATATTTTTTTTACTGTTTATTTGCTGTTGGCATATAGAAATGCTACTGATTTTTGTATGTTGATCTTGCCCTTCTAGGTCTTGTAGGTATGCTGCACTCTTCTTTATTCTTTTCTCTTTTGTCTCCTCTGACTATGTATCATCAAATAACCTGTCTTCAAGCTTACTAATTCTTTCTTCTGCCTGATCAGTTTTGCTATTAAGAGACTCTGATGCATTCCTCAGTATGTCAATTGCATTTTCCAACTCTAAAATTTCTGTTTGAACCAAAGGCTGTTTACTCAGCATTTGGTGAATGCTGCCAGGCCTGGACTCTCCCTTCCTGGCAGTGGCAACCCCTGGTCCAGGGAAGGTCCAGTAATGCCGCCCAAGAGCCAAGGCCTCAAATCAGAAAGCCAAAAAGCCTGTGCTCTAACCCACTGTGGCTGAGATGATACCTAAGCTACAAAACAAAGTCACCTTTAATCTTCCCTCTCCTTTTCTCAACCTGGAGTCTCTCCCCACAGCCATGACCGCTGAGAATATACTGGGTCATACCTGAAGCCGGCACAACTCTATGTCTCCACCCAAGGACCACAGCAAGTACTGCTTGGCTACCACTGCTGATTATTCAGGGCCCTAGGGCTCTTTAGTCAACAAGTGATAAATCCTGCCAGGAGTGGCTCCTTCCCTTCAAGGCAGCAGGTTCGTTTCAGGCCCAGGGTATATCTAGAAATGTCATCCAGGACTAGGGTCTGGAATGGAAGCCTCACGATCCTGCCTGTTATATAATCCTGCTGTGGCTGAGCTGGTATCTGACTTGCAAAACAAAGTCTGCTTTAATCTTCCCTCTCCTCTCCTCACATGGATGAAAGGAGTCTCTCCCAGATCTGTGAGCTGTGCAATCTGGGGTGGGGGGAGGTGTGACACAAGCAGTTCCATGGCCACTCCAAGCTGGTGTCTCACTAGGTTGCATACCCCTCAAGTCCACTGGCTTCATGCCCAGAACAGCGCCTGGACTAGCCCAGGAATTGTAATCCTTGTGGCCTAGACTGCCTTTCAGTTTTGTTTAGGACACCAGAGCACCTTAGCCTGCTATAGTGAGGCTCACTGGAACTCAGTTTCTGATTGCTGGGATAGGCAATTTTCCAGTGGCTAGTGCTGGTCTAAATGCTCCCTCCATGAGCACTGGCTGAGTTCTCCCTTGTGCTGCCTTCCACTGTGACAGGGTAGCACTGAGTTCCAACGCAAAGTCCCACAATCACTGCACTCTCCCATTTCCAAGTGCATAGATTCTCTTTCTGTGCCACACAGTTGCTGCTGGGGAAGTGGGGAAGTGGGGAAGCGGGGAAGCGTGGCCTTCTGATTCCCCTTGAATCAGGAATTCAAGACAATCTTTCTTACCCTCTTGAGTTCCTCTTTCAGTGGTATGAAGTTAAAACCAGGTACTCTGATCACTCACTTGCTTTTGGTTCCTATGAAGGTTCGATTTGTGTGGATAGTTGTGCAATTTGGTGTTCCTGCAAGGAGGGCATTCAGTGAAGGCTTCTCTTTGCCCATCTTGCTTCACCTTCTCTTCAAAGGACAATTTCTTTTTGAGTTTGGAAAATATATCTTAAAGAACACAAAAAGCACAAAATAAAAAAATTTTAAAAATTGACTTCACTAAACTTCAAAACTTCTCTTCAAAAGGCATTGCTATAAAAATAAAAATATAACCCACCAACTGAGAAAAAATATTTGCAAAACATTTATCCAATGCTATGGTTTGAATTTTTTCCATCCAAAATTCATGTTCAAATCATTCTTTTTAGAGATTGGATCTTTCTATGCTGCCCAGGCAGGAGTTCAGTGGCTATTCACACATGCAGCGTCATCACACACTACAGCCTTGAACTGCTGACCTCGAGAGATACTTCCACCTCAGCCTTCTAAGTAGGTAAGACTACAGGCACATGCCACAGCATCCAGCTCAAATTTGAAACTTAATCCCTTTTTTGCTCTTCTACCATGTGAGGACATAGCATTCACCCCTTTTTGCCCGTAACCTTCCACCATGTGAGAATACCTATACAGAGCCATCTATGAGAAACAGGCCACCAGACACCAAACCTGCCAATGCCTTGATCTTGTACTTCCCAGCCTCCAGTGCTGTGAAGAAATCCATTTCTGTTTTTGATAAATTACCCAGTCTCACATTTTGTTTTAACAGTGCAAATGGACTAAGACATTAAATAATGAACTTGTATCCAGACTATATAATGAACTCTTGCCATTCAAAAAGGATAAGACAACGCAAAAAAAAAGAGTAAAGATTTGAACACTGTACAAAAAAAGACCTTGAAATGATAAATAAGCATTTGACAAGATGCTCAACATCATTAGTCACCAGGGAAGTGCAATGTCAAACCATAATAAGATAGCACGACTAGAAGTGCTACAATTAAAAAGCATACCAACTTTTGGTGAGAATATAGAGCGCCAAGGAATATCATACACTGTTAGTGGGAATGTAAAATGCTTATTAAAATGTTTGGCAATTTTAAAAAATCTGAAACACACCTCCACTATATAACAGCCTTATCACTCCAATGAAAATGAAAGCATAAGTCCATGTAAACATTTGTACATGAATGTTCATAGTAGTTTGATTTATAATAGGCAAAAACTAGAAAAACCCAACTGTCTATTAACTGTTGAATGAATAAAGCATTCTACTCAGCAATAAAAGTGAATGAACTATTGATACATACATCGACATAGATGAACCTCAGAATAATTATACTGAGAGAAGCTAGGCCAAAATAGAAGAGTATATACTGCATGATTCTACTTACATAAAATTCCAATCTCTACAAACAAAAAGCTGATAAGTTATGGTGTCTGGCTTAGTACGCTTTTGTAAATGCTACATGAATTATTTAAAAGAATACAGATCCCCTAATTGTTGAATATAATTACTTTATTTCCATTATATTAAATTTTTAAAATTTGCTGATCTTCTTTAGATTTTTTCTTTCTCTTAATAAATCAATTACTGAGAGACATTCATTAAAATCTTATGCTATGTTTGTTATTTATTACTTTTCCCCCGAAATTCTGTTGATTTTGGCTTCACATATTTTCAGGTTGTTACTAATTGCAAACAAGTTTATAACTGCTACATCTTGCTAGAGAATTTTCCTCTTTTCATTATTATTTCTAATAATGTTTCCTAACCTAAAGTTTATTTTTTAATATTAATATAGCTACCCCAGCCTTATTTCTGTTAGTAATTTCCAGTTATAGCTTTTCCCATTCTTTTACTTTCAACCTCTTTGAATCCTGAAGTTTAAGTGGTTCCCTTATAAACAACTTACATCTACATTTTGTAATAATAATATCTGTTCCAGTTAATAAATTCAGTTCATACATTCATTGTAATTATTTGTACATTTTGACATGTCTGTCATGTTATTTCATACTTTCTATTTACAGTATTCTGATTTTTTAATTATTTTTCTATTTTTTTCTTGTTTCTCCCTTTCTAACTTCTATTTTGCTGATCAATTCCCATTATTCTTTCATTTTCTCCACTGGTTAAAAATACAAACATTCTGGGCCAGGCACAGTGGCTCACTGCCTATAATCCCAGCACTTTGGGAGGCCAAGGTGGGCAGATTACTTGAGCCTAGGAGTTCAAGACCAGCCTGGGCAACATAGCAAAACTCTGTCTCTACAAAAAAAATACAAAAAATTAGCCGAGAATGGTGGTGTACACCCCTGTAGTCCAAGCTACTTGGGGGACTGAGCCTGGGAGGTCAAGGCTGCAGTGAGCTGTGTTCACACCACTGCACTCCAACCTGGGTAACGAAGCAAGACCCTGTCTTAAAAAAGAAAAAAAAAAAATTATTCATCTAGAAGTAACTTAAAATTTTACTTATTTGCTTGGTAAAAGTCAAAAGTTAATCACATTTATATACACTTTCTGAACAATACAAAAACTAGGAAATATTGGAAATTTAATCATATACTCCCCACTTAAATGAGGCTCTTTTTTGTGGTATTTTACTTCCATCTTGTTCATATCACCTCCTCCCTCCAGTACAGATGATTTATTTATTTTCAGTACGGATTCTTATTTTTACAATTAAAAATTTCAAAGGTACCCATTGGGAATTGAACTACCATGTTTTTTCTCCTTTCTAGAGATTATATAAATGTTTTCTGATAAGTAGTTCACCATATATTGCAGCAAACCAAAGCAAACAAATAATTAGTAAAGCTGTTTATTACCTCCTACTCATGCTCAGCTGGACCAATGGAACACCATCTCAGTAGGAGAGACTTAGAGCAGGAGGAAACTGCAGAGTCCCTACCTAACCCAGAGAACCGAACGAACTGGTTTATACAGAAAGGATTTTCAGCAAACATGCAAACACACCAACACGTTGTTATAAGAACAAGATATCTTTTAGTCTATTTCTAGCAAACAGCATACATTCATAGGTACCCAGTAAAATAGGAATGAATGCCAACATAGAAAGTTTTTTTGCCTTCACAGTGCTAACTAAAAAGCACACAGCATATAATACTTTGATCTATAAGTGGGTAATCATGGAAGTTCCAAGATCATACCCACTAGGTTAGCCTGACTATTCATCTATAAAAATTAAAAAAAAAAATTAAAACTTAAAAGAGACTTCTAGAAACAATGGGATTAGCAGAAGACAGTGACACAAGGACTACAAATGTTAAAATCAGGAGTTTTTTTGCATGTAGCTTTTATGTAAAAGACATCTCTTTCCATTGATTCCTATGGCCAAGACAAGCTGTGGTCATAGGAGATTCCGAAATCTCAAGATGGCTTGAATAACACGTCGATAAATATCAGAAACCACACTGAAGCTGAAGGACTGAAACTCTGACTCATGTAAATAAGAGGTGTGGGTGCACAAAGATTCATGTAAAGCCTGCTGGGACAGAGGGTGTTGATGGTGGATTATTCCACACTGTTACACACCAACATGTGTAACAATCATCCCAGGTGGAATGATTGACATGGCCTGCTCCAGAGGAGTCGAACTCAGAAATACCCGAGAGAGGTGTCTACTTGAGGAGGGGAGGAGTACCAGGGTTACCCATTGGGAGGATTATTAAGGTTAATGAATACAATAAGGTGTTTCAGGAGACATAGGTCCAGGAGGTTTAGGTCATTTTGGTTTTGACCTATTGATACTTAGTACTAATGAAGAATTGCAGAACAGAGTCAGTCTTTCCAAGACATATTCTTCTGTCATCATCATGAGCAGACTCTGTTGGCTTATTGGGTCGGTGACATCCAGAATGATCCCATTTATTGGCTGGAGGTAGGACCTAGTGTTGCAGATTGTTCTGAAAAGCTGGTATAGATGATGTGCTCAACAAAGTCACCACTGGACCACTGCTTAAGTCCAGTCCCCAGCCTTCTTTTTCTGCTCTGTAGTCCAAAAACATTTATTTAAAAGCCAAACCATTGGTAAAGGTGAGCAGCATGTCGAATATGTCACCAGTCACTTCATCCTTATGATGCTGTAACATAGTTATGAAAACTGCTACGTTTAATTCAGGAATCTGCTACAGAGGTTATCCTTCAACATATTTTTTCTGCCAAAAAATATATTTATTAAAATAGGCATGTAGGTTACATTATTCTCTTCTGTGTCCTCAAAACTCCAGGTAGTACTTATCTATGAAATTTCTCTGTAATAAGTGGAGCTTTTCATCCACGACAGCGTCCTCTAATTCTGCAACCACAGGATCAAATTCTGCATTAGAGGCAGAGAAGGACAGATTGAAATTCTTTTCTTCTAAAGTACCCATGGCCCCCTCTGCTGCCATTAACTCCCCCGAGTGGGCAAGTGGGTGAATTGGGCTCTTGCCCTGCCAGGGGTCCAACTCATATGGAAGGCATGGCGGTCAGCCAGCTGGGGGCAAGCCTCATAGCCCAGGGCCGCTCCCCGCTCACTGCCTGGCCGGGTGAGCACCCGCATGCCAAGCTTGGCCTCATGCTCCGGCTGTGGCCACGCAGCCCACTAGCTGGGCCTCTTCATCCCAGCAGGCTGCTCTGCATGCACCGCCAGAGATGATGATGATGATGATGATGATGATGATTATTATTATTATTATTATTATTTTGAGACAACACCTCCCTCTGTCACCCAGGCTGGAGTGCAGTGGTGCAATCTCAGCTCACCACAACCTCCATCTCCCAGGTTCAAGTGATTCTCCTACCCCATCCACCCGAGTAGCTGGGATTATCAGGCTTGTGCCACCACATCCAGCTAATTTTTGTATTTTTTAGTAGAGACGGGGTTTCACCATGTTGACGAAGCTGGTGTTGAACTCCTGACCCCAGGTGATCCACTCACCTCGGCCTCCCAAAGTACTGGGATTACAGGTGTGAGTAACAGCACCCGACCCACCAGAGATTATTTAACAGTATCTACATCTTTACAAACTTCTTTGATAAGTACTTACCCTCAAATCTCACTCTTTGTGAGTTCAATTTTATTTTTCCAGAAGCACATCTTTTAGAAGTTTTTTTCAGTGAATGCTAAAAGTCTCTTAGCTTTCGTTTTCTGAGAATAACAGCATGTGGAGCTTCACAACACACTACTCTGACAACAACTCTAGGAGCAGGATTATCTTTAGGTTACAGATAAGGACATGCTGTTCAGAAAGGTTATCTTACATCTCCATCAAGTAATGGAGGAAAGCAAGACTTTAAGTAGATCGGTTTGACTCCAATGCTCCAAAACCTAATTTCCCAATGCACTGGGAAGGAAAGTCAGGTAGGGATGGGATGGGAGGCAGTGAATGCAAGAGTCACATAGAACTGATGTCCCAGGCATGAGAGTGCTAAACAGCAGCTGTGGTCCCTGGAGGAGACTTAGCTACTTCCTGGGCATTGGTTTAATATTATGTTTTAAAAGAGAAGGAAACTGGCTATCCATTTTAAACTCATACTTGCTTAGAGTCAGCTGGCTCTCAGGCTAGCCAACAAACCTTGTTATAACACATAGCTCTAGCTTCCATCTGCCTCCTCAGAGCAAATGACATTATCATAGGTTTTTTTTTTTTTTTAATCATTAAACGACCATCAAACATAAGTATTCAACTTGTCTGTTTGTGTGTGTGTGTGTGTGTCCCTCCTTTGGTCACCAGGAACTTTTGGCTTGTTCTACTTAGATAGCTCTTTTTGATTTTCTCAAGACATTGGTGTTCTATGCCTCTTGTGTGTCCTGATGAACTCCATCAACTATACTATAATTTGAGGAGAATTGAGACAAGAGGTATGAAAAACAGAAGGAGATCATAGGTTGGAGTTACATGTCTAAGCTCCCTCTTACTCTGTTGGGTTTTACTCGCATCCTCGGCAGCAGTTGATATAGGCCATTTGTAGTGTCAAGTGCCAAGATTTTGCTCACACAAGTCTACCTGTCCAAAATCTTTGCTGCTTCCTGCCTGCCTGGGAAAATGCCATCCATGCTCTCAGAGTGGCCCAATTCTCACCTCCAGGATGGCTTTCCTCCTCCAACTCATGCTGCTCCCTCCCAATATGCACAAATTCAGTTCACAGTACTATCTACTGTTGCTGTCATCGTTATCTTTTCTTCGCTAGTATCTTACGAGCTCCTCAAAAGAAGTGAGTATTTCTTTTTAAACTTTTACGGTAATTGACTAAACTAACAGCATGGTGGAGGCTCAAATAAATTTCTGCTGATTCAGTGACTCTGTGTCTAATAATGGTATTGCTGGTTCTACCACCCCGTGAGAACATGTGAACATGTAGAATAGAGAACATAGGATTTTAGAATCAAGTAGAGCTAGGTTCAAGTTTCAGATCATTGCTCAGTAGCTATACAGCCTTGGGCCATTATCACACATGTGTGAATCTTAGAGTTTTTGTCTATGAAATGAACCTTCAAGGATCAGTGAGGATTAAATGAATTATGTGTCTAAAAGTGCCTAACGTTGAGCTGGTATATAGTAAAGGCTCTAAACATGTCAATATTTCTCATGTCTCCCAGGAAAAAGATTTCTTAGTAAATAGCCTCTCGTCATCACAGGCTCCTAAGGAGCAACATCATAGAAGGCACTCCATGCAAATTTATGCTCTGAATCTCAGCCCCGTAAGACAGTGTTTCCCAAAATATAAACCAAGGACAAACTACATGGTTTGTTAAAAGACATGGATTAGGTGATCCTGATAAAAAAAAAAAATAATAATAACCCAAGAGGCCCAGCATGGTGGCTCACACCTGTAACCTCAGCACTTTGGGAGGCCAAGGTAGGCTGATCACTTGAGGTCAGGAATTTGAGGCCAGCCTGGCCAATATGGTGAAACCTCATCTCTACTTAAAAAAAATGCAAAAATTAGCTGGGCATGGTGGCAGGAGCCTGTGATCCCAGATACTTGGGAGGCTGAGGCAGGAGAATCACCTGAACCCGGGAGGCAAAGGTTGCAGTGAGCTGAGGTCACGCCTCTGCACTCCGGCCTGGGTGACAAGAGCAAGACTGAGTCTCAAAAATAAATAAATAAAATAAAATAAACCTGAGAATCAGGGCAATAGAATAAACTTATATCACACCAATGTCATTACAGTTAGGATTCCAGTGCTCCTCATGGGCGAGATCGCTTCTCACAGAATTCTCTCTTGACAGTGACTGTTTCTTCCTGTTTATAACTACACTTTACAGAAACTGGCTGTATGTATCTTGCAGCTACATAGATTTATATTTTGTCAAACTATTAACCATTTGGGGAAATAAAGCGCAAAAAGTTGGAAATAATCTAAATGTGAAGCCATAACGGATAAGAGATTTTCTGGTAAAGTCATATGACAAAATGAATTACTAGTAATTTAATAGTTAATATGAATTACTGGACCCACATGTGTCCAGGTGGATCGGTCTCAAAAACACTGTTGAATGAAACAAGGAGCTTCAGAACATTTACGGTTGTCCCTCAGTACATGCTGAGGATTGCTGCATGTACTTCAGGCTGAGTATACCAAAATCTGAGCATATTCAAGTCCCATAGTCAGCGCTGTGAAACCTGTGTATACAAAAAATTGGCTCTCCATATGGACTGGTTTCACATCCTGCTAATGTTGTATTTTCAATCTGCGTTTAGAAAACATCTGCATCTAAGTGGAGCCACACATTTCGAACTCATGTTGTTCAAGGATCAACTGTACATACATTTTTAAAACTACAAAACAGTATTACATATTGGTCTTAAGATTTTATATGTAGTGAAAATAACACATGGACTAGAAAGATGCACGCAAAGTTAACGATAGGATTGGCATTGAGTAAGAGGAACAGGATTAGTGAGGTATAGAGACATTTCAACTTAAATCAAAAATTAGAAGTAAAAATAAATTTGCCAATTTCACAATTATTAAATTTCTATAGTGGATACATAGATGTTAGCAATATTATTCTCCACGGGCCAGGCGCGGTGGCTCAAGCCTGTAATCCCAGCACTTTGGGAGGCCGAGACAGGCGGATCACGAGGTCACAAGATCAAGACCATCCTGGCTAACACGGTGAAACCCCGTCTCTACTAAAAAAAAATACAAAAAACTAGCCGGGCGAGGTGGCGGCCGCCTGTAGTCCCAGCTACTCGGGAGGCTGAGGCAGGAGAATGGCGTGAACCCGGGAGGCGGAGCTTGCAGTGAGCTGAGATCCAGCCACTGCACTCCAGCCTGGGCGACAGAGTGAGACTCTGTCTCAAAAAAAAAAAAAAAAAAAAAAAAAAAAAAAATATATATATATATATATATATATATATATATATATATATATATTATTCTCCACGCATTTTTATTTAATTTTTTCCCAAAATATTCAAATTAATTATTTGAAGTCTGTGTCTCAAAACATTGTGAGAGTAACAAAATAACCATAAAGTAACTAGTGACAGAGATAATAAAGCAACATAAAATAGCAAAAAAAAAAATATGAGTTAGTTGTAATTTCTATAATTACACTGATTGAATTTTGTGGTTATCTGGGGAAACAAAGCTCCATTCCCACATGTGAAAGTGTTACAAAACAGCAGCTTCAGGTTTCAGGGGCACCTTGCTTTTGATAGGTGTGTCTTTTAAAGGGCTTTTCAGGATAACCTGTCCAAGACTCATTCTAACCCCTAAAGCATTCAATCAAATTACACACAAGCAGAACTACCTGAACTTCACAATAACCCGGTCCTATCACCTTCAGGATACAATAGCCCTCATTGTTAATGTCTAGCACTTTATAAACCAGGAGATAGCAAGTTAGAAGAGATCTAACAATGATCACTATCAAGTGCCATTTATTGGATTGAACATGTTAAATAGATATTAATATATCATTGTACTTCACTGTAATGCTATGAGATCCTATAACCCTATTCGTTTTACAGATGAGGAAATAGATGTTTATGAGTTTAAGACTCATAGCCAAAATGGAGTGGATGCAATTTCTAACATGTACCTGAGTCCCCTTACCCTCCTCTTTTTCAGGGAAAAGGTACAGGATTAGGCAAGAGCAAAATAAATTATTTTTCAGGCAAGAGGGCAGTTACTTATGTATTAAGTGATGGGAGTGAGTTACCAGAAAAGAGAAATCAAATTGCCTTCGCGTGGCTGATAATGTAATTTCTATAGTTCTTAATCACTTATTCAACATGTCTGAAGCAACTGACTGGAATCTAAGCAGAGGGTGCTGACTTGATTGATTTTTACCTTGTTAGCCCGAAGTTCCTCAGCCCTACAGGGGCTTACCCTGTACTTTACCCCTAGCTGAGCCTTAGGCAAGAGCTCAATGGTGTTCCCAACAGCCCCCGCAATACACCTGCAGTTTCAGCTCAGTTTTTTGGCCAGTCACGTAACTAGTGAGAGGCAGAGAAGTGTCTTGAACGATTTTCAACACTCCAAAAACCCATACTCCTACGTACCTCACTGACTTTCCCATTTACACACTTGCAAACACAAAGGAATCTTAATTAACATTTGCCCATAGAGAGAAACCTGAAAAATAATCTTCAGGGACTAATCATAAACCTCTTTTATCTCATGTTGAGTTCTCTACGGGATGCTTAGCATTCATGGAACTTCTGAAACATTTAATAGCTAAGAAACAGCCTGACTTGCTTTTCCCAATCTCTGCATTTGCCCAAGCCTGATGGTCTCAGTTCACAGGAGGCAACAAACCCTTTGGTTTGCACTTAACTGATGTGCATTTCCTAATAAAATCTCAGAGAAATAAATACAGAGGGGAAATTGAGACCCAGAGTCTGAGGTAGTCAGCTCTGAAAGCTGCATTCCCATTAGCCCTATAAGACTTGTTGATAGGGAAGAAGGCATTAAGTGGAACCGGAGTCCCTAAATGATCGCTGTCATGCTTCCTAAATTCGGGGTTCCAAACACCAAAAGAAAGCTTTTCCACTGAGTTTGTCAATTAATTTCCCACGCCCAAATGGGATTTAAGAGAAGATTAAGCCATATGGTACTGATTCGTTTACACTTTATTCAGTAATATGCTATTTAGAAAGTAAGGTTTGGTGAGGGATAAAAAGGCAGAAAAAACTTTGAAGTGTCTTTTTAATACTAGTAAAGATTTATTTGTTTCATAATAGTAAAGTGGAGATTATTTTCCCAAAGGTAATTCAAAGCTCATCTCCCTTAACACCTTAAAGCTAAGTTAAAGTCAGAAACATCTGGGTTTGAGCTGATGCTGTGCTCAGCACACCTTTAGTAGGATCGGGAAACTCAGGTTTCTAGAGGACTCCAAACAACAAGGCTCTGAAAAGAGAATATTCAGAATAAAAGCTTAAGGGCAGTGCTGATGAAATTACATTTACTCTCATTTACTCCAGGATATTTTTCCCCACCGTGTTTCTGGTGGGAGTAAGTCTGACGTGCCCAGTTGTTAAGGGACAAAGTGTGGGGCATGGAGAAGAAACTTCAGAACGTTGCTGCACGTTGCTCTTGTAAGAAGTAATGAGACTTAAGAACCTGGGGCTAGCATAATCTCCACCATTTTCCTTTACCCCACTTCTCCCAGTCCCCACTCCATTTCATCCCTCCACATTCCAAATAATTCTCAAGTTTCTGAAGGCTTGGGTGGAACTGTTAACAGAGTGTTATGTCTGAAAAAAAAAAAAAATGTGCCAAGAGAAGAAACCCTCTATTTCCTCACATCATGAAGCCTATATTTTCCTTTCATAGATTTCTAAGCCATGAAGTTTTATGTAGAGTGCATTAGAAAGGGCAGCTTTTAGAAAGATTATGTCTGCTTCCTGGAAGTGGACTATGAGGAGGGCAGAGGTGGTATGTCATGTGTCCTTTCTCTAAACTTATTTAACCCTCTTTTCTAGACAAAAGGCTCTCTGAGGTAGCTTCAGAAATGTAGTTACATACAATAGCATGGGATTAAAATATGCATCAGATGGAATGCTGGGATGATAGCAATAGTGGTGGCCCTATATAGTATAAGATTCTCTCTGAATCGTCTCATTAAAACAGATGGAGTAACTAAAATAGCAAAACAAAAGTCACACAGATGACATCCATAACAAAACTATGTAACAACGTTACTCCCCTGAGCCGCAAAATACATACAGGTGAAGAAAGACTGTTTAGATCCAAAAGGTCCTTGTAATATCAGCATTTATTTGGAATTATTTGGAATGAGGCAAAGGGAAATCACTGGACATCATGCACACCTGAGAACAGGAGAGTCCCAAGCTTGTCCACAGGTACTCACTGCAGAGCACACGCAGCAGGCCTAGTGGGGAGAGCAGCAAACTCTGGGAGAGAGCTTGCACTCTTCTTCATAGCCATCTGAGTACCAGGAATCCATGAAGAGATCTGAAAACACCGGAAGAAATATGGACCCTATGCATTCTCAAAACTAATAAACCAAAGCCCCCTTTGAGTACAAAACCCCATACTCAGGGAAACTGCTGGAAAATGAATTCCAATTGAACACGGCAGGAACAATAGGTGCACAGGAAAAAAGATAACACTGATAAAGACAGGGGAGCACTACAGAAGAGGCAGTTCTCAGAATAGACAATGTTTTTATACTGAGTAGAAGGGAATAAAAGAAGCAAATAAAATACCTAGGAACATACTTTCACCTCACTAAGGAGGTGAAAGATTTCTACAAGGAAAACTACAAAATATGGCTGAAATAAATCATAGATGACACAAACAAATGGAAATACATTCCATGCTCAATGGATGGGTAGAATCAATATTGTGAAAATGACCATACTGCCAAAAGCAATCTACAGATTCAATGCAATTCCCTTCAAAATATCATCATCATTCTTCATGGATCTAGACAAAATAATTCTAAAATTCATATGGAATCAAAAAAGAGCCCTCATAGCCAAAGCAATACTAAGCTAAAAAGAGAGAGAGAGAGAGAAGAAAAGAAAGAAAAGAAAAGAAAATCTGGAGGCATCACATACTCAAATTCAAATTATACTACAAGGCTATAGTTACCAAAACAGCATGGTACTAGTATAAAAATGAAACAGAAGAGAGAATCTGTAAATAAAGCCAAGTACTTACAGCCAACTGATCTTCAACAAAGCATGCAAAAACATAAATTGGGAAAAGAACACTCTATTCAATAAACGATGCTGGGAAAACTGGCAAGCCACATGTAGAAGAATTAAACTGCATCCTCATCTTCCACCTTATACAAAAATCAACTTAAGATGGATCAAAGACTTAAATCTAAGACCTGAAATCATAAAAATTCTAGAAGATAACATAGGAGAAACTCTTCTAGACATTAGCTTAGGCAAAGACTTCATAACTAAGACCCCAAAAGCAAGTGCAACAAAAACAAAAATAAAATAGAACCTAATTTAACTAAAAAGCTTCTGCACAGCAAAAGAAATAATTGGCAGAGTAAGCAGACCACCCACAGAGTGGGAGAAAATATTTACAAACTGTGTATCTGACAAAGGACTAATATCTAGAATCTGCAAGGAATTCAAACAAATCAGCAAGAAAAAAAAACAATAATTTTATCAAAAAGTGAGCAAAGGACATGAATAGACAATTCTCAAAAGAGGATATACAAACAGTCAAGAAACATATAAAAAATGCTCAACATCACTAATTATCAGGGAAATGCAAATTAAAAACACAATGAGATACCACCTTACATTTCATAAATGGCTGTAATTAAAACGTCAAAAAACAATAGATGTTGGCATGGATGTAGTGAAAAGAGAACCCCATTACACTGTAGAAATGTAAACTAGTACAACCACTACAGAAGCAGTATGGCGATTCCTCAAAGAACTAAAAGTAGAACCATCATTTGATCCACCAATCCCACCACTGGGTATCTACTCAAAGGAAAAGAAGTCATCATATGAAAAAGGACACATAAATGACGAGTTGATGGGTGCTGATGAGTTGATGGGTGCAGCACACCAACATGGGACAAGTATACATATGTAACAAACCTGCACGTTATGCACATGTACCGTAGAACTTAAAGTATAATAATAATAAATAAATTTTAAAAAAATGAAGAAAGAAAAAGGACACATGCGCACACATGTTTATAGCAGCACAATTCGTAATTGCAAAAATTTTGAAACAACCTAAATGCTCATCATCCAACGAGTGGATAAAGAAAATGTGATATATATACACCATGGAATACTACTCAGCCATAAAAAGAAATGAAATAATGTTTTTGTGCTACTTGGATGGAGCTGGAGGGCTTTATTCTAAGTGAAGTAACTCATGAATGGAAAACCAAATATTGCATGTTCTCATTTGTAAGTGAGAGATAAGCTATGAGGATGTAAAGGCATAAGAATGATAAAATGAATTTTGGGGACTTGGGGGAGAAGGTTGGGAGAGAGTGAATGATAAATTCACTCTACATATCGTGCACAGTGTACAACCCTCAAGTGATGGGTGCACCAAAATCTCAGAAGTGACCACTAAAGAACTTATCCATGTAACCAAAAGCCACTTGCACCCCAAAAACTATTGAAACAAAAATTAATCATTTTTAAAAGTGGGCAGAAGACATAAACACACTTTCCAAAATAAAACATAAAAGTGGCTAACAAGTATATGACCAAATGTACAGCATCACCGATCATCACAAAAATGTAAATTAAAACCACAATGAGATGCCATCTTACACTGGTCTGAATAGCTATTATGAAAACATCTAAAAACAACAGTTATTGGCAAGGATGGGGAGAAAAGGGAATACTTATATGCTGTTGGTAGGAATGTAAATTAGTACAACCTTTATGGAAAACAATATAGAGATTTCTCAAAGAACTAAAAATAGAGCTACCATTCGATCCAGCAATCCCACTACTGAGTATATACCCAAAGGGAAAGAAATCATTATAACAGAAAGATACCTGCACTTGTATGCTTATTGCAGCACCATTCACAATAGCTGAGATAGAGAATCAACCTAAGCGTCCATCAACAGAGAAATGGATAAAGAATATGCGGTACATGTATACAATGGAATACTACTTAGTCATAAAAAAGAGTGACTTCATGGTTTTTGTAGCAACACGGCTGAAACTGGAGGTCATTATCCTCAGTGAAATAACTCAGAAACAGCACGTCAAGTATTGCATGTTCTTACTTATAAGTGGGAGCTAAACAACGCATCCACATCAACTTACAAAATGGAATAATAGACGTTGAAGAGTATGAAAGTGGGGGATGGGAGAGGGATGAAGGTTGAGGGTTGAAAAACTACCTATTGGGTACAACGTTCACTAGCTGGATGATGGGTAGACTAAAAGCCCAGGCTTGACTATTACATAATATATGCATGTAAGAAGCCTGTGCTTATACTCCTAAATATATATTAATTGGTTAATTTTTTAAGTATAAAGCCCACAGACTAACTATTATGCGCATGCAATAATTTGGGGAATAGAATTCCTTTACATCTTTCCTGAGGATTATCTAAGCTGAGGACAGATGGCTGAGGATCATCTAGGCTGAGAGATTTACATTGAGACTTTCCAATTACATTGAGTAGAACTTTTATAGTTATCTGGAAGATTTCAAATTGTAAAGGTCATAGTGTGACTTCTTAATGTAGTGCTAAAATATTATTGTCAAAAACTCAATCTGACAAGAGTAACTAATTTAATGTTACAGAAAGACAATAACACAACAGTGTTTGCCTATTTCGTAATTGACTCTTAATAAAACTTTTCTTTCACTATTCTTAGTCGTACTATTCCCCATTTATTAAAATCATCCAAACATTGTATTAAAAGGCATACATATGCTTATTTTAAAATATCTTGTAGACACATATTAATGTCCTTTAAAAGGAAAATTATGAGACATTTATAATAAAATACCTAATTTTAACATTATACGCAACAATTTCAATTATAACGTCCACTTAGGTTAATAAACATTTTGCCTTTTGGATAAGAAAAAGGAAATAGGCTTTGCACTGGCTCTTTCTCAATCTTGGACACCACAATCTCCTCCCTGATACGCACATGGCTCATTTCCCCATTCTTTCAAGTCTTTTCTCCTCAGTAGGAACTTCTACATCACCCTATTATAACTAAATTATTTACCCCAACTCTGCTTTTGTGTGTCCACGCACTGTCTCACTCTAACACAACATGAATTAGTCTATTTTGTTCACTAATTTGTCTTCAGTGCCTAGAAAAAGTGTCTGGCATGTAGAAAGCACTCAATAATATTTGAATTTGAAAAATAGATAATTGGTCAAGGAAGGTTCTGGATGATCCCAAACTATCTTTGTGACTAAGGGTGAAAAATCATATTGCAAAGTATTGGTTTGTTTTTACTTCAGAAGTCTTAGAATCCTACACAAAACTAGAGATTATTCTCTTTTCCTTGCCACACAGATGAGAAAACTTATATTCAAAGATGTTATATGGCTCACCTAAGATCACGTAATAGTGGGGGACACTTACTCTGAGCTGAAGTCTTTGGGTACCAAATTCAGTGTTCTTACCACTGTAGCAGTTAATTCTTGGTAATATATTTGGCCAGTGAAGCCCTCAGATGTTATCATGAGCTCTAAAAATACAACTTCACATAAGTAATGAAAATAAAGTAATCTTGAAGAAAAACACAACAAAAACAAAATATTAGGAGACAGCCCAGTATCCTCAACTGGAGGGGGTTTTGCTCCCGCATCCCCACCCCCACAGAGGACATTTGGCAATGTCTGGAGACGTTTTTATTTGTCACAATTGAGAAAGTACTGCATCTAATGGGTAAAGGATGATGATACTGCTAAACATTCTACGACACATAGTACAGCCCTCACCCACTACAAAAAAGTATTATTAAGCTCAAGATGTCAATGGAGCTAAAACTGAGAAACTCTAATAACCTAAGATTTGTTTAATCTGTTGCATATCAAGCAAGACTAATGCACCATGATAATCAGTATAAGAACAGAACAATTCTCATCACATTACCTTGAATCATTTAGTTCATCGTTTTAGTTTTAAACATTACTATTTAACCAAGGTACTTTGCTTACATATAAAACTCCTTAATTGACATTTAATTACCACTCAATTCTTTTCTTGTAATTAACTCACTAAGCGTCTTACTACGTGAAAACAACACTAAGCAAATGAACTAATTAGTGCCTAATTATCAGTTACTAAAGATTACTACAAATGACTTACAAATAGCTAGTTTCTTTACTACTACTGGGAATTCCTATTGTTAACCTTAAGTAATTGACTGTAATTTGTACAGCATGGTGTAGACGTAAACTACATGACTGTTAGAGCTGAGACAAAAAAAAAAAAAAAAAACTTTTGTCACTTCCTGAGAAAAGAAGTGCATTAGCAGAAGGAAGTCTGGGATTCATAATCCCATGCCTTCACCCATCATGCAGGAGAGCCTGGAATGAGGAGTGGCATTTTTTTTAAATTATTTTACTTTAAGTTCTTGGATACATGTGCAGAACATGCGGGTTTGTTACATAGGTAAACATGTGCCATGGTGGTTTGTTGCACCTATCAACCCGTCATCTAGTTTTTAAGCCCCACATCTGTTAGGTATTTGTCCTAATTCTCTCCCTCCCCTTACCCCCTACCCCCCGACAGGCCCCAGTTTGTGATGTTCCCCTCCCTGTGTCCATGTGTTCTCCTTGTTCAACTTCCAATTATGAGTGAGAACATGCGGTGTTTGATTTTCTGTGCTTGTGTTAGTTTGCTGAGGATGATGGTTTCCAGCTTCATCCATGTCCCTGCAAAGGACATGAACTCATTCTTTTGTATGGTTGCATAGTATTCTATGGTGTATATGCGCCACATTCCAGTTTATCATCAGTGGGCATTTGGGTTGGTTCCAAGTCTTTGCTATTGTAAATAGTGCTGAAATAAACATACATGTGTGTATATGTCTTTATAGTAGAATGATTCATAATATTTTGGATATATACCCAGTAATGGGGATTGCTGGGTCAGATAGTATTTCCAGTTCTCGATCCTTGAAGAATCACCACACTGTCTTCCACAATGGTTGAACTAATTTACACTCCCACCAACAGTGTAAAAGTGTTCCTATTTTTCCACATCCTCACCAGCATCTGTTGTTTCCTGACTCTTTAATGATCGCCATTCAAACTGACATGAGATGGTATCTCATTATGGTTTTGATGTGCATTTCTCTAATGACCAGTGATGATGAGCTTTTTAAAATATGTTTGTTGGCCACGTAAATAACTTCTTTTGAGAAGTATCTGATCATATCCTTCACCTACTTTTTGATGGGGTTGTTTGTTTTTTTTTCTTGTAAATTTGTTTATGTTCCCTGTAGATTCTGGATATTACAACACCTTTGTCAGATGGATAGATTGCAAAGATTTTCTCCCATTCTGTAGGTTGTCTATTCACTCTGATGATAGTTTCTTTTGCTGTGCAGAAGCTCTTTAGCTTAATTAGATCCCATTTGTCAATTTTGGCTTTTGTTGCCATTGCTTTTGGTCTTTTAGTCATGAAGTCTTTGCCTATGCCTATGTCCTGAATGACATTGCCTAGGTATTCTTCTAGGGTTTTTATGGTTTTAGGTTTTACATTTAAGTCTTTAATTCATCTTGAGTTAATTTTTGTATAAGGTGCAAGGAAGGGGCCCAGTTTCTGTTTCCTGCATATGGCTAGCCAGTTTTCCTAGTACCATTTAATAAATAGGGAATCCTTTCCCCGTTGCTCATTTTTGTCAGTTTTGTCAAAGATCAGATGGTTGCAGATGTGTGGTGTTATTTCTGAGGCATCTGTACTGTTCTGTTGGTCTATGTATCTGTTTTTGTACCAGCACCATGCTGTTTTGGTTACTATAGCCTTCTAGTATAGTTTGAAGTCAGGTAGCATGATAAGCAGTGGCATTTTGGAGTTGGACAAAAGTAGACAGCAGATGCACTAAGCTAAGAAGGCATGAGATTCCTGTTTATCTAGTGCTGCAATGCTGGCAAGAAAGCTCTAACTAAACCATAGATCAGGAGTCAGGGTCTAATAACTACGTAAGGTAGGTTTTGTTATTGTGCCTGTTTTTCAGGTAGAGAAACTGTATACAGAAAGGTTCTGCCTCTTGCCCAAGGTTACACAGCAAGTAAGGAGGGATTCAAACTAGCAGTCTAGCAACAGAGTTGCTCTCTTGATCACTAGGCAATGATGCCTTCTTTCTACTCTACTGGCAAACTCAATACAAATCCTGCCATTGAATAATGAAGTTAATTAGGTTTGTTTTATTTCTGAATCTACTTGAAGTTGTAGTCTCAGAGAGTGGTCACTTACATAGGCACCAACCCTGACCTCAGACACCATTTCATTGGCCATGCTTTAAATAAGGTATATTCTTTGGAATCAGGCAGGTCTAGGTTTGGGTTTCCACTCAGCGAATTACTCTTTATATGATTTTGGATAAAAAACTTAATCACCCTGATCTTCAATTTTCTCATCTGTAAGATGAAGATATATAATACTTATCCTAAAAGAATCCTATGATAATTAAATGAAATCCTATAAAGTGTTTGGACTAGGACTTGGCACATAGTAGATGTTTCTTTCCCTTTCTTGCTATATCAAATATCAATCTGAAAAAATTCTGTTGTAATTATTTTCATTATTGTGCTAAAGTTAAGAAGTGTGCTATACCCTATAAATCAAAGCCTACACTAGAGAAGCTTTTTCTTTACAGTTGTATAGTCATGTGGGGTAGTGGTATTTGTAATTGATGGAGTAGCAAAAACAATCAACAACAACAACAACAAAAAGCACGGTAAAGCAAAATAAGGAGAACTGCCATATTAATGGAAGTTGATCTACTCCTGCTTCGTATGGGTACCAAGAAAGATCTCATAAACCCATTTGCTCTTTCATTTGGCCCAACACTTACTGAGTACTCACTGTCTACTAAGGACTGAATTACTCACTAGAAATATAGAACATTTTAAAACAAAAGGAAATGATTTCTTTTGAAAACAAGTTATTCTCCAATCCACAGATGTTTACAGAGCACAAGGCATGGAAACGCAGGAGAGACTGTGGAGATGCTAGCATGTACAATGCTGTCTGTGTTACAACGGGGGGTGCACATGGGGTACTAAGGAACACAGATGCGCATCACCTCCATAAGATGCAGCGGGAGGTGGGGGCATCACAGGAGTTTCCCAGTGAAAATGCCCTCTGAACTGGATTTTGAAGGATGAGTAAATGCCTCATGAGACCTAGAAGCAGTGTAACACCTTGGCTATGAGCATATGCCCTGGAATCCCATATGTAACTCTTACTCTATGTGTAACCTCAGGTAGGGAACTTAACTGCTCTATGCTTCAAGTTCCTCCTCTATGAAGCCAGGATACTGAGGGTACCTACTTCATACTGTTGCTGGGAGAACTGAATGCATTAAAAAATGTGAAATCCTCAGAATTATACCTGGCTTATAATTAGGTGCCCAATAAATTTTAACTATCCTTTTTCATCCTTCAAATTTTAGACCTAACGAGAAATTAAAGGCATGCACAAAGGATCAGAGACAAGAGAACACAGAACCATTTGGGAAACTGCACATAGATTGATTTGACAGGAGCAGAGCACTCCTTAGCTGTACAGATAGAGCCCAGACAGTGAAGGAAGGGCCTCGAGTCCTCCTCTATCAAATCTGAATTTTATCATGATTACTGTGGGAGATGTAGGATTTAAAACATGGAAATGATCAGCTCTAATTTCTATTTTAGCAAGCTCTTTCTGTTAACAAGAGCTTTCTGAAAGCAAGCAGGCTGGAGACAAAAGAAACTGGTTGAAAAGAAAAAACCAGTGCTACTGCAGTTAGTTTTCCAAGTGTAAAAGCTAAGAATCTTGACCCAGGGCATTGGCAGTGAGGATGAATGGCTTTCTTGTGGGTGGGACGATGGAGTTGAAGACTTCCTGTAAGACTGACCTTAATTTTCTTACCCAAAGATAGGGGTTGAATAAAGTTGTTTGTGCATTTTCTTCCCTGGGACTTGAATGATATAGCTTTTCTTTCTTTTCTTTCTTTTCCCCCAACATACACTTCTGTTCTTGAATGGTCTCAAGGATGATGCTTTCTGAGTGTTTGCCAACACAGAAAGAATATAGAAGAATCACTGGCCTCAGCAGGCAGGCAGCAGTCTGCCTGTGCACAGGAGTGCTGAATGGAACACCAGTGGTAAAAGACATTTATGGATTTAAATCCTTAAGTGAGCTGGATTACCACACCTCCCATTCATTATAACATCTCCATGTACTAATTTCACGACAAAAGGTTAGAGCAAATTTATTTTTAATCTCATCCATTTCACTGAATTAATTCATGCACTTCTGAAATATGCATCTTAAATTATTACAATTTGGATTCATGCCATTTCTATAAAAGGTACTAATAGTGAGTTCTCTCATCCCTCTATTTTACAGAAAGAACTAATTCATCAAGGCTGACTGAGCTGCTTTAGAACCTCCTAAAAAGTACAGATGAATGCGATTTCAGAATCATTGTGTTGCTAATGTACAGAGCTAAATTTGTTGGCAAAAGCCCTCTGGTATTCTTGGTGAATGACTCCAGGTGCAGTTATTAAGGTCAAATATTATAGTGTCATTCTCGAGAGTTTTTTTCTATAAAAACTAAGGGGAGGATTACATGTCTTATAATATAGAGGTCCCTAATGAACCATGTCCCACTTGCAGCTGTTAAGGCAAGATTCATCTCAGTAAAAATGTGTGGTTATCAAAGTTTCAATTGTAGACTTAAGAAAATCAAAGCCTCATTAGCTATAAAATCATAAAATTACAGGCCTAGGAAAGAATTTGTATAACTTACTTCTTACTCCCTTGGCTCTAGATGAGACAGTATGTAAAATGGTGCAGTTCCCTTTGGCATGTGAAGGCCATCTGCTTATAACACATCTGCCCTGAGGGCCAAGGTTGCTTCAGCTGATCTGGCAGGGAAGACAGCTACCTTCTCTTTCTCTCACCATTCTACTTGGGCACCTGCCAATGATGTACATTTGGTCAAGGAGCACAGCCTTCTAAACAGAAGAGTCATTTATCTTATCAAGGGTATTCAAGGATCTGTGCTGCTCTGCAAGTTCCATATAAGTTTATTTGAGGCCAATGGGGGAAATAACATAGGAGAGTAAATCTTTTAAGACTGCCTTTCTCTAAAAACCTGTCCCAGAGATTGACAGTCCTCACAGTTCAGAATTTGAATACCATCTGAATCTGTATACAAGAAAGACTTTAAAAACCAAGCCTAATCATTTAACAAACCCAGTTCTACACGATGACTCTCTCAGGTCATGTAACTAGCTAAAAGCAGGCAAGGATTATAACTCAATTATTGCACATTGTCCAAATAACCTGAGTTCCTTGAGTTGTGGAATATATCCATGTTTCTAGTTTCTCTTTTAATATTACAATGATTTTCATTTTACTCTTCAATATTTTGGGGGAGGGGATATCTGGAAAATTTAACTTCCGGCTTGCAGAATTATTGAGATGAGGTGTCTGAGACAAAAGTTTACAAGTTGCCGAGTCACTGCTGAATTGTTTTATTGCCTCAGAAAATGAGGCCAAGGGCCCCAAAGATGAAAATTTCTTGTTTAAAGAAATAATCTCAACAATACAAAGAAAAACCACACTGAATTCCCTGTGCTTTCTGGGTATGTACAATTAGTGCTTGGTGTCAGAACTGAGGACAAAAAGCCTGAACATGTTTAGCTAGGAGAGCATGAGCTTGGAACTTTTGACACTCTTCAGGAGACTAAAAGAGCAACAGGGGAGAAGCAGCAATTAGAGTTTCAAATTCCTGTGCCACTTTCTGTATCCCAACCTTATAAAATAATCGAACGTACCTACTAGTCCTTTCCTAGCTCTGCTTGATATTTAATTTAGTAGGGACTTGTGCTAAGGACTGCATACTTAAAAGGATTTATGAGCAGACTGTTTGGAGGAAACTTTATAGTTTCAGGATCACAACTCAAACCCACTAAAGAGAGTGTTATTTCCTTGTTGTAAACTCCATTTCTGTGACTAGGAAAATTCCTGTGAAAATTAGAGCTATTTTACCTAAAAGGGCCCTTCTGTTTCTGTCAGGACCAACCACTTTGAGCATTGGAAAAGTAGTTGCAGGTCAGGGGTGGAATGGCAGGTGAGAAGTAGAAGTTTAGCGATTTATAGTCCCTGAAAAAGTCATTTGGAGATTTCTGCTGGTAGGAAGGGGGAAAATTTGTGAAGCTAGCCAAGTAGCCTGCAAATGCTTTTTCATCTTTCTATTTGATGTACTTTAAGATGATAAAATAGAAAAAAGCACAGACTGAGAAATGTCTGTCAGGGTTAATAGCTTTCTTTTGAATACAAAAAAAAAAAAAAAAGGTATCTGGGTTACAGCCAGTTCTGATAAACTTTCAAATAATAGATTTTTAATTGAAAAAATAGTTTTCTATATATGAGAGAATCAAGAAGGAAAAAAAATATCTTGCTTTCAGCCCTATAACACTAATCAGAATTAGGTTAGACCAGGCAGGGGTCAGCGAACTATTTCTTTAAAGGTTCATATAGTAAATATTTTAGGCTTTTCTGCCTCAAACCATCACAACTACTTCACTCTGTGGTTATGGTATGAAAGTAACTGCAGACAATTCATAAGCAAATGGGTGTGGCTGTGTTCCAATAAAACGTTATTTGTAAGAGCAGTCAGTTTGCTGAAATTGGCCTATTGGCTGGCTGTATTTTACCAGCCCCAGTCTTGACTTTCATGCCAAATATGGCTGCTTAAAATCCTAAGGGGGTCAAATTTCAAACTGAACCTTCATAGAAAAAGAAAGTACGTGCGTGAAATGGAGGTATGGGGTTACCATAGATCCCATGTTGATAGATGCTATATAAAATTTTGGAATATTCCTTGACTTTCTCTTGACTTGATGTTTTTGACATTCTCACATAAAAATCAAAGATTTATGAATTAACTGTATGCTCCTGGTCTACTCTGTTTTAAGGAATCCTAATTTAATTGTCAGAAATAAAAAGTGGATATCGTAGAAGAGAGGGGTAGGGGTAGGTTTGTGATGAAACCAACCCACTTCAGCTTTCTAAATGAAAATCACAATGCATTTTATAAATATGAAGCATAGAAATGGTGATGTAAGACTGGCATTGAGATGAGAAGAGACTAAGAGACTCTTAGCTAACTTTTCTCAATATTATCCCATGGAATGCCATACAAAAACTTGAAATGGGGGGAATCACCAGCAATTCAGATATTTTAACTCTCATATTTTAGAGTTTTCATTTGAGGAATTATGCCTTTAAAATTCATATACCATTTATCACTTTGTTTTATGTGAGACAAAGGAACCGCCTAATGCGCACATGTGTTGTCATTTGTTAAAGGCTTTCTTTAAATGTGATGATAAATCAGTCTCCAGCTGTGTGTCAGCAACACTGTCACACTGAGAAAAGGAACCTTGGCTGCTTCTCATATTTTAGGCTTCTCTTAAAATGAACAGAATTTTTATTTGATCTTTATAGAATCAAAGAGAGAAAAGATGTTAGAAAGTCTCCTTTATCACCTAAAATATAACCCTGTGCACACATTGGGCTTCTTTTCAACACTATAAAGGAACTCCTCTGGCTGCTGCAAAAGATTCTCTTAGCAAGAACCCTACACTTTACTGTTTTGCCTTTGTTATGACTAGGTTACTAGTCATAACCTCTGATAATTGATTTATTCTAAAGAATATAAAGTTTTTTCTATAGAATTATTATTTAATTTTAATGTGTATTTTCAAAATTTCAAGTGAACAGAATATTTTGAAGCAAAAGAATACAGTAAGTTTTCCTCTGTTTGTTAGAGAAGGTCCAGTTTGGGTGGATTCTTAGATTATAGAAAAAGTAGCCCTTCTTTGCCCCATTTCTGTTCTTGTGATCTTTACTTATAGTTTATTCCTGATCTTTCATCTACTGCAGATTTTCTTGTATTTGCACTATGAGGAGATCTCCTTCTTGCCTGTCTGGTCTCTCTTTTAATGAATCATTTAAAAGACCTGTACTTTTATACTCAGGCAAAAGGCAATACTGATTGTATTTGTGTTAGGAAGACACAAAAATTAGGAAAGGTACTTTTTCTGGCACCAACTATGAGGCATCAGGAAAAGAGGTAGGATCCAGAGCTACAAGATCTTGATTCAGACTCAACTCTGACTGTGCACATTCTAACCAAATCATAACCTTTCTGAGCCTCATCTGAAAAGGGGATCCTATTATCGTCTCATTCAGTGTTGTGAAGATGAAAGATAATGCATTTTGAGGATTAAAAGGGATAATACATGTAGAAATGTTTTGTAGATGCTTTGTAGATTGCACAGTGCTAACTTGTTGTTGTTGGCCTGATTACTCTACTTCTGTGTACTGGGAAAGTCATCTCATGAATGTAACTCTACTCTCCCTTGAGCCAGATTGCCTTGGATAGGGTCAGGTATCACGTAAGTTGTTTCGCTGCCATATCACTGTCTGCAAATTGTGTAAACTTGTGCTTTTGTAGCCCACACTGATATTGACCTGAAATACTAAGAACAATACCACTCCACTTAGCCATTTAGCTAGTGGCACTGCGGAGCTCTAGGGGGAGAAGAAGAGGACCAATGAGTTAAAGGATAAAGGGAATATTATGATGATGCTACACCAGAGTCAAATGATTTCTTCAGAAGGAGGAGCTTTTCCCAAGTGATCCCACAGTGAGAAATGGCTTAATTCATTTCTACAGATCAAAGAGATCAAACAGAAAATTGGAAGCTAAAATGGCAACAGGCAGTTCTCACAAGGTGTAGAAAAAGATGAGGATTCTGCACTTAAATAGTGAATTTTTTTTTTTTTTTTTTTGAGACAGAGTCTCACTCTGTTGCCCAGGCTGGAGTGTAGTGGTGTGATCACGGCTCACTGCAGCCTCAACCTCCCAGAACCTCCTAGGCTCAAGTGATTCTCCCACTGCAGCCTCCCAAGTACCTGGGACTACAGGTAGGTAGTATCATACCTGGATAATTTTTTAAAAAATTTTTTTATAGAGACGGAATCTCACTATGTTGCCCATGCTGGTCTTGAACTCCTGGGCTTAAGCAATCTTTCTGACTCGGCCTCCCAAAGTGCAGGAATTACAAAGATGAACCACTGTGCCCGACTAATAGTAAAACCTTAATAATTGTCAGTGGAGAGGCTGAATTTTCTGTATTCCAATATTCTTTAACGGTAGAAGTGACTAATGCAGCATAAACTTGTGTGGGATAGGAGCTGCCTGAGATCAGGACAAAACCGTCCATGAAGAAGAATTGTGAAAGAAAAGGAACCAAATAAGGCCACTGCAAAAACTCTAATGTTCCTTAATGAATAGGCTTAGAATCATACTATAAAAAATTAGATAAATACATAAAACCATGTTGTATGGAATTCAATTTATTTTATAGATAGCTATGCTTCTAAGATGTGTTGTCCTAATAGTTTTTCTGTCTCTCTCTGTTTCTCTCTCTCTTTCTCTCTCTCTCTCTCTATATATATATATTATATATATATAAAATAAATGTGCATGTCTATGTGTGTGTAACTTTCAAAACCTATTGTAAGAAATTACCTGACATGAGTGAAAAGCAACTGATACATAGTCAAAATCTGTTGTTCAGAATGGGTGAAGAAAACAGCCTCATCACCCCTAACAGAATCATGTCATCACCAGGGGTCTTTTTAATCTAGTTTTGTCACATTTTATGCTTACTGTGAAATGTTCTCTTGACTCTTAGATTCACATATTGTGAGCAGAAACTGTTAGGATTTGTAATTTTCAGATCATGTACATTCATGGGGAATAGAGTTGGTGTGATACAGAATCATTCCTTAAATAAACTAAACTTAAAATCCTACAAAAAGTGAGATGAGAAGAGCTCTCAGGAAGAATCACTAAAGGAGGGAGAGCAATTTTCCAAGGGAGTTTTGCCTCTTTGATGAGCACATCCTACTTGTAATCCTGATGCCAAGCAGGTTCAGCCTCCACAGACACTGCTCTTGCTAGAACAGACTGAAATGTCTTAAGCACAGCTTGATTAATATTAAGGAATTAGCAAAGTGCAAAGAAGGCACGCAAATGTAAAAACAAAATCATCACATTTAAGAATTGTAAACAGGATATCACAATGTGTTTAACAGACATGGTACTATTTACAGAATATAAATTATTTAATCAAAACTGGATTAAAATACTGGCTCTGCTATTATTAGCTATGCAATATTGCAAAAGTGCATTTCCATGAATGTCATTCCTTATTTTTCTAAAGAAGGTAGTGGTATTTTTTTCATGTTATATTACATAGTTCAGTCTCCCAGGAATAGCTGAATGATCCAGAGGTTTACATTTGACCAGCAATGGCTAATCAAATCCTTTCCCCTAAGAAACTGGAAATTTTAATTGACAGATAAGACTGAAAGTCTTTGTGGTAGACTGACATTGATACCATTACTCTAAAGAGACCATGGACCCCTACTTCTAAGGTTCTACAGATTACCTTTTTTCCTTGCATCTCCACAGGCATGTTCAACTCTTCCTTTGATCCTGTGAGATACCTAAGGCTTCTTCCAATACTTGTTGCTGGATTTGTTTGGGGTTTTTTGTTGTGTGCTTGTTTTTGTATTTTGTTTTGTTTGTAGCTCTAGCTAGCTATAACTTGCTTTTTCTTTCATGCAATCCGAATTTTGAATCAAAAAGAAATAAGCGTTAGGAAGGAGAATGCTGTAAGTAAACATTTCTGATGTAATTAATCTAGGTAAAGTAGGAGCAGTGGTTCCCCATGATCTTAAACTGTGAATGATACGGTTTGGCTGTGTCCCAACCCATATCTCATCTTGAATTGTAACTCTGACAGTTCCCATGTGTCATGGGAGGAACCTGGTGGGAGGTAATTGAATCATGGGGGTGGGCCTTTCCCGTGCTGTTCTCATGATAGTGAATGAGTCTCACGGGATCTGATGGTTTTAAAAATGGGAGTTTCCCTGCACTAGCTTTCTTCTCTTATCTTCTGCCATGTGAGACATACCTTTCACCTTCCACCATGATTGTGAGGCCTCCCCAGCCACGTAGAACTGTAAGTCCACTAAACCTCTTTCTTTTGTAAATTGCCCAGTCTCAGGTATGTCTTCATCAGCAGCATGAAAACGAACTAATACAGTAAAGTATATCAAATGATGCCATGGTAGTTATTTAAATGATTCTTCAATCCCACAGTCCCTGTGGCTTGGGTGGCATGTGATCCAGGTTGGCCAACTGAATCATTAAATCTTCAAGACTCATAGGAAGTGATTAATTCCGTATACGTTCATGACCCAACCTAATTCACTAAGATTCAAGTCTAGAAATTTTGTTTGAATTGTTAGGAAGGAAGAGTCTCTCTCTATTGCTTAATGAGGAACTAGAAAATAAAACTAGTGCTACCAGCAGCAGTCTTGGGAACTTAAGCAGAGAATTTGCCTAAGAAAGAATCGATACAGAGGAAAGCACAGCCAAGAAATGGGAGAATGCAAATTTGCTTGAGAAACTAGATGTAGTCAGGTCTGCATATTATCTTGACACAAATACCTGATGCCCTCCAAATAAATACAGCTTCGTAAAAATAATTTCCTTCTTTGATATCTTGTATACTTCTATAACATTATTAAAGTTTTTAGTTTTATCTATATTTAAATTGCCATGGTATTATCAAGTTACATCAGCCAGCATTGTATCAGTGGCTAAAAGCTTTTGTGTTTTGTTTTGTTTTTTTAAGACAGGGTCTCACTCTGTTGCCCAGGTTGGAATGCAGTGGCGCAATCACAGCTCACTGCAGCCTCAACCTTCCTAGCTCCTAGCTTCCTAGATTGTGCCTGAAATCCCAGCACTTTGAAAGGCCAGGGTGGGTGGATCAGTTGAGCCCAAAAGTTTGGCACCAGCCTGAGCAACACGGCAAAACCTTATTTCTACACAAAAAATGACAAAATTAGCCAGGCATGGAGTTGTGCACCTGTAGTTCGAGCTATTCAGGAGGCTGAGATGAGAGAATCACCTGAGCCTGGGAGGTGGAGGCTATAGTGAGCTGTGATTGCACCACTGCACTCCAGCCTGGGTGACAGAGTGAAACCCTGTCTGAAAAAAAAATAAAAACAACTTTTAGCCACTGATACAATGCTGACTAATGCAACTTGACAATATCATAACAATTTAAATATAGATACAACTATTATATTTGAAATGACAGTGTGTAGGTGGTTTTTAATTATATTTTTAAGGAATTTGTGGGTTTTTTTTTTTTTTAATTTAGTTCAATTGCCTAAGTGCCTGGCAAAGCTTGATGTGCTTGAGTTTCCTAACTTGTATATAGATGATTCCGTAAAAGAGAGAGTTCATCTCTCTGGACATCCCAAGGTAAGAGGACACACACTAGCCTGTCCTTCTGCTATTGCATCTAGGGAGTCACTGATTAGACATGTTTTTTTTCCCATGTTGCAGGACAAATAAAACACCCAACTTTGTTGAGGATCGAAGACCCTGGGCTGTCAGGACACCTTTCCCATCTGCTTGGCTGTATTAGTGAGACTCTGTTACCACTTAACTATCCTCTTGGCTGGAATGCTTTATTTTGTTCCCTGCTATCTCCAAGAAAAACAAGTGGTTGTCTTGAAGCTTACTTATGTTGTATCTACATTAAATGATTCTAATTCCATGCATAAAACCCACTTATTTAGAAGATAAAGATTCTGTTCTAATTACCACCTCTGAAACTAGAAAATTTGTTTCTGATCCCACTAATACACAGTTCTATGTCCTAGATTTTTCAGGTACAGGAGCCAATAAATTCTTTTTGTCTCAAGCAAATTTGAATTGCATTTTCTGTAATTTGAAGCCAAAAGAGTCTTAACTAATATAATGGCTTGCCTACAACAATAGACTTATCTAGTTTTATAGCCTTAGGCAAGCCTGAGTATTACCTGTTCTTTCTTTCATCCTTAGATCTTCCTTGCTGATGAGCTTTATGTCTTTCTACTTCTTTACTCATCCCAATCCTCACATGTACAACGTACCACAGTAAGTTGCCTGTTGAAGGCATCGGTATTCAACAGATATTTATGAAGTCAACCCAAATGAACATTAATACTGACTGGTTTTAAATAGTTTTAAGTATTTCTGTAAAGATCATTTACTTAATAGTGAGAGTCATACTCTGTGTGTCTCTATATGCCCTGCGCCTAGGAAAATTCTAAGCATATTAGTTGCATGCATTAAAAAAGTTAAAATGAATTAGAAACATTCAATGGGTGGGGGAGTTGAAATGGATAACTGCCAGGACAGGGTCCCTGTAGGCTACATGAAAATGTTGCATGAGAAAATTCTTTTTTTGTGAGAAAGAACAAAAGGCAAAATCATAATAACGAATGCCTAAAAGTAAGCAAAAGGTATACCAGAGGCTGTACAAAGGTTTGATGCCCTAGAGAAAGTAGAACTGCTTACACTGCTTTGGTAGTAGAAAGACAAAGGTTATACTCTCATAAGTTATGTGGACACCCTCAATTAATTATTGTAGTCCCGGCAAGGAGAAGGCCCAGTACTGCCACGTCATGGAGACTACCGTGTGAATCATGCTCCTCGATCATAGTAGCCCTAGGACAGCCAGTGGGGTCATATCCAAGGAAGGACCATGACCCCTTAGGAGGATGATCCCACCTCTCTTATTTTCTTCCCCTTTCACTTCAGACTCATGTATTCGATTAAAGCAGGGAAGGTGGGGGGCAGTGGAAAAAGACTTTTAAGCTATTTTAAAGTCTATGTTAGCAAAATCCCTAGTCCCTATATAGTCCTAAGGAGAAACTTTTCCCTAACTGAAATAAAGTTTATTTTGATAGTCTTATCTTTCCAAGCAGTCTAACACAAACAGCCTAGTGTTTTCTATTGGTAAAACGGACATAATACTACCTGCCCTATATTCCTATAGTTATTATAAGAACCGTTGCCAAAATAAACTCATATATCTTAAAGTACTTTGTAAATTTGAACACATTTTATGGTTACAAGTTTTATTATTCTTCCTTATGCCCTCCCCTGGTGTCCGGATATTGAGGATTTGGCCCTAAGTAAGTCAAGCACAAACACTGAATAGTTAGAATTAACCACTTGCTGCAAACAACAGCCCCCTAATAACGGTGGCTTGGCACAATGTCTCCCTCATCTCACACTCCATAATGGTCAGCAGTTTATTATTCATCCCAGTTTCTTGGATCTCATGGCCTCACCCAAATCTAGGTTCAGAGTCCTCTCATTATACCAGCCAATGGGGAAACAGAGGGAGGGCAGAGCACGGGAGGATTTTCTAAGCAGGTGCATATCATGTTTGCTCCCATTCTGTTACACAAAACTCAAATCACATTGCCATGCCTAACTACAAATGGAACTGGAAATGACAAGCTTGCTGGTACCCAAGAGAAAAAGCAGAATATGAATAGTTGTGAGCCCTGGATCAGAGACACTTGGCAAAGGCGTTAATGAATTTACACAATTCTTCACCTTACATTTCATGAAGAGATCTTCCCCAACCTTGTCCCCCACACCATCTGGTTTATAGACCCACTATAAAACCTAATAAAGTACACTGTAATCTTCTTGAGTATAGGAACTTTTTTTTTTTCACTTTATTCCCACAATGTTTAAATATAGTGGGGACACAGAATGTGCTAGTTGAATCTATAAAACTAGTCAGGTACCTGACTGCAACTCATTTAAAAAATTCAAGTCCAAAATCAGTGGTGGTTTCTTAAACACCTCCCACAGTGCCAAGTTGCTGCCAAGAAATGAATGCCTGACCAGAGAAGTTCTCAAACTCCACTTTCTAACCCAGAGACTTCTGTCACCTAATACAGAGCTTAGCACATAGTAATTGTAAATATTAACTGTGGTGAGCAAGCGAGTAAGTGATTAAGTGAATAATTTAATGAATTAACATGAGACTAACTCAAAAGTTTTATAAATCCAGTGAGTCTGCTATTTGGATCATTTGGAAATCAGTAATGTTTGTTTTCTTTTATTCTCTCATTCTCTTCTAGGCTTTTGACCTTCTCCCACATCAGTGTAACTGAAGAGCTGTTGTCTGGTAGGCGAAAGACTCCAGTTTTAGTTCCTGATTGAACATTAACTCTGTGTTCTTGAGCAACTCAGGGGATCCCAAGGCTGCCCCTCCCTCCTCTGAGTCATAGCCTTTATTTGCTACTCACGTAGGACTTACTCACACACTAACTGTACCAGCTTGTTGTCTGGCATTAGTGTTATCTTTCAGATTGTCACATAACTCTTCATCTGGGGAGGACTTTTCCAATTGATTGCAAACAACGGTAGAGTATGGCTCACATGTATTTTCTTTGTTGCTTCTCATTGTCTAACAAAGTCACTTTGCTAAACAGAAAGGAGTAATTCAATAAATAATCCTGAGATTCGCTGAGAAATTGTTCTACATTCTGCAGACACTTTGGCTCTGGCCATGTGCCAGTACAACACTGAACTGTACACCCAACTCATGATCCTTGCCATTAGGGAGCGTCACCCGGTGGAGGAAAAAAGATATTAAACAAGTACCCATTATGCAATGTCATAAGTGCCGTAAATAAGTATAAAGGAATATAAAGGAGAGGTAAAGAAACGTAATAAATTGCCTAGACTTTTAAGATCTCAGCTTTACCATTTATTGGCTATGTTACTTTGACAAGCTATTTTAACCTCTCTGACCCAGACTTTCCTCATCTGTAAAATTAGAATAACAGTATCCAACTTACAGGGCCACAAAGAAGATTAAATATGTTAACATATGTAGAATGCTTAGAACTTTTTTTTTTTTTTTTTTGAGACAGAGTCTCGCTCTGTCGCCCAGGCTGGAGTGCAGTGGCCGGATCTCAGCTCACTGCAAGCCCCGCCTCCCGGGTTCACACCATTCTCCTGCCTCAGCCTCCCGAGTAGCTGGGAGTACAGGCACCCGCCACCTCGCCCAGCTAATTTTTTTTGTATTTTAGTAGAGACGGGGTTTCACTGTGTTAGCCAGGATGGTCTCGATCTCCTGACCTCGTGATCCGCCTGTCTCGGCCTCCCAAAGTGCTGGGATTACAGGCTTGAGCCACCGCGCCCGGCCGAATGTTTAGAACTTTTAGAACTGTGCCTCATGTCAGTAAATGTGATCTATTATATTCATTGTTATTAGTTATTTTTATTATTTCTTGTGAAGTACAATGATGATGTGATACATAATATGCCTAGATCATGGTATACTTTAAACACATATTTTAAAAATAGTTTTTGAAAGTGAGATGAATCTGGAAGTGTTTTAAAAAGCACTGTATAAGTCCAACTTTTATTATTTACAGAATCACAATTCTGTTGTTCTATCTTTGTAACTCACATGAATCCAGTATACACTGGATATCAAAACTCAATTTGCACTAACCAAGTACGTTCTATTCATCTGTCATTGGAATGGACCTGATAAGTATCAGAGTTTCTACTTTCTGAGTTATTGCTGCAGCATGCTAACTCATGAAACCTTCCAGTTGCTGAGAAATCTTGACTGCTTTCTCTGCTGTTTCGGTGTGTGCAGAGATTCAAAAGCAAGATTCAGAGCCGAGTTGTTTGTAGAACTGGGAGGCTGGTAACACTGTTGAGTACATATATTCATAAGATTTTATGCTGAATTTTGAGAAGATAATTTACTGCAGGTAAGTTCGAATCAAAGATATAGGGGATAATTAGATACAGGGGAGCAGTGGCAGGGGAATTACCTGGCATCTGTCGCCCTGCTAGCCAGAGGAACCAGTTTTAAGTCTTCTAAAGAGAGAAAACTGCGCTAGAACTCACATGATGAAGTCTGATAAAGGATATGTGAGATGCTGGGAATAAATAGTGCTTCTTCAGGACATGTTATGAAGTGAGGCTGAATTAGAGTGAGGGCCATTTTTGTCACCTCAACCCCATTTCCAAACTCATATTCATTTGCCACAAATTCAGTGCACATTGACTTCACAGCCACCATGGATGGCAGCTAACTCCATGGAGCCTGGCTGTAAAGGTGCAGAGCCACAGTCAGGGGCCTTGACAAGAAAGAAGAGGCAAAAAACACACACCAACCTGCTCCTGGGCACATGCATGCACATGCCAAAATCCTGAGCACTCCCAGATATAACTAGGGGAAACTTTGAAAGGGGCTACTGGCCGGGCACAGTGGCTCACGCCTATAATCCCAGCACTTTGGGAGGCCAAGGCGGGCAGATCACCTGAGATCAGGAGTTCAAGACCAGCCTGGCCAACATGGTGAAACCCCTTCTCTACTAAAAATACAAAAATTAGCCAGGCATGTGATGGGTGCCTGTAATCTCTGCTACTCGGGAGGCTGAGGCAGGAGAATCACTTGAACCTGAGAGGCACAGTTTGCAGTGGGCCGAGATTGCACCAATGCGCTCTAGCCTGGGCAATAAAGCGAGACTCTATCTCAAAAAAATAAAAAGTAAAAATAAATGAAAGGGGCTATGATTCTGTAAAATGGAAACTAATGATCTGCATTGACAGGTGAGAAAACAGAAGCTCAGCAGAAGTAGGCCATTTCCATGATTTGGTAAGTGGCAGGAGTAGGTTTGAAATTCACTGCTCTGGAACCCATTCCCTTTTCAGAAAATCCTACTGCCAAATGACTTCATAGTGTGGCCTATACTAGCTGTACTAGCTATGCCATAATAGCTGCCTACAGGGAAAGAAACAACAGAATTATATAAAATGGAATTGTAGACCTTCATATCATCCAAAGCTATATTAGTACAACATCCACTACTTCTGCTATATTCTCAGTACATATGTAAACACATACACACACACACAGAGGAATTCTTTTTGTACCAGAAGCAGTTTGTTTTAATCAGCTAATATTTGGTCGAAAAAAAATTAAAGAAAGAATAATTTCCATGTTATCCACCCACTTGGCCAAGAGAAAGGCCAAGGAATGAGAGCATTTGGACCATGGTATGGTGGTGAGATAGTGAAATGGTAGAAGTTATATCTTACACGTGCCTCTCTGAATCTGAATCCCTCCATCCCCAAATAGTAGAAATGCTTAATTAAATCCATATTTTTTAAGCACTCCAATCTTTTTTAATGTCATTATTTTTCATCTTTTGCATCTGGGTAAATACTCCTATTTTGGCACAAGAAAGGAAAGGCAAGTTCCAGAAACCATTCTGCTGCTGGGAGACCTTGGGGCCCAAAAAATGAGTTTTTGACAAATTGGAGAGGCTACCTCCTTGCCCTACACCTAGACAGTATGTGGCATTTTGTAAAATGGTTTCATCCCATCCACCCCCGAGCCCAATCCAGACCACGTTGTTCAGAGCACTTCCAGGAACCATCTGGTGCCCAGAACATTGCTATTTCAACGTGCTTTGGAATCTTCCAGGATGGTTGCTGCGACCAAAGCATGTTTTTAAATAGAAGGCCTTCAGTTATTTGGATTTGCATCCCCCAGTGATCTGTGCTGCTTTGTTGCTGAGGGCTATTTCTCTGCTGTATTCATCACTGTGCTTTCATGCTGACGATATACACTGTGGCCAAAAAGATTCCTTCTAAATATGATCCCAAACAGTCGATCATAAAAGGTTGAATTATGGTCTTGCAAGATTAAGTATTTTTTTTTTTTAGATTTAATGGGCCAGTATTTTTTTGTAAGTATTTCTACACACTCAGCTTTAATTTGGAATAATATCTTCACTTGACTCAAGAGATTTTCTTTAATTTCATGATTATTAAAGGCATCAGCTCTCCCATAGTGCCCAAATTAAGCCAGAAAGAATTGAAATTCACCATCATACTGAATTAGTTTTTCCCTTCTCTGGTTCCCATAGCACTCTAAGCTTACCTTTAATTTTCTATTAACTAGCTGTCATAATTGTTTGTTTCTATTGTTCTTTCCCAGTAGCCAATAATTGCCTCAAAGGCGATGTATTTCAGTCACCTTTTTATCCACAAAGTCTAACCCAATACTTGGCAGTACCTAATGGGTATCCAATACATATGTTTTTGAATTAAAAATTTACATGTCCATGACAATTATTTTAATTCCCTCAGACACTGGTCCTAGATCTTCTTACTTTTTCTCATGTTCACCTGCTCTTTACTCTATGAACTACCGGAGTCCTGCCACCCAGTTCTTCCTGAAAGCACAAAAGGATACTTAATTCTAAGAAGGGGGGCATAGAAGAATGTTTAGAAAGTTAATGAATATGATATTGAGATTTCCTTGCTTCTTTACCGTACATTTTTCCCCATGTTTTTTCAAGCTCAAACTTCGCATTACCTATACTAATAAAGGGAACTCACAGTATAGGTAATTCAAAATAGATTATGTAAATAAGCCCCTATACTTTTGTGGGAATGTACCATATAGATGCAAGAGCCCTGGCTTGAGAGACATAAGGCTGAAATCACATTCCTTACTTACGAGGCCTTAGATAAGTCACTCGACCTTTCTGAAACTCAATTTCTTCACCTGCAGTGCTTAACTTGCCTAGCCATAGGACTGGTGTCTGGATCACATAAGCTGTTCAGCATTCTGCAAATTATAAAGCACAATACACATCAAAGACCGTGTGGATATTACATCTGGGATGGATTTTCTGATGGCAAGGAGTGACAAATAAGTTAGCATCAGATTCATAGTCGGCATTCTGCCAAGTAAATATTAAAATTAGTTTACAGTCCCCAAGTGACAAAGTGGGGAGGCGACCCAGCTAAATACTAAGTGCAGGAATAGCTGGATGGGGTTATGAAGAGCCATGACAGATCCACTACATGGCCAGTTCCTCTGCAGGTAATCAAGAGTTGACTAACTCACATCAAGGGCACAAAATGGCACCTTGCACCGCCGTTACCCATATGGTGAAAAAACGAAGGTTGCTTGTGCCAAATGCAGATCCAATTAAAACTTGGAAAGGTTGCTCCATTATCACATTTGAAGCCATAATTAAATTTGCGAACTGAGAAGAGCTGCCAAGCTTGCCTCTCTGTTTTGGAAGGTGGGACATCTGTTAACATTAGTATGGACATGGGCATGGGGGAAATCGCAAAAATTCTGCTTCAAAATGAACATTCAGAATAAACTATAGTGTATTTAAGGCTCTGAACACTTAGCCCTCTATATTGCTGAATATGCTTCAGTTTTTTGAAGCTAATTTCTGGGTTTCTTTAAATATATAGATGACTTTTCCCTGACACTCCTCATTTCTAGAGTCAAAGCTTTTAAAGATTAGAATGTATGTGTTACTGCCATTTCAACCAGGAGGGTGATTTAAGATTAGAAGCAAGAAGCTTTAAGGAAGACCCTTGATACTTCCTATGGAGCCATCAGACAACACTGGAATTTTATGTGGCTTGATTCAACCACCTATCAGAGGCAGCAAAGCTAGAGGGCTCTGGAGCATGCAGTTAAATAACATTAATATATTTGCATAATTTGTTACAGACAATATAAACTTTCTCATTTGCAAATTCTTTTCAACTGGGTAGTAATCTTATGTAGAAGGTAGCTGTATCTCCATTTTGCAGAAAAGTAAATGAGATTCTGAAACATAAGTGACATACTGATATTCTCACAGCCACATGAGAGAGACTAAGACCAAGAACCCAGGTTTTCTAAATTTTATTTCACGTATTGTCCTTAATTTGTAAGCCACATCAATTTATGTCAATAGAGCCATTCACTCACCCATAAAGAGCCAAATGTTTTTGTCCAAACTTTTTTTTCAAGATTATGATTCTGAAAAGTGAACTACAATTCATTTCCTGGCTAATAAGATGAAGCCCTCAATTGAACAATGAACCAAAATTCCCTCAAAATAGCATTGGCACATACTGCATTGGATTATGAAAAAATAAAAATAAGAATGCATTCAGTACTGGTTTCAAAATACCAAAATGAGAAAGGAAAATAGCTGTCTGGAAAGCGCTCTACACTGAGAGACCTGAGTTCTGGTCCTTGTGGCGTAACCCTGGCCAAATTCATTTTAGCATTATTTCCACAACAGGTAAAGAGATATGGCTGAACTGAATTCTCTCTTAGATCCCTCTCATGATTCAGTAAAGGATATTGAGCTGGAATCACCACCTTACACTTTACTGATAGATTGTCAGATCTGAGTTTGAATGACTTCAAGCACATGCAGGCTTACACACACACACACACACACACACTTACCAACACTTTCCCTATAGTAATTCAGCCCACAGACTGTTACAAATCACGGCGAGTCTTAAATGACAACAAACCTAGCCAAGAGAACAAACAAATTAGCTCTGCAATTAATTACATGACAGCAAAAGAGATCTTGGAGCAGTGATTCATATAGGAGGATCTGAAGAAGAGAACGCAGATTGCTAGGCAGGATCTGTTGGTCTTGAGTAGTCATTCAGCTTTACATGAAAGGTGGCTCAAAAGTAAGAAGATGGGAAACTGAAAATCAAGAGCATTGTGGAATTGTTTGAAAAGTTAGAATTTTTCAGAGGCCTTAGCTTGGTATTAGTTTATAGTCTACGAAGGCTTTCATACACATGGCTTTGATTCTCACTTCGCGTCTGTGAAGTAAAAGAAGGGCATTGTATTTCCCGGTTAATAGGTGAAGACACAGGTGGAAGTGCATTAAGGGTTATGTCCAAAGTAACACGCTCAGGAAGGCTTTCATGTATTTGCACGCACCGGAGAACCTGTTAAAAATCCACAATAGGCCGGGCGAGGTGGCTCATGCCTGTAATCCCAGCACTTTGGGAGGCCGAGGCGGGCAGATCACGAGATCAGGAGATAGAGACCATCCTGGCTAACACGGTGAAACCCCATCTCTACTAAAAATACAAAGAATTAGCCGGGCATGGTGGTGGGCGCCTATAGTCCCAGCTACTCGGGAGGTTGAGGCAGGAGAATGGCGTGAATCCGGGAGGCGGAGCTGGCAGTGAGCCGAGACCACGCGCCACTGCACTCCAGCCTGGGGGACAGAGAGAGACTCCATCAAAAAAAAAAAAAAAAAATAGCAGAAAATATGCCATCAAAAGTTAATAATTCCAACAGCCCTTCCCCCACCCCAAAAAGCAACCAGATGAAACAACTAAAGATTCAAAAACATACATATCAGCAGAGTTTGAGTTCAGACTTTCTGAGTCTCTAGCAAGTGGCCAAGACAATGTAATGTGGCACTTTGGTCAAAGTTTAGCTTACTACAGAAAATAATTATTCTTTGAAATGTATATAACATAACCAAACGATAGCTAGCTAAGTGAATCATTTTTCTTTTGGAAACATTCATCTTTGAGTTTATAATTATTATTATGACATATGTATTGGTAACATTTACAGCACATTACAATAAGTTGCAATTTACAAAAATAAATTTATCCGATGTTACGTGAGTTTAACTTTCTCATTGAAGTCCTGTTATTGAAGCAATCTGCTTTCACATTTTACCTAGTGAACTCTTACAAGTTATGAAAACTCGGCTCACCTCTGGAAGCATTTCTGACCTCCGAATCCAGTTTCCATCACAAATTACATTTGATAATTTTCTCTTTACCCCATTGGACTATAAGCTCTTCAAGGTCAGGGGTCACACCTAATTCATTCTTGTATCCTGGTCTCCTGCCACTTAGAAGTGCTCAATAAATGAGAATGAACAGATGGATGAAAGAAGGAACTGGAGCATATAATCCAGGTAACATACTGGGAAATGTAATTTAACACTATTTACTGCATTATTATTTGAGCCGTTTGGCCAGTATTGTAGAATGTTCAACAGAGTCTATATTTTAACCATGTTTAAATTAAACACAAACTGCCTTCTCAGGAGACAGAGACTCTCAAAATCATGGGCTGGATGGGGTCTCCAAGAACCATCTGGTCCATCCATGCCTGCAGGCAAGTGAGTGTCTAAATAATCCAGGAGCTTTCCTGTTTCATTTAAAGCTTTGCTTTTTTTAAACAAAAAGGAGGCAAAAATCTCCCTTTGTGGAGCTTCTGGTTTCCACCCACAAGAATCCCGTTCCCTGGCCCTGACCCTTCAGAAACGAATGGACTCCAAAAGTCCCTGGAAAACTGCCTCATGCATGAATTTGTCCCTGTTCATATTTTCTCCTCCATTCTTTCACTAGCATAATCTCTTCCTCTGTCACACACACTTGCAACTACAGAACAGAATGTCCATTTCACACTGTTCAAAATCCCTGTCTCATTTTTCAGTGCTAAAACAATACAGTGCCCTGCAGATTTTCAGACACTCATTCTTTTAAAGGCATTGCTGTGAACCAAGTTCATTGGCTGTGGGTTTAATAAACTCTCCCAGGCACTGGTATCTTTCAGTCTGTCAATTTAAAAATCCTTTCTTGAGCACTATAGATCACTGCAGAGAGAGAAGTGCACTCACAAAGAGAGATAGCAGGAAAATACCAGAATGCAAAGAAATGAATGGCTCAAAGGCTGCCACTGATGAAGATAATTAATAGCCCAGTTGCAAATAAAATCACTTTAAGAATGCAAAATGAGATACCACTATTAGAAACGGGTTGTTTATGTTCTGGCACCTTCAGGGATAATAAACACAACATACATTAAGAAATACTCAAGATGTTCATTTAAAAATTCTTAAGTTTCCTACTCAGCACTCCATCCCTCTGCTCAAAAGGCTAAGATATAAACAGCTCTATCAGTGGTCCTGTTCCTTATTTGCTTATTTCATCTTACCTCAAATAAAACATGGATCAGGTTTAGGTCCAACTTTCCTTAAGGATAGCACATTTTCTTCTTTCTCTTTTAAACCTTATCCTATTCTCTATTTAGATAATTTGCAACCTGCCCACATACTGCCTTGCGTTGCCTTTTTAATTGTAAATGTTTAAATGTCTTGTTTCACTCTTTGAGATTATAAACTACTTGAGGGTAGGAATAATGTCTTATATTTATCTTATCTGATGCACAACAGCTGGCAGAGTGAAAAGCACAACACAGGTGCTTCACATAAACTCTTCGATGTGAATGAAATGAGAAACTTGGGAAACTGAGAAAGTTTGATTCTGTCATTCCTTCTGGACTTAAGAGAAATGCTATCGCAGAGCTTTCTCGACTCATGCATTATTGATTTTTACAGGTGCCACCTTTTTCTAAGGAGATATGGGGCACTAACAGCCAACTACAGTGTGTTACTCTCATCAGCAACAATTGCGGTCTTATCCTAATCAGAACCCATTGTGCAGTTAGGATGGGTCCTCCGAATGACAATCATCTCACCATTGTTAAATAGTGAATGCACCTTAATATCATCAAAGCAGAAAACTGCCCCAAAGTGTTCTCTTGAGTAATCGTACTGAAAGATTAGGCACCGGCAGGTAATTGGCCTTATCTTCCTTTGGGAAACTTACAAGAGACTTGAAGTTGAATAAATCACCATGAACAATTGTAAGAGCAAATCGCTCTGGGCAATTTGATATCTTTGTACCTTCACACACATGGGGAAGATCATTTTATAGTAATGATTTCCATATCATACTCAGCTCTGTGATTCTGCTAGAGTGAATAATGTTCCCCTTTCCCCACCCTAAACCGTGTACCTGAATTGACTCAGACCTAAGTTTTCCTAGAGATAAGAAATATTGACATAGGATTTATCACTTTTCCATTTCGTGGAAGATCTTAGAACGTGAGACCAACAGTCTCAGTCCTTTTAGCCAAAAGGAAGTATTGGTCTTTTCAGCCAAAAGGAAGGATCAGAGTGTGATAAAAAGATATTTTGGACAAAGAAAGTAAGGCCAATAACAGATAGGGTTTGACTGGTGTGGTCTGATAAATTGTAAAAAATCATCATGTTAGCTTATTGGAGGACTACATTTTTTACTTATCCAATCTATACGCATTAAACACCCACTATATGCAAATAACTGTGCTGAGAAATGCAGACATACAAAGATAAAGATGCAACCCAAGCTCTAAACAACTCTGTGATATAGTAGAAAACATCTTATTATACAGAAGAAATGTTAAGTCGCCACACTGTGGTTTGAATGTTTGCCCCCTCTAAAAATAATGTTGAAATTTAATTGCCATTGTAACAATATTAAGTGAGACATTTAAGAGATGATTAGGCCATGAGGTCTCTGCCGCCACTGGTGGGATTAATCCCAGGGCAAGTTTGGCTCCCTTCTCACTCTCTTGGCCCTACCACCTTCTGTGATTTGAGCAGTCAGCCTTCCTCCCCTCCAAAAGATGCACCATGCAAGGTTCCATCTAGGAAGAAGGGAACGGCCTCACCAGACACCAAGGTGCCAGTGCCTTGAACTTAGACTTTCCAGCTTCCAGAACCATAAGCCAATAAATTTCTGTTCCTCCTAAATTATCTAGTCTGTTACAGCAGCACAAAATGAACTAAAACATACCATAAGGCAATATGTGAAAAGGAACACCAGTGTGTTTGATATAAGTCAGTATTTCACACCTGACATTTCATGGAGATTATGAGTCAATAGGTTTGCCAATACCTAAGAATCTGTATGTCTTTACAAAGCTCAAATGATTCTCATAACTAGTCAAATTTAAGAGAGCTCCAATGACAGAAATTGTAGTTAAGTTGGAGTGTGAGACAATTACATATAGAATAATCGGTACAGAATTAGGAAAGTCATGTCTGTTGATCTGCTTTTGAGGCTCACATAAGATTTCTATAGCTAGAGAAATGTAGGCATGGAGAACATTCCAGGTTAAGGGAACAACTGGAGCAAAGCACAAAGGCAGGAAGTTACCAAGTCTATCAGGGGAGAGAGGGAAATCAATCAAGAAAGGAATGTTGAGCCAGAAAACAGAGGGTATTGATGAATAAGCTAATAAGTGAGTTTAGACTTTAATCATCAGGGCCTAGCAAAATAACTGATAAATTTCAACAAAAGAAGAATATAATCAAACTATTACTTTAAGAAGAATTATTTAGCAAATAAGAGTTCACAAGATGGATTGTATTAGTGAAAACATTGGAAGCTTAGAAACAACAGTAGGGGCCATGATAATAACCAAAGCAGATGTGGCACACAGAACTACAAAAGTGGCACTGGAAAAGGGGTACTTTAGCAAAGGAGGCCTTGGAAGGAAGGAGCCTGCACAACTAGGGCACTGATCATACATGGAAAGAAAGGAGAAGAGGTAGTTGGCTAGCTGTCGCTAAGTCATGGAAGATCAGAGGTATTATTAAAACAGAAAGGATTCAAAAGTTGAGCTAATTTGACAGTATAGGGGTGTGGTTGGGAAGATGGTAATTTCAATGTTAGATTTTTTTTTTTGGTTTTTTTTTTGGATTTGAGGAACATCTGACTGAAAATATCTTGTGTAGAGATGAGAGGGTGATCAGGCCCTTTGGTTATTGTTGAACTTTGTGACTCCATCCCTTTCTGCACAATGCGGAGCACAGATAAGAAAATCTCCATGCTCCATTTTAATACTGCTATGTTTTTAAATTACTCCCTCGAAGGCAGCATTATTCAGATAACTTAATATTACGAAGTCTTAAATTATTTAACTGTTAATTACAGAATCCCTTCATCATTTTGGTTTCTGCCTCCTTAGTTATTATTCATTATCATCTTTATTGCCATTTAAAATGCTTCTCCAGCACAATACCTAAATCCTTTTGCATGTATAAATTATGCCTCCTATTTCTGCTGCTGACCCTACTCTCTGCTCCTTTTGAACAGATTCTCAGTCTTCTATATCCCATGCCATGCTTTTCCCAGGTGAGAACATAAGTTTTCATAAGGTACCTCCACGTACAGATCACCTGAGCAAGAAAAAGAAACCTCATATTTACAGGAACCAGCAATTTCCTGTGCAGATAATGCACTCCTAGGTCTTGTTTTTTCTGCTAAAATTTCAAAGAGAACAACAAAAAAAAAATAGCATGATGTGAATCCATTCTTATGACAGTAATTGTAATGAGAATGGGAAATGGTACAATTTAAGCATTTGACACCTGAAGCTCTACTTGGTAAAAATCTAATCTATTTTTCATTAGAGTTTCCTCTCAGAAGATCCCATGGGATAGGATAGAAGCCCCTGCTCCGCTCGCAATCAGATTAGTCCATCTGGCTTCCTGCCATCTCTCAATGCTAACCTCAAAACAACAGTCACATGCAGACCAACACTCAAGTGCCTTTTTTTTTGTTTGTTTCATCCAGGGAAGAAAATATAGTCCATTGTGGTAAAATATCATGTTAACAGTGCATGCAGAAAAGATATTGCTTTCACAAAAGCTAAAGGGTGGATTTTTTATGGTACTTAACTAAAGAATCCAAAAATTTCCAAATCATGCCCTGATGATTACTCTCTTGCCAAGTAATATTTCTAAAAGAGCTTAACATCAATAAAATTTTAACAAATGATTAATAAAATCCCTCTTTGTCTGTAGCTGAGACTTGCCCAATAATCCTTGAAGACAAGTGCCAATAATAATTGAGTAGTGACACACAGCTTAGATCCAAGGCCTTTGCATGATCATATATGTTTCACATGCAAGCCTAGATCCAACCCCTGAGCCAGAGCAATAACAAATATTCAGGTGAAGAAAGAAAAAGGAAGATGGCTCACCCCATTAGTGGGCTATCTCAGTTTACTAGTTTCGAGGCCTAAAGAAGTGGTACCAGATTGAATAATCTGAAAAAAACAAAAACAAAAACAAAACAAAAAAAAACACTGTAACAACCAATAAACAAATTCAGTAAAGATTCAGGATAAAGAATCAATGTGCATAGCCTTTTAAAACACAGTGATCCTGCCTGCTGGTGAACCTCATCCAATTGAGGTTTGAAGTCATGGGTCAGTAAACTATAGCTCACAGGCCAAATGCAGCACACTGTGTTTTTGTAAAAGTTTTATTTGAACACCACCAGGCCCATTTCCTTACATGTTGAAATGACATGTTGCCAGGGGTGGCACCCGACGTTCTTGATCTCATGGTCAAGGAAATCAAGGATGTGGACTCACCATGGGTGAGGTTACAGCAGAAGTTTAATAGGTGAAAGAGAGAAAACAGCTCTCTGTTGCAGAGAGGGGTCCTGGAAAGGGTTGCCATTCCACAGTGAAATGCAAGGGTTTTTGTAAATGAGCTAGTGGAGAGGGGTATCTTATCTACACAGGGCACAAAAAAAATGGTTAGGACCAAGTGTGCCATCTGCATAGAGCACAAATCTCTGCCAGCCCCTACTCCAACCTTTTATTATGCAGGGGGGTCCTTTGCCTGAAATACTCCAATTTGCTTTCCTACTGTGCATGTGCTAAAAAAGAGGGAGGAGGAGCTTCCATGGTGAACACGCCTGGCCACAGGTACCCCTTTCTATCTTTGCAGTTGCAGATATCCCTGCCCCCATGCAAGCTCCCAGCTTCCTTATCAATGCAGCCCGATCTTCCAGGCTGCTCTTTGTTAGAAAGGAAGTGATTTCTTGGGCTGCTTTTCGTTAGAAGAGAAATTCTGCCAAGGACTCTTTGCCCTAACTATCTGCCTAGCTAGTCTCCTTTTACCTCCTCTCACAATGTTGTCTGTGGCTACTTTTACTCCATGAGGACAGAAGTGAATAGCTGCTACAAAGACTATGTGGTCTGCAAAACCTAAAATATTTCTTTTCTGGCCATTTACAGAGAAAGTTTGCTAATTTCTGCTCTAAATGATATTTATAAATTATCCTCCCTATAGGAAAGCAAGGAAAAGACAGAGAAAAAAAGAAGAGAAGCAGGGGGCATTGCCTTCCTAGTTAATTATCTCACTTCTGCTTCTGTTATTCCATTGGTTTAGCAATCAAGCCAATCTGGGGTGTGGCTTCCCCTCAGGTTCCCCCATGAAGCCATTGGATATACAGATATGCAAGGGTCTTGCTTTCTCTTTGTCTTTCATGTAATGTTTTCAATGAGACCACAGATTTTTTTTCACTTCTGTGATCTATCCTTGGGACATACAAAAAGACATTTATCACATTATTATTTATAATAGACAAAAATTGGAAAAACCTATATATACAACAGCAGAGAAAGAGCAGAGCCATATGTTATAGCATTAAATACACTGTCTTCAAAGAATACAGAATGTATTTTATATTAAAATTTCAAATAAAAGGTGAGATATAAAGTTATATAATCAGTGTTTTCAAAACTTTAAAAGCAAACACATATATGCAGGCACATATACACGAATAGTTAAATCGAGTATTGTGTGATGTGGTTGATTTATTTCTTTTTTATTTTTTTGAAATTTCCAAATGTGTATATAATAAATAAAGCATGAGTTATGTTTAAAATATTGAGCATTGGCTCAAGAAGCTATTTGAATAACCCAGATTAGAGTGAAACATGTGAGGTGTTGAGTTTCCAACCATTTTTAACAAGCTCTTATAAACTTTAATTTTAATGAGGGGCTCCAGAACTAAGAAAAAGTTGAAAACCACCATTCTTCAGTGTCTTCTCAAAGCTTCTGTGTAATAAATTCCAAAACCTCTTCTAGTCCTTGGGTGGTCAGGAATACATTTATCTCTGGCTTCTTGGATTCATGATGAAAGGAGGGTGTTGTATAAGCCATCTCAGACCCTGGGGCCCCAGTGTTTTAATCTCCAGGGAATAAGGCCATACTGGTATAGAACTCAGAACTCTGGTAACTTAAAATAGCGGAAAAGAATCACAAAAATACCTTTCTTCATAAGCACCACCAGAGAAAAACGGAAGGAAAGAGGGTAGGGCATCTCATCATTTTCTGACCCTTGAGTCTGTTCCCAGGGCAAAGGAATGACCACTGCAGTCATTCTATCTAGAAAAATTGACTGTTCCAACAAGTTTCTTGTCAGCTTTTTTTCCTCTTTTTGGTAATTCTTCCTGACATTTCAAATATTTTTTTTTTACTTTTTTTGCTTTTAATTTCCTTTATGATAGAAGAAAAAAATATTTAAGAAAGAAAGAAATAAAACCCTCTAGTGAGCATTGCTTTGATGGGCAGATATGCTTCAATGAGCTATCCAGAGTAATCCCCAGCAAAGTTACACATAATGAAATGCATCCTCTGTGTTGAAGAGTCAGCACTGCATAAAATTGAGAAGCAATTTGCTTCTACCTCTGCTCTCCATAGGTAACTGTTGCTTCAGGAACATGCCAACTATGCTAAATGCCATTTACTAGCACTGGGCTTACAAGCTGATTTCAGAAAGTGTCACTGTGGCAGCCTGGGAAGGAAGGCCCTCCAGTTTCATACGGGAATGAGATGTTCAGCATCAGTTTGATGCCAACTAGCTTGACCAGGCTCCCATATCAGTCATGATAAATATTACCTACACATAAACACACACACACACACACACACACACACACACACACACACACACCACTTCCCTTAGAGTCTTTCCTCCTCCCACTCAAGTTTTACCAAGCAGTTATTTTATTCTTACTACAAGTAAGTCGGTAATATATAGCAGCATTTCTCAATAATGGTCCTCTCTATATTCTGGGATCTTGACATGCAAGGGAAGCTTAATAAATATTTGTTCAAATAATCCAGATATAGGTTAGTACTATAGATTTGGTCTTCCTAATAAACATTCTTTAGTTGATTCTACTGTCTCAATTCAGGTCAAAAGCTAGAATCACAAACCAGCTTGCCCACAAGAGGAAGAGAGAATCCAAGGCAGATGATATCCTCAAGTCCAAACAGGTAAGTAGAATTAGAATATTGCATCTAAGAAGAGTAGGCCTGTAGCCACTGGGTGAAAGCTCAGAGGCAGGGCTCTGATTTCTAGGAGGACACTAAAGTTAAAGATTAGTTCCTAGCCCTAGATGGTTTACAGTAATTTTTTTGGCCTCAGGTCAGACTTTTTCTGGTATTGGAGTAGGCTTGAATCTACAAAAGGTAATTAAGTATTAAATAAGTAAAGAGCAGAGGAATACAGAAGACGGTAAAATGGGTAAGTTATGACCCTTGCTCCATTAACATGGAATACATTGGTTGGGAATTGTGAGTATCCTGATAATCAATTTTCTCTGTAATTTTGTGAGCACATATGTATCCTTTTCATATACAGCTTCACTTCTCTTACTATCCATCCCAAGAAACAAACTTAGATGCCATATGAACTTGGTTTGTCAGAAAAAGCCCAGAGGTATATGGACTTTAAAACTTTCATTAATGTACTAACTTACTTCAACATTTGGTCTCCTTTCCCATGTTATCTTATTTCATTTTCACAAGAACACATTAAAGTAGGTATTTTATTCCCATTTTTACAGATGAGGAAAGTTAAATTTGAAGTGTGTACACAGAACAGCAGAACTTGGATCTCAACCCAAATCTCTTGGATGCCAAAACCTATTTCTCAGTTGCTCCTTTAAAATTGTTTGGAATCTTGCTAACTGGCCACTTAGCCTTTTACACTTTCAATTGAAAAGTTACAATTTGAAATGTGTAGAGGGAAACAAGCAGAGGAGCCATTTGGGAAAGAAGTCAATGTGAACTCAAAAACTTCTACAGCCTCATCAAGCAATGAAAATAAACCATTGAGCTATAACAAATCAAAAGGGAGCCGGGCGCAGTGGCTCACGCCTGTAATCCCAGCACTTTGGGAGGCCGAGATGGGCGGATCACGAGGTCAGGAGATCGAAACCATCCTGGCTAACACAGTGAAATCCCGTCTCCACTAAAAATACAAAAAATTAGCCGGGCGTGGTGGCGGCGCCTGTAGTCCCAGCTACTGGGGAGGCTGAGGCAGGAGAATGGCGTGAACCCGGGAGGTGGAGCTTGCAGTGAGCACAGATCGCGCCACTGCACTGCAGCCTGGGCGACAGAGCGAGACTCCACCTCAAAAACAAAAATAAAAATAAAAATAAATAAAAATTAAAAAAAAAAATCAAAAGGTTTTTCTTCCCCACCCCCAGTCCCGTTTTCTTCTCTTAACAATCTCAATCAATGAGTTGAAGCTATATTACCCAATAATGAGCCAACCATAGTTCAGACAACACACAAAAATATTATCATAGTCATGATCTCCTGAAATCCCACCACCAAGATAGACATTGATAATAACTTTGGTGTACAGTACAGTCTCCCCATCAGTGTCATTTATACATATTAGGTATAATTATATGCACTATAATTAACTACATATATAATTGTATGTGCTATAAATAAGTTAAATATGCACTATAATTAACTTAAATAATAAACTATTTTTATTCTTTGGCAGTTATTATAATTTTTTCTAACTTGCAATGCATTTTATCCCAACTTTTTATTTTGGAAATTTTCATACATATACAAAAGTTTAAAGAATTGGTCACTGAACAAAAATATACCCAGCATTGAGATTTAATATTAATTACATACCTGGCTATATTTAATTACTCACATATCCATGTATCTATTCTTCCTCTATATATCTGTCAATTCTGATACATTTTAAAGTAAATATTACAGATAACAATAGGTCTAATCTCTAAATGTTTTAGCACGTATATCAGTAACTAGCATGCAATAAAAATTTCTTAATTGACAACTGTATAAAATATACCTTTTCTGAATTATCAACTATTTTCTTAAAGTGGGGTTCTGAAAAGAGAATTACTGGGTCAAAATTCATGAATATTTTAAGGTTGTTCACACATATAACCAAATTGCTTTTCAAAAAAATGTTGAAAAGTTATATTTCTAGCAGCAGTGCATGTGAGTGTTCATCTAGCTGTATCCTTGTGAATTACTAAGTATTAACTTCTTTTGTAATGTGATACCAGGAAAAGTGGATATTATTGCTAGACTTTTAATTTGTTTGATTTTTGATAAGTTGGAGCATTTTTCTTTGTTTATCATTTATAATCATTTATCATTTCTTCAGTGAATTGTCTAATTCAGATATGCCTCTCCTTACATTCAAATTTTAGTGTTTTTATTATCAATTTGTGTAAGCTTTTTGTACATCAAAACTATTGACAAGAGAGTATAAACAGTTTTGAGGAACTTGATAAATATATCCAATTTCTTAAAAAGAATATGACACATTGGCATAATAATGAGAAATAAGACAGGTTCATAAAATCTCTATCTCCCCATAATCAAATCTCCATTTCCCAATAACCAAATGTCATTCAAAAAGAAAACAAAAATAATACATTTTTCACTCCAAAATAAGAAAAAAATAAAGGCAAGGATGATTCTAACTGATTCTGGTCTTCAAAATAATAAAACCTTAAATGTTTTCCATAAATCTAAACTAACAAAATTATTTTCTTGAATTTTGGCTATGCTACTGCCTGAAGATAGGTCATAACATTTCTGAATGTGGTAACATGTGAGAGGGTTGCTGATTTTCACTATGAGCAGAACAAGATAACCTTAGTAACCATGACAGTTTTACATTTTGTTTCCTTAAAATACTTGTTGTGTTAGGGATGTGAAGGACCTCTTCAAGGAGAACTGCAAACAACTGCTCAAGGAAAAAAGAGAGAACACAAACAAATGGAAAAACATTCCATGATCATGGATAGGAAGAATCAGTATCATGAAAATGGCCTTACCACCCAAAGTAATTTATAGATTGAATGCTATCCCCATCAAGCTACCACTGACTTTCTTCACAGAATTGGAAAAAAAAACTATTTTAAACTTCATATGGAACCAAAAAAGAGCCTGCATAGTCAAGAAAATCCTGGGCAAGAAGAACAAAGCTGGAGGCATCACACTACCTGACTTCAAATTATACTACAAGGTTATAGTAACCAAAACAGCATGATACTGGTACAAAAACGGACATATAGAACAATGGAACAGAACAGAGGCCTCAGAAATAACACTGCACATCTACCACCATCTGATCTTTGACAAACCTGACACACACAAGCAATGGGGAAAAGATTCTCTGTTTAATAAATGGTGTTGGGAAAACTGACTAGCCATATGCAGAAAACTAAAACTGGACCCCTTCCTTACACCTTATACAAAAATCAACTCAAGGTGGATCAAAGATTTAAACGTAAGACCTAGGACCATAAAAATCCTAGAAGAAAACCTGGGCAATACCATTCAGGACATAGGTGTGGGCAAATCCTTCATGTCTAAAACACCAAAAGCAATGGCAACAAAAGCCAAAATTGACAAATGGGATCCAATTAAACTAAAGAGTTTCTGCACAGCAAAAGAAACTATCATCAGAGTGAACAGGCAACCTATAGAATGGGAGAGAATTTTTGCAATCTATCCATCTGACGGAGGGCTAATAGCCAGAATCTACAAGGAACTTAAACAAATTTACAAGAAAAAAAACAAACAACCCCATCAAAAAATGAACAGACACTTCTCAAAAGAAGACATTTATGCAGCCAACAGACATATGAAAAAAAGCTCACCATCACTGGTCATTAGAGAAATGCAAATCAAAACCACAATGAGATACCATCTCACACCAGTTAGAATGGCGATCATTAAAAAGTCAGAAAACAACAGATGCCGAAGAGGTTGTGGGAAAATAGGAACACTTTTACACTGTTGGTGGGAGTGTAAATTAGTTCAACCATTGTGGAAGACACTGTGACAATTCCTCAAGGATCTAGAACCAGAAATACCATTTGACCCAGCAATCCCATTACTGACCATATACCCAAAGGATTATAAATCATCCTACGATAAAGACACATGAACACGTATGTTTATTGCAGCACTATTCACAATAGCAAAGACTTGGAACCAATCCAGATATCCATCAATGATAGACTGGATTAAGAAAATATGGCACATATACACCATGGAATGTTATGCAGCCATAGAAAAGGATGAGTTCATGTCCTTTGCAGGGACATGGATGAAGCTGGAAACCATCATTCTCAACAAACTATCACAAGATCAGAAAACCAAACACCATATGTTCTCAGTCATAAGTGGGAGTTGAACAATGAGAACATATGGACACAGGGAGGGAAACATCACACACTGAAGCCTGCGGGGGGTGGGGGACTAGGGGAGGAATAACATTAGGAGAAATACCTAATGTAGGTGACGGGTTCATGGGTGGAGCAAACCACCATGGCACGTGTATACCTATGTAACAAAACTGCGTGTTCTGCACATGTAACCCAGAACTTCAAGTGTAATAATACAAAAAATACTTGCTGTGTTGTATATTTCATGAGCTAATCCATTTGAAGTCTCTCTCACTCTCCTGCCCTTTTTACAAGTGAACTTTTCCTCTCATTATCTAAATACACCACTTCTGAGTCTTTTGGACATACGCAGTGATTTACCAGCAGAATTCCAGTAATTATGTAGTAGCTTCTATATTAGATTTGTCCTCTTACAAACGACAATTACAAACTCTGGACCAAATTTTTATAAACAACTATTGAAAGGCATAGAAAAGCAACCAAAATCATGCAAAATATGGAAAAGATTTGGCCCCTGAAAACGTACTATGTTAAGTGAGATTCACGTTTGTATGGCTTGTTCCATGACGGTACTCTACAACTGCAGGCATGAAGTGGTCAAAACTCATGAGCAAGGCATAGATTATTTGTTTTGTTTTGTTTCTGACCCAAGGAATCAGAAAAAGGAGTTCAGAACTGCAAGAGTGATTGGAAATTGAAGAGAGAAATTGCAGATAAAAAAGAAATCCACAGGGACCCAACTTGGCTCATGAACTCCCCTTCAAATGCTTGGCTGACCTCTGTATTGCACATGCATGGGAGAGAGGCCAAAGATTCCAGAGGAAAAACAATAGCTGGAAACCCTAAAGAGCTAAATGATGGGGAAAAAAAAGTGCAGTTCTCGTACCCCAAATTGGACAGACTTGGAAAACACCTCAAGCTTTCCATGGAAGCCCAGAAAGATCTCCCACTTTAGGAGTAAAGACAACGTTCCTGGACTAACAGATTTTTTCAAGGGCCAGGGTAAATAATAAATAGTCATGGTCTTGCAGATTACAAAATTAAGTCCTCACATGTTCAAGATGATCAGTCAGTAATTTAACTGCCTGCTAAAACCAAACTCGACATTCTCCAGTGAAAGAAAACAGGATCTAAAGCCTCTATAAGGTGTCATTCAGCACACCAGTATTTAATGAAAAAATTACCATATTTGGGGGGGGCGCAGAGAACATAGACCCAGTAGTCAAGAAAAATGTCATTCAACAGAAACATACAGATGTTCCCTGAGTTACAATGGGGTTAGGTCCCAATAAAGTCATTGTAAGTTGAAAATATCATGTCAAAAATGTATGTATTTAATACACCTCACTTACCCAACATCATAGTTTATGCTAGCCTACCTTAAATGTCCTCAGAACAGTTACATTAGCCTACAATTGGGTAAAATCATCTAATACAAAGCCTATTTTATAAGAAAGTTTTGAAAAACCTCAGATAATTTATTGAATGCTGGTCAAAAAATGAAAAACAAAATGGTTGTATGGATGGATACTTAATGTATGGTTTCTACCGAGCATGTATAGCTTACACACCATCATAAAGTTGAAAAATCATCAGTAGAACTATTGTAAGCCAGAGACCATCTGTATTCAGAACAAACCAGGTGCTACTATTTTTAGATGGACAACTAAGATAAGAACGTTAGTCTACAGGAAAAGATAGAGATGTAAGTAAAGAGAATGAAAATTTTATAAGAGAGTTGAACATTGTAAAATAAATAAATCTAATAACTAAACAATATAATATCAGAAATCAAAACTTCATTTAAGAAACTTGATTGAATGATGTTAACAGCAGATTATACATGACAAAAGAAAAGTTCAGTGAACTTGAAGGCAGGTCAATAGAAATAATTTAAAATGCATAATGAGAAAAAAAGACTGGAAAAAAAAACCTAACAAAGCCTCAGTTACATCTGAACAATATCAAGCACTCTAACATTTATGTAATTGGAGAGGAAGAGAATAGGGTAAGAAAAATGTAGCAAAATTTTGGTCAACTTTTCTCCGAATTTGATCAAAAGGAGAAACCCCCATATCCAGGAATATCCATGAATGCTAATCAGAATAAATACAAAGAAAATCACACTTATGTTAATCAGAGGTAAACTTCTGGAAAATGAATATTTTTTTAAAAATCTTAGAAGCAGCCTTTGAGAAAAAAAAAACGCATTACATACAGGGAACAATGAATAGACTGACCGCTGACTTCACATCATTATCACAGAATGACAACTTTAAGGTGCTAAGAGAATAAAACTGTCAACCTGGAGTTCCATATTCAGTAAAAATATTCTTCAAAAATGGAGGTAAAGTAAAAATGCGTTCAGAAAAAAAGAAAGCTAAGTGAATTTATTGCCACTAGAAATTATACCAAAAAATTTGGATCTACCACAAGTTTATATTTTAGACATATTTTTCAAAAATATTTTCTGCTTTGTTTCCTTTTAAGATTTTATATCTAAATATACTTTTACATTTTACATAACAGTATCTTTCCCTTCTTTGTCTTAATGTATGAATTAACAGTAATAATAATGGATGACAAGGGATGTGGTTATGAGACAGTTATTATGCTAAACACTTTACCCATCATGACATTTTGTCCTGGCAACAACCCTACACAGTAAAGTTTATTATTATTCCAATTACAAGCTTTATTATTGCAATATAATTTGAGATGAGGAAACATGTGGAAGAACTGTAATTTGAACTCAGAAAATCTAACTCCAGAGCCTGAATTCTTAAGCACTATGCTATGTTGCCTCTGGGACATTTATTGAGCAATTACTACATGCCAGATATTGTAGAAAGCGTGTTGCATTCATTATCTCATTTAATTCTTAAAATAACCCTAGGGGATAGTTTCAAATCTTCCTCTCATTTTACAGATTGCAGAATTGTGCATTTGGAAAGATTAAGCAACCTACCCAGATGTAAAAACCACTAAATCACTAAGGAAAATTAAATCACAGGTTACTGACTCTTGAATCAAGCGCTTTATCAAAGCATTCTCTACTACCTACATTTATCCTACAAACTTATTCCAGTACAAAGATCAAAGAAGAAATCACTGACAGCTTCCTACAATGTTGGTATATTTTATTACATTAAAATCTAATGTGTTTTTTGAGGATATAAACGATGCAGGATGAGAACTTAGCTGTGTACTAAGTGTTTACATATTTGAAGGTCTGGGTCATCTAGCCCGTTCATTGATTAATCCGTCCACCTCTGTGCCAGTAGCGTAGTCTTTTAATTATTGTGGCTTTATGGAAAAGAGTTTTGACAGCTGAACACCAAAGAAATTATTCAGCTTTCCTTGTAATGTGATCTTTTGATATATTGAGGCAAAACTCCAAATACAGCCTCAGGAAGGTTACACAAATTTCAGCTCTCATAGCACAGTTTCCTTTAGATGGCACCGAAAGTAGGGGAACTTTTGTGGAGTTGAATTGTGCATTTACTGTTTTAACACCCTGCTAACAACTAATCTTCAGCAAAGCGATGGTTGTTTTTACTCCGTTCTGATTGCTAATGCAGGAGAGACATCTTATCATCATCATTTAGTTCCCTGGGAAAAGAATAGCAATTGGGCAGCATAGATTTATTATTAGTGATAGCAAGAGCAAAAGCTTCAGAACACATTGCTCAATTTTTACCTCATAATTCTTCTACATTTTCCATCATTATTTCTTTCTCACTTATAAATTTGATTTTAATAGAAGGATCATGAACAAGGATTTGTCTTTATTCTGTCACCATGAAAGGTCATTTCCCAGGCTGGAATGTAAATAAGGCTACGCAAACCTCACTCTCATATAGTGGGATTCTTTGGTCCAGTCTTTTCTATTCCCTTCTTTCAAAATTATGAACATTTTCTGGAACATTGTCTAAGATACCCTTTGCCCTACACTTACAAAAACTATAAATAATATGGAAAAGTCAAGCTTACTTTCTGAGCTTTCTAATAAATAATTCAGGAAAGGTCATCTCTCCCATAGAAGCCCACAGACACTGCATAGGGGGTCCTTGGCATGCTGTGACAGCTTGGATGTCACTTCCACTGATACACGTCCCCATCTTTACGGTCAAAATGGACACCCATGGTTTACCTGTACTCATAGCTATCAGAAATAACTCGCTTCCAACCTGCTATTCCCAAATCAAAATGAGACAAAATGTAAGATTCTTGTGCACTGCCACTGTTGACACTATGGAGTGACCATTACAAAATTTAAAGCTATTTCTCTAACTTCTGGTGTAAACATCTACAATGTACTTTTGTTGCATTTATTATGTTCACTGTTATTGAGGCAGGAGAACAGGGCCTGGAGGCAGGGAACCTAAGGACTTCCTAGAACTAAATCAAATGGAAATACTGCAACTATGACAGGAAATATCCTCTTCATTTACATAGGGTGTATATGGAGTAAATGACTTTGTAACCTTACTTCATCCTCTTCATTTACATATGGCGTATACCAAGTAACCAATGGAAACCTTTAGATGATATTTAAACCCCAGAAAATTCTGTAACGAGGCTCTTGAGCCCCTATGCTGGGGCCCGCTCCCACCCTGTGGAGCGTACTTTTGTTTTCAATAAATCTCTGCTTTTGTTGCTTCATTCTTTCCTTGCCTTGTTTGTGCATTTCATCCAATTCTTTGTTTAAGATGCCAAGAAGCTGGATATCTTCGACTGGTAACCATATGATCATCTCTCAGCCCCTTCCTCTTTATTGCTGCCCTCCTTCCTTCTTCCTCTCCTCTTTCTTCTAGACTTCATGGCTTTTTTCTTCTAGCAGTCATGCCCTAACATCTCTCATCTCGAATTTCAGTTTATTTTCTGCTCCCAAATTCATAATCTTCTTTCACACCACGTATCTCTCATCTTGATTTCTGTTAATCTTTATCTTTCTTCTTAGTCAAATAGAATCTATTCTTCAAGAATGTACTCAAATGAAGCCATTTCTGACCTCTCCCACTCACAGTGGTTGCTATTAAATATGTAGCTTGAACCACACTACTTTTTACTTAGTTTTATTTACTGTATAAAATTATAAAATGTTGGAGCTGAAAGGAATCTCAAAATCAGTTATTCTAAACACAAAAAAAAACATGTAGAAAAGTAGGGGTAATAATAATAAGCACAAAGTAAGATGATATAAAGAAGTCCTAATATATCAATAATTACAGGAGATTAAACTTGTAATTGGGCCAAACAATTGGATTAAACTTGTCAGTTAAAGATAGAAATTGTCAGAGTGGATTGTTTTTAAAATCAGAAAATGGCATAGAAAGAAAATTAAAGGACAAAAAGTATACTAGTAAAATACTTTAAAAATGGTTTGCATAAAGATATTCATACAGGAAAAATAAACTTTAAGAGAAAACCTTTACAAGTGATAGCCACTAATATTGATGTCTATTCCCCGTGAAGATATAACAGTTCTAAACTTGTATAATCCTAATAAAATGCTGAAAAAGATCCTCTTCTTTTACAAAAAGTTTAGTCCCACTCTTCTGAGTCCTCTGCTTGACCATGCTATACCTTGGGCTTCCCTCTGTTCTTACAGAATCTGGTTTTGCAAAACCAAATTAATATGTGACCACTTAATCACCCTTGATATGTGACCATTCTCGACATCTTATCACCCTGGCTTGCCTTCAACAAGAATTCTGTTATCCGCTTAGCAAGAATTACCCTCCTACCCCTGTTGTTTCCCCTGGATAATTTTCCATCCACTGACCCTAACTCTGCTCCTCCGTCATAAATCCTACATGTTCTTGTTGGAGTCAGAGTTGAGTTTAATCTCTCTCCCCCACTACAAGAACCCATTGCTGTGGTTCCTGTATCTATGTTCCTGTTGCTATGGCCCCCTTGAAGAGTCTTTCTTACTACCTTTAACAAGTGTAATAAGCAATTTTTTCTTTAACAATGTCCCAAAAGTAATCAGCAAAAACCATTAAGATTGCTGAAAAAAATTTAAAACCATCCTCACAGTGGAAGACCTCAACATACCTCCAACATTACTGATACACTAAACATATAAAAACTAATAAAGATGTTACCAGAAAGGGGTCCAGATCCAGACCGCAAGAAAGGGTTCTTGGATCTCACACAAGAAAGAATTCAGAGTGAGTCCACAGAGTAAAGTGAAAGCAAGTTTATTAGGAAAGTGAAGGAATTAAAGAATGGCTACTCCATAGACAGAGCAGCCCTGAGGGCTGTTGGTCGTCCACTTGTATGGCTATTTCTTGATAATATGATTTTTAAAAAACGGTGGTTTATTCATGCCTCCCTTTTTTAGACCATATAGGGTAACTTCCTGATGTTGCCATGGCATTTGTAAACTGTCCTGGTGCTAGAGAGAGTGTAGCTGCGAGGACAACTAGAGGTCACACTCGTTGCCATCTTGGTTTTGGTGGGTTTTAGCTGTCTTCTTTACTGCAACCTGTTTTAGCAGCAAGGTTTTAATGACCTGTATCTTGCGCTGACTTCTTATCCCATCCTGTGACTTAGAATGCCTAACCATCTGGGAATGCAGTCCAGTAGCTTTCAACCTTATTTTAGCCAGCTCTTATTCAACATGGAGTTGCTCTGGTTCAAACACCTCTGACAAAGATACTAAAAATTTGAATAACATAAATAACATGATTGATTACTTGACATACATACATCAGTACCTATTAATTAAAGAATACACATTGCTATGAACTGAATGTTTCTGTCCTCCTACAAATTTGTGTGTTGAAGCCCTAATCCCCTGTAAAAGAAAAATAAATCTCAGGACCCCAAAATCACTAAGCCAAGGGAAAAATCAAACTAAGAACTGCATCAGGCAAATCTGTCTCCCATTTTACTCCTAAATAAGATAGCTACAAAGATAAAAAACATAAATACCTCCCTCACAATTTTCCCACAAGGAAATTCCTTGTGGACAAAGGGCAGACAGAACTCAAAGTCATTCCTCTGAGGCTCATGTGAGACAAATGTATATCTGATGACTTCCTCTGCCCTATTGTTTCACTAAGCCAGACCAAGGCATAAGTGACTATTTCTTCTACTCTTCTGTCACATGTAAATTGTGTATTCAGTGAAAGGCTAATCAAACACTCAAAGAATGCAATCATTTGTCTCTCATCTACCTATAACCTGGAAGCTCCCTTCCCTGCCTTGAGTTGTCCCGACTTTCTGGACTGAACCAATGTACATCTTACACATACTGACTGATGTCTCATGTCTCCCTAAAATGTATAAAATCAAGCTATGCCCCCACCACCTTGGGCGCAGGTCCTCAGAACCTCTTGAGGCTGTGTCATGGGTGCGTACTTAACCTGGGCAAGATAAACTTTCTGAATTAATTTAGACTTTTCTCAGATACCTTTTGGGGTACACCCTAATGTGATGCTATTTGGAGATAGGGCATTTGGGAGGTATTTAGAGTTAGATTAACTCACGAGAGTAGGACCTTTAAAATGGCAGTAGTGGCCTTCTAAGAAGAGGAAAATCGATCTCTCTCTCTCTTTTTCTCTCTCTGTCTTTTCCTCTCTCTCTTGTTGTCTCTTCCACCATCTTCCCCCCAGTGCTACCTGCACTGAGGAAAGGCCACGTGAGTACAGAGCAAGAGGACTTCCAGGAGGCTGCCTGCAAACAAGCTAAGAAGAGAGCTCTTACAGGAACGGAATTGGCTAGCACCTTGATCTCCAGAACTACAGTCTCCAGAACTGGAAGAAATAAATTCCTGTCGCTTAAGCCATCCAGTCTATAGTGTTTAGTTATGGTAGCCTGAGCAGACTAAGATACACATTCTTTTTATGAGCACGAGGGACATCTGCATTTGCAAATATTATCCATAGGCACAGTCTCAACAAATTTCAAAGAATTCATATAAGACAGATTATGTCTTCCTACCACAATGCAATTAAATTAGAAATCAATAATAAAGAGAAAAGTTTGAGACTCTTCATATCTTTGGCAATTTTAAAACGTCTTTTTTTTTTTTTTTTTTTTTGAGACAAAATCTCACTCTGTTGCCAGGCTGGAATGCAGTGGCACGATCTCGGCTCACTTCAATCTCCGACTCCCTGATTCAAGGGATTCTCCTGCCTCAGCCTCCCTAGTAGCTGGGATTACAGGCACATGCCACCATGCCCAGCTAATTTTTGTATTTTTAGTAGAGACAGGGTTTCACCATGTTGGCCAGAATGGTCTTGATCTCCTGACCTCATGATCCGCCCGCCTCGGCCTCCCAAAGTGCTGAGATTACAGGCGTGAGCCACCGCATCCGCCCCAAAACACCTCTTTTAAATAACTGAAAAGTTGAAAAAAATCATAAAGGAAATGTTAAAATACTTAGAAGAAAATAAAAATAATTACATATAAAAACTTGTGGAATACTGTTAAAGTGATACTTAGAGGGAAATTTTATATTTAATATAAGCATATACTAGGATAGATAAAAGCTGAAATTAATGAGTGTGAAACATTAAAAAAAAAGTTTTAAGTTATCAAACTGAAAGCAGGAAATAAATAAAACAGAAAACAAAGAGTCATTAGAGGGCATCATGAAGAAGACAAATTCAACTCCTTAAAGAGAAAAGCTCAATAATTCTCTGGAGGATTAATCTACAAAAAGGGAGACAAAGAGAAGGAACAAACTAAAATGTGATTTAAAAGGAAGAATAGTCCAGGCACAGTGGCTTATGCCTACAATCCCAGCACTTTGGGAGGTTGAGCAGGGAGGATCACTTGAGGCCAGGAGTTTGAGATCAGCCTGAGCAATATAGTGAAACCCAATCTCTACAAAAAATTTAAACAATAAAAAAATTAGCTGGGTATGGTGGCACATGCCTGTAGTCCCATATACTTGGGAGACTGAGGTGAGAGGATTGCTTGAGCCCAGAAGTTTCAGGATTCAGTGAGCTATGATCATGTCACTGCACTCCAGTCTGAACAACAGAGTGAGACCCTGTCTCTGAAAAAAAACAGATAACATAAAATAAACGGAGGAACAACTACCACTACATTACAGAATTTTGTAATGCTGAGAGCACTATTAAAAAAAAAAAATGCCAGACATTTTGAAAACTTAGATGATGTGAAAATATACTAGAAAACAAAATTTACCAAAACAGACTTGAAAAGATATGGAATAGTTGCATAACTTTATGAAGTCACATAAAAATTTCAGGCTCAGGTAATATTGCAGGAAATTTCCATCAAACTTCAAAAATACATACAATTTTAAAATTACACAAAATCTTCCAGAAAATAGAAAAAATACACAACACTTTTATGGAATATAATTTTTTCAAATGTTCAGTTTCTCAAAATGATCATGTGAAATAAGAAATATTTACACATTGGTCAGTTTGTAATAACTCTTTGCCTTTGATTTTTTTTTTTTTTTAGTCTTCATGTTTGCTTATCAAATTTATACAAGTCTCAATTCAGTCATAATTAATTCTCCTCTATGTTTGTACATAGAAATCTAAGAGCATATAATTTCATTAGCACCACCAATTTGAAGTATATAAATGAGTCCCAATTTTTCAAAACAAACTCAAGGATTAAAGAGTTGAATTACTATATTTTACTGTAGGAAGATAGAAAAAAACCCAAAATATTATTTATCAATTCTTTGAAGAAACGATCACTTCCTCTATTTGAAGCAAGCTAAGAAATCATAAAGACAATTGAAAATATGTTTGATCATCTAAAATTAAAAGTATTTTGCATTAAAAATAAAAACTAAAATAGGAAGATATTTGCAGCAAATTGTTACTATATATTATAAGACAATATGTCAACCCACCATTAGATAAAATGGTCAATGAATAGAGGCACAATGAAAGTTCTAATAAACAAATACATAGAAAATGTTCAACCTTATTTTTCATAAAAACGTAAAGTCAACCTTTAGATAACAATGTATAACTATTAAATTATTCTGAAGTTTTAAATATTCACATTGAAAAACTGGCAATATTGTGTCAACTTTGCTATACTCCTATGTGCTGATTGGCACTGTGAGGTGGAAAAATTTCAATAATTTTTTAATCTACTAGGAAATGCTTTCTAAAGAAATGAAAGAAAAATAACAATAGCTAAATGCTATATTCATGGGATAATGCACTAATACCTGTAACAGCAAATATTTGAAAACAATTTAAATGTCCATGTAAATGAGAGCCCATTAAATTAATGCAATAATGTAAGACACTGCCAAAATATTGTTAAGCACCAATTACAAGAGGTAATGATAAATATGACATAACATCATTGGAAGTGTTAATAACATAATGTTAAGTAAAAAACACAGATTCTAAATCTGTCTGATCATTAGGATAATAACTACAAAACAATATACGCTAATGGATTCAGAAGGATATATGAAAACAAGTAAGTCTATTATTGGATTAGGATAGCGGCATAGAAAGTGACTCATATTTCCTTGTTTAAATTTTCTTTCATTTTGTTGTAAAATTGCCTTTAAATTTTTTTGAGGAAATTGTTTTAATGAGGGAGAGATGGTGCAAGCTGGCCTTCCAAACCCAGGAACTTTAGCATGGACATTAATCACAGTAAACGGATTTGAAGGATGATCAATAAACTTCCAACATTATTAAATGATAATGTCAGAGCATTTGGCCACACTTATATGCTTTTGGGTAGCTCATCAGTACAAGCAATTTTCCGGAATGCCGTTGCCCTTTTCATTTAAGTAAATTCATGTTCAAACCAAAGAAATACCAAAAGGCCCAGTGCTATTTCCATAGGAGATTTGATATGGCTAATATAAAGTTCTATAGTTTATAAGGCATAGATATATCTTCCCCAACAAGAGTCAATTTCACAATTTGCCAGCACTTCAAATATTCTCAGCAATAGATTTTTAGTTTTCATATCTAGATTACTTGATCAAATTTAGCTTCATTTGAAAACAACCAAGAATTGCCATTACGTGTGATTTGGTCACAGGGATAATGGATACACACGGATATTAAGAAGCATACTAAACATATCTGTATTGGACTTACCCTAAAAGGATGACTGACTCTTTGCCAATACAAATCAAATTTCCTGAATATAACTATAGGCCAGTAATTTATAGGCCCCTCCATTCATATTCTATTTTCCTTTCTCCACCACTAATCTTCTCTGTCATCACATGGAAATTATTTGACCCCTATGTTGGGGTACAGCAAGAAGAAAAAGTGAGGTGTGGAGATTAAAAAAAAAAAAAAGTATCCTTACAGTATAGGGGATCTTTTGCATGGGAGTCTCCTCAGCTACAGTTTGACTTTCAGGTACTTCCATTGTAAAGATGTTGCTTCAAAATTGATCAAGAATGGAGGAAGCTTTTGGATTTAATGTTGTAGAATAAATAACTACCTGTGAGATAATCACTGTTAAAATGGAGACATTATAAAGAAAATAATAGCTAATGTTTATAGCACAAATGATGCTTTATGAAATGTCTCTGCAGGTATTCTTTTGTTTCATTTTTACAGCAACTTCGAATTCCAAAAAATATGATTATTCTCATTTTACAGATGATAAAAAGAGGCTCAAAGAGATGATTGATAGATGAACAAAACTATAGGGACTTAAAATAGATGAACCAAACTATGAGTATTTATATGTAAGTACCTTTATGTGGAAAAGATGTATTATGAGCCTTCCATAGTTTGAGATATAAACTTATCTCAAAATAACTCAGGTACAAAGTCATATAGCCAGGATTCAAGCACAGGTCTTTCAACTCCAAATCCCATGCTCTTTTGCAAATAAGCAGTGATACTCTTCTTATGCTTGAAGAGTGATACTCTTCTTATGCTTTTTTCCTGGTCTTTAGAGTGATACTCTTCTTATGCTTTTTTCCTGGTCTTCAGCAAATAAACATGTATGTCTGTCAGGAAGTGTAGCAGGATGAATAAATTTTCACTTAAAACCTTAAGCTGACTTTAATAGCTTCTGTATTTTGTAAAGAAAGCAAGAAAGTGTGGAAAGGCTAGCTTAAATCATACTAACTGAAAAAGAAATCCTTATATACTCGTTAAAGAGAAGAGAGAGAGGAAACTGAAAACTTAAAGGCCTCTGCCAGCTCTTCTGTTGGACTAAAGGGTTAGATTACTCTTTATTTTGGAAAAGCCTGTGAATGAGTCTTTGAAAATGCAAAAGTAGATCCAAACTGAGTGGAAATGTGGAAAGATAAGTTATTCTGTATAATAATGTGAGGGAAATTGAATCTAAAGAGGGGGAGACTGTAGTGATGTGGTAGATAGACCCTTAAAAGCATTTAATATTCAGTTTTAAGTTTATTGTCTGTGAAGTGCTAGCCTTCCATCATCCTGGACCTTCTCAAAGTCTGCACACACACATACACAGACAGATGCACAGACATTCATGCACACACATACATACACACACACACACACACAAAAGCTTTGCATCAAGGATTTGGGGAACAAAGAAAAAGTTAAGTCTCATATTTGATTCACTGTACAGCAGAAACAAGAGTCATAGGAGGCAAATTGTAGTCAAATTGAAAATTCAATGTGAAAATGAGATGATCAGAACATAGTCCCTAGGAATCTGCCAAAGTGTGTAGGAAAGTATTACACTTAAATCAGACCTTAAATCTCGAAAAACAGGTTGACTTCACAACATCTGGGTAAAAAATACATGTCTGGGTGAAAGTATTCTTTATGTGTAGTTACCTATATTTAGAAAAGACAGATATGAGCCCTCCATAGTTTAGTTTATCCAATTATTTAACAAATGTTTTTTCAGTGTTATCAATTGCCAGGAATTACAGTTAGACACTAATGTCTGGGATAGTTAGACATAGCTCCTTTTCTTAAGAACTGCATGGTTCAATGTGTGAGAAAGATAAGAAAATGACCATTGAACTGCACAGTGACTTTGACAGCAAAAACTGAAAGAACCATCTTTTTTCTGGCAAGAGAACAGAGAAAAAGGACTCCTGCAAGACAATCAGTATGTGAGAAATTCCTAGTTTGGCTTTCTTTTTTTTTTTTTTTTTTTTTTAAACCCTATCTCTCTCTTTTTCTCTCTGAGACTTGCCCCTAGGTCAGCCCAAGTCACAGAGCCACACTGCAAACTTGATGGTGATGGTTGTGTGGGCATCTGAATCCCTGAGAGAAAATCATCTATCTGGCCAAAAAAGATGAGGAAAATGATGTTTGTGGTCCAAAGAGTGTAAGGAAAAATTCCTGTTCAATTTTCTCTCTCTTTCCTCTTGCTGCATTATATTGAGGGCAGTCCCAATTGTGTGGAACAACAAGACAGTGCAAGGGGAACCCAGTTTTTCCTGTTATTCTGGCAGGAAAAGCTAAGCTAGGAGCCTCCCAGGAGCTGAGGAGTTCAAACAAGGCTGGGACTAGAATAATGCAAGGTAGGCACCTAAGGAGAAAATTTTAAGAGGTGTTAAAAAAAAAATTCAATGATGATTATTAAGAAACAGTAAGGAAGACTTCATTCAGGACCATTGCGATAGGTGCAGTGACCACCACGATAATGGGATTTTGCAGTAGGGGAAAGAGATTGAACTCAACTTCAAATACAGCATGGGCCAGTAGGAATTCATATCTAAGGAGCAGAGTGAGGCTCAGTGGATGGAAAATTAGTAAGAGGAAGCATCAGGTAAGGGAAATTCTAGCTAAACCAATCTAACAGGATTTATGCTAGGGTGATCAGACATCGCCTAGGGCAGGGTGGAGGAAGAGGAACTGGATCAGATATCAAGAGTGATCAGATAATGAGGGTGAAGGTTCATACTAAACTGACTTAGTAGGGTTCGTTAGTAAAACTGGATTTTACAAGGAAGTACACAAATGGGCAGAGGAGAAAGTTCAGGAGCCCGACTAAAGTTTGGACAAGAAAAGAATCTTCATGAGAGGTCACTGGCTTTTAGGGCTGGTCAACTGCCAACACTGTACATGCATCACCTTGAGAGTGAGTGCTTCCTGAAATTTTGCACTCCAGGTGTCTCACTGTTAAGAAAAACTCTTGAATGCAACCAGAAGAAAAAAATGAAATCTTGGATAAAATTTTTTAAAATACGATCCAAATGAATATGGATTTTTCATCAGAAACTTTCAAAGCCATAGGCAGCAAAAGAACATCTTTAAACTGTTGAAAGAAAAAAGCTGTTTACCTAGAATTCTATATCCAGTGAAAATATCCTTCAAAATAAAGAAAAAATAAATAAATTTTCAGATGAAGGAATTCTTATGAATGTTTCAGATGAAAAACCAACAAACCTTTTCTAAAATGAATGCAAAAGGAAGCTCTTCAGGTTGAAGAAAAATGATACCCTATAGAAACTTGGAACTTTAGGAATGAAGAAAAAGCAATATCAATGGCAAATATCTGGGGAAACGTAATAGACTCTTTTTCTCCCCTTAAGTTGTTAATTTCTCTTATGAGCACAAATAAATGAAACTAAAATAGAAAAACAACAGAGAAAACAATGATATCAAAAGCTGATCCTTTGAAAAGATTAACGAAATGTATAATCATCAAGAAAGACTGATGAAGAACAAAGGGTGAAGATACAATTTACCAATATCAGGAATGAAAGCAGTACGTCACTAAAGACAGCACAAATATTAAAATGATAAAAAGGAGTTACTACAAACAATCCCGTAAGTTCAACAACAGAAATGAAATGGCCTGTGATGGTTGATACTGAGTATCAACTTGATTGGATTGAAGGATCCAAAGTATTGATCCTCAGTGTGTCTGTGAGGGTGTTGCCAAAGGAGATTAACATTTGAGTCAGTGGGCTGGGAAAGGCAGACCCACCCTTAATCTGGGTCAGCACAATCTAATCAACTACTAGCACAGTTAGAATAAAAGCAGGCAGAAAAATGTGAAAAGAGAGATGGGCCTAACCTACCACCCTACATCTTCTCCCGTGCTGGATGCTTCCTGCCCTCAAACATCAGACTCCAAGTTCTTCAGTTTTGGAACTTGGACTGACTCTCCTTGCTCCTCAGCCTGCAGATGGCCTATTGTGGGACCTTGTGATTGTGTGAGTTAATACTTAAAAAACTTTGCTCTCTCTCTCTCTCTTTCTATATATATCCTATATATAGAGAGAGAGAGTTCTCTGGAGAACCTTAATACAGATTTTGGTACCAGGAGTGGTTTTAGAGGAACAGAATATTAAGAATGGAGTTATTTCTTTGGTTTTGGGGTTTCTGGAGTTGGCTGCTTAATATGATTGGACCCAAAATTGCTAAGGACTGTACTTCTAATAGCATAGAGAATACTGATAGTCCTTGGCATCAACTGTTTAGAGAGTTATGCAAAATAAATGCATTTGACACTCCTGATTCATCGCTCATGAGAGGCAAGGAGTTTAGTGACTCTGTACATAATATATTTGACCATATGTGGAGAAACAAGAAACATAATGAAACTGATTGGCTCCTCCTAAGTTCAGTAGATAAAGTGATAAAAGAAAATGATGAATTCAAGGATGCTATCTCCTGGCTTCAGAAGCAGATACTGAGCCCTCGATATGGCACCATTCCTTGGGGTGATGAGCAAGCTACCTGGAGGCAGGTTGATTGTATTGAACCTCTTCCACCATGGAAAGGGCAGAGGTTTGTGCTTACTGGAATAGACATGTACTCTGCTCATGGGTTTGCTGATCCTGCACACAAAGTTTCTGCCAAGACTACCATCCATGGACTCATAGAATGCCTTCTCCACTGTCATGGTATTACACACAGCATTGCCTCTCACCAAGGCACTCACTTTATGACTAAAGAAGTGTGGCAGTGGGCTCAGGCTCATGGAATTCACTGGTCTTGCCATGTTCCCTACCACCCTGAAGCAGGTGGATTGATAGAATGGTAGAATGGCCTTTTGAAGTCACAATTACAATGTGAACTAGGTGACAATATTTTCCAGGACTGAGGGCAAAGTTCTCCAGAAGGCCATGTATGCTGTGAATCTGCATCCAGTATATGGTACTGTTTCTCCCATAGGCAGGATTCATGGGTCCTGGAATCAAGGGGTGGAAGTGGAAGTGGCACCACTCACCATCACCCCTAGTGATCCACGAGCAAAATTTTTGTTTTCTGTTCCTGCAACATTATGTTTGTTCTCCTGGCCTAGAGGTCTTAGTTCCAGAGGGAGGAATGCTGTCACCAGGAAACACAACAATTCCATTAAACTGGAAGTTAAGATTGCCACCGGGACACTTTGGGCTTCTCCTACCTCTAAGTCAACAGGCTAAGAGAGTTACACTGTTGGCTGGGGTGATTGACCCAGACTATCAGGATGAAATCAGTTCACTAGTCCACAATGGAGGTAAAGAGGAGTATGCATGGAATACAGGAGATCCACTGGGAATCTCTTAGTATTACCATGCCCTATGATTAAGGGCAATGGGAAACTACAACAGCCTAATCCAGGCAGAACTACAAATGACCCAGGTCCTTCCAGAGTTAAAGTTTGGGTCACTCCACTAAAAAAAAAAACCACAACCTGCTGAGGTACTTGCTGAAGGCAAAGGGAATACAGAATGGGTAGTAGAAGGTAGTCATCAATACCAGCTACAACCACGTGACCAGCTGCAGAACCAAGGATTGTAATTGTCATGAGTATGTCCTTCTTTTGTTAAAAACATGTCTGTGCATGTATACACTTGTACTAAGAAAATATCTTCATTTTATTTCCCTTCTCCTTTATCATGACATAAGATTTATTGACTTCACATCAGCATTTAAGTATTGTTAACTTTATATAATAGTATTTGGGTTGGGGATTGGGGCGTTTCCAGTTGTATGAAGGAGAGTTATCTTATTTTAGGCATAACTATGACCTTATTATTGTCTTTATTTGAAGATTACATATAATCTCAGGAGATGTGTATGGGTTCAAGTTGACAAGGGGTGGACTTGTGATGGTTAATACTGGGTGTCAACTTGACTGGATTGAAAGATACAAAGTATTGATTCTGGGTGTCTCTGTGAGGGTATTGCCAAAGGAGATTAACACTGGAGTCAGTGGGCTGGGAAAGGCAGACCCACCCTTAATCTGGGTCAGCACAATCTAATCAGCTGCCAGCACAGCTAGAGTAAAAAGCAGGCAGCCCCATCCTGGCTAACACGGTGAAACCCCATCTCTACTAAAATTTCAAAAAATTAGCCGGGCATGGTGGCGGGTGCCTGTAGTCCCAGATACCAGAGAGGCTAAGGCAGGGGTGGTGTGAACTCGGGAGGCGGAGCTCGCAGTGAGCCGAGATCATGCCACTGCATTTCAGCCTAGACAACAGAGCAAGACTCCGTCTCAAAAAAAAAAAAAAAAAAAAAAAAAAAAGTAGGCAGAAAAATGTGAAAAGAGAGATTGGCCTAGCCTCCCAGCTTACATCTTTTCCATGTGCTGGATGCTTCCTGCCCTCGAACATCAGACTCCAAGTTCTTCAGTTTGGGAACTCAAACTGGCTCTCCTTGCTCCTCAGCCTGCAGATGGCCTATTGTGGGACCTTGTGATCACGTGAGTTAATACTTAATAAACTCCCCTTTATATATATTAGTTCTGTCCCTCTAGAGAACCCTGACTAATACATGGTCCAAAGGCCTTTAAAAACACAAACTACCAAAAGTCATTTAAGAAAAAATACATAACTGGAATTGTACTATAGCCACTAAAAAATTAAATTACTAGTTTAAAACCTTATAACAAACTCCAATCCCAGATGATTTCACTTGCCAATTCTACTAAACATTTCTTAGTAGAATTTTCTTAAAGAAATTTCTTCATGTCCCTAAAAAAAGACATAAAATTTATACAATAACTTCTATAATATAAAAAAGAAAAGAATACCTCCAAATTATTTCATGTGGCCAGCATTAGCTTGCTGCCAAATCCAAAGACAATACACAAGAAAAAAATCCAGGGCATTAATGTAAATTAAAAGCCATAAAAATAGAGTTTAAAATATAAGCAAATAAAATCAAGCAATATATACAATGGATAATACATCATGATAAAATTGGGTTTATCCCAGAAATGCAAAGTTGTTTTAACATTCAAAATTCAATCAATGTAATTCATCATATTAGCAGACTAAAGAAGAAAACCTACATGATCGTTTTAATAGATGCAGAAAAATCAATTGAGAAAATTCATATCTAGTAATGAAAGTTTTGAAAAAAAACTCTCAGCAATGATGAATGCACAGGAAGTTCTTTATCCTGATAAAAGTCATCTACCAACAAAATATATAGTATATAACATATATTAATACATATATTATGGTGAAAGACTAAATTTTTTTTCTAAAATTAGAAATAAGGTAAGATAGCTGCTTCCGCTACTCCTATTCAATATTGTGCTGTAAGATCTAACCAGTGCCATTAAGTGAGGGGAAGAAAAAGGTATACAAATTATAAAGAAGAAAGAAAATGCCCTCTGTTTGCAGATACTATGATTGCATATATCAAAAATCCAAGGGAATCTGCAAAAGAGCTCCTAGAAATACTAAATGAGTTTAGCAAGGTACTAGGGTTCAAGGCCAATATACAAAAATTAATAGTATTCCTATATATTAGCAATGAATAATTGGAAGTCAAAATTAGAAACAGTGCCATTTACAATAACACAATAAACAGATACATTTAACAAAATGTGTACAGAACCAATATAATGAAAAATACAAAACACTGATAAAAGCAATCACAGATCTAAATGAATGAAAAGATATATGATATCCATGGATTAGAAAAGTCAATATTTGTTATCATTTTTTTTCAACCTGCTATATAGAATCAATGCAATCCCATGGAAATCTCACAGCTCTTTTCTAGGTATTGACAAGCAGATTCTAAAATTCATATGGGAAGGCAAAGATACCAAAATGACCAGATTATTTCTGAAGAAGAAAAAAAGCCAGAAGATTCACATTACCTAAATTCAGGACTTACTATAAAGTGACAGTAATTGGCCAGGCATGGTAGCTCATGCCTGTAATCCCAGTGCTTTGGGAGACAGAGACAGGAAGATTACTTGAAGTGAGGTCAGGAGTTTGAGATAGTAATTAAGACAGTAAAGTACTAGTGAAAGGATAGCCACATAGGTAAATAAAACAGAACAGGCAGTTCATAAATAGACCCACTCATATATGGACAATTGATTTGTGGCAAAATTGCAAAACAAATTTAGTGGAGAAAGGAGAGTCTTTTACTAAAGATGCTGGACCAACTGGATGTTCATATGTGTAAAAACAAATTCATCACACCCTGTATCTTACCTTTCCTACGAAAAATTAACTCAAAATAGATCTAGATGTAAAATGCAAAACTATAAAAATGTTAGGAAAAAACATAGGAGATCTTTGTGTCCTTAGGTTAAACAAAGAGTTCTCAGATATGATACCAAAGGTGTGATTCATAAAAGGAAAATAATGAAAAATTGAACTTTGTCAAAATTTAAAACCTTTGACCTATTAAAATACAAGCCATAGATGAGGAGAAAATATTTCCAAGTCATCTGTCTGACAAGGGACTTGTAAACACAATCCACAAAAATTTCTTAAAACTTAACAATGAAAAAACAAACCACTCAATTTAAAAGTGGGCATAAGATCTGAACAGACACTTCACCAAAGCATATATGCAGATGGAAAATAAACTATAAAAAGATAATTAGCATCATTGAAAATATAAAGAGACACCACTATATATCTAATTGAATAGCTAAAATAAAAAAAAATCTAATAAAATAAAGTGCAGTTAGGATGTGGAGCACTGGGAAATCTCATACATTTACTGGTAGTGGTAGCATCCAGACCAATATGGCTGAATAGGAAGAGCTCCAGTCTGCAGCTCCCAGCATGATTGACACAGAAGAAAGGAGAAGACAGGTGATTTCTGTATTTCCAACTGAGGCACCTGGTTCATCTCATTGGGACTGGTTGGACAGTGGGTGCAGCCTGCAGAGGGTGAGCTAAAGCAAGGCGGGGCATTGCCTCACCCAGGAAGCAAAAGGGGTCTGGGGATTTCTCTTTCCTAGCCAAGGGAAGCCATGAGAGACTGTACCTGGAAAAATGGGACACTCCCGCACAAATACTGTGCTTTTCCCATGGTCTTAGCAACTGGCAGAACAGGAGATCCTCTCCCACGCCTGGCTCAGTGGGTCCCACGCCCACAGAGCCTTGTTCACTGCTAGCACAGGAGTCTGAGATCCACCTGCAAGGCTGCAACCTGGCAGGGGGAGGGGCGTCTGCCATTGCTGAGGCTTGAGTAGGTAAACAAAGTGGCCAGCAAGCTCAAACTGGGCAGAGCCCTCTGCAACTCAGCAAGGCCTACTGCCTCTATAGACTCCAACTCTGTGGGCAGGGCATAGCTGAACAAAAGGCAGCAGAAACTTCTGCAAAGTTAAACATCCCTGTCTGACAGCCCTGAAGAGAGCAGTGGTTCTCCCAGCATGGTGTTTGAGCTCCGAGAATGGACAGACTAGCTCCTCAAGTGGGTCCCTGACCCCTGTGTAGCCTAACTAGAAGACACATCCCAAAAGGGGCCAACAGACACCTCATACAGGTGGGTGCCCCTCTGGGACAAAGCTTCCAGAGGAAGGATCAGGCAGCAATATTTGTTGTTCTGCAATATTTGCTGTTCTGCAGCCTCCGCTGGTGATACCCAGGCAAATAGGGTCTGTGGTGGACTTCCAGCAAACCCCAACTGACCTGTAAATGAGCGACCTGATTGTCAGAAGGAAAACTAACAAATAGAAAAGAATAGCGTCAACATCAACCAAAAGGACATCCACAACAAAACCCCATCTGTAGGTCACCAATATCAAAGACCAAAGGTATATAAAACCACAAAAAAGGGGAGAAATCAGGGCAGAAAAGCTGAAAATTCCAAAAACCATATCTCCCCTTCTCCTCCAGAAGATCGCAGCTCCTCACCAGCAACGGAACAAAGCTGAAAGGAGAATGACTTTGAGAAGTTGACAGAAGTAGGCTTCAGAAGGTCAGTAATAACAAGCTTCTCTGAGTTAAAGGAGCATATTATAATCCATCACAAAGAAGCTAAAAACCTTGAAAAAAAGGTTAGATGAATGGCTAACTAGAATAAACAGCATAGAGAAGACCTTAAATGACCTGATGGAGTTGAAAACCATGGCACGAGAACTTCATGATGCATGCACAAGCTTCAATAGCTGATTCAATGAAGTGGAAGAAAAGATATCAGTGTTGAAGATCAAATTAATGAAATAAAGCGAGAAGACAAGATTAGAGAAAAAAGAGTGAAAAGGAATGAACAAAGCCTCCAAGAAATATGGGACCATGTGAAAACACCAAATCTACATTTGATTGGTGTACCTGAAAGTGACGGGAAGAATGTAAGCAAGTTGGAAAACACTCTTCAGGATATTATCCAGGAGAACTTCCCCAACCTAGCAAGGCAGACCAACATTCAAATTCAGGAAATGCAGAGAACACCACAAAGATACTCCTCGAGAAGAGCAACCCCAAGACACATAATTGTCAGATTCACCAAGGTTGAAATGAAGGAAAAAATGTTAAGGGCAGCCAGAGAGAAAGTTTGGGTGACCCAAAAATGGAAGCCCATCAGATTAACAGCAGATATCTCAGCAGAAACTCTACAAGCCAGAAGAGAGTGGGGGCCAATATTCAACATTCTTAAAGAAAAGAATTTTCAACCCAGAATATCATATCCAGCCAAACTAAGCTTCTTAAGTGAAGGAGAAATAAAATCCTTAACAGACAAGCAAATGCTGTGAGATTTTGTAACCACCAGGTCTGTCTTACAAGAGCTCCTGAAGGAAGCACTAAACATGGAAAGGAACAAAAGGTACCAGTCAGCCACTACAAAAACATGCCAAGTTGTAAAGACCATGGATGCTATGAAGAAACTGTGACAATTAATGGGCAAAATAACCAGCTAACATCATAGTGACAGGATCAAATTCAAACATAACAATATTAACCTTAAATATAAGTGGGCTAAATGCCCCAATTAAAAGACACGGACTGGCAAATTGGATAAAGAGTCAAGACCCATCAGTATGCTATATTCAGGAGACCCATCTCACGTACAAAGATACACATAGGCTCAAAATAATGAGATGCATAGGCTCAAAATAAAGAGATGCAGGAAGATATACCAAGCAAATGGAAAGCAGAAAAAAAAAAAAAAGGAGAGGTTGCAATCCTAGTCTCTGATAAAACAGACTTTAAACCAACAAAGATCAAAAGAGACAAAGAAGGCCATTACATAATGGTAAATGGATCAATTCAACAAGAAGAGCTAACTATCCTAAATATATATGCACCCAACACAGGAGCACCCAGATTCAGATTCATAAAGCAAGTCCTTAGAGACCTAGAAAGAGACTTAGGCTCCCACACAATAATAATGGGAGACTTTAACACCCCACTGTCAATATTAGACAGATCAACAAGACACAAGGTTAACAAGGATATCCAGGACTTGAACTCAGCTCTGCACCAAGCAGACCTAATCGACATCTACAGAAATCTCTACCCTAAATCAACAGAATATACATTCTTCTCAGCACCACATCGCACTTATTCTAAAACTGACCACATAATTGGAAGAAAGCACTCCTCAGTGAATGTAAAAGAACAGAAATCACAGCAAGCTGTCTCTCAGACCACAGTACAATCAAATTGAAACTCAGAATTAAGAAACTAGCTCAAAACTGCACAACTACATGAAAACTGGACAACTTGCTACTGAATGACTACTGGGTAAATAAGAAAATGAAAGCAGAAATAAAGATGTTCTTTGAAACCAATGAGAACAGAGACACAATGTACCAGAATCTCTGGGACACATTTAAAGCAGTGTGTAGAGGGAAATTTATAGCACTAAATGCCCACAAGAGAAAGCAGGAAAGATATAATATCAACACTCTAACATCACAATTAAAAGAACTAGAGAAGCAAGAGCAAACAAATTCAAATCTAGCAGAAGGCAGGAAATAACTTAAGATCAGAGTAGAACTCAAAGAGATAGAGACACAAAAAAACCTTCAAAAAAACAATGAATCCAGGAGCTGGTTTTTTGAAAAGATCAAAAAAATTGATAGGCTGCTAGTGAGACTAATAAAGAAGGAAAGAGAGAAGAATCAAACAGATGCAATAAAAAATGATGAAGGGGATATCACCACTGATCCCACAGAAATACAAACTACCTTCAGATACTACTATAAACACCTCTATGCAAATAAACTAGAAAATCTAGAAGAAATGGATAAATTCCTAGACACATACACCCTCCCAAGACTAAACCAGGAAGAAGTTGAATCTCTGAATAGACCAATAACAGGCTCTGAAATTGAGGCAATCATTAATAGCCTACCAATCAAAAAAAGTCCAGATCCAGATGGATTCACAGCCGAATTCTACCAGACGTACAAAGAGGAGCTGGTGCCATTCTTTCTGAAACTATTCCAATTAATAGAAAAAGAGGGAATCCTCCCTAACTCATTTTATGAGGCCAGTATCATCCTGATATCAAAACCTGGCAGAGACACAACAAAAAAAGAGAATTTTAGACCAATATCCCTGATGAACTACAATGCAAAAATCCTCAATAAAATACGGGCAAACCAAATCCAGCAGCACATCAAAAAGCTTATCCACCACGACCAAGGTGGCATCATCCTGGGATGCAAGGCTGGTTCAACTATGCAAATCAATAAACGTAATCCATCACATAAACAGAACCAATGACAAACATTACAAGATTATCTCAATAGATGCAGAAAAGGCCTTCGACAAAATTCAACAGCCTTCATGCTAAAAACTCTCAATAAACTAGGTACTGATGGAACGTATCTCAAAATAATAAGAGCTATTTATGACAAACCTACAGCCAATATCATACTGAATGGGCAAAAACTGGAAGCATTCCCTTTGAAAACTGGCACAAGACAGGGATGCCCTCTCTCACCACTCCTATTCAACATAGTGTTGGAAGTTCTGGCTAGGGCAATCAGGCAAGAGAAAGAAATAAAAGATATTCAATTAGGAAAAGAAGAAGTCAAATCGTCCCTGTTTGCAGATGAATGATTGTATATTTAGAAAACCCCATCGTCTCAGCCCAAAATCTCCTTAAGCTGTTAGGCAACTTCAGCAAAGTCTCAGGATACACAATCAATGTGCAAAAATCACAAGCATTCCTATACACCAATAACAAACAGAGAGTGAAATCATGAGTGAATTCTCATTCACAATTGCTACAAAGGGAATAAAAGACCTACGAATCCAATTTACAAGGGATGTGAAGGACCTCTTCAAGGAGAATTACAAACCACTGCTCAAAGAAATAAAAGAGGACACAAACAAATGGAAGAACAATCCATGCTCATGGATAGGAAGAATCAATATTGTGAAAATGGCCATACTGCCCAAGGTAATTTATAGATTCAATGTCATCCCCATCAAGCTACCAATGATTTTCATCACAGAATTGGAAGAAACTACTCTAAAGTTCATATGGAACCAAAAAAGAGCCCGCATTGCCAAGACAATCCTAAGCCAAAAGAACAAAGCTGGAGGCATCATGCTACCTGACTTCAAACTATACTACAAGGCTACAGTAACCAAAACAGCATGGTACTGGTACCAAAACAGAGATATAGACCAATGGAACAGAACAGATGCCTCAGAAATAACACTACACATCTACAACCACCTGATCTTTGACAAACTAGATAAAAACAAGAAATGGGGAAAGAATTCCCCATTTAATAAATGGTGCTGGGGAAACTGGCTAACCATATGTAGAAAGCTGAAAGTGGATCCCTTCCTTAAACCTTAAACAAAAATTAGTTCAAGATGGATTAAAGACTCAAATGTTATACATAAAATCATACAAACCCTAGAAGAAAACCTAGGCAATACAATTCAGGACATAGGCATGGGCAAAGACTGCATGACTAAAACACCAAAAGCAATGGCAACAAAAGCCAAAATAGACAAATGGGATCTGATTAAAATAAAGATCTTCTGCACAGCAAAAGAAACTACCATAAGAATGAACAGGTAACCTGAAGAACGAGAGAAAATTTTTGCAATCTACCCATCTGACAGAGGACTGATATGCAGAATCTACAAAGAACTTAAACAAATTTACAAGAAAAAAAATAAACAACCCTATCAAAAAGTGGGCAAGAGATATGAACAGACACTTCTCAAAAGAAGACATTTATGCAGCCAACAGACACATGAAAAAATGCTTATCATCACTGGTCATCAGAGAAATGTAAATCAAAACCACAATAAGATTTCATCTCACACCAGTTAGAATGGCAATCATTAAAATGTCAGGAAACAACAGATGCTGGAGAGGATATGGAGAAATAGGAAAGCTTTTACACTGTTGGTGGGAGTGTAAATTAGTTCAACCATTGTGGAAGACAGTCTGGTGATTCCTCAAGGATCTAGAACTAGAAATACCATTTGACCCAGTGATCCCATTACTGGGTATAAACCCAAAGGATTATAAATCATGCTACCATAAACACACATGCACACATATGTTTATTGCGGCACTATTCACAATAGCAAAGACTTGGAACCAACCCACATGTCCATCAGTGATAGACTAGATTAAGAAAATGTGGCACATATACACCACGGGATACTATGCAGCCAAAAAAAAGGATGAGTTCATTTCCTTTGCAGGGACATGTATGAAGCTAGAAACCATCATTCTCAGCAAACTATCACAAGATCAGAAAACCAAACACCACATGTTCTCACTCATAGGTGGGAACTAACAATGAGAATACTTGGACACAGGGCAGAGAACATCACACACCAGGGCCTGTTGGGGGCTGGGGGGAAGGATAGCATTAGGAGAAATACCTAATGTAAATGAGTTGATGGGTGCAGCAAATCAACATGGCACACGTATACCTATGTAACAAACCTGCACATTGTGCACATGTACCCTAGAACTTAAAGTATAATTTAAAAAGGAAGAAAAAGCCATGCAGTCACTTTGGAAAATAGTTTGATAGTTTCTTATAATTAAATATATATGTGCCATACTACACAATAGTGTCACTCATTAGGTATTTACCCAAGAAATATAGAAACTATGCTAACAGAAAAATTTGTATGCAAATATTTATCCGTTTTATTCATAATTACCAAAAACTGGAAACAACTTAGCTGTCCTTCAACTTGTGAATGAATGAATGAATAAATAAATTGTATGCAGTCACCAAATGGAATACCATTCAGCAATGAAAAAGAATGAACTGTTGACTCTCACAACAACATGGATCAATTCCAATTTTGCTAAGCAAAACAATAAAAATTTAAAAGCCATACTCAAAAAACTCCATATTATATGGTTTTATTGTATGACATTCTGAATAGGAAAAACTGTTGGCACAGAAAAGAAATCTGTGTTTGCTGAAGTTTGGAGCTAGATGAAGAAGTTTTGACAACAAGGAGGTAATAAAGAGAATTTTTTTTTTGGTAATAGAACTATTCTGTGTTATGAGTGTAATAGTGGATGTACAACTCCATGCATAGAATTTACACTACAGAGTGAATTTTACTGCACGTAGCTTTTTTAAAACACCTACATACTCCTGAACATACAGAAAAGTGAAAGATAGACCATTAACACTTGATCCCCAGAAAAAGTTAATAGAAAACATGCCCAAACACCAGGTCCCTAGACCATTGTGAGAACGTTAACATCTAGCTTTTGTAAAAATTTTCATAATGGCATATGAAATTAAATTAACAGTCAATGCTTCCATACCTAGTTTTAACCTTTAACTCAAAATGTATTTGATTTAATCCAATGATAAAGCTCATCGTGCAGACAGAACATTTAATTTTGCCCTCTTAGAATCACTGCACTTCTGAATAAAACATTTGGAGGCACTTAATGGAAAGGTGTTAAGTTCATTGACTTTGTTATTATTACCATAATTAAGGCAAAATATACTCAGCTAAAAAGTTCTTGCCAAGATAATGAATATTTCTTAATTACCTCAGTGTTTGTAGCAAACCAACTTTATGTTAAACTCAAGTTTCCCTTGTCACACTAAGCACTTAATCAGAAAGAAATTTAAAAGAGAAATTGGAAAAAACTATAGGGATCATAGAATCAGATCAAGTCCCTCATTTTATAAACTTGAACTACTGTCTTTGTATTTTACTTATTTTATGATATAATGTTTTGACATCCTAATAAAAATCTTTCTGGGAGGAGAGACCCTTCCTCCCAACCCCAAGCCAATTCTTAGCAATACAAAGGGCTCAGCTGAAAGCATGACTTTGATGGGCAAACTAACAAATCCAGAGCCATACCTTCTCTATCAGCCATTGCACATCAGGAAGCAATATTCCTCTGACTTAACCGTCCCAGAGTCAGGTATCAGGCGCTTAACCCTATATCCCAAAGTCCACTGAAATTGTTCAAACTTGTCAATACAAAATTATTCACCCTGCACTGCTTTGCCTTTCCCACCATACCCCATGACCCAAGTGCTCCCTTTGTTCTCGTCTTTAGCCTCCTGACAGCTTCGGTATCTTTCCCATGTGGCCCTGCATGGTGTGCTGTGCCTCCTGTCTTTAGGACTTGTGAGTATAATAAACTCTGCTTTCTTCTGAACCTCTCTTGTGTCTCCTCTTGGGGCCACATTTGACTGACCATCTCATAAAAGAGTACAAAACTGTCTTACCTTGTAAAATGTGGGATACAGAGTTTGAGCTCTTACGATAATTACAGATGGTTTCAGACTAGAATATGAAACTTGAAACATCTGCATATGAAATAGGCAGAGAAGAAGAACCAGCCGAAATAATCTTAAAATCTATTAATCTACTGACTTTGCTTTAAAAATGTGTGGACTTTGTTGGAGCATTTTATAATCACTTCTGGTTCTGTAGATTGGTGTAGAACTCAGGATGATGTTTTCTGCAAACATACAAAGGACAACAAACCCCACCCGAACCCTACACCCTCACACTCCCATCCCAGGCCTAGTACTGTCTGCACCAATGAGACAAGGTTTTTGTGGCATCCCAGGAAATAAAGTCACAGGAGGAGAATGGCAGATGACCTAAGAGCATATGAGAAGACCCTCTTGATGATAATAATTTTCAACTTTTTCTGATCTCTCTAATGGAGGACAGAAGTAAATGTGTATTCCTAGGGAGGTTAGGGCACAGCCCAAAGTACACTACAGAAATACAGAGTTTCCTGAAAACATGGTTATTTTTAAAATCCAAGCAAAATTTGAACTCTGCTTTGTAATTTACCAGTGATTGCTTGAATATCCAAATAAAAATTCCCGCAAAACAAAAATCACCCATTTCTAGGAAATTCCCCAAGTTTGCTAAATATAAGTACTGTTTATCCTTTAGCCCTTTGGATTATTTCCTCCAAGTACACATACTCCAACGTAATAAGCAGGAAAAAGTGTGTTATAAACGCACACACACAACACACACACACAACATACAACACAATAATCTAATGAAACTGGGATTTCTCTGGATTGTCGAAGCAGAGGTAGGTCCATGCTAGCACACATGTTCGCATAGAAGGATCAACATAAGCATTACACTTTATTTTGCAATGTTTAATCTTTTTCTCCTTTAAGAGAGAGTCCTTCTTCAGTGTCTCCTAGACACTGGCAACCCTGGACAAGTGTGACAACTCTCAGTATTCACTCCATAAAATTGTGAATTGCTTTTCCCAGAAGACATGACTACGAGAGCCCCAAAATCTTGGCAGATTAGAAAATGACTCTGAGAATAGATGCATCTTAAAGTCTTATCCACATATTGCAGGAAATAGAAGGTGAGCATTAAGATAGGTTGGCACTTTCCTTTTTAAAAAGAAGGGAAAATAACATTGAAGAACTTATCATGTGCAAAGCACTGCATTAGGGCACTTTATATTCAATACCTTATTTATTCTCCATTACAAACTTATCCCTATGTGTCCGTGTTGAATATATTTTCCAGATGACCACACTGAACCTGAGCTTTAAGTCAACACAGCAATTTAGTAGCAGAGGTAGGGTTTGACTTCCATTCCCCCACACCCCCAAACCTTTATGTCTTACAACAGAGCCTATGTATCTGTTACACTATGCTCCTCTCTTATTTGGCCACAAAGAAAACATTTGCTATCACTGGGCAGGTGAAATAGTAATCTTTTGCCCTGCATCAGATTATTTGCCTTCAGAACAAACTTCTAAATTCAGCTTTGACTAGAAATCGTTCAAAGCTGTCTACTGTGACTGTCTTCCTCATATTATTTGGAGAAATCAATTTGACATTATCCAGAAACATTGACACATACTATATGACCAGTAATTCCATTTTTGGGTATGTACTTCAGAGAAATGCAGACAAATATTCACCAAGATCCTTGCTTAAGAATGTTGATAACACTACTGTTTGCCATAGCTCCAAACTGAAGACAGCCCAAATGCCCATTGACAGTAGGATAGGTAAATAAATCATAGCAATACATACAACTCCATTCAGGAACACTATGCAAGAATAAAAATTAATTAGGCACACAACATAAATTCATTTTTCAATCCTAATGTTAAGCAAAAAAAAAAAAAAAGACATAAAGGAATTCTTACAGTATGCTTTGTATTACATAAAGTTCAAAAACATGCAAAACTAAACTATATCATTCAGGAATGCTTGCATATGTGGTTAAACAACTTTTTAAACCAAGGGATCAATTACCATAAAATTAATTAAAGGAGATATCCTGAAGGGAGAGAAGGTAGTCTAATGGGGCAAGGCCTCACAGAAATGGCTTATTACTTAACTTGGGTTGTGATTATACAAGTATTTACTTCTACAATTATTATGCACTTTTCTGTATGTGTGTTTTATTTCCTAATTGCAAAATGTTTACAAAATTAAACGTTCAAAAACTAAAATTCTTGGGAAGTCATTTCACTCTACCGTATAGTAAACTCTAACATCTCAGTTCCTCACCTGACCTCTCACTTTAGTTATTCAGGTGTTGAGAAGGTTAATATTGCAGATGAGAATAAGATAAACATGAGGACTACCAAATAAAACAGTTTCTGAAATTATTTGAACTAGAAAATAAATACACATGTAAGACTATATGTAGATTAAACAACAGAATTCACATTTATTGAATGCCACATATGCGCCAAGACAGAAACACACTAATGCACACAGAAATTTATGAGCAATATAAGTAATACATCAGCCTTTTCCCTCCTCTACATAGGGAAAAAATCAGTACTAAGGTGATTGTATGTGATGAGTGCTTATACACAAAGACCTCCAAGAGGTAAGTTTTCATCTAAATTTTAAAGAACAGGTACGCCTTGACAAAGAAAGTAAAGGGGCATTCACCATGGAGAAGTATGACACAGATCTAACAGGAGTTAGTGTCAGCCAAGATTGAGTATGGAATATTGACTTGGCTGGAGTAGAGTAGCTATAGTATAAAGAGATATTTGTGATATAAATAGTATCAAAGAGAATCGAGTGAGGTTGTGTGTGTGTGTGTGTGTGTGTGCATAGAGACCCCTTGAAAAATTAAGAGGCTGGACATGGTGGCTCATGCCTGTAATCCAAACACTTTGGGAGGCTGAGGAAGGAGGATCACTTGAGGCTGGGGCTTCAAAACCAGCCTGAGCAACAGAGTGGACCCCATCTCCACTAAAAAAAAAAAAAAATGCTGGGCATAGTGGCACACACCTGCAGTCCTAGCTACTCGGAGGCTGAAACGGGAGGATCCCTTGAGCCCAGGAGTTTGAGGCTGCGGTTAGCCAAGATGATGCCCCTACACACCAGCCTGGGAGACACAGCAAGATCTTATCTCAAAAAAAAAAAAAAAAAAAAAAAGTAAGAAAGAAAGAAAAATTAGTAAGAAAAAGACAAACATCCTTAATCTTAAAATACAGAGACTGGCTGGGCACGGTGGCTCACACCTGTAATCCCAGCACTTTACGAGGCCCAGGCAGGCAGATCACCTGAGGTTGTGAGTTCGAGACCAGCCTGACCAACATAGAGAAACCCCATCTCTACTAAAAATACAAAATTAGCCAGGAGTGGTGGCACATGCCTGTAATCCCAGCTACTTGGGAGGCTGAGGCAGGAGAATCACTTGAACCCAGGAGGTGGAGGTTGTGGTGAGCCGAGATCATGCCACTGCATTCCAGCCTGGGCAACAAAAACAAAACTCTGTCTCAAAAAAAAAAATACACAAAGACTGGAATAGATTTTTCACAAAAGAGGATTTCAAAAAGCCAATAAGCATATTAAAACATGCCCACCCTAATTAATTAACAACAACAAAAAAAAAAACATACAAAACAGAGCTAAATTGAGTTCCCACCATACACCCATTAAATTGACTAAAATGAAAAAAATCAACAATCCCATGTACGGGCAAGGACATAGAACAAATGGAACTTTCTCACTGCCGAGCGAGGTGTCAGAGCCCTGGCATCAGAAAGTGGTTGACTCACAGGAAGAAATAAGAATTTACTGATGACAGCGTAGGGTTGAAAAGGAAAGTTTTGTTAGACACTGCAGAAGAGTGCAGCAGGGCGCCTAAGCAAGAAAGGACTGAGCGTGTCTCGATGGACTTTTCCTTAGGTGTATTTATGGATCTTAAATGGCAGCTTCAGGGTGATATGAACTAGGCTGGCTACAAAAGTCATGATAAATGATTACATTTGTAGACATTTTGGTGCCTTGACATCAGCAAGGGTTGCACATTGAGTTTTGACATGTATGCATTTCAGAGATGTATAGAAATTCCAGCCACTTATAAATCTTGGAGAAAGAAACCTGGTACCAGGTGTTGGCTTCAGACAATAAGGAAGTGTAATTACTTCTAAATTACTCAGATAAGGAGTTGTGCCTCTGGATGGTGTGCTTGGTAGCCACTTGGTGATCTTTGCTCTCCTCACTCACTTTTCTGGTAGTCCTGTAAATTGGAATAACTCTGGAAAATGTTTGGTAGCATCTACCGAAGCTAAACATATGTCCTATGACCCTGCAGTCCTGCTCCTGGATATACATTCAACAGAAATTAGTTCCATGCCCACGGAAGACTTGCACAGGAATGTTGACAGCAATTTTATTCAAATAGCCAAACACTGGAAATGACCCAAATTGTTCATCCACAGTAAAAAAAAGCAAATAAATGATAGTATAGTCATATAATGAAATACTGTAGAGCAACAAAAAAGAACAAGTTACTGATTATATAACTATATAAATGAATCTCACAGATAAAATGTTAAATGAAAGAAGTCAGACTTTACTTAAAGAGTATATATTTACATATGATATATGTTCATAGAACAGGATTTCATTTCCATGTATTTGATGTTTAAAAACAAAAACTTGTCTGCAGCCACAGAAGTCAGAACGGTGGTTAGCTTTGGTGGGAGAAAACCTACCCAGGCGAAGGCACAATGAATCATTCCGGGCCCCTACGCATGTTCTGTATCTTGATCTAAGTGGTAGTTGCATAGGTTTACACACATGCAAAAACGTATTGGGCTGTACACTTAATATTTATAACTTACTTTAGTTATACCTCAAGAAAAATAAATTTAAAGACTGTAGCAACCAAAACAAAAAATATCAAGAGAAGTGAATGAAGGAGCACAGGTCTGGCAAAAGAGGGTAAATGAATTATTTATTTTCCCATAAAGCATTAATGCCCCCCTTTACATTTTTATGTTGGCCATGTAATTATTAAAATTTTATAAAATAAGATTTTTAATCACATATATCCCCACTTATAACTCAACCCTAAAATGTGAACTGTTTTTATTTATTCATATTCCCTTGCATATCCTTTTCCATTGATCTGTATACAACATTATATAAGAAGTCATCCTGGACACAAATTCTATATAGAAGAAATCAGGATTTGCAGTCGGAGAATCTAATTTGAATCCTTGCTGGGCTATTTATTAGTTGTGTGATCTCAGCCAAATTACCTAATCTCTCTAAATCACAGTTTGCTCACTTATAAAAGGGAAGAAAAATGTTCTCTACCTCACAGAATTGTTGTGAGAATTAAATTAGATAATGTGTATTTATAAACACTGCTCAAATTATTGGTAATTTACATTAATATTGGTGATCGCAGTGTGGATACAATTCTTCATTCTGCTCTTCTCATTTCCTCTATAATTAGCATTTCCACAATAGTACATAATCTACATAGTGGCCTACCTAATTTCCATTCCCTCCTCATTTTACCAACAGGAACTCAGTTTTATTTGAGATTGGCACTGTGCCCAGCCTAGTGATAAATCATGATTGATCTACACCAATGATGGCAAATCTGTTTCCTACTTTCCCAGCCTTCCTTGCAGCAGGGCGTGGGGTCATGTGACTAAATTCTGGCACTGAAACCTAAGGGGAAATGCACTGGGGGAGAAAGAGGTGCTTCTGATAAAGGCATTCCTTTTACTGGCAAAAGGAACAAACCATGCTGTCCCTCCCTTTCTCCCACTTCTTTCTGTCTTAAACCCAGATGCACCATTTAGAACTGTGGAAGCCATCTTGTGTATGCAAGAGAAATGCTTAAGAATTTCAGAGACATCAGCCCTTGATGCACCTGTGGCCACCTACCTCTGGACTTGTTATGTCAGAAAAATAAATTCAAGTTTCTAGAAGCCATTGTTAAGGTTTCTGTTACTGCAGTTGAAAACATTCTAAACTAATATAATGGTGTCAATGTCTTTGGAAAAGTTCATCAACTTCATATAATGAAATTAATCGTTTACTTTTTGCCAGAAATGTACATTGTTTAGTTCCGCAAACATTTACAGATGGTCTTCTATGTATCAGTTATCTGGGTTACTGAATAAATAAGACACATTCCTTCCCATGAAGGAACTGACAGTGTTTTCAATCTTGCTCTATTAAAAAAAAAAATTCCAAGCTGAAAATCATTATGCATACAGTTTCTCTGGGGTTATTTACATAAGAAAAAATACTCTCGCCCCATCCACCCACTGTTCTCCCAATGACTTCTACTGGTTTCTGGAACACACCAAGCTCATTTCATTTTAGTAAATCTTCATTAGCAGAATATTTTTTCTCCAGATCAGTGCTAAACTGGCTGTTTCCTGTCACTGAGATCTCAAACTAAATGCCCCTTCCTCAAAATGGCCTTTCCCTTCAATCGCACAAATGCAATCATCCGTCATAGCATCCTTTTTAATTCTCTGCAGAGTACTTATGATATCATATTTTTCTTGCTTATTGATTCCTTTTTGTTGTTGCTTACTCCTGCACCTCCACCCCACTGCTAAAATATAAGCAAACTGTAAGAAATCATTGTGTTTTGACTACTTCTGCAACCCCTAGAACAGGGGTCAGCAAACCACAGGCTGCAGCTAAATCCAGCCAGCTGCCAGTTTTGTAAATAAAATTTCATTCAAACATGGCTATATGTACTAGTTACCATATCGTATATGGCTGCCTTTGTGCTACAAGGACAGAGCAGAATAGTTGCAACAGAGACTAGATGTCCCACAAAGTCTAAAGTAGTTGCTATCTAGTCTTTTACAGAAAAAGTTTCTGGATCCTAGATCTAGAAGAATGCCTCACACAAAATAAGCACTAAATAAATTCCCAAGAAACATTAATATTTTGTCTCAAAGGCTGTTATTTGTAGGTTTTCTCATTCTGTAGGCATATTTGTTTCTAATGATGCTATCAATCCTGTTTCAGCAGGATTGCTCTTTACTGGAATTGCTTCATTGACAGGAATTCCACACCAGACTTCCAGAAGGAACAACTCATCACCTCGGATCAGAGGTTAAAGGTTTAGCACAATATTCTGCAAATCGCAGGGACATCTCAAAGGCAGAATCGAATATCTTTCTCACATTTAGGTTAGCAGCATAAATCAGATTTCACTTGCTTTTTTTTTTTTTTTTTTTTTTTTGCACATCATTTCATTCTTAGGCTATATTCCATCATGGACATACAGCCATATGATTGGTTTTGGTTTGTTGGTTAAACTTTTATTTTAGGTTCAGGAGTCCATGTGCAGGTGTCACAGGATTCTTAGGGTGCTGTTTTTCCAGCCAGAAACCTTTGTGGCCAGTGACACCTTTGCCCAAATTTTGCTTGGGCCCACTGGGCTTGTTCCACCCACTTGACCCAGCAGGCTGTGCTCAGCTTGTGCTACTGGCCCAGATCTCGTGCCTGCCGAGGGCAAGCCAAGTGTGGAGCAGTGAGGGGCGTGTGAGTGAGCATGGGGTCCAGCCACTGCACACAGCAAGGCATGTCAGCTGCAGTGGGGCAGGCAGTTCCAGGCTCCAGCACAGGCCATGGCTTTGTGTAAGGCAGTGGCTGGATCAGGCATACCAACAGCAGCTCCCACTGTGGGCACCAGGGAACACAGTAGCACCCAGAAGATCAGAGCTTTCAGGAACTACAGAGCTCCAAAGAAGGTGTCATAGCCTTGGCTCAGGGAGACTCTAGGTCTGGGTTCCCTAAAGGGCTGCAGCTCTTCTCTCCTTCCCATTGCTCACAATGTGACAAGCAGGGGGCATGTTCTCACCCTATTTGTGTTACTTGGTGGACTTTCAGTCCCACCATTCAGCGGGTCCTGAGTTCTTGTCCCCCGTCCAGGAAGAATGAGGTAGGCAGACAACTGGAGGGTCAGCAAAGCAGAGAAGGGCTTCATAGAGCAACAGAACAGCTCTCAAGAGACCTGGAGTTGGTGGCTCCTTTCTGCAGCTGGTAGTATGGACATCTCTGTGAGGCTGGCTGAGTCCTGGGCTTTTATGGACTTAGGAAGAGGGAAAGTGCATGCTGATTTGTCCATAGGTGGCCATGGGCACTGGAAAAAGCACCACAGTTCTCACTTCAGGCCACAGACTATGTTTCAGGCCCTTCCTGGCTTGAAGGTGGGGCTTCATCAGATACCTGCCCCTTTCCACCCAGAAGCTTTTCTTTATCCTGCTACCACCAATCATGTCATCCCTTTTCCAGTACCCAGGCTGTTTGTGCAGAGGGGCGCCTGCAGGCCCACACCCAGCCACCCTCAGCCCCGCCTCAGCTTCCCTCTCATGCTTGTCAGTGCCCAAAGTCTGGAGGGGGCCAAGGCAGCAGCAGGCTGGGTTACGACAGCACCTGGGCTTGGCCTCAACTTTGCTCCTAAATCGGAGCAGGCATGGCGAGAGGCCAGGCAACAGGAGCAGGCACTTTCTAGCTTGCAGGGGCAGGGAGGCTCCCTGGGTCTCAGGGAGTACAGGGATGCCTGGGTCCACAGCCATGGCTAGGAAGCAGCAGCTGTGCCCGGGAGGGTGGGGCTGCCACCCCACAAACTCAGGAAGGCAGTGGGGCTTCCTCCTGTTCCCAGCTCCCACCAGTCCATGGAACACACCGTTGGTGTCTTCACAGTGGTCACGTCAGACAGGCCACTGCTACCATCACAGGTTTGTTATACAGGAAAACTCACATAATGTGGGTTTGTTGTACTGGTTATTTCATCACCCAGGCACCAAGACTAATACCCAATAGTTATTAGATCTTCATTTGTCAACCCAAATTACACTATCGACAAGTGAAATATCTAAATTTTTTATCACTGACAAAATTGTGTTCTAAATAATATCAACGTCTTCATTTGATTTTCCAAAAAACAATAGGTTGCTCTTTAATTCGGATTATTTTCATGCATTTTTTTTATCGCTGAAATAAAATAAAACAGCTCTGAGCCCAGGTTAGAGAAGCAGCTCCCATATCCATTCGTCACTTTTTTGTTTTCGCTTCTTAGGAATATATAACTTCCAATAAGTTTTGACATTAAATATTGAAAGCTTAATTCTCAGAGGACTGATTTTGAAAATACATTTCCCATAGTTTTCCTTGCTGCTAAGACCTTAGAGTGCACTACTAGGTGTATCCAGGGCAGTTCCAGTGACAGTTTATCTTTGGCAGGTTGTGGGTATGGATAGGGTTGGGGAGAAGTTGCATGCAAAACAAGTTGTATTGTGAGCACACTAATAAGCTCCTCTTCCAGCCACCACAGAACCTCCACGAAAACCTCTAGGATTATGGATAAGGTTTCAGAGTCTCTCTTTTGGGGATCTATTGCTTATGTCCCAGACCAAATCAATCTGTTCTGCTTTTTCTTTTCCCCAAATCTGCCTCTTTGACATCTACCTGATTTATGCCTCTGCCAAGTCCTTTCAGATTAAGGTTTTGTTTAGTGTCTGAGCTTTACTCCTAAGCATTGTCTTTGTGTCCACTTTATTTTTATGACCTGTGGCCCTCAGAGTAGACTCATCCTGTGGTCACATTCAGCCAGGTTCCCAGATTCTTGTTCTGTGGGACTTGGAAAGGGAGTTACAACATCCAAATCAATATGTAGAAAGCTGATCTAGTCTCAAAGAATACAGTTTAATGTATTGCAGAAGCTTATTGTCCCCTGTGGTACAGACAGTACAGCTCATTCTGCACTCTCCAGAAATGTGATGAAAACAAACAGAAAAATAAAAAATAACCAATGACTCGCTGCAACCCCTGCTCTTTAATATTTCAAGAATTGTCATATTAAACTTCAGACTCTCAAAGTATAAATAAAACAAGTAGTTCAAAAGATCACTGTCTTCAAAGGACTCAAAAATTTTTAATTAATGCTGCATTGTGCAATACATTTTGAAACTATAATCTTTGGTGATGATTCCATTCAGCGTTTTCATAATTTCTATTTGGTATGTTCATGTGTTTGTGTGTTTCCTTCGTATATTCTGCAGATATTTCAAATAAGTACTTACTTCAAATCTCTAGACCCAATCATTTCAGAATAAGTTATCACTTGGCATAATCATAGATTACCATGTTATTTCCCAAAGTAGATTACTACATGGTTCACTAATCCTGTGAGATGCTCTAAGTTTAAGACAGAAATTATCTTCTCAAATACTGTTATACACTTAGGAAATTCTGGATTCTATACCACTCTCTTCATCAGTGCCTGTGAACTGCAATAGTAAAGAAATCTGTTTGTTCACCCGCCATTTCCCAAAATTATTTAGCTATAAACTTTATTTTAAATATTTATTAACATTCCATAGATCACACTGTGGGAAAGGACAGTCTATTTCAGCTGAGCAAGTTCAAATGCCTTCAATGTCCAGGTGTGTAAAAAAAATGCGGAAAGCAGTCTGGTATAAGACAAGAGGGAATGAGGGATGTGGAACTAGTGGGGAAACTTTGCACTCCCAAAGGCTTTCAAGTCCAAAGCACTGAAAGCAAATGATAGATTGAGAGAGAGAAAGAGACAAAGAGAGAGAGAGAGACCAGTAAACAAATCTTTTAGTCAACTGAAGCACAACTAAGGAGAATATTCAGCTCTTAAGCCACTAGTTTTCAACTCCTAACCTCAACCATCCTTAATATAACAAGTGAGAATGAGAGTCTCGGAAGAAATAATTTATCCAGTCCACCCTAGAATTGTGGTTCTTGTGTTTATTTCAAACTGGGTATGATCTGGGGGCTCATGTCATTACCAAGCACCTGTCATTGCATTAGGCACTAATTATGTTATTCACTCCTATTTTATAGATAAGAAAATTATTTCATCTGCCCAAGGCAGGCAAAACAAAGCTGGAGTCTGTTCTCAGATCTCTCTCTGCCAAAGCCTATGTTCTCCTCATTATGTTATGCTTCCAATCTGGCATGACAGGGATGTGTCACTTCATGTGACAAGAGTAACACATATGGCAAGTAACAGAATCTTTAACTATTGTGTTGGGCCTGACAGAGTTGAGTAACCACGCATTTTCCAAAAAGAATCAACTCACATTGATAACCATGCATTTTCCAAAAGGAATCAATGCACAGGTCCTAAAAAAAAATAGCAACAATTGGTAGAACTACCATTTTTAAACACCTACAATGGACTAAGCCCATATTATTAATGTTACGTTATTCATATTATCTCCATATTATATACTGTGATAATATTATTCATATTATTTCCTGTCAACACAACACCCTTCAACAAAAGGTATTAAATACATTCTTGATGAAAAATAAAACTGACTGTGAGAAAGGTTAGGTAAATTTTCAAAGTGACAGAGCTTTAATAGCTGGAATCTGACCACCCTGCTTTTTCTTACGACAAAACTTCCTCTTATGTTGTAAACCTAGGCTTTAGAATAGGAAAGTTATTTTTTTTATTCCTTTAGTAGGACATGTCTATATTCAAAACCAATTCTTTCATTCAAGTAGTCCCTGACAATGTAAATATTGCTTTAACATCCATAATCTCATTTGATTCTACTAATGGTTTTTTGGTAGAGAAGGCAGATTTCAAACCCCCCAAATTCCAGCTGCAGAATCTGAGACTCGGTGAAGTTGAAATGTGTGTAGAACAGAGCCTGGGCACAAACCCAGGTTTTCTGATTTTCATCATCATTCATGATTCCCAACACGCTGCACAGAGGCACGTTACTTAGTTCACATTTTACATGTGGACAGAGGCCCAGAGAAATTGCAAGTCACAGGTAAAAGAAACAGTGGTAGATTTACCTATGACTATTATGGTTGAGAAAAAGTCACCCAGTTCCCTAGACTCTGACACATCATGTTTAACAATTATTCTTAATCTAATGCAAAATTTTTATAGCATTTAGCCACCATTGTACTTTCTTGGGCCTCTATTTCAAGGCAGTAAATATCTAAATTGTTACCAACACACACACTGTAAAAATAGAATAGATTTGTAAACTTTTAAAATCCCCTGATTATTGATACACAGGAAAACTTGGATGCTTGGATGAATTTCAAGGGTATTAGGCTGAGTAAGGGAAAAAGTCCATTTCAAAAAGGTTACACATGATATGATTTCATTGATGTAACATGTTCAAATGACAAAATTATAGAACTAGAAAACAGATTAGTGTGTGCCAAGGATTAGGGATGCAAGTGGAGAGTGATGGGGAAGGGAGGTAGTAATAGATGTGACTATAAAGGGGGAGCATGAAGATTTTTGTTTTTGTTTTTGTTTTTTGAGACAGGATCTTGCCCTGTTGCCCAGGCTGCAGTGCAGTGGCACAATCAAGGCTTCCTGCAGTCTCGCTTCAACCTCCTGACCTTAGGTCATCCTCCCACCTCAGCCACCTGAGTAGCTGAGACAACAGGTGCATGACACCATGCCTGGCTAATTTTTGTATTTTTTCTAGAGACGGAAACTCATGGGCTCAAGCGATCAGCCTGCTTCAGCCTCCCAAAGAGCTGGGATTACAGACATGAGCCACTGTGCCCAGTCTGCATGAGGAATTTTTGAGGTGACAGAGCAGTCTTGTATCTTGGTTGCGGTGGTGGTAACAAAATCTACATGTGACAAAATTGCATAGAGCTACACACACACACACACACACACACACATGAGTACATGTGAACTGGTAAACTCTGAATAAGCTCTATGGGTTGTACCTCTGCCAATTTCCTGGTTTTGATACTGTACTATAGTTACATAAGACCTTACCATTGAAACTGGGTGAAGCATACATAAAATTTCTCTGTATTATTTTTACAATTTCCTGTGAATCTATAGTTATTTCAAAGTTTTTAAAAAATGTTTACTCTTCTGATCTTAGCAGAGGACCTTGTTGGATTGCCAGCATCTTAGATTTTACCAGCCATACCTTGGGCAAATCTGCCTCCTTTCCCAAAAGTCCTCTACCCCACAGGAGAAGTGCATGGGCTCTCAGGGCTGCTGTCAAATGTATCCCATATCCAATCAGATTGCTTTTCTTTTTCAAACACACCCACAAATTAAAATTCAAGTTCCTTATTTAGTATGACATGCTAATAAGACCATATGACATGCATTCAGATCATAATTGGCTCCTTATGGCCTAAATCCTGCTTACTTTTCCATCCTCATTAGATGCTCCTCCTCCCCAACCCCTCCCACAAAATGAGTACTCTTATGCTTGTGGTTCTGGTTATGCTCTGGGTTCTTTCTGGAATGCTCTTCTTCATAGTCTTTCCAGGGGTACTTAGCTGTGAGTCCTCAGCAGCCCTGCAGTACTGCCAGTAGCTGGGGGTATGAATGTCTCCAGAGACTTCTTGCTTTCCTCCACAGATTCAGTATGTTTTGAGACAGTGCAGCTCTGCTCCCAATACACCTTGCAGCTAAGGAGCAGCATATGTCAAGTCAATAGCTCAGCTCAGCAACAGCCTCATTGCAGATGCCTCTCAGCCTCTCTCCCCAACCGAATTCTCAAGCATTTACCTTGGCCAAGTACTAAATCCACTCACCATTTTTTTTTACAGCTATCCTTCTGTGAGTCCAGAAGTAAAGCCTACCCTAAACTATTCCCAGAAGGAAAGCATGTTGATTTTCTCTCCTACCAATTTAGGTATTTACTGCCCACTAACGTTTCCAAATCTATACCAAATTATGACAGTAATAAAGGGTAGAGCTATGACTAGGATATGGAAATAATCGGCAAGACTTTGCCTATGCTGGTTACCTCTGGAAATTGGAGAAAAAACAGCTTAATTTGCATCACACAGCCGCAGGTTTTCATAAGCATTTATTTTAGAAGAGAATATATTACGATATGGATGCAACTTACCTAATGTATGAGCAAGGAGAGCAAAGAAAGCCCAGTGGCATTCTAGAACCCAGGACTACTAAGCCAATCCAGTCAAATTGGTTGTTTATCCTGAGAATTTTTTTTACCACCTTTCATTCTTCTTTTCATTCCTACTATTTTTTCCCTGGTGACTAATGCCAAGGACAAATAGTAGCACTCCTGAAGGAGATGCAGTTTAAACAAAGTTATTTTGAGGGATTATTGAAGAGACACATTAGCACAAAAGAGTGGAAATATATTTGGGAGGCTGATTCTCATCCCACAGAGTACACATTTTTATCTGTCCCCTGAACTGATTTTTAACGAAGAAGGAGATTCAGATTAACTTTCTCTTTAAAATCTCTTCTCATCATAACTGCACAAAGCTAGCTGGATAACCAAGCAATGCATATGGATAAGATAAAGAATTGTCAATCCTTTTAAATAATTTAGCAGCATATTAATCTCTGTGAACCTTTGCAGACAGGTTTAATGTCAGCTTTACTTTGGTTCTATGGAACCACAGAGAATTCGGGACACATTTCTCACCTCAGGTAAAGAGCTACAGCAGTGGAAACTCTGAAAAGTTTAAGTCTGGAAGTTAAACTGGAACTCAAAGAATGTGAAGCATTTGGAACCTGGCCATACAAGAACATTCTGTGGAAGTATGGCCTTGTTCTGACACTCCATTTTTTCACAGCATTTTTTCCCACCAGGTAAGTAATAACCCCAAAGCTTTGCCCATGACACCCAATGGAAAAGGAGAGGATCAGACTATTAAAGCAGAAGGTACAATCCAGTGGATAGAATGGTTCCTTCCTTTCAGCCATCTAGCCCTATTCAGCCTCTCCCAGATAGTCAAGCTGCTCAAAGAGACATCAAAGCAATGTAGATGCCTAGAAGTTATCTGGTCAACTTGATGATCCAAGTAAAAATGCACGAATACAGGAAGCTGTGAAGATGGCGGAGTAAGGCGTGCCACTGTAAACTGGCCTTTGGGCCGGGGGCAGGCAGCCCCCAGGAGGCCAAGTGTCTCTGTTGGACCGTGAGAGGAGAAGAAAAAAAAGAGATCGGCCAGAGGAAAGGAACTAAACAAACATTCTTCCTCCCTACCTTACAGAAGGGAGTGGTCATCTACACTAAAGCAAAGGGTCACGCGCATCCCTGTGAGGAGACCACCAAACAGGCTTTATGTTCTTTATCACAGGAAGAAAATTTTCCTTGACCTTTAGGTGCTTTTATATTCATCTCAAAAACAAAATTCTGAACTCAGGATTTGGCAAGTGTCTCTATGTTGTCTCCTAGAGTGGGTAGTCCTGCTTCTTTTACCCAGTTACTTTCCCTATTCTTGAAATGTGGCTATCATTTCTCTACACATTACCTCCATGACTTGTAATGGAAAAGGCCACTTTTCTTTTTGTTCTGCCTCTCAAATTCAACACAGAGGAGCTCCTAGGATTCCAGTTATCCTGCCAACATCTCCAGGAAGAAAGAAGCAACTCGCATGGGTCTTCTGCTGTTTGCTTAATTATAAAGACATCATTTTGCAAGCTGAAGGCTGAGTTTCATTTGAAACAGGTGCTTAGGTGGTGGTATTTGTGAATACTTTTCATTCCAAGCAAGAAAACTAAAGAAGTAGCAAGTATGGATGACTTCAGGGTTTTAAAAAAACGTCTTCCAGTTTCCGCCACTACCATGATAAGCACAGTTGAGACTGCAGCAGTAAATTCCAAATATGTGTTTCTAATTTGATGTGAAAGATACTAAAAATTTATATTTGTATATTTTTTTAAAATGCACGAATACAGTATTTTACACAGATCAAAATACTAGATATTACTAAATCTGCTCAGAAACACAAATGCATAGAGCTTTAGTGATTTCCTAATTCAATAAAGTTTTAAATGTTTTGAACTCTAAATGCCCTAACTTTATAACTGCACCCCATGTATGTAAAATTTAAACACTACCTAATTGGGAAATGTTACATCCACTCGTTACTGATTACCTGATTAAGCACTGTCATCAAAGAATATTCCTGAAAAAAGGATTTTTTAATCCTTGCAAAACAACTTAATTTAATTAGTGGCTCAGGTATACATCTCTTGGGAATGGGTTCAAAGTACAATAAACCATGCTTTTCACGAGAGCATCCCTCTACTCATTGTCTTCATAAAGAATTGGCCACTTCCAGGTTCAACTGGTATATCCTTGTATATTTGTATCTTCAAATTTATCTGACGGAGAATATTAATTAAAGATTTTTTTTAGAAGTAAGAATTGATCTACACCTAGCGTGGCTATAACACCTCCTTTGGGAGATAGGATTGGTCCACCTGATAAGCTAGGAATTCCTAAAATCTTAAATTGAAGGGTGACAACCTATTCAAGGCAGCATAAAAAGAAGTAGAAGGATGCATATGAGCCAAAATCTACTGAAAAGAGCTGAAAGTAAAAGACCACAGAAGCAATTTTTTAAAAGTAAAATCCAAAGCGTCAGCAATAGGAGGAGATTTTAGAGAAGACGTCAAAAATTTGACGTCAGAAGGTCAGATCAGATGAAGACTACATCAAGAAGCAGCAAGGAAGATCCAAAGGGCTGAGAACAAACATTCAGGTGTCTGTGCATGCTTTTCCACTTGGACAAGTAGGAAGAACATAACCAGCTGGCTTAAGGCATTAGCAGCAGGCCACAGAAGCCTTTGAACACACAGATGGAAACAGTGCATGGGGTCAATCACCTTGAGACAGGTCATGAACTCTAAATGATTCTTCCAAGCCTTTGTCAAATCACCCCTGTGGAAAATAGACCACACAGGAATGGGCTCATGGCATGGTTAATTGAGAACCTAACCAATATTTTTTAACACTTAAAAGGCTATGTTCTAAACCCTCTACTTTAAAATTTATATTCGGGATAACGATGCAAGTAAGTTTCCTTAATTTTCCTATCAACATGTTAACTCTTCCACTTATCTGTCTCCATCAAAAGTATACGAATCTCCTGAATCAATAGCACAGGATAGTTGTACTTTCACTTAATACTATATTCTATTCATCTAATGTCCAAATTCTCACTGAGACAACTGATATTTAGAGAAATAGGCTAAGAGACTTGATAAATATTCATTTCCCTCAATCCTCTAAGTTCTATCCCTGAATCAAATCAAACAGTCAGAAAAGCTACGTGCAAGGACTATTATATTAGTTCCCTGTAGAAATGCTTTTACAGGCCACTTTAGTAGTATGTCTTCTTATTGAGGAGATCAAAAATGTGTCATCTCTTGCAAAATTGCTATCGAAAAAATGATCTAGTATGTTATGCAATGTCCTCTATATAAAACATATCATAAGCAAAATCAGTGCAAGAAAAGTGTTATGTCCCATGGTAAACAGAACCACCCTGTAACCCTTATTAGAAAACCATAAGTATTGAAGTTTTCTAGCATGATCTCCCAAAAGCTCAAAACTAACATTTTTCTCACCTTCTTTGTTATTTACTTTGTATTCTTCTACTCTTGTCTTATTGAAAACCCTCTTGAAGTCATTTGTGGAAAGAGGAAGTATATAGATTAATAGATATTACAAGTAAATGTCCAGTATGTGGAAGGATCATTATAAAGTGGAATAATAATTACAGCTTCACAATTGATTTGATTTTTTCATGAATGTATATGACCCATGATTCGATCCATCTATTAATTTCTGGTATTTAGGAAAGTTCACTGGGGCAGAAACAATACTATGCATTTATTATCTTCTATTTCGTTTTCCTCTCCTTGGGCATCCAAAAAGAGTATACTTCCTGCCCAACCTACAGTTAAATTGGCACTATATCTGTAGGCTCTGGCCAATAAAATTTAGATGGAACAAATGTATGTCACTGTAATCATGATACTTAAAAGCATTCCACATTATCTCCTTGCATTATCTTCCCTGCTTCTGCAACCCTAGAAGCTGTAATAAGAGCAACATCATAAGGTAGAAAAGTAGAGCAGCCTTCATCAGCCTGGGTCCCTGAGCAACTATGAGAAGTAGAGGTCCTCTGCATATCCACGCTGAATTGGCAGCATAATTGTTAAATAAATCTTTATCCTGTAACGAGCCACTGAGATTTCAGGGTTAATTTTGTTACCACACACAGCGACTTCTCTACTGACAAGTCCCTGGGGATTATTTGATTCAAGGAAATCTTTGTAAGACTTCCCACTCTTTACTCTTGACTTGACTTTGCGGGCCCAAATACCTTTCTGATCCATTATCCCAGTGAGCTGGACTGGAAAACATGCAAAATTCTATAGCCTCCTCCTTACATGGTCGTTTTTAAATTGTAGTAAAATATACGTAAGGTAGAATTTACGATCTTAACCATTTGTAAGTGTACAGTTTAGTAGTGGTAAGTACATTTATATTGCTATGCAACCATATCCACATTTTTATTGCTATGCAACCATATCCACCATATCCACCAACCATACCATCTCTACAACTCTTTTAATCTTGCAAAATGAAAACTTTGCTCATTAAACAGTAACTCTCCATTCCCTCCCTCCTCAGCCCCTGGAATACACCATTTTGCCTTCTGTCTGTATGAATTTGACTACTCTAAGTACCTCACATAAATGGAATCATATAGTATTTATCTTTTGGTAACTGACTTATTTCACTTAGTATATTGTCCATCCTAGTTTTAGCATATGTCAGAATTACCTTCCTTTTTAAGGTATAATAATATTCCATTGTATATACATATATATAAATCACATTTTTTATCCACTCATCCATTGATGGACACTTGGTTTGCTTCCACTTCTTGACTATTTTGAATAATGCCTCTATGAACGTGGTATGCAGTAATGCCCCTTATTCCTTGGTTTCAGTTCAGTTCAGTTTTTTTTTTCCCATGTCTTACTTTTATTTTTTATTATAAAAAATACATACAAGAGTTTTAAGAAATGATGAATATAAGACAAATCAAAACCACGGTAAGTTAGCAAACCCATTTTCTATATACAAATATAGATAAACCATTATACTAAAATATACTAAATACAGATAAACAAATATACTAAAATTCTGAAAGTGGAATATCATCAAATGTGAGACACATCATAGCATGGTCCATATGTACAAAGCACACAAAGTTCTGCCTGTGGTCATCTGTGAATTGCTCATTTACATGTCACTGATAACAAAAACCTGCAAGGGAACTTCTACCCTTCAGTTCTTGTCTTCCTGATGGTTCACTATTGTCCAAATATACTAAATGGAAAATTACAGAAATAAACAATTCATAAGCTCTGCGTGTGTGTGTGTGTGTGTGTGTGTGTGTGTGTGTGTGTGTGTTTTGAGACAGGATCTCACTCTGTCACCCAGGCTGAAATGCACTGGCACAATCACGACTCACTGATTCTCTCCACAGCTCTCTCCAAAGTAATAATTGGTTGCAGCCAGTGCCAAAGAAAGGCAGTCTCCCAATACATAGAAAAACCTGAAACCAGTGATCAGCTTCCCAATAAGATGTCACGCGGTGAATGGGCTCAAGCATGTGCATTAAGAGGGAAAGTGGCAGAGTTTAACTGGTATATGACCTTGCAGGAACACTTGACTGGTAAGGGAAGAGTTGAGCATGCGCACAACTCCAGTAAACACACTGCACATGCGACCCCTCCCGGGCGCTGACAGGCCACTCCACATGCAGACAACCCACCCCAAGGGAAGAATCAAGGGCGAAGGAGTGCAACCCCCCATGAAGCATGCTAACAGTGCACCTGATCTCGCAAGTTGCCCAGTTGGCCCTCTTCCAAGTATACTTCCTTTCATTTCACTCCTGCTCTAAAATTTGCCTCAGTCTCTCCAGCCTTATGCCCCTCAGTTGAATTCATTTTTTCTGAGCAGGCAAGAATTGCGGTTGCTTCAAATCCTTACAGATTTGTTGCTGTGAACATAATTTGGTGCCGCGTAGCTCAGATACATTCTGCTGCTAACAACCCCTATTATTCTTTTATTGCCCTCCTTATCCCAAATTAGCCCAAGGAGCTAGGTCATGGTGGACACATCCCTCACTCCTCCTTTTTCAGGAACTGTAATATCTAAGCCACATCACGTTGTTTCTCCTTAGACTTGCTTCCACCTCCCAATGTGTGGAATCCCATATAGTCTCCTGACCTGATTCCTGGCTCTGGCTCACCTTGTATTCTTCCAGCTCTACCATTTATTCCCTAAGTATTCTTGAAGGCTAGGTTGTTCTTTTGAAACAAATTCCAAAGTTGTTTTTTTGTTTGTTGGTTTGTTTGGCTTTTTCATTCCCCTTAACTTAAGGCAATGAATGCCACAGAGCTAGATTCCAATGAGAAACAGGAAATTTTTTTAAAAAAATGTTTTTTAAAACAACTTTTAGTAATTATTCCAAAAATATCATGAAGCCATGACTGTCAGTCCTGTTGATTGGTCTTTGCTTATTGAGAATTTTATTCATTTGTTAAGGAGTGGTCTTCTGCAGACATCTTCAATTTGGGGAAAATAAATTTCTTTATCTGACTGGTTTCGAGAGCTGTGAAAGTATTTACTTAAGTAAATATTGCTATAATTTCACAAGTTCTTTTTTCCCATCCATGAGGTTACCAATGCATTATTTCTGTCACTAAAAATGAGAAGAATTAACCTTGCTACACTCTCTGGATTTACTGATTGAGGCTTTAGTGGCTGTCCCTTATGTTTCTGGATTTGCAAATGAGACAGGGCTGAGCGTTATCTCACAACTCATGCAAATTAGATGCCAGGAAGGCTATTGAAAAGGGAAGATGGTATCATCTGTCTTGCAAGGGCATTGCTCAGAATGACAGCCCCACATTTAACCTCCCCTTTTCCTTCACATAAATTAATATCTCAACTCAGCCTCCCTAACAAGTCATCTGCTTCATTGAAATGAAATTCCAGCCACACTGGGGACAGCCACTAGACAGAATCTGTCACTTGTTGCCTTTGTTTTCTTAGGCTATAAAGGTCCATAACCTGAAGGATGGATTGCATTGAAGAATGTTTAATGAAAACTTTTGATGTGACTGATGAAAGGGTGAGGGGTGGCAAGGAAGGATGCTTCCCTGATTTTTAGATGCCTCCACATTGATGGGCTTTAGCCAATGGTATACCTGCTGGGTCCTGCCATCCTTCCTGCATTTCCTATGGTGTCTACAAAAGAATTTGTACTTTGATGCTGTCAGAGTTATTCACCACCTAATACATTATGACAGTCCAGGCCTAAGATAAATTCAAATTCAATCCATGGCATAAAAATATAAGCACCTAAGCAATAGTAGGCATCATTTGTTTCGGTATATTCAGGTAAACCAATCATTGGGGTCAAACTCCTCAATCAAGAGGTGCACATATGTTTATGACAGGAATACAAGTGGAAAGCATGCCTAGGAAACTAATCATTTAACAAATATTTACTTATGTTCCAGGGACTATTCTAGGTGCTTGAGATACAGCTGCAAACCAAACAGACAAGGTTGCCATGCTTGAGAGTTTATAGTGTTACTGAGAAGACCAAGAGGATATACCAGAAAACCAAATACTATAATATAAACCAGCCGATTTCAGATTGATGTAAGTACCACGATGAAAACTAAACAGGGTGAGGTGATAGGAGCAATCAGTGGAGTAGATTCACTTTGAGTAGGGTGGGCAGGGAAGACCTCTCTGAAGAGATGATGTCCGAGATGAGACATGAACAATAAGAAGGAGACAGATATAAAACAAAGTGCGTTCAACAGTAAAAACCTGAAGGTATGAACGATCTTGTGGATGGTCTAGGACTTCAGAGCCCTGTGTGGCTGGAGACTAGTGACCAAGTCCAAGGGACAGAATGGGCCAGGACCATTGGAATTGGTGGGAAGACCATGAAGTGTTTTCAAGTGAAAAGCATGTCATCTAAGGTTTTATATCAAATTGGGTGACAGCAGAGAAAGAGTGAGGCAGATATACTGGTTAGCCAGCAACAGTGTAACCCAGGTAGGTGAGTAATGGAAGGGAACATAGACTAGGGTGTGTGGCAAAAAACTTAATCACATCTGTTTTGAATCCAAAAGAAATATATATAGTTAATTAGGTAATTCTTTGTTTTATTTATTATTTATTTATTTATTTATTGAGACAGGGTCTCACTCTGGCATCCAGGCTGGAGTGCCGTGGAGCAACTGTAGCTCACTGCAGCCTCAACCTCCGGGGCTCAGGTGATTCTCCCACCTCAGCCTCCCAAGTAGCTGGGACTATAGAAGTGCACGCCACCATGCCTGGCTAATTTTTCTGTTTTTCATTTTTTTGTAGAGGTAGTATTTCAGTAGGTTGGTCTCAAACTCCTGGGCTCAAGGATTCTGCCCGCCTCAGCCTCCCAAAGTGCTGGGATTACAGGCGTGAGCCCCCGCACCTGGCCAGTAATTCTTTATTCTATAACTAATGGATGCTGAAAGAAAGAGAGATTAAACTACTTTCTCCTCACTTTGGAAAATTTTGGAGAGAATCTATTTGGGAGGAAAAAGAAAAGAAGGGCAGAGACATCCATGATGTCATTGGCAACATAAAGAAAAGCACGTGTACGTTTTAGGAATCAACATCACTTCAACATTTCAAGATTCCATCCACTTTTTTCAAGAGGGGAGATCAAAGGTTACCATGCAAGTGCTTAAAGGCAAATTCAGATAAAAAGAATTTGCCAGTAAAACTGTCTTTATAGAAGATGAAAAAAAAATATCAGAAGAGAAAGCCTAGGGACAGGGAGAAAAACATAGCTAAATTTAGTTTTATTGGGACCCACCCTCAGCTTGATTAATTGGATAATCAAAATTTCTATTTAGTTTCAATTGCTTATCAGATCAAAGTAAAGCCATTCATGAATATCACACCATCTGTATAAGCAAAATTTCCACAGCATCTTCTCTCAGTGCAGGATTCTTTAAGTTTATTAATAATATCATTACAGTGCAGGATTCTTTAAGTTTACTAATAATATCACTACAGTGAGAGATTCTTTGGTTTAGGTTTATTAATAATATCATTACAATGACTAGTGATTACCTTGTGTCAGTTTTAAGATACCTTATATGTATTGTTTTACATAATCTTCACAAAAACCTATGGAGTAGATCCTGCTATCCTCATTTTACAGATGAGGAAACTAAGACAAAAGGTGTCAAACAAATTGCCCAAAATCACGTGGCTAGCACGTGACAGAGCCAGAATTAGAACCCACACTGACCATCAAGCTTTGACTCAAAACCACTGACATTCTTGACATTCCTGATGTTCTTGACATTCACTGCAGGTGAATCAAGAAATTCTGTAGAAACTCATTTTGAAGTATACACACACACACACACACACACACACACATAAACACACACACACACACACACACACAGAGAGAGAGACAGAGACAGAGACAGAGAAAAAGAGAAATAAATTTATTTTTAAAAACTGGATCACACGATTATGGAGGCTGGTAAGTCGAAAATCTGCAGAGTGGACCAGCAAACTAGAGAGACCCAGGAAGAACTGATGCTGCAGTTCAAATCCAAAGACTGTCAGATTGGAGGCCCAGGAAGGACCAGTGTTGCAGTTAGTGTCCAAAGACCATCCATGGGCAGAATCTCTTCTTACTTGAGAGAAGCCAGTCTTTTATTCTATTCATGCCTTCAACTGATTGGATGACACCCACCCACAGGATGGTGGACAATCCATTTTACTCAAAGTCCACCATGTTACACGTAAATATCATCAAAAAACACCCTCATAAAAACATCCAGAATAATGTTCAACCATATATCTGGGGAACCATGGACCATCTCACACCAGTTAGAATGGCGATCATTTAAAAGTCAGGAAAAAACAGGTGCTGGAGAGGATGTGGAGAAATAGGAACACTTTTACACTGTTGGTGGGACTGTAAACTAGTTCAGCCATTGTGGAAGACAGTGTGGCGATTCCTCAAGGATCTAGAACTAGAAATACAATTTGACCCAGCCATCCCATTACTGGCTATATACCCAAAGGATTATAAATCATGCTGTTATAAAGACACATGCACACATATGTTTATTGCGGCACTATTCACAATAGCAAAGACTTGGAACCAACCCAAATGTCCATCAATAGCAGACTGGATTAAGAAAATGTGGCACATATACACCATGGAATACTATGCAAGCATAAAAAAGGATGAGTTCATGTCCTTTGTCGGGACATGGATGCAGCTGGAAACCATCATTCTCAGCAAACTATCGCAAGAACAGAAAACCAAACACCGCATGTTCTCACTCCTAGGTGGGAATTGAACAATGAGAACACTTGGACCCAGGAAGGTGAGCATCACACACCAGGGCCTGTCGTGGGGTCGGGGGAGGAGGGAGGGATAGCATTAGGAGATATACCTAATGTAAACGACCAGTTAATGGGTGCAGCACACCAACATGGCACATATATACATATGTAACAAACCTGCACGTTGTGCACATGTACCCTAGAACTTAAAGTATAATTAAAAAATAAATTAATTAATTAAAAAAAAAAGAAGGAAATTATCTGTGGCCTCCCAACCTCTCAACTTTTTCATGTTGATTCTTCCCTGGAAATGTCCCTGTCTTCTTTGGGATGCAGTACAATGAGACTAATGATTAAATGCATGAGTTTTGGTTTCAACCTGGTTTTTGAGTCCCAGCTCTGCCTGTTACTATTGTTGTAACTTCAGGAAGGTCACATTTACTCTACCCAAAAGTTTCTCATCTGTAGAATAGGACTGAAATATCTCCAACCCCTACGGTTGCAACAAAGTAATTGAAGTAGAGCTCTTGGCTCACTGGCACATGAAATGTCTACCCAATGTTCAGTAATAGTAGAAGTCCTCCAGCCTTGCCCAGGTCATGGTGAAAGCAACAATTTTCACTATGTAGAACAGGGAAAACAAAAACAAACAACAACAAAAAAACACACATAAAAAATCAGAATTATAAAATAGTCCTTAAATTCCCAAAGCCAGACTTATGCTGGGATATTTTTCTACCTATTTAAACTCACCATGATGATTCTTTTCTTTGCATTGCTTTGCACATAATTGCATCTGCACAGTTTAACACTTATTTCTATTATTTAAATCAGTGTATTCCTTAGAACCACAGGATATTAATAGGTGTCACCCAGGCAAATAAAGCCTCCTTGTCACATGAGATTAGGGATTTACACAGGCTACTTTATCACAAGATTTCTCAGAGTGTTTATGTGCTTATGTACATTGAAATCTCTGAAAGGAAGATATAATATGCAACATTTCACATTTAATTGACCACAAACCCTTCCTGAAGTAGCACTTCCACAAGGAGTGTTCTGAACACTGGCAGACAGTGCTCTAATTGTTTCAAGCGTGTTAGACTTGCCTTCCAAGTTAAACGATAAAGTCCCCAAGAGTAGAGAAATAATCGCCTCTTTCATATTCCCATAGAACCTGCACAGTGTGAAAATAGAGCAGCTCAGGAAATATGTATCAATTGATAAAATTATCTAAATTATTTTAATTCCTTAATCAGCATATATTTTCTATGTTTGGAGTGCCTGCTACGTTTCAGATATTACCCTAGGTACTAGGAAAACCAAAATTAATTAAATATAGTCTTTTCCCTCAAGAAACACACAGTTCAATAACGAATAAGTATGTAAATAATTGCAATATTGTTCATTGACAATATGTTTACATATTGCATATATGGATATACATATATGTATGGATATATGGATATATATATACAAGTTAGTAAGGTCTTGGGGTGACACAAAAAAGGATATAATAAGTTCATAGCCAGGGCACAAAGTGGAGAGGGATGGTTGGAGAAGGCTTCGTTTAGAAGGTGGCTATCTGAATATGTTTGTATGCTGTTGAAACAAGATATCATAGCCTGGGTAATTTATAAAAAATAGACATTTATTTCTGATGGTTCTGGAAGCTGAGGGTCCAAGATCAAGGCATTGGCATGATTGGGGTCTGGTGAGGGCTATGCTTTGCTTTCAAGATGGCACCTTGTGGCATCCTCCAGAAGGGAGGAATGCTGTGTCCTCACATGGCAGAAGGGATGGAAAGGCAAGAGTGCTCCCTTCAACCTCAGACCCTTTTATAAGGGTGCTAATCCCATTCATGAAGGTAGCGCTCTCATGTCTTAATCACCTCCCAAAGGCCACACCTCTCTATACTGTTGGATTGAGGTTAGATTTCAAGTTTTGGTGGGGATACCATCATTCAAATCGTAGCAGCAACCATTGAACTAAAGCTTGAGCATTGAGAAGGAATTGTCCAGGCAGGCAAAAGGGTACAAGGACATTCTAAGAAGAAGTAAGAGGCATGTCCAAAACCACAGACATAAAAGTAACATGGCTGAATCATGAGAATTCTGTATGCGTTGCATATATATACAATGCATATGGGGCCACAGAGGGAAATGGAGATGGGGAGATAGAACACCTGGTATTTTGAATATCATGTTAGAAAGTTTTAACTGTTCTTGAGGTGCTGAGGAGCCAATGGCAGATTGCGGGGGGAGGTAGTCTTTGAAAGCATCAAAGAAGTTATTATAAAAAAGGAAAAAGTGGAACCCAGGAACTACATGCTTCCTACACTATTGCCAACTCAAGGACACTGCTGACAATAGCTCAATATGATCTCTGTGTTCCTTCCTAAACTCATTTCCTAATTGAGGCAAATTCCTATAATCTTAGTTTGATTATACAAAACATCAGTATGATTGTCATTTCCCCATTCTAGGTATCCTCTTTTGGAATAATAGTGGCCTATGGTATGAGAAATTGTTCATTAATATTTTGACTATTTAAAAAAGATTAAGTGAAAGCCTTTGGAAACATGTGAATGATAATATTATTACAAACAGATCTCGTTTGGAAACCCCATGATATCTGAAGAAGAGAATTATGTCAGCAGCATCCTTGAAGATATTTCAGTTTTATTGTTTTTTAAAATTATTCCTTAATTTGAGAGTACATAAAGAAGATACTTTGGAAGTATGCTCTGTAATATAAGAAAGGGATTATGATTCTAGCTTATAACACCAGCAATTAATGAAATTGTTCTTTGGGGAGAGCTCAATGTATACTTTTAAATATGTTAAAAATCATACATGATTCTTCAAGGATTCTTTTAGAACAAACCTCAGAGTTAAGCCATTCACTCGATATTGTAACTTGAGATAAGTCTCTGGGCCTTGAGATGATGCCTCTACTTCTTCCCTCCCTCCTTCAAGCCCCATCAATTATTAGTCCTCCCAACATTGCATCACTTGGTCACCACAAGTGCATTGAGTGACTGAAAGCTGCTGGATGCTTTTCTGGAGTAATGTGATTTCATAGAGAATGTTTATTTCCCTGAACAATAGAATAGAAAGTAAAGAAAGTCATCCTATGCCAGATTCAAAAAGATCAACTATTTGTCAAGTTTTACGATGCCTATGACAGCAGCTGCCTTCCACCACGGCACTGCAGGATGAGGGGAAATATGCTCCTGAGAATGACAGGAGGAGATGAGGGAGGTATTTACTCTATGAAATCCTTCTAAATGAAATAACCAAACCAAACAGGAAAACAATAAAATTCAAAATGACCTGGTTGTTCCCAGAAAAGGCGAGCGAATAAAGGACAAAGCCTCCAGTGAATCCCAGGGCTCTGATTTGAGAACATAATGAGGGACAAGTCCGCAGGCAAGCGGAGAACGCTGCTGCTCCCTTGAAAGAGTCCAAGCCATGCCTGGTGTCACCTTGGGCCTCACAGGGCGGTAGTGCTTGGTGGGCCACAGGAATCCAAGGCTCACCTCAGCTCCACAAATTAAAGCATTCATATTTATCAACCCAAGGTAATCAGGTTCAGAGCTTCTAGCATTGCTTAACCATTTTAAGACTTAGGTTTAAAAAGCAATATGTCATTGAAGCAACACACCCTCTTGTGCTAGGGGTATTATAGAGGCTTCACTGAGACCCCAAGACCCAAAATTCTAGTTTCATACCATCAGCCAATCCTACCCTGTGCACAGTATAGGTGTTGCTGAGATAACATGACATATGCATTTCTGAATAACCTCAAGTTTTACAAAATGACGCTTAACAACAACAAGGCTTAAGTGGAATATGGAGTTAGGGCAACCCACTTAATGCCTATGGAAATTTATAACTGGGGAGCTATTGATAACAATCATTGGAATCTTGGGAGATACTTGGACAATCCAAACAGGCAGCTCAGAGGGACTGGAGAATGCCCTAGGTAATACTAAACTGCCCTCCATCCCATGAGTGGAAATCCATCCAGGAGGTGTGAGACAATGCTGGTGGAACTAGAATCATGCACACAGGAGGAAGTGCAACCTGCTGAACGCTAGGGAAGTCCCACTCTGGGGAGAAACACCTGGGTACAGATGCTTGTGTTTCTTTTCTTTGCTTTTTTTTTTTTGAGACGGAGTCTTGCTCTCTCGCCCAGGCTGGAGTGCAATGGTGTGATCTCGGCTCACTGCAACCTCCGCCTCCCGGGTTCAAGCCATTCTCCTGAGTAGCTGGGATTGCAGGCACCCACCACCACACCTGGCTAATTTTTTTGTATTTTTAGTAGAGGTGGGGTTTCACTATGCTGGCCAGACTGATCTCGAACTCTTGACTTCATGATCCGCCCACCTCAGCCTCCCAATTGTGTTTCATTTTCTTCATATAGGGTTATAAAACCTTCTGCTTGTGTTTCAGACAGCGGAGGGTTTCTTCTTTCCTACTGAAGGTTATAGTTCTTTCACCATTCTAGTATTCACACTACAGAGAATTGTGTTGCATAGGAGAACTCCCCAACTCTGTGTTCCTTATCTCTCCTCTAATCCAGTTACATTCTTGAATGGAGCAGAGAGTGGAGATGTGGGTATATCACTGAACCACAAGACACAAACAGTGATCCTAAAATGCACTGACATTTCCCTTTCTAAAGAGCCGGTAGCAAGGTGCTAGCCAAACTGGTGGGGAACCAGCCTGAAGGTGGATGTGGGCAGATGTGCATGTAGCTCCACGGAGGGGTTTTATAACTTCAGAATGTCTCACGCAAAGCAAGTACAGGCTGTCCAAGTGCAATGAACTTTTCACATCTTTGGTTTTACTGAGAATGAGGGTGGCACAGTGGGTAGTAAGGTAAGGATATAGTGTCATGGAAGCCTGGAGAAAAAGTGTTAAAAGAAACACCAGCTGGGCACGGTGGCTCACGCCTGTAATCCCAGCACTTTGGGAGGCCGAGATGGGCAGATCACCTGAGGTCGGGAGTTCGAGACCAGCCTGACGAACATGGAGAAACCCCGTCTCTACTAAAAATACAAAATTAGCCGGGCATGATGGCACATGCCTGTAATCCCAGCTACTTGGGAGGTTGAGGTAGAAGGATCGCTTGAACCCAGGTGGCAGAGGTTGTGGTAAGCCGAGATCGGGCCACTGCACTCCAGCCTGGGCAACAAGAGCCAAACTCCATCTCAAAGAAAAAGAAACACCAACTGTCTTTAATGTTGTTGAAAGGTCAAGTAACAGGAAATCCCTGGATCTGGCAACATGAAAAACATTGTTTTGCTAATCAAAAGCAGCCACTGTGGAAGGATGCAAACAGCCTGAGAGGAGCGAACTAGGAGGAGAATGTTGTGAGGACATGCAGAGACTTTAGACCGGGGATCTGTAAAGGCCCAGATAGCAAACATTTTAAACTTTGCAAGCCTTGCAGTCTCTCTCACAACTACCCAGCTCTGCTGTGTGAAAGCAGCCAAAGGCTACAGCTGGCCTTTGAACAATGGAGAGGTTAGGAGTACTGATCCCCTGGGCAGTCAAAAATCTGCCTATAACTTGTGACTCCCCAAAAACTTAACTACTAAAAGCCTACTGTTGACGGGAAACATTACCAGTAACATAGTCAATTCACATGCATTTCATATGTTATATGTATTATATACTGTATTCTTACAATAAAGTAAGCTAGAGAAAAGAAAATGTAAGTAAGTAGTAAGAAAATCATAGGGAAGGGAAAATATATTTTCAATGTATTAAAGTGGAAGTGAATCATCCTAAAGGTCATCATCCTCATTGTCTTCACATTGAGTAGGCTGAAGAGGAGGAGGGGTTAGTGTTACTGTCTCTCACGCATGGCAGAGGTGGAGGAGGTCAAAAGGGAAGCAGGAGAGATTTATTGTAAAAAATCTACACATAAGTGGGCCTGTTCAGTTAGTCCAAACTCATGTTGTTCAAGGGCCAACTGTATATATTTAATATAAGAAAACGGGCATATCTGTGTTCCAATAACACTTTATGATGGACAATAAAATTTGAATTTCATGTAATTTTTCACATAACAAAATATTTTTAAAAATTTTTCCCCAACAAATGTAAAAACTGTTCTTATTCCTTGGGTTGTACAAATATAGGTAGTAAGCCAGGTTCAAACTGTGGGCCATAGTATGTCAACCCCTGCAATAGAACCCTCTGGAAAAGGTTTTCTGTGCATGGTATTGAATAGATGGCATGAAATCTGTAGATCAAAAGGGAATGCAAGTTCCTTGAAGAAGAAATATTTTCTGTCTTATTTTCTAGTTTAGATAATTCTCTAACACAGGTCTTAGCATATAATAAGTGCTTAATAAACATGTGCTAAATAAATTAATTTTAATGTAAATCTGACTGCTAAATCAGTCCACTATGTTCCATTCTATTCCACTGCCACACAGGCACACAGATAGGCCAAAGTAGAGCCTACACGAGTTCTCAGCAGCTAATATAATAATAACCCGTCTGTGTGCCATAAGTGCTTCACTGCTTCAGGGACAGCAGACAGATAGCTGTCTGCAAAACTGGGTGTCTGCTTACTTGGCCTTGCTCTGAATCCCCAGTGCAGACATCTGGCTGTGCACTCAGACCTGAACCCTGCAAACTCACCTGAGACTATATGCCCTATTCTTTGAAAACAGCCCTGATTGAGTAAAATTCCCCAGCTCAATTCTAATGTTGATTTTCTTTTAGTGAAGAATTATTTTCCTTAACAGAATGATAAGGCCCAACCAAGAAGAAAATACACACACACACACACACACACACGTACACACACACACCCCTATATATAATATGCATATACATACATAATACATACACATATATGTACACATATACACACATATGTTTGTTTTGTTTTGTTTTGCTCTGTCATTTCCCCTGCTCCCTTTGGAAGCCTGCTATCTTCTCACAACCAGTGTCTGAGCTAGCTTACCTGATAAGCCTATGAAGGGGTAAGCTCTTTCAGACTTCTCCAGGGTCTCTGGCAGCTATGCTGGTTGAAGGAACAGATAACCCTGGGTTTGAGGAATGACAGAATTTTTCTTGATCCACTAGCTGACTTACTGAGCGCTGTTCTACATACAGATCCAGGGTCTGTGTTTTCAAAGATCTCATGAGAAACAGAGCCAGGGAAAGGCATTGGCAGCCTAGAATTTCCTCTACAAAATGATTCAAGGAACAAATGCTCATGCAACGTTTTCCTTCCTGTGAACTCACATCACTGACAGTGTAAGCCACTTGGAATTGAATCACACACTGTGCTGTGGAAGTAAAGCCCTCTGCCCATCTTGTCAGTCTTATCATTCCTGGCACAGACTTTTTCATCTCCCACAGCCTACATTTGAGTTACACTGAATTTTCTGCCAGTTTGGAACAACCCATTTTCCTTCATTTCATTCATTTGCTCATTTTGCAGCCTATTGCCTAACCCTCTCTTGACCTCTTCTCTCCAACCCTCATCTCTTTCTCTCAGAGTCCTACTCATCCTCAAGGCTTCACTAGCATTTTCTTTCCTCCAAGAAGAGTTCGCACATGCCCACGGAAGCACTTACATTTCCAGGTCCTACTATGAATTTGACTTTGTTTCCTCCTCCACTGCAATACCTGCTGCATGTAGTGGGTTTCAACCGAAAGAGCATGTGCTCTAGAGTTAGACAGACCTGATTCAAATCTTATCTCTGCCACTTACAAAGGGTTCTTTGTGAAGTCAGTTAACCTCTCTGATCTGTTCACTAATAGATAAAATACCTAAATGTTTCCAAGTTTGCTTGAGCAGCAAATCAGATATTGAGTGAAAAGCACCTGACACAGGTGATTTTTTTTAAAAAAGACAGTTACTATTTGCCTCCTTCACCCAACTCCATTTTGTAAAGATGACTTCATCTTCACAAACACCATATTTGCTCCTACCCAAGTTTTTTCCGTAAGAGATCTGGTCTCTTTTTTCAAGAGGGAAGTGATTAACCCAAGCTCCTACAACCAACTTCTCAAGTTAAACAGAAACAGAATCAGAGAGTTGTAGAATAGAAATAATTTTAAGAAGGAATCTGGTAGAATTAGGAATTTTCAAACAACTCAATGTCTGCCACCTGATAATCACAGGTGTCTGTCTGCATATGGACCCAACCTAATGGAATCATTGACCAATATCTGGTGCTAACATTCCAAGCCCACAAAACTGCTTTGGCAAAAGGTCCTACTCTCTAATCCATCTCCCTTCAATGGGCTGACTTTACCTATAATCATGACAACACTCTCTTCGTTTCTAAGTAAAAAGGAATTGTTGAAAGAAATAACTTAAAAGGTATTCACCTCAAGTGACTGTCCTTACATTTTTACATTACCAAGTCTTTGATATTCCTGACCTCATCTTTAATTGTCTCATGGCTTTAAACACCTCATTTCAGGGTGGTAATATTGGAATAACCACAGATTCTTCCTTTTAACAAATGGGAAATTTAGAGTCATAATGGTGAAAACAGTGTGTTTCCACTGATCCCTTCACAATGGCCCAGAAAATATACAAGCCCCTCACTGGCTGGCCAGTTGAGTCCCTGGTCAAAGGGTAGGCTCAAGTTTAGCCTGTGGCCATCTCACTCACAGGGCAGGTCTGGCTTCCATCAGACTGATCTGGAATAACACTAGAAATGAAGTGCTTAGAGTAGGATATTTTCAATTTGCAATGAAAGAGAAATAAGGGCAGGTAGAGCAAGGCAGGAGTTGACAGCCTCACATGTTAAAAAAAAAATGCTCTCAACAAAGGAGATTTACCCAAGAATATCACATTGAAAAATCGAATTTCCTCAGGCAAAGCAAACTGTATGCCAGTAAAGGTCAGTTATTCCTCCTAGATCACAGTTATTGCAACCAACTATTTGTTTTAAAGCGAGTTTCTTATTGTTTGTGTTTACAGATCCTGGTCTGTCTTATGTAGGGAGACTACTAAAGAAAAAGAAAAAGCAGAAAAATCATTTTTCTATTCCATGCCTGGGAATATTAAATGGTACTTGGCTATTTAAATATGCTGTTTGGACTGAATTCAAAGTGCATTATCCCATACATCAGTTGATGTTGAAACACTTAGCCAAATGCCTAATGCCTAGAAAAACTGTGTTGGACCTTAACAGCAGTGGTTTAAAAATAGGTAATGTCAGAATTTTTTTTACTAGCTCTTGAGTTAACTCTTGGTCATCCAGCATGTGAATCAAGCCTAAAATTATCCCTGAGTTGTAGAGGAATCACTGAATGGTGGGGGAGAAACGCTGCTCAGGTTGTTCTCCTGAAGAGTTTAGATCTTTTAATAAAGTAACAAAAGGCTAAGGGACAACCCACAAGTTAGGATGACTGAGATAACTAAAGAGCACTCCTTGGTGGAACCCCTAAAATGACAAATAACCCTTATCTCCAGGAGTGCTATGGTGCTGGGTTAGGAATATCCAGGGAACTGGTATCTTCTAGGAATAATCCTTTCCAGGTAGAAGCCAACAAACCAGTGGGTTTCTACAGGACACAAACCCAGGTCAGATGCTGTCCGACTCTTGGTAAGAAGCCAGGTTAATAACTATAGTATATCATATATTCACCATGTCGGATTCTAAAATAGTGGCTTTACGTACCTCTTACCATTTAACCCTCATAACACTTCTGCAAGGTAGGAATTATTTTCTATATTTCACAAAGAGATGGGGGCTCAGAAGGGTAAGTAAATTGGCCTGAAGTGACATAGCTTGTTAAGTGGCAGAGGTGGTTGAGATTTGAAATTCCTTTGTAAAGTGCTTAAACCCAAGTACTCATCACCATATAGCCCTGACCCACAGGAGGTCAGAGACAGTGGAGTTCAAGACACTAGGAGGGGTCAAGAAGGTCAAAATCAAGAGTAGAATCCACCCATTTATTATTTGGCCTTTCATGCAATAGCAGGAAGTTAAAAGGTGGAATCTGACCATTTGCATTGATTTTTCCATACTTCCTCACGCTCCTTTCCCTGGATCCACATTCCCTGGTTTACAGTACATGTTTCTGCCTCCTCTGGCGGGTCCAGGGAGCCTTCTAAATCCCCTTATCTGGAATGTTAATCTCCACCCTGCAAGTTCTCTTGGTCTCAGTATATTTGGCAGTTCATATAAGACATATCCAGTCCACCAACCCTAGTTGGAAACTTTAGCCTACAGAGTAGCCTCCAACTTCTCTGACTTCCTTTCTCCTGCTGCCCCTTAGCTTCATCCCTCCAGCCACTGGGACAAGGTTAAGACACATGCAGGAGGTCACAGCATTCCTAAACACTGTAAAACTGTAGGCTAGGCAAAAATTTCAATTCTAATGAGACATTCTAATGACAAGGAACTCACAAACCCCTCATCTCTTTTTCTTTGGTTCTGAAAGAGGCCATGACTCAGCCTGGTCAAACACCTATCCAGATTCTGTTAAATGACAGATAAAAAGAGCAAGGACCCTTTTCAGATATTCAGACTTAAGTGGAAATTTACACAGCTGGCCTCCAGCCCATTGCTGATAAAACATTTTCTCTCAGCCAGAAAATTCTGGCAACTCCTCCTTCTCAGGTTCTATTTGTAGATTCAACGGATGCACCAATACCTTTCCTCTTTGCAGGGCCAAGCTGTCAGTTACCTAACTCCCTCTGGTTTTCCTTGGATTCCACACTTTGCCTAGCAAGTGCTTAATTGCTGCTTTAATGCCAGTTTAATTCTCTCTCCATTATTCCCTGAACTCTGACAGCCCCATTGCATTTCTCCCCTTTAATGTTTAATGCGATGATGACTGTTGCTGATCAGGACTAAATTTTACCCTAGGATGCCCAGGGAATAAATGTTTTTATTAAGAGTACAAGAGAGGGAAAGCCATTCTGAAAAATAGAAAAGATTCCCGTGATGTTCCTCCGGAGACTCATCGAGCGGAGAGCAGAGCTGACTTGTGGTTATTATTTGATCAGCTTGAGCTAATCTGTGTTGATGCCTCCTGCCAAGTCCTACCATTTGCGTGTGATTTCACATCTACTAATACATAATGTATAGATCTGGATATAGGCAAATCAATTATCCTGCTCCTAAGAAGCAAAGACAAACTAGTAGAAACATTAGCCTAAGACTTCAGGAAAATTGCAGAATTGAATATCTAGGTGTGTGTGTTTTATAAGTGTGTGTGTTGGTGAGGAGTGAGCCGTCAAAGAGGAGAGAGGCAAGGAAAGGGGTTCAGAAAAAAAGAGGGGAAATGAGAGGCAAAATCACATCACCTGAGGCCACAATGACCTGCCTATTTTGTATGGAGGACATCTGATCATAACAACAAAAATTCTTGTAAAACAATACCCAGATGATTCCAGGAATCTTGGCTTTCTTGTGTTAAATTATCAGATGCAACAAGATATGTATTTAGCTCTATTGAGCCAAACTAAGGATCGGCATGAACATACACTGGAGAAATGATGAGTAACAGGGTGTCCTAGGGAAGATTGTCTCTGCCATGCTTGAATTCTTCAGTTCACAAGAAACTCGAAAATTGATGGCACAGACACAATGTCTTAATATCCATGGGGGGTTAGAGGATGTTAAATTGAAATGGGTTGGGGGTACTCTTGAAAGCTGGCTGAAGGGTAATTGCATGCTTGTAAAGCTAGTTTAAATCCATCACTCTCCAAAGATTGATTTTTAAAACTTTAAAAACACATATTGTGCCCTTGCAGTTATTTGCACGTAAAAATGTTACTGGATGGGTTACTTTTCAGAAAATACAGACTTTCTAGGTGAACTTAATCCATAATTTTATGATTTAAGACACTTGTGAGAAGCAAGTTTGCTTATTATTAAGAATTCCTAGGACTGAACTCACACAGTGAGCTAGCGTACAGTAGGTACTTAAGAAATGTTTAAATGGAAAAATAGATGAGTGAATGAATTAAAGGGATAATATGCATTCAGCTACAGCATTCTATATGCATGTGGGTGTAGGCAGATAATACTTTAAAATATTTTAAAATTATAAGAACATTTTTACAAACATATTTTAAATGTTTCTGACCATTTTCCAGTGTTTGGTAGTGAATTTACCTGTCTCTGAATAAAGCAGAAACCAGATGAGAACCCTATATTTGTGAGTGGAATACAGAAATGACTTTGTGAACTTTTCGTTTGGGAAGTCGTAACCCTTCCAGCTGATATGAGACTGAACTATCACACACCATTAAGAAAATGCAAGTGAAACAGACATCAACAGATGCAATAGGACCTGTGATACCGAGAGTGGAATTTGGACAGGTAGGGAATATTCTAGATGGTTCAAAGGATATAGAAAAACATATTTGCTCTTAAATAAATACTGCATTTTGATGGTGGCCTGTAATGCTCAATGTCTTAAATTTTTGTAAGACAGAATACTGCGATGATGGGAATGCAAATATGGAAATACATTTTTATGCTTCCATTACAAACAGCTCCCATGTATTGAATTCCCTGTGCTATGCACTTTGTGTGACTCATTAAACACTCAAAACAACCTGAAGCTGAGTGTCACCATCTCCGTATTATAAATGAGAAAACGGATGCACAAAAGGTAAACTAGTTGTCCAAGGCAGCAGAGCCATTGTGTGACAGAGTTGGGATTTGAACCCAAGTCTGATGTCAAACTCAGCTTTTGATCTCCATGAATACTGCCCTTTGTTTCTAGGAGAACATATAAATACAGAAAATTAATGTTTTGTTACTTTGCACTAATCCAGACATCATTTTAGTAACACACCTTCAGATCTCCAGTGTCTGTGTGAAAGTCCTGTAAGGGATACTCGGGATATGAAGGCAAATAAAGCATAGTTCTTGTCCTCAAGAAACTCATAATCCAAAACAAGAAATAGATATTGGCATCATGAAATGTAGCACAGAGGCCCAGTGGCTGTCCTGGTGATACAACTGAATGAGGAAGTAACTGCCTAGGTAGAGAAGAAATTAAAATGAATTTTTTTTCACTAAAGAACCATGAATATTCTTAACTGACGTAATCAATATTAAGTACTAAGGCAAACACAAATTTGCCCAATGAGGTAAATTTCTAATTCTATTGTTATGATTTGTTTCCGTGCAGAATCTTATACAAGTATCAACTGTTTTATGAAATATATTATGTCATATCAAAAATTAAACTGTAAGAAAAGACTTCTTAAAATACTGAAGCAAAAAAGCAAGAATACATTTAATAACACAATGATAATTATTGCCAACAGTGAAATTTGACTATTTTGCCTAACTAAATCAACACTTCAGGAAATAAACACAGCATTCTTTATTATAGAGTTGACTCAGTCTTTACATCAAATAAAAAAGTGATTTTCAACATGTCATTAAACTGTAGGCTAATGTATTTACAGATAAGTAATTAAAAAGCAAAAATAGGTCAAAGAACACTGAATAACTTATTGCAACAGAAAATATGTTCATGATAGTGACTAGGCAAAAGAACTCTATGTATATCTTAGTACCTGATAGTGACTCACATGCATAATGAGAAAAATATCGGCCAGGCATGGTGGGTCACACCTGTAATCCCAGCATTTTGGGAGTCCAAGGTGGGTGGATAGCTTGAGTCCAGGAGTTCGATATTAGTTTTGCCAAACAGAGAAACCCTGTCACTACAAATATACAAAAACTAGCCACGCGTCATGAAGCACCCCTGTGGTCCCAGCCACTTGGGAGGCCGAGGTGGGCAGATGGCTTGAACCTGGGAGGCTGAGGCTGCAGTGAGCTGAGACTGCACCACTGTACTCCAGCCTGGGTTACAGAGAGAGACCTCATGTTAAAAGAAAAAGAAAAATATCTACGAGTAGCTCTACCAACACAGAGAAAGTCTTCTTAGGAAAACAGCACGGTGAACTAAAATAATTCAGTTAGAAAGATTTATTATATCTATAGGAGAGATTTACATAAAGACATCTGCAGAGATGTAAATTTCTGCAAAGTTTTGTAGCTGTAGAGAATTTTCTCCAGATTTTATAAAGAATTATTTTCCTTATTAAAGAGTATATATGAAGGCTAGCCAAAGAATTATTGGATAGGTACAAAAAGCATAAAGTATCAAAAAAAATTGATAAAAGAAAACTTTTATTTAATAAAAATTGAAAATTTATTTTTGAACAACACTGTTAACAAAGTAAAAATAAAAGCCACAAACAAGGGGAAAATATTTGTAATATACATGTCAGAAAATGGACTAATATCCAGAATATATAAAGAACACTCACAACTTAATAATTAGAAATGACTCAATTAAAAATGGAAAAGATTTAGACACTTTATCAATTAAGATAATGAATGGCAAATACCTACATGGAAAGATGCTCTATATCTTGTGATTTGTTGACTACCTACTCATGCCTAATAACTTCATTACTTGCTAGGAAAGTGCAAATTAAAACCACAATGAGATATTACCACACATCTGTTAGAACAGCCACCTTAGAAAGACTGACCATGCTACATGTTGGTGAGGATGTAAAGCAACTGTATCTCTGACACACTGCTAATAAGAATGTAAAATCATACAACCACTTTGGAAAACAGTTGGCAACTTCTTAAAAAGTTAAATATACACTCAGTACATGACCCAGCTATTCCACTTCTAGGTCGTTACCTAAGGGAAATGAAAGCATATGTCTATACCAAAACTTCTTCATGGATGTTCATAGGAGCTTTATTGGTATTAGCCAAAACTGGTGGGAAAATGTTCATTAACTTATAAATGAATAAAGAAAGTGTGGTATATCTATACAATAGAATATTACTTAAAAGCAAAAAGGAACAAATTATTGATGCAGGCACCAAGGATGAAGCTCAAAAGCTGTATGCTACATGAAAGATGCCAGATTTTAAAAGTATATGCTGTTCATTTCATTTATGTGATATTTTAGAAAAGACAAAACTACAGTTAAAGAAATGAACAAATAGTTGCCAAAGGCTCAAGAGTTGGAGGAGGTGGAGAAGATTAACTACAAGGAACATGAATGAAATTTTGTGGGTGATGGAAATATTGTATATCTTGATTGTGGAGGCAATTATGCAGCTGTATATTTTTGTCAAAAATCATAAAACGGTTTATCAAAAAAGGATAAATCTTACAGTATACAAATTATTGCTATTATTACTTTTTTTTTTTTTTTTTTTGAGATGGAGTCTTGCTCTGTCACCTAGGCTGGAGTGCAGTGGCACGATCTCAACTCACTGCAAACTCTGCCTCCGGGTTCAAGTGATTCTCGTGCCTCAGCCTACCGAGTAGCTGGGACTACAGGCGTGCACCATCATGCTAATTTTTGTATTTTTGTATTTTTTTTTTTTTTTTTTTAGTAGAGATGGGGCTTCGCCATGATAGCCAGGCTGGCCTATAACTCATGAGCTCAAGTGATCCACCTGCCTTGATCTCCCAAAGTGCTGGGATTACAGGCATAAGGCACCACGCCCAGCCTCTTACTCTATACAAATTAAATATCAATCAGCTTGACTTTAATAAAATAAAAGACATATTATATTTATGTGACTTACCTTTAAACTTTAATAATAGAAAAGCATTTTATACAACCTGGATTCCAAATAGAATTGCCATATATAGTAAATCAAATATTACCATTTATTCAACAGCAAAAACAAAATTGCTACCTAAACTTACCAGTAAATGGTTTTACATTTTTAAAAATAATTAATGATGAGCTGCTAAATCTCCATTTCTCCCCTGTAAAAGAAAGTATACTAAGCCGAATGGAGGTTTTCCCATTATACACTTTGTAGTTGATCATTCTCAGCTAATCTTTTGTCACCTTCAGAAAGCCCCAGTTAAACACCTCTCTTAGGAATTGTAAAACACAGCAATGTGAACCAAGTGGATTCCACCAGTTACATTTCTGCCTTTTCAGAGTGAACAAAATACAGCAATTAGTAGGAGCACCCTTTATATAATTCTAATTTTAAGGATTATTTTAACCTACATGCATGACATGTTACCTCTGGTCTATAGAACACTCTCTAATGAGCAGTACTGAAAGAAGAGTCATGCTTTCAAGGGCGAACCTACTGAATAACCGCAGCAAATTCACACTCATGAAGACTGACATCCCCGAACTGATTCCAGCTCACTGTGTGCAATCTGAAACTAAGCAATTGGCTCTGACTGAGAAAGAATATAACTTCTCATTATTGTTTCTGAGCTTTCTGAAACAGTCTCTGGCCTGGCACATGATAGATATACTTACTTCTCTCTGTTTATTTTCATCTCATTGTATGGAATATTTCCCATAGAGGACTCACAAGGGGGAATGTAGGAAGTTGCTTTAGGCACTAGCAGAATGGCCTAATCATTTAATTTTTTGCAGTCATGGAAGGAATCATGAAAGGATTCATGTCAAGGGAAGAACTGCAACTGCCCCCTAGAGCAGCTGATGCTTAGCATGGCACTAGAGTGACACATCCATATGTCTTAATAAAGCACCATGCATTAATCTATTAGTAGGAACTCAAGGAAATACTCCAGTGGCCAAAGCAGAGTGAGGCTGTGGTAAAGACTAACAAGATGGAAGAGAAAGAAGTATTACAAAGAAACTTAGTAATAATGTTTTCTCTCCTACTCACAAAGAATTATCTATCTTCAAAATTGAGAAGAATGCTTTACTGCAAAGGAATTATTGTTGGAAGAGTCATCTGGGTATGGTGGGAATTGAAGGAAGCTGCGCAAGCAAGTCACATGTGTATTGAGGTTACTAGTCTTCACCGATATACAGAGAATCAGTAGGAACTGCAACTGCCAACTCCTGGAATTTCAGCAACAGAAAAAATAATGGAGATGCAAATACAAAAATAAGAATTACTTAATTTTGTAAAACATAAAAGTATTATGCAAGTCAGTTTGGGGGAGAGACAAATGCAGCTGCTTGACCAGATTCTTTGAGGTCTAGAGTCAAATCTGTTTACAAGCAATGGGATAAGGTCAAGTGGGTCGTAGTTAATAATGGTACTGCAGTGGGAATGCTGAACTTAGCATCAAAAAATTTACATTTGGGTCAGGCGTGGTGGCTCATGCCTGTAATCCCAGCACTTTGGGAGGCCGAGGCTGGCGGATCACCAGATCAGGAGATCGAGACCATCCTGGCTAACATGGTGAAACCCCGTCTCTACTAAAAAATACAAAAAAAGTTTGGCCAGGCGTGGTGGCGGGCGCCTGTAGTCCCAGCTACTCAGAAGGCTGAGTCAGGAGAATGGCATGAACCCAAGAGGCAGAGCTTGCAGTGAGCTGAGATCGCACCACTGTACTCCAGCCTCGGAAACAGAGTGAGACTCTGTCTCAAAAAATAAATTTAAAAAAAAAAAATTTACATTTGATTTTTATTATACCACTTGCTAGCTGGGTGACCTTTGGCAAGTTGCTGAACTTCTCTGGAATGAAGTAAAACAATGTATATGAGTATCTGGCACTAGCAAACACCAAGTAGAACTTCACTTGATTTGTGCATCTATTGTGGAGACGTCAATGCATGCAGTTCAGTTTCATGTGATGGACATTTATTTTTTCATTTACTATCATAAGCAGTTCATTGCGATAGGGTCCATCAGTCAAGATGTCAATACTTTTCCTGAGTAGGACCACTCGGGGGGGGTCACTCTTTCAGTTGACCCACTTAAATACTTAATATACACTCCCTTCGCTTGTGTGTACTTACTGGTAAATTACTTTGTAAGGATTCTTATATCTGTTCATGAGTGCATGCCCTGTCTACTCAATTAGGATTATAGACTTATTGAGCCAGAAGGCATTTTAGAGAATTAGGCCAAACTCTTCATTGGATAAGTGGGAATATTGAGGTCCAGGGAAGTGCAATGGCATGTCTCAAGTCATATATTCATTAGTGACTGAGTCAGTATTAGGATCCAGTTCTCTTGACTTCCTAGTCAATGCTTTCTTCTCCCATATTCTCACTCCAAACTATTCTAAAAATAAGCATTTGAGGACAAGAACCACTTTTGCTGCTATTGTTGTTTCTTCCTAAAATTCAGTACACATTTGGGCAACCTAATGACCAAGGACACTGAAAACTTTCAACATTTATAAATTGTTTTATTCAGAAATAGCAGAAATATTTTCTAGTGATCAATCTGTTTGATAAATCCCATTCTTTCTTCATGAGGTTATTAATATTATCATAGATACAGGTATCTTTATGCTTTATAAAACATTTTCACACCTATTGTCATATTTGATTAGTTAAGAAACCTTGCGGAAAAATCAGAGTAGGCAGTCTTATTCCCATTTTACAGTTAAAGAAATGAAAGTCCAGGCCAGGCGTGGTGGCTCAAGCCTGTAATCCCAGCACTTTGGGAGGCCGAGACGGGTGGATCACGAGGTCAGGAGATCGAGACCATCCTGGCTTGCACGGTGAAACCCCGTCTCTACTAAAAAATACAAAAAAAAAACTAGCCGGGCGAGGTGGCGGGTGCCTGTAGTCCCAGCTACTCAGGAGGCTGAGGCAGGAGAATGGCGTGAACCCGGAAGGTGGAGCTTGCAGTGAGCGGAGATCCGGCCACTGCACTCCAGCCTGGGCTACAGAGCGAGACTCCGTCTCAAAAAAAAAAAAAGAAAAAAAAGAAATGAAAGTCCAGAGAGGCTAAATAATTTTTCCAGCTACACACAGCTACTAATTGATGGAACTGGCATTCGGACGAACTTGAGTTTTCTGGTTTAATAATCCAATATACTTCCACTGTTCTATACTGCATTGCATTTACAGGTACACTTTTCATCAACTATTAACTATGATTATCTGTACTGTACTGCTCAGATTCTTTACTGTATAAATGACTAAAACCCAGTTCAAACAAGTTTAAATTAAAAAAAAAAAAAAGGCAAGGGGTAGGGAGGATTGGAAGAATGCAGAACTCACTGGCTTAAGATCACTAAACCATAGAGAAGGCAAAGATAGAACAGCCTGAAGAACAGTCCTAATTCTAATCTTTGCAGCTTTATCACCAGGACAAAGAGGACTTTCTTTCCTAGATCTGTTTGGAAATCATAAGGAAAAATTGTGATAGAGATAAGGGGTCAACTTGTATCCTATGTTTATCTTTGTTAAACCACTTTATGGAGGTATGATTGACAGTTTAAAAAGATGTATATATTTAATGTGTACAACTCAGTGAGTTTGGGGATAAGTATGCACCATGAAATTATCACCACCAACAAGGCCATAGACATCCATCACCTCCCAAAGTTTTCTGCCATTCCCTTTATTATTATTTTGTGTGTGTGTGTGTGCATGTGGTAAAAACACTTACATAAGCTCTACCTTAGCAAATTTTAAGTCTACAATACAGTATCATTAGCTATAGGCACTATGCTATATAGCAGATTTCTAAAACTTATTTATCTTGCCAACAGGCAGGTGATGGTCAAAGGGTACAAAGCTTCAGTTATTTCTTAAAGTCTTAGACCAGTCATTTCAGCCAGAGTCTAGCATCAGAAAACTGAGAGATGGAAACTAGGCAGAAAGAAAGTCAATACTTCTTTACTATTCTGATGTTCAGACAGCAATGGAACAACTGGTTATAAAACAAACAAACTGAAGAAATAAAATATCTGGTTTGTTGCATTTGCTGATTTCTTTTTTTTTTTTTTTTTTTTTTGAGACAGAGTCTTGCTCCGTCGCCCAGGCTGGAGTGCAGTGGCGCCATCTCGGCTCACTGCAAGCTCCGCCTCCCCAGTTCACGCCATTCTCCTGACTCAGCCTCCCTAGTAGCTGGGACTACAGGTACCCGGCACCACGCCCGGCTAATTTTTTGTATTTTTTAGTAGAGATGGAGTTTCACCGTGTTAGCCAGGATGGTCTCAATCTCCTGACCTGGTGATCCGCCAGCCTCGGCCTCCCAAAGTGCTTTGATTTCTTTTTCTTTATTTTTCCTTTTCTTTTCTTTCTTTTCTTTTTTTTTTTTTTTTTTTTTTTATGAGACAGGGTCTCACTCTGTGGTCCAGTTTAGGGTGCAGTTTAGAGCAATCTTGCCTCACTGCCCCCTCGAACTCCTGGGCTCAAGCAGTCCTCCCGCCTCAGCCTCCCAGCATTTGCTGATTTCTAATAAATAAAATTTGCATTTACTAATACTCCCACCAAGGCTGCTTTCAAGGTACCAATGTGACATCAATCAGCTCACAAGATTCCTAAAAACATAACAATTAGATCTTGTGGACCAGTAGGAATCAGTCTCAGCACACTATGGCATGTAGCACTGATTAACCATACTCTGACCTAAACAGATCAATAAATTCATAGAAGCCACCAGTTCACTGGCAGATGTACATTTCCACCTCTGGAAATGGGAAACAATTCAATTCAGCAAGCATTTATTTAGTGCCTACTAAATGACAGGTATTGGGGTTGTCAATATGACAATAAAAAGATACTTTCCCATCCTCGAGACGTTAAGGAAGGTAGATCAACTCAAGAGTGAAGATAATGTGAGATGTACTATAATAGAAATATTAATTCATTGTTTCACAATTGTTTATAGATCTCATACTAAGTTTAATTGAGAAAATGACAAATAACAAAAATAAAACTGGGTTATGATAAATGCTGTGAAAGAAACAAAGAGGACTCAAATAGAGAATGAGAAGTAAACTTTTAAAGTAAGTACATTTCCCAAACTTGAAATGTGTTACTGATTTGTTATTAATTTGTTTTAAAATTTTAATTTGCAATCCATTTATTTTTAATTATTTATTTATTTTTGTTCTTGAGACAGGGCCTCACTCTGTCACCCAGGCTGGAGTACGGTGATGTAATCACTGCAGCCTTGACTTCCCAGGCTCAGGTGATCCTCCCACCTCAGCCTCCCAAGTAGCTGCGACTACAGGCATGCACCACAACACCCAGCTAATTTTTTGTATTTTTTGTAGAGATGGGGTTTCACCATGTTGCCAGAGCTGGTCTCAAACTTTTTGGGTTCAGCTGGGCATGGTGGCTCATGCCTGTAATACCAGCACTTTGGGAGGCTGAGGTGGGTGGATTCACCTGAGCTGAGGAGTTTGAGCCCAGCCTGACGAATACGGTGAAACCCCATCTCCACTAAAAACACAAAAATTAACCGGGCGTGGTGGTATGCATCTGAAGTTCTAGCTACTCAGGAGGCTGAGACAGGAACCTGGGAGGTGGAGGTTGCAGTGAGCCGAGACTGCACCACTGCACACCAGCCTGGGCAACAGAGCAAGACTCCATCTCGATAAAACACACACACACACACACACACACACATACACACACACACACAAACTCCTTGGGTTCAAGTGATCTGTTTGCTTCACCTTCTCAAAGTGTTGGGATTACAGGCATTAGCCACTATGCCTACCCTGAAATCCATCTAAAAATTACTTTTATTATTATATTTATAATTATTCATTATTATTTTTACTTCTTTTAAGTAAAAGCACAGCTCTTTTGCTGCACTGTCGATTTTACACAATTACTTCTCTCATCTCTTTAAAGGACTTGTTTCTAATGCCCAAATACAAGAACCATTAATCCAGAGGAGCAATGAACTGGATCCAATCAAACTTAGCTCTCAAAAGAAGGAAACTGAGCTAAGGAATTCAAGAGAGGTAAAGGGAGGACTCTTGGCCCTCACCAGTAGTTGAAAAAGCTCAACAGTAGTTGAGGTTAAGTGTGCTCAATGTTGTCTTTGCTTCATTCATGTATTAAATATTTAGGAGCCCTTCCTCAATCATTCAGTGTTTATTTATTGAGCATTTGCTCTGTGTCAGGCATTTTTCTTAGTTGCTGAGGCTACAGTGGTGAGTCAAACAGATAAAACCCATTGTCTCATGGAGCTTACTTAAAATGACCAAATAATGAAGAAAAATAAGACGGTGATAAGTGCTGTGCAGAATATTATAATAGAGTGATTTGATAAAGACAGTGATACGGTTTGGCTATGTACCCACCCAATTCTCATCTTGAATTCCCATGGTGTTGTAGGAGGGGCCCAGTGGGAGGTAATTAAATCATGGGGGTAGGTTTTTCCTGTGCTGTTCTTGGGATAGTAAGTCTCACGGGATCTGATGGTGACATCTTATTATAAGGGGGAGTTTTCCTCCACAAGCTCTCTTTGCCTGTCGCCATCCACATAAAATGTGACTTGCTCCTCCTTGCCTTTGCTATGATTGTGAGACCTCCCCAGCCATGTAAAACTGTTAAGTACAATTAAACCTCTTTCTTTCTTAAATTGTCCAGTCTTGAGTATGTCTTTATCAGCAGTGTGAAAACAGACTAATACAGTAAATTGGTACCAGTAGAGTGGAGCGCTGCTGAAAAGCTACCCGAAAATATGGAAGCGACTTTGGAACTGGGTCACACGCAGAGGCTGGAACAGTTTAGAGGGCTCAGAAGAAGACAGGAAAATGTAAGAAAGTTTGGAACTTCCTGGAGACTTGTTAAAGGGCTTTGATCAAAAGCCTGATAGTGATATGGACAAACAGGTCCAGGCTGAGGTGGTCTCAGATGGAGATGAGAAACTTGCTGGGAACTGGAGCAAAGGTGACTCTTGTTATGTTTTAGCAAAGAGACTGGAAGCATTTTGCTCCTGCCCTAGAGATTTGTGGAGATTTGTGAACTGGAGAGAGATGATTTAGGGTATCTAGTGGAAGAAATTTCTAAGCAGCAAAGCATTAAAGAGGTGACTTGGGTGCTATTAAAAGCGTTCAGTTTTATAAAGGAAGCAGAACATAAAAATTTGGGAAATTTACAGCCTGACAATGTGATAGAAAAGGAAAACCCGGCCGAGCGCGGTGACTCAACCTGCTCTTTGGGAGGCCGAGGCGGGCGGATCACCAAGTCAGGAGATCGAGACCATCCTGGCTAACACGGTGAAACCCCGTCTCTACTAAAAATACAAAAAAAAAGAAATTAGCAGGGCGTGGTGGCGGGTGCCTGTAGTCCCAGCTACTCCGGAGGCTGAGGCGGGAGAATGGCGTGAACCGGGGAGGCAGAGCTTGCAGTGAGCCGAGATCGCGCCGCTGTATTCCAGCCTGGGTGACAGAGGGAGACACCGTCTCAAAAAAAAAAAAAAGAAAAAGAAAACCCGTTTTCTGAGGAGAAATTGAAGCCAGCTGCAGAAATTTGCATAAGTAACAAGGAGCTGAATGTTAATCTCCAGCACAATGGGAAATGTCTCTAGGTCATGTCAGAGGTCTTCAAGGCAGCCTCTCCCATCACAGGCCCTAAGGCCTACGAGAAAATGGTTTCGTGGGCCAGGGCCAGAGTCTCCGTGCTGTGTGTAGTCTATGGACTTGGTGCCCTGTGTCCCACCCACTCCAGCAATGACTAAAAGGGGCCAAGGTACAGCTCAGGCTGTTGCTTCAGAGCGTGGAAGCCCCAAGCCTTGGCAGCTTCCATGTGGTGTTGAGCATGAGTGTGCACAGAAGTCACAAACTGCGATTTGGGAACCTCTGCCTAGATTTCAGAATATATACGGCAACGCCTGGATGCCCAGGCAAAAGTTTTCTTCAGGGGCGGGGCTCTCATGGAGAACCTCTGCTAGGGCAGTGTGGAAGGGAAATGTGAGGTTGGAGCCTCCACACAGAGTCCCTACTGGGGCACTGCCTAGCGGAGCTGTGAGAAGAGGGCCACCATCCTCCAGACCCCAGAATGGTAGATCTACTGACAGCTTGCACTGTGCACCTGGAAAAGCCACAGACATTCAATGCCAGCCCATGAGAGCAGCCAGGAGGAAGGCTGTACCCTGCAAAGCCACAGGAGCAGAGCTGCCCAAGATCATGGGAACCCACCTCTTGCATCAGTGTGACCTGAATGTGAGACCTGCAAAGAAGATCATTTGGAACTTTAAGATTTGACTGCCTTGCTGGATTTTGGGCTTGCATGGGGCCTGCAGTCCTTTTCTTTTGGCCAATGTCTCCCATTTGGAATGGCTGTATTAACCCAATGCCTGTACCCCAATTGTATCTAGGAAGTAACTAACTTGATTTTGATTTTACAGGCTCATAGGCGGAAGGGACTTGTCTTGTCTCTGATGAGAGTTTGGACTGTGGACTTTCGAGTTAATGCAGAAATGAGTTAAGACTTTGGGGGAAAGCTGGGAAAGTATGATTGGTTTTGAAATGTGAGGACATGAGATTTGGGAGGACCAGGAGCAGAATGATATGATTTGGCTCTGTCTCCACATAAATCTCATCTTGAATTTCCATATGTTGTGGGAGGGACCCAGTGGGAGGTAACTGAATCATGGGGGCAGGTCTTTCCCATGCTGTTCTTGTGATAGTAAGTCTCACGAAATCTGATGGTTATTATGAGAGGGAGTTTTCCTGCACAAGCTCTTTTCCTGCCACCATCAACAGAAGATGTGACTTGTGCCTCCCTGCCTTCCACCATGATTGTGAGGCTTCCCCTACCACCCACCACGTGGAACTGTAAGTCCAATTAAACCTCTTTCTTTTGTAAATTGCCCAGCCTCAGGTATGTCTTTATCAGCACCAAAATGACTAATACAGACAGTTTGGGGAGTCCTTTAGATTGGGTGGTGAGGGAGGGCCTCTCTGTGTTAGTGACTTAAATTAAGATTTCAATAACAAGAAAGAACATCAGTCCCAAAATCAAGATTGGAAAAAGAGTATTCCAGAAAGACTGAATGTTAATATAAAAGTTCTAATTTAACCTGGTAGTGGCATGTGTCTGTAGTCCTAGCTACACAGGAGGCTGAAGCAGGAGTATTGCTTGAACCTAGGAGGTTGAAGTTACAGTGGGCTATGATCACGCTACTGCACTCCAGCCTGAGCAACAGAGTGATACCCTGTCTCTAAAAAAATTTAAAAATTAAAATTAAAAAAAGAGTTCTAATTATGGGGAAAGAATGCCCAGAGTAGATAGAGCATAGAAAAAGAGAAGAAAGTTAATAGGGGCTTAGATAAGAGGTAGGCAAAGGCAGGTTGTATGGAGTACTGCTTTACAAAATTTGGTCCCCAAACCAGCAACACCCACATCACCTGGGAACTTATTAGAAATGTAAATTCTCTACCGACTCTCCATGTTTACCAAATCAGAAACTGTGGGGTAGGGCCCAGCAAGAAAATGTACCAACAAAAGTTTTAATAGGCCTTCCAGTGACTACGGTGCATGCGCAAGCTTAAGAACCACTAGTATAAAATTTCATAGATCAAGACAGATATTTTGAATTTTAGTCTAAACTGTGGAGTCAAAGCCATTGATAGGTTTAAGTCATGGGGAGAGGATGTATGACATCACTAGATTTGTGTTTTTACAAGTTTACTCTACTTTGGAAAAAGTGGAATGTAGAGAAGCAAGAATTGGAGCAGGGCAATGAGTTGAAAGACTTTTTCAGGCTAGAAATTAGGGTATCTTAGATTAGGGTACCAGGGATGGAGACAAAGTGAAATGAATAGATTTAGGATACATCTTGGGAATCCACAAGATTCACTGAGTAGCAGGCAAAAGAAAGTGAAAGATCAAGGCCCAGGTTTGGGTCCCAGGCAACAAGGTACACTGTGATGTCATTAGGGGAAGTGAAGAAGATTGGAGAAGGAGGATAATTGGGGGTGAAATCAGGAGTTCTCTTTCAGTCATGTTGTGTTTGACATGGCTAATAGATTTATATGGCCGTGTCAGGCAGTTTGATGGAAAAGTCAGGAGTTCCAAGAAAAGGTACCAACAAAAGTATGTTTTTGGATTCACCTTTACATAGACTGTATATCTTATCCAAACCCATGGGAAGAGATGAGATCACCTGAGGAGAGGATGTGAATAAAGAAGAAAAGAGCACCCAGAACAGAGCCCTGGGGCATCCAATATTTACTGATCTGACTGAGGGGCAGAACCGTTGAAGAAAGTGTAATGTGTGAGATTAGGAGGACACTAAAGCAACTAAGCGTTTGGGGTCATGGAATCAAGTGGAAAGAATCTTTCAAAAAGGAAGCATCGGCTTTGTTGAATGCTGCAGAGGAATCAATAACACAAGACAAAGCAATGGGCCCTCCTGGATCATTGGTGATTGTGATGAGAGAAGATCATGATGAGAGATGCAGTGAAATAAACCACTTAGAACATGTTCAGGAGAAAATGTAAGGCTTAAGGAAGTAGAAAAAGCAAAAAAAAAAAAAATAAAATAAACAACTTGTAAAGGATGACAGAGAAATGAGAAGAAATTGGAAGTCCATTTGGGGTTAAGGCACTTTCCAGTCACTGTATAAGAGAGACAATACAGACTCAGAGAGCTTTATCATACAAGAGAGAAGGCAGGAAGGGAGCAAATAATACCCCCAAATCCAACCAATCACAATTTTAGCAAATATATAGGACAGAGTAGCATTCAATGGGCATCTACAATGGGTAAGCAACTATGGAGATTTACAAAGAGTAATCAAAATGGAAAAAATGAATGCACATTTAGGTAATTAAAATAAAAGCCAGTGTGTGTTAACTCTATAGCTTAGGTACAAAGTGCTTTGCAATCAAAAAGAAGAAAGGGATCTACTCTTGTTTGAACTTAAATCTTCAAGAAATTGAATAGAGAAAAACTAGCTTCTAATATAGAGGGGCTAGTTCACTAGAGACTAATTAAGGGAACAGTGAATCAGTAAAACTGGAAATATCATATTTCATTCCAATTACATTCCAGAGAATAATGCCTAATACTGTATAATCTCTGACTTTTAAAATAATGTTGTATGTTTTATTCTCCATATTAATGGAAAATAAAAGGTTTGAAGACCTACATAGAGAGACAGACACTGAGAAAATATGAGATTAAGTCTACAAGGAAGAATAAACTTATTAAGCACTTATTAATCTATTACATGTCAATCTTTGTTGTGATAGTTTCACACCTATTGTCTCATCAAGCCCTTGGTCAACCTCGACTGGACACTTTCATTTTACTGGGAAACATTCAGTCCTTGCATGGTCATTGTAGAGAAAATTACATTTAGTTTCTTCTAAGGATGTCTCAAAAATTTATCTCCTCCTCAAACAAATGAGTAATAAATTATTTTCTTCTCTCTATATTAATTAATTGGGCATTAATTGGGCAACTATTATTTGCAAGAATCTTAATTGGAAGAAAAAAGAGGTTTTTTTATTTGTTTGTTTTTGTTTTTGTTTTTTTTCCACTCAAAGGATTTCCAAACAATGAGAGAGAGACTACAGAAGGTCATCTTGTATCGTGGTTTCCAAATCTGGCTGTACAACTAAATCCTGGGGAAAGCTTTTTGAAAACACAGATTCCCATACTTTACTCCCAGAAATTCTGATTCTGCTCATCTGATGTGCAGGTAAGAAGCTGTGGTGCTTGGGAGGCTGAGGCGAGTGGATCACCTGAGGTCAAGAGTTCAAGACCAGCCTGAGCAACATGGTGAAACCCCATCTCTACTAACAATACAAAAATTAGGCCGGGCGCGGTGGCTCAAGCCTGTAATCCCAGCACTTTGGGAGGCCGAGATGGGCGGATCACGAGGTCAGGAGATCGAGACCATCCTGGCTAACACGGTGAAACCCCGTCTCTACTAAAAAATACAAAAAACTAGCCGGGCGCAGTGGCGGGCGCCTGTAGTCCCAGCTACTCGGGAGGCTGAGGCAGGAGAATGGCATGAACCCGGGAGGCGGAGCTTGCAGTGAGCTGAGATCCGGCCACTGCACTCCAGCCTGGGCGGCAGAGCGAGACTCCGTCTCAAAAAAAAAAAAAAAAAAAAAAAAAAAACAATACAAAAATTGGTTGGGTGTGCTGGCACGTGCCTGTAATCCCAGCTACACGTGAGGCTGAGGCAGGAGAATCACTTGAGCCTGGGAAGCGAGGTTGCAGTGAGCCGAGATTGAGCCATTGTACTCCAACCTGGGCAACAGAGCAAGACTCCGTCTCAAAAAAAAAAAAAAAAAAAAAAAAAGCTGTGGTGTTTAATAGATCCTCAGGTGATTCTGGTATGCAGCCAGTTGTGGAAAGCACAACTCTGAAACAGGCAGTTCTCTTGTAATTTATGTTTTCATAACATGACTATTATAAAATTGAGAAATTAGGGAACACTATTTGTATTGCAAGGACAAGTATTGGTTGTAAAGGGACGGCCAACAACTAGCAATGTGAGTAAAGAGAAAAATTTCTGTCATCCACATAGTGTAGTAAGAATGCTTTTGCTGGCCGATTGTAGCTACTTTGAGAGGCTCTGAGCTTCATTTTGCAATAACAAGAGATATAACAAGTCAACAAAAAAGAGTGTACAAGATGTTCCAATAATGAGGGTGCTGGTGGTTAAAGGAGAAAAAAGCCACTTCACTTCAGACAATTAAATGCTGGGTCAGCTCAGTGATGTTTGAAGATTATAACTACGCGTTTAGCCTATGGAAACACTCTCATTATTAAAAAATTTTTAGGGAAAATAACATCCGTTTTATTTATTTATTTTTGAGACAGAGTCTTGCTCTGTCACCCAGGCTGGAGTGCACTGGCGTGATCTCGGCTCACTGCAACCTCTGCCTCCCAGGATGAAGTGATTCTTGTGCCTCAGCCTCCTGAGTAGCTGGGACTACAGGTGTGCGCCACCACGCCTGGCTAATTTTTGTAATTTTTGTAGATATGGGGTTTTGCCATGTTGGCCAGGCTGGTCTCAAATTCCTGACCTCAAGTGATCCGCTTGCCTCGGCCACCCAAAGTGCTGGGATTACAGGTGTAAGCCACCACACTCAGCTGATTTTATACGATTTGAAGACAGTCATATGCTACATAATGATGTTTTGGTGAATGAATGACCACATACAGAGCAGTGGTCTCATAAGATTATAATGGAGCTGAAAATTCCTTTCACCTAATGACAATTATATACAGCCCATAACACTTGATAATGATAATACATAACTATGTTACTGGTTTATGTATTTGCTATACTATACTTTATATCATTACTTCAGAGTGTACTCCTACTTATTTAAAACAAAAATTAACTGTTAAACAGCCTCTGGCAGGTCCTTATGAGTTATTCCAGAAAAAGGCATTGTTATAGGAGATGACAACTCCATGTATGTTATTTTCCCTGAAGACCTTCCAGGGGACAAGATGTGGAGGTGGAAAACACTGATATCGATGATCCTGACCCTGGGTAGGCCTAGGCTGAAGTATTTGTTTGTGTCTTTGTTTTTAACAAAAACATTTAAAAAGTAAAATAAGGAAAAATGTTAAGAATAGAAAAGACCTTACAGTCTGGGTATGATAGCTCAAGCCTATCATCCCAGTACTTTGGGAGGCTGAGGGGGGCAGATTGCTTGAGGCCAGGAGTTCTAGATTAGCCTGAGCAACATGATGAAACCCTGTCTCTATAAATAAAATACAAAGTTAGCCATAGCGGTATGTGCCTGTAGTCCCAGCTACTTGGGGAGGCTGAGGTGGGAGGAACAATTGAGCCTGAGAGGTCGAGGCTGCAGTGAGCCAAGATTGTGCCACTGCACTCCAGCATAAGCAACCAAGCAAGACCCTGTCTTGAGACAGAGAGAGAGAGAAAAAAAGGAAAGAAGGAAGGGCGGCGGGGGGGAGGGGAGGGGAGGGAAGGGAAGGGAAGGGAAGGGAAGGGAAGGGAAGGGAAGGGAAGGGAAGGGAAGGGAAGGGAAGGGAAGGGAAGGGAAGGGAAGGGAAGGCAAGGCAAGGGCTGTTCAAAAAGAAAAAAGCTTATAGAAGAAGAATATAAAGAAATATTTTTGTACAGATGTTCAATATGCTTGTGTTTAAAGCTAAATGTTACTACAAAGGAGACAAAATGTTAAAAAAATTTAAAAGTTGGTGAAGTAAAAAAGTTATCATAAGCTGAAGTTATTTTACTACTGAATAAAAAATTAAAATAAATTTAGCGTAGCCTAAGTGTTTTTACAGTTTACAGTAGTGCACAATAATGCCCTAGACTTTCACGTTGACTCACCACTCTCTCTGTCTCACTCAGCGCAACTTCCAGTCCTGCAAGCTCTATTCATAGTTAGTGTCCTATGCAGGTGTAGCAGTTTTTATCTTTTATATTGTATTTTTACTGTACCTTTTCCATGTTTAAATATGTTTAGATATGCAAATACTTACCATCGTGTTCTAATAGCCTACAGTACAGTAACATGCCATGCAGATTTGCAACCTGGGAGCAATAGGCTATCAAATAGACTGGGTGTGTCATTGGCTGGACCATGTAGGTTTGTGTAAGTACACTCTATGATGTTCAGATAACCAAGAACATAATCTCCCAATGACACATTTCTCAGAACATATTTCCATTGTCAAGTGACGCTCGACTGTAGTTGTTTTGGTAACTCTTTTAAAAAATAACACCATGTTTCTGTAAGGAAAAGCAAAATTTAGAATTTAGTTGTTTTGGTAACTCTTCTTAAAAATAACGCCATGTTTCTGTAATGAAAAGCAATATTTAGAAGTAGAATAGACTACATTCTCTGTCCATGAATAGATATCATAGTAAATATGCAAGTGTGTGCTGGAAGTAAACACAAGGGGCACCTAATTGGAGGGTCTTAAAAGACAGGGAAGAATTATGCTGAAAAGGTAGGAGGCCTACTTAACTTCTTCCTACTACTTATTACGTTTGTAATAACTTACTGTAATGACACTACTTACTACATTTGTTTACCTTTTCCTTTTAGGTGTTAAAAAGATCTTCCATTCTCTTTGTTTATTCTACAGTCTCACCACTCTGCTAATTAGGAAGTTCTCAAAGGCTCTAAGTTGTTTTCTCTGTAATTCCAATTCATTCCTAAGAGGATGCTTTTGTTGACAGAAAGAAATCCTGCCTTATAATCTCAACATTTGGGTTGTTTAATTTCCAAACATAGGCAGGTATTGACCCCTATGGGCAACTCAAGGCTCCTTTCTTCTCCCCATCCTGCTTTTGCTCCTGCCCAGGGATGAGTCAGGGTGAGGAGGAAAATGCTTCAGCCTTCAAGGGGCAGGAGTGCTGGATGACAGACCTAGTTGGCAGGTTGTGCTGTGAAGGGTAGAAGTTTTAACATGTGATAAAATGCCATCTTATTTGCACGGATTTTTCTCCTCTTTCTGTAGGGTTCCTTCAACCACCAGATACAGCTAGGGCTGCTTCCAAATGAGAAGAGGCTGACCAGCTCTGTCACTTCCGATGTCCCCTTTCCCAGGACTAGGCCAGGGCACAGCCAGGGCACGGATATCTTTGAACTGGGGTAAAGGGGCTTTTTTGCACTCCAGCTCTCTTGGAATGGCTGCTTCTCTGAACAATGGGACAAAGTTCCAAAATTGGAAGTGCACTTAGGAGGAAAAGTGGTCATTTTCCCCAGCTTTGGTTCTAGCCTCTTAATTAAGGCTAAAAAGAATTCTCCATAATTCAAATTCTTTCTAAAGTTTTGCAGAGGCATGTATCGATTAATGACAAGGAAAAGTTCTGAGAAATGTATCATTAGGTGATTTCATCATCACTGTGCAAACACCACACAGTGTACTTAACACAAACCTAAACAGTTTAGGCTACTATATACCTAGGCTAGATGGTATAGCCTGTTGCTCCTCGGCTACAAACCTACACAACATGTTACTCTACTGAATACTATAGGCAATTGGAACACAATGGTAAGTATTTGTATACCTAAACATATTTAAACATAGAAAAGGTACAGTAAAAATGCGGTATAAGATATTAAAAAATGCTACACCCGGCCGGGTGCGGTGGCTCAAGCCTGTAATCCCAGCACTTTGGGAGGCCGAGACGGGCGGATCACGAGGTCAGGAGATCGAGACCATCCTGGCTAGCACGGTGAAACCCCGTCTCTACTAAAAAATACAAAAAAAATTAGCCGGGCGAGGTGGCGGGCGCCTGTAGTCCCAGCTACTCGGGAGGCTGAGGCAGGAGAATGGTGTAAACCTGGGAGGCGGAGCTTGCAGTGAGCTGAGATCCAGCCACTGCACTCCAGCCTGGGCGACAGAGCGAGACTCCGTCTCAAAAAAAAAAAACTACACCCCTATGGGGCACCTACCATGAATGGAGCTTGCAGGACTGGAAGTTGCTCTGGGTGAGTTAGGGAGTGAGTGGTGAGTGAATGTTAAAGCCTAGGACATTACTGTACACCACTGTAGACTATGGAAACACTGTACACTTAGGCTACACTGAATCTATTTTAAATATTTAATAATAAATTAACTTTAGCTTACTATAACGTTTTTACGTTATGTGACGGTTAATACTGAGTGTCAACTTTATTGGATGGCAAGATACAAAGTGATCCTGGTTGTGTCTGTGAGCGTGTTGCCAAAGGAGATTAACATCTGAGTTAGTGGGCTGGGGAAGGCAGACCCACCCTTATTCTGGTGAACACCATCTAATCAGCTGCTAGCCAATATAAAGGAGGCAGAAAAATGTGAAAAGGCGAGACTGGCCTCGCCTTCCAGCTTACATCTTTTCCCCATCTTTTTCTGGATGCCTCCTGGCCTCGAACATCAGACTCCAAGTTCTTCAGTTTTGAGACTGGGACTGGCTCTCCTTGCTCCTCGAGCTTGCCTTGTGGGACCTTGTGATCATGTAAGTTAATACTTAATAAACTCCCCTTTATATATATATATATATATATATATATATATATGTATAATATATATATTTTATAATATGTATGTATAATATATATATTATATATATATAAACACACACACATACACATCCTATTAGTTCTGTTCCTCTAGAGAACCCTAATACACTTTATATATATTATAATTTTTAAACATTTTGACTCCTTTATAATAACATTTAGCTTAAAACGCAAACACATTGTGCAGCCAAACAAAAATATTTTCTTTTCTTTCTTTATATCCTTATTCAGGCTATATATCCTTTTTTAAAAAATTATTATTATTTGCTGGGCGCGGTGGCTCAAGCCTGTAATCCCAGCACTTTGGGAGGCCGAGGAGGGCGGATCACAAGGTCAGGAGATCGAGACCACAGTGAAACCCCGTCTCTACTAAAAATACAAAAAATTAGCCGGGCGCGGTGGCGGGCGCCTGTAGTCCCAGCTACTCAGGAGGCTGAGGCAGGAGAATGGCGGGAACCCGGGAGGCGGAGCTTGCAGTGAGCCGAGATCGCGCCACTGCACTCCAGCCTGGGCAACAGCGTGAGACTCCGTCTCAAAAAAAAAAAAAAAAAAAAAAAAAAAAAAAATTATTATTATTTTACTTTTAAACTTTTTTTGTTAAAAACTAAGACACAAACATATACATTATCCTAGGCCTACACAGGTTCAGGATCATCAGTGTCACTGTCTTCCACCTCTACATCTTATCCCACTGTCTTCAGGGACGGTAGCATACATGGAGCTGTCATCTCCTGTGATAACAATGCCATCTCCTGTGATAACAATGCCTGAGGCTGTTTTACAGTTAACTTTTTTTAATAGGTAGAAGAAATATACTCTAAAATAATGATAAAAAGCATAGTAAATACATAAACCAGTAACATAATTATTTAGTATTATCAGTAGTATGAACTGTGCATAATTGTATTGCTATATTTTTATACACATAGCAGAGCAGTAAGTTTGTTTACACCAGTGTCACCACAAACACATGAATTATGCTTTGCATTACAATGTCAGGACAGCTATCATGTCACTAGGTGATACGAATTTTTCAGCTCCATTATAATCTTATGGGACCACCATCGGATATGCCACCTGTTATTGACCTTAGCGTTCTTATGTGTTGCATGACTATAATGAGGTTTGAGGACAAACCCTGCTAGAAATAAACTGTTTATTCGTTTTTGCCAGCATTGTGTTTATATCATCCCATGGGACTTTGCTCAAGTTTTTCCAGGTGACCCAGCCCAATCCCATCTTCATTCATTCTATTAATGACATCCCTTCCCACCTCAATAGAAAATGCAAGCCCAAACTGAGTCAGTGTTTTCAGCCTCGGTGTCTTTCCTTTTAAAAATGCGTTCTAGGTAGCTAAACATATTCTGGTTGTGCTCCCCACTTTCAAGTGGCAAGTTTTTTTGTGAGTGAATTACTAAGAGTCTTCAGGACTTCCTACCCAGCACTTGCCTTTTAATTTGCTATGACCAACCTACAACACCTGTCAACTCTTCCAATGGATTAATAGATCTGTAATTAAAATCCAACAGAGAGCCCCCAAAATTAATTAGGACATGAAACAGCCATGTAAGCAGCATGGAGCACAGCTCTGTATAAAGAAAAGACAAGCTTCATGTAAAACAAGTGTATACCCCAGGCAGGCCTCTGTCCGTCTCTCATCAGCTGGCCCCTGAACTGCCTGTTTCTGATCTGTAACCTCATCGTGAAAGTGCCTAATAGAGGGCAGCCACACAGTGGGTAGCAATATAACGCAGTGACTGCTTGACTTTTTATTTGAAATATAATCCTCAGGGGAGCCTATTTCTTCTACTTACAGAAAAAAGGAAACTTTAGAGAGATCAAATATCTCATTGCTCACACCTAGGTTTTCCCTTCAGATCTCCATGCTCTGTGGATGAAGGCTTCCTTTAAGTTTTCTGGAGTCTGAGCTTATGGACATAATGTCATGAAAGCAGGATAGTGCTGCATATGTATCTGCTTCTTACTGTGAGACCTTGGGCAAGTTATCAATACTCTGTGCCTCAGTGACTAGCACTTGGCAAGTGTGCAAATGCCAGGTATATTATTAATGCTGATTGGCCTCTAACAGAAAGATAATGGTAGTGATGTCTATTTTCTCCTGTTCTCAAGGGGTTATACCTAGGGGATCCATATTAACTTTAATGTACATCCAGATTTCTAAAAAACGGTTTCTGAAAGCAAGTTGCCATGTTTTATGCAACATTTGGCAATTAACTGTTTTTCTCGTTGTTGTTGTTGTTTGTTTGTTTGTTTTTTAATAATGAGGCGAGGTGCAGAGGCTCACACCTGTAATCCCAGCACTTTGGGAGGCTGAGGCTGGTGGATCACCTGACGTCAGGAGTTCAAGACCAGCCTGGCCAACATGGCGAAACCTTATCTCTACTAAAACTTAGCTGGGTGTGGTGGTGCAGCCTGTAATCCCAGCTACTCAGGAGGCTGAGGCAGGAGAATCGCTTCAACCTCGGATGCAGAGGTTGCAGTGAGCCGAGATTGCACCACTGCGTTCCAGACTAGGTAACAGAGTTAGACACCATCTAAAAAAACAGAGCCAGAAGTAAAATGTCCTTCAACATACCTGTGAAAGGAGATATATTAACACATCCAAGAATTCACTCCTTCAGTGATAAAACATCTTTCTACCCTGAATAGCTACAAAATTGTACCTTTTTTTCTCGTACAGTAGAAGAAGAGAATGGAAATTTCTTCCAAAATCGAGGTTGTCTTAAGATTGGCAGCCAGAGCAGGAGACCATAAAACACTGTCAGAGATGACAAGGGTTGAATTAAGTTCCAGGGACTGCTAAGAGCAATGTGAAGGACTCATCTCTGGTCAGGGATAACTGGGCATAAAAGCATATTGATTAATAATGTAACCTTCCTTTAAACCTTTTCCCAGGCAGTCCAGAAACCTTCACTGCACTCAGGTGAGAAACATGAAAAGGTTTTCCTCAAGATTTTCAATAGAAGCAACAACTGGAATAAACCAGACTTGTCATGGAACGATTTTTACCATATGGGGCCCTGATGCCTCACTGAGCAGGACTGTCAGGCCTGAGGTGGGTACACAGCCATGCTTCCTACTCATCAAATGCCCCCAGAGAAAGTGGCTGTGCATTTTCAAGAAAAAAATGACTTAGGCTTGCTCAATCCATTCAGAGACTAGGCAGAAAGTATAAAACAAATGATTCAGAAATCTCCCAACATAGCCAATATTTGCTGATAAATATTTGATACACACCTCCAGTTCCCAACCTACAGAAAGAATGCCACCTAGGCTCTTTGGAGTTGTTGGAAATAGATATTCATTGAGGTTACACTAGCAATGGGAAATCAGCTATTAGGCTACATGTGGAAATAAGAACAACATAACTCCTCCAGGAACCCAGGGATGGCTAGACTGAAGCTGGAATGCAGATTAATTGTGCTAAGATTTTTTTAGGACACACAATTCTCAAGACCCACAACCCCTACCAATGTGAATTTTCTCAAATTCTCTAGTCTCAATCCTACTAACTAACTACCCCACCCTCTAGTTGGTTATCTTTTTAAAATATTTTCATTTTACTTTACTGATAGCTTCTGATTACTCTTGGCTCCTGATGCTGCTGATCCTACTAACAATTGCTCTGTCTGTCCATCTGTCTGCCTATCTAGAGACACCAATTGTTACAAAGATCTCATACAAGGTCCTTGCCAGGGCAACATATTGGGACTGGCTAACAGATTTGTCACCCTTATTTTGGATGCCCCCTCCTAATCAAATCAGCCAAAATGCTGGGGTCAAATGATTCAGCACAGGGATTTTCAGAGTATGACCTGCAGGGCAAATCTGACCTGCCGTCTATGTTTGTACATTCATTAGCTTATGTATTGTCTATGACTGCTTTTGTGCTACGATGGCAGGCAGAGTTGACTAGATGCCAGCAGAGCTTAAAATATTTACTACCTGGCCTCTTACAGACAATATTTGCTGATTCCTGGTTGAGAATACAGACAAGTGTTCAGTGTAAGAAAGTGCACAGGAAAGAAACTGTAAACGGGTTTTCTTAGGAAGGGCTCAGGAGTATAGAAGATATTCTGAGGCCAAAGATCTCAGGGAAACTGCAGGGTGGCCTTCTTGGGTCCATACACATGCCATACACTAAATAAACATGTACACATACAAGTATATACTTGTATGTAAGTATGATTTTAAGTGAATAAGATGATTTTAAGTGAATAAGATATAAATTAATTAATTTAAAAGTGAAACTGATTCTGTACTATCTCTTTAATAACTTTTTTTAACATGATTCAGAATACACCTCTAATCACGATGCAAACCTCTGATACAGCAATATCAAAACTGTACATGACCTGTTTTGCATTCCTATTTAGCCCTGGAATGCAACCAATGCTATTGTTGTTGTTCTTATGTTTTTATAAGGAACATGGTAGGACATTCACTTTATAACTTGGGGCTAAGACTAATACAAAATATGATGATTTCTACCACTTTCATCCCTACTACTTTTGAAGCTCATCCTGATCTTTTTATGATTAAGAAACTTAATGAGGAAACATTGTATGATTACTAGGCTCGAGAACTTGAGGAAAAGTAAAATTTCTGCCCATCTGCATGAAGAATTAACTTTGTCCAGTGATTTATAACTTCTTCCTTAGTTGATTGTGAGCACTTGGGATGCAGATTGGATTTGTGCTTGTTCATATACCACTAATTCCTAGCATCGTGACTGGCGCATTTGGGGACTTCATTATATGTCTGTGGAATGAATGAGTGCATGCTGCCATATGTTCTCATTGCTCAGTTGGTAAAGCTAACATAGAAGGACTTTTAACTGTAAAGACATTAGGAACACCTTAGTAACTGCTCTCATCACTATAGAGATGGGCTAGCACTGAAAAGTAAAAGTTCTCTCTATAAAAGAGTGAGGCACAGAATGAGATTCAGACTGACTAGAGCTCTCTTCTCCTACATTACAATGGTCATTACATTATTTGGTCATTACATTATTTGTGCTCAGGCCTACACTAACAGGCCTGGGTCTAACCCTATGCTGCCCAGATCTTTAATCCAGGACTCAATCCTCCATGCAAAGTTAGTTCCTAGTTTGTACTCCCATGATACTGTGTCCATATTTTTATTTACCACTTAGACTGAACTGCAATTATCTGCTTACTAGGAAGTTTCCCTCACTGGCTTAGGAGTTCAAGTTGTGCCTCTGTATAAAATTCAATAATGTGTGATAAAGAAAGGAAGGAATAAATGATCTAATAAGGATGTAAAATATAAGTCACTATCCCCTTTTGTCTCCTTGACCATCTATGCTGATTGATCGTGACATCCATCCTCATTAGACTTACCTTCAACCTCTCCCCTTTCTTAATGGTTTTGCCTCTCCAGTCTCTAACAATATTTCAAACTTTGGGCCAGGTGCAGTGGCTCACGCCTGTAATCCCAGAACTTTGGGGGGCCGAGGAGGGTGGATCACTGGAGGTCAGGAGTTTGAGAGCAGCCTGGCAAACATGATGAAACCCCGTCTCCACTAAAAGTAAAAAAAAAAAAAAAAAAAAAAAATCAGCCGGGTGTGGCGGTGCGTGCCTGTAATCCCAGCTACTTGGGAGGCTGGGGCAGGAGAATCTCTTGAACTCAGAGGCAGAGGTTGTAGTGAGCCAAGATTGTGCCACTGCACTTCAACCTGGGTAACAGAACAAGACTCCGTCTCAAACAAAAATAAATAAGTCACACACACACACACACACAAAGTTTGCATAACTATAGGTATGTATGTGTTATCAGAGATTCAAATCTCAGACATGGCCTTTGTGAAAGCATCCCCTCCTGCAGCCACCTAATTTCTGATACACGTCAGCCTTCCCAGACAGCTCCTTCCCCTGGATCCCCCATCTGCCTGCTAAATAAGTAATACCAGGTTTCACTGCCAATGTAAGACACTCAGGAAGTAAAAACAGCAGCATCAATGTGCTTCCTGGCAGCACAACTAGACTTCAGCAAATAAAACACCCTGAAAACAGCTGGCTGAGGTTCCCGGAGCCCTCCTCCCCCTCCAGTGAATCACTCTGTAGAATGTGGCTGCCCAGCTAGGCCTTTGCGAGAATTTGATAAGTTAACCAAGGCTGCCCTCTCATGGTTAAAAAAACTACCTGTTATAAAATGTTTTCTATTTTTCAAACACGAGAAATCGAGGGCACCCCACTGAAATACCTGTGTAATACTTATCTTTTTAAAGCAGATAATTTAAAGTATGCTGCATTCAACTTCTAAGAAACAATGAATGAGAAGTAAAATTAGAAGTGAAAAAGTATATTCAAAATGTTAAAACTTGCTCTAGATTGAATTATCATCACTAAGAATTCATTGGCCGGGTGTGGTGGCTCAAGCCTGTAATCCCAGAACTTTGGGAGACCAAGGAGGGCAGATCACCTGAGGTCAGGAGTTCAAGACCAGCCTGACCAACAAGGTGAAACCCTGTCTCTTCTGAAAAAAAAAAAAAAAAAGAAAAGAATTCATTGATTCTAGAATTTAAGTAGATGAAATAATTGCTGAACCTTGATGAGCCAATAATAAAAAAAGAAACAAAGAATTGCTTAATACATGGGATTTCTGTCTTAGGTGATTTATTTTAGACTTTAGTTGGCTTACACAGCAGTAACACTGGTTCTGTTTATATATTAATTCATTTAGTAAATATCTGCAGGGAACACACTAGAGAATCTCAACTACTATAAGATGTACTTTTTTCCTCCGTATTTTAAACATCTCTAATGCAGCCAGGCATGGCGGCTCACACCTGTAATCCCAGCACTTTGTGAGGCCGAGTTGGGCAGATCACCTGAGGTCAAGAGTTAGAGACCAGTCTGGCCAACACAGCGAAACTCCGTCTCTACTAAAAATACAAAAAATAATGAGTCAGGCATTCTGGTGGGCGCCTGTAAACCCTGTTACTCGGGAGGCTGAGGCAGGAGAATTGCTTGAACCTGGAAGGAGGAGTTTGTAGCGAGCCAAGATGGCACCACTGCACTCCAGCCTGGGTGACAAAGGAAAACTCTGTCTCCAAAATAAAAATAAAAATAAAAATAAAAACATCTCTAACACGTCTCACAACCTGTGGTATGTTATAATCTCTGTCAGCCAGGCAACAGCAGAAATGCATACACAGTTGTCATTGCGTGGGTATGTGCAATCTGCTTGTCATTTCTGGTGGCTTATGGGACACTGATACCCTTGATATTTCAGTCCCAAATCTATTTAAGGACCATTTTGGGAAGAAAAACGAGTCCTGTTTGTTGTCTGGAAAAGCTTTCATTGATACTTTGTAGTAAGATAAAAAAAAAAAAGCACCACCATCAAAACTTAAAATGAGTGTCAACAGCTTAGAATAAAGTATTGGGAGACAATAGCAGAGCTCTCTAAAGAAAAGCAGGGTCACCAGTGCTGACAGTGGCATAAAAAATGACAGGGTGGGGAAAAACACACTGATGTCTCTGAGTCAAGGAGTGAGTTTGGAGAGTTGGATTCTGTATGGGAAGAAGAAATATCTTTGTTAATTAATTAATTAATTTTGAGATGGAGTTTTGTTCTTGTTTCCCAGGCTGGAGTATCTTGGCGTGATCTTGGCGTGTTCTTGGCTCACTGCAACCTCTGCCTCCCAGGTTCCAGCGATTCTCCTGCCTCAGTCTCCCAAGCAGCTGGGATTACAGGCACCCACCACTATGCCTGGCTAATTTTTGTGTTTTTAGTAGAGACATGGTTTCACCATGTTGGCCAGGCTGATCTCCAACTTGTGACCTCAGGTGATCCACCGGCCTCAACCTCCCAAAGGGTGGGATTACAGATGTGAATCACGGCATCCAGCCATCTTTGTTAATTTATTTTGCTTACATTTTCTTTTTCACATATGCAAAAGAGTCATATATACAAAACATCTGGTCCAATAATTCTCAAAACATTATTTAAATAAACACAAAATAAAAATTATAAGTAATAAGAAAACAGTATCTCATAGTTTAACTGGCAGCTTTTCTTTTCCTTTTTGTTGTCCCTAAAAAAAATAGTGCATCTTATCACAGAAAGAGTTTTAGATGTAATGAACTATAGAACATACGAGGCGGTGTTACAGTCACTGAGTAATGCAGTGATGAGCAAAACAGAACTTTCTGCGCCCTCCCCAAGCCAGATAAGAATATATAAATATGCAAACAAATGCATCTATAAATATGCAAACAGATGAAGAAATGAGAGCATTTCAAATAGCAGTAAATGCTATGAAGACAATAACCCAGAAGAAGAGGATAAAGAGAGGTGGGGCGGGGGCCAAGGAGGCTTTAAATCAGCACTGAAGGTACAATCAGGAGAAGTACATGGCAGTTGCACATCACACCATAATAGGTAGGAGAAGAAATGCTTTCAAGGTGCAGGCAGAGGTCAACAGTGACAAATGGTGTTAGAAGAGAAAAGAAGGTGAGGTGAGAGGACTGTTCTTAATATCGGCAAGACAATGGCTTTTAAAAACGGTATTACAGCTGGACTAAAGTAGGTTATAGGACGATGGACCACCAAATCTGCATTTTTTGGGTAGATCTGCTTTAGGACCTGAGGGAAAGAGTTGGCCTGGAGGGCTGTGGCTGCAGCGCAATATAGAATCACAACGGTATATTTTGTGGATCAAGGGAGCAATACGAAGTCTTGCAAGACAAGTAAACAAATAATTGCACAAAACAATTTCAGATTATTAACAGTGTTATAAAGGACATAACCAAGATGATATGATGGAAAATAGGGAAGAGAAGCCTACTTTAAGCTTTGGGCTTTAACAGGTATTGAACACCAAGGACATGCCAGGCATTTATTAAAAGCATTCAAATGTCAGCTCATTTAATCTTGAGACCTACTTTTTGAGATATGTTCGATTAGTTCCATTGTTACAGATAAAGAAACAAATGGGCCGGGCGCGGTGGCTCACGCCTGTAATCCCAGCACTTTGGGAGGCCGAGGCGGGCGGATCACAAGGTCAGGAGATCGAGACCACGGTGAAACCCCGTCTCTACTAAAAATACAAAAAATTAGCCGGGCGCGGTTGTGGGCGCCTGTAGTCCCAGCTACTCGGGAGGCTGAGGCAGGAGAATGGTGTGAACCCGGGAGGCGGAGCTTGCAGTGAGCCGAGATCGCGCCACTGCACTCCAGCCTGGGCTGGGCGACAGAGCGAGACTCCATCTCAAAAATAAAAAAATAAAAAAAAAAAAAAAGAAACAAATGTTCTGAAATAGTGATTTGCCTGTCAAAGATCAATTAGCAAATGGTAGCCCTGGGATTAGAACCAAATTTGACACTGAAATTAAATGTGTTTCCCCTGCTCTACACCCCTTTATTCAAGGCTTTCCTGCAAAACAAACCTCAAAGCAGCCAGCCTTTCACAACCCCTGCCACAAAAATCCCAGCTCATGGTCTCTTTTTAGAGCCCCATTCCTATGAGACCTTTTTCAATGGAATGGATCACCAAGTTGCACATTATTCATAACATGCTAACAGAAACCAAATGTGTAATTATACTGATACTAGTAGGTACTGATAGATAAAGATCCCAAACAGCATCTTTTAAGTAGTGGCTTTTAGAGAGACATTGCCCAACCTCAAAGGCCATTTTCTAATACTTGAAATTTTAGGCCACCTGGTAGATTGGAAGGATAAATGATCATGATAACTAGTTAATATTTACTGAGCTTTATTATATGCCCAGAATCATTCCAAGTGCTATAAACATAATATCTTCTTATTTTTCAAAACAACCCTATTATTTCAAAAGTATTTGTATCACCTTAGAGTTGATTTGAGCCCAGCTAATCTGATTTGCAAACTAAAACTAGGATCCCAAAGGAACACACAGGAATTAAATGACAAACCCCAAATGAGTTGTGTGCACCGATGATATTACAAAACTCACAGAAAGCTGGTTGGCTCAGGTTTTGAAAATATTGATTCCTTTGGTTTATTTTCCAGATAAAACTTTGGTTTTAGTCTCACAGGAATCCACTGAGATGACAAATTTAACCAACAGGTGCCCTTTAGTTCCCCCTCTCAATGGAGCTTCTTAATTGTACGGATGATGAGAGAAACCAAGGAAACTTTCTTTATGATTTAAAGATTAATGTTTGGAGGATGCTTGTGGTTTAAAATCAATCAACAAACTTCTGGTTGGCATTGCTGCCTAAGGAGCACTGGGCTCGTTGCTTCAGATGCTCTCCAAGATCAGCAACGGACCCCTGCTGGTGGGGAAGGCAGGGGCTGGCAGTGTGATGCAATGGAAAAAGGCTTAAGCTTGGAAATGAGAAAAACCCAAATTCACCTCCATATTGAGAGTGACTTTAGGCAAGTTAGTTAATGAAATGGGAGTAATTATTTTTTAAAAAATAATTCTGAAGTTTACTGGAGATACCAAAGCACTTTGTACAGTGCTTGGCACAGGTCGAAGTCAACAACTGTTCCCCTCTTCACTCTTCCTGTGCCTTGTCCTCTCTCATCTTGGGTCTCTGAGTTCAGCCTAAAACCCATAAAGATGGAACAAAACAGAGCTGGGGTTGGGGTTGAGAGAAACCCTCTCGTGTGAAGCTGATGGAGGGTTATCCTAAGAGCTGGAAGAGAAAGGTTGTTCTTTAATTTTCACAACCAGGAGTTGCAAAGACATAGTATATTAAGAAATGACTGGAAGTAGGCTGGATGTGGCTCAGGCCTATAATCCCAACACTCTGGGAGGCTGTGAGGTTGGAGGATCGCTTGAGCTCAGAAGTTCGAGACCAGACTGGGCAACATAATAAGAACTTCTCTCTCTCTCTCTCTCTCTCTCTCTATATATATATATATATATATATATATGGAAATAAAATGAACATATATTTGTGTACATGTGGTTTTCAAAAACAATGGGCAAGACATTGTGCAAAAGAAGGTCTATTTTAAGGAGAAATAATATGTCTTGAAATGCACAGGGATATTTGATCGTGTTCAGGAAAGCCTGAACTTCAATCTAGTTTCATCCCTAAACAGTATTAAAGCTTATGACATTGACAATTTCTGGACAGACAGTGTCCACAGAAAAGAAAAAGCAAAGAGAAAGAGAGGTAAAGAAGAACATAGAGAAATCCAGAACTGACTGAAATGAAAGTTGGGGATAACTTCAAGATTTTCAGTTTGGGAATTTATGGTACAATTAGCACATCCAGGGACCTTTAAAATTCTTTATGACCTTGAGGCATCCAAGACAAGTTAAATCAGAATCTCTGAGGTGGGACCCAGATATCATCAGTCTTTACAGCAACCCAGGAATTTCTATGCATATGGTTGAGAATGACTGCTACAGACAAAACAAGTAAGGTAGGATATTGAGATAATGGAGAAAGAGGATGAGTATAATTCTAGACATACTGAGTTCAAGTTTCAACAAGGCATCCAGGAGGGAATTAAGGGCTGGATATCAGGAAGGACAGAACAACTTAAGATTTTGAAGAGCCATTCATTAATATGTACGATAAACATACCTTAGGCTGGGCATATTGGCTCATGCCTGTAATCCCAGCACTTTGGGGGACCAAGGTGGGAGGATCACTTGAGGTCAGGAGTTCAAGACCAGCCTGGCCAGCATGGTGAAACTCTGTCTCTAATAAAAATACAAAAATTAGCCAGGTGTGGTGGCCTATGCCTGTAATCCCAGGTACTTGGGAGGCTGAGGCAGGAGAATCGCTTGAGCCTGGTGGGAGGCAGAGGTTGCAGTGAGCTGAGATTGTGCTACGGCACTCCAGCCTGGGTGACAAAGTGAAACTCTGTCTCAGAAAAAAAAAAAAAAAAAAAATCCCTTAAGGGCTGTTGAGTGTCAGGACACCAAGTCCTACAAATGGGTCCTTTTCCTTTGTGGGACCTATATCTAGGAGGCAGGGAACAGATTTTTAAACAAATCAGTGATATAATGTGTTGTGGACTATAAGACAGAAATTTGTACCTGGGACAGGAAAGAAGGGTTCAATTCTTCTGGGAGTTGTCAGAAAAGACTTCATAAAGAAGGGACAAGGAGAAGGTGGGATGAGAGAAATGCAGAAAGAGAAAAAGGCGGACCTTGGAAGTATGGGGAGACTTACTTAGGTCTAGCAGAATGGAGAGGAAAATGGAATCAAATGAAGATCACTGAGAATTAGCAGTCAGAGAGAGAGAGAGAGAGAAAAAAAAAAAAGTAGGATAGAGAAGTGCCCTGAAAGATAAGGCTGGCTAATAACGAAAGGCCATCACATGAGTGGTGCAGAGGGTCAAAGATGATGGGGATGACTATTAAAGCTGAAGATCACATAGTTATGAAAGTTCGTTTTTATAGTGGGAGAGTTGGGGCAGAGAGTAGGTAGTGTTTGGAACTAGACCCATGGAAAAAGAGAAGGATAATGAGAAGGCTAGTGGATATACTAAGGGGAGGGTTATAGGGAGCACATTTAAATATTAAAACAAGGAACAGGCCTGGTGCGGTGGCCCACGCCTGTAATCCCAGCAGTTTGGGAGGCTGAGGAGGGTGGATCACGTGAGGTCAGGAGTTCGAGACCAGCCTGACCAACATGGAGAAACACCTTCTCTACTAAAAATACAAAATTAGCCGGACATGGTGGCACATGACTGTAATCCCAGCTACTAGGGAGACTGAGGCAGGAGAATTGCTTGAATCTGGAGGCAAAGGTTGTGGTGAGCTGAGATTGCGCCATTGCACTCCAGCCTGGGTAAGAAGAGTGAAACTCCACCTCAAACACAAACACACACACACAACAATCAAATGAGAAGGCAAAAATCTCTTAGCTGCAAGAATCGTGATGGTGGGTTATCTTTGTCTTCTACACAGGTGTACTTGCCAAATTCAGTCACTTCATTCTATAGACACTGCCCCCTAGAACCCACTTCTTTCAAAATGTGAACTAGTAAAGGGCACCACCTACCATCTAGAGCTCTACCATGAAAGATGATAGCACAGCTGTTCAAGTCACAGGTTCTGGAATTAGACAGTCCTTCCCTAGCAATGTGACTATGTGAAAAATTATTTCCTTTTCTTTTCTCTTTTTTTTCTTGAGACAGAGTCACTCTGTTGCCCAGGCTGGAGAGCAGTGGCACGATCTCATCTCACTGCAATCTCCGCCTCTTGAGTTCAAGCGATTCTCCTGCCTCAGCCTCCCGTGTAGCTGGAATTACAGTCGCCCACTACCATGCCCAGCTAATTTTTGTATTTTTAGTAAAGACAGGGTTTCACCATGTTGGCCAGGCTGGTCTCAAACTCCTGATCTCTGGTGATCTGCCCGCCTCAGCCTCCCAAAGTGCTAGGATTACAGGTGTGAGCCACCGTGTCCAGCCATTACTTCGGTTTTTCTAATATGAAATATAAAGTAATAATGGTACTGGTCTCAACGTTATTATGTGATTAAATGAGATAATGCATGTAATATGTTTAGAACATATCTGGCATATAGTTCTAGCACAGAAAATATTCACTATCGAACAAGAACAGAAAAAAAGTAGAACTTTGTGCCAGCAAAGTATATGACTTCCCCTATTCCTGTATTCTTCAAGAGGTCTCGCACTGAATCAAGCAGATCCTTTAAAAAAGTAACACATCAGGCTCGATAAACAGATTCACCTAGTGACAATAATATAGGCTTTGGAACCAGGCAGCCATGAGTCAAACTTTAGTCAAGCCATTTATGAGCTTGATCTTTCTGAATCTCAGATTACATATTTGTAAAAATGAGGTTAATACTACCTACCTCCCAGGACTGTGAAGATTAAGATAGATTTCTAGTTGTAGACACTTAGCACAGTTTACATAAATAAATGTTTACTAACTGTTCTTGGAATTGAAATTGTGGTAAGATTTTACTCCTGGTGTCATTTTACCCCTGTGGGATTCCGCTCCTTCTTTGACCTCAACTTAGTTGTGAATTCTATTGTCCCCGCTGCTAGACTTTACTAACATTAACCATGTGGATTTTCATGCCTGGAGAGAAGAGGAGTCATGGAGAAAGGAACAGAGTACACAAGAAAGCTGCAACAACCACCGTAACACCCTGGAGGGCACAGGGAGAGAGAAAAACTTCCGCCAGGCATTGCTGAGATAGAACACAGGTAGTACTCATCAACCTGGGTTCTGTTCACCCAAGCATCAAGTCCAGAAGATACTTCTTGCTACTGTCTCTCCTCTTTCTCAGTGCCTGAGTCCTGTCATGTAAGGAAAGCAGACATAGGAGAAAAAAAAAAAAAAAAAAGAAGAAGAAGAAAAGAAAAATCTCCCACATAGAAGTATGTTAAAAATCTATCTCTCTGGATGCTTGGTTCCTTCCTAGTTCTCATTATCTGATGGAAGGCCACTGACACCAACATTGTCCTAAGCTAAAATTGGCTTTCTTTTTCAGAGATTGTAGGTTGATTGTAGGTTGCAGAAAAGGCAAAACACTTTGCTAGAGGCTGTAGCATGGAATACAGATTAGGTTGGTGATGTCACAAAAGAGGGTTTCAACAGTGTCAGCAGAGGCTGTTAGTGATGACTAAGGAAGTTGATAAATGGCACCATCTGAAATAGTTACTCGCCCTGAATAGGCAGGTGGAGAATATTAGCTACAGATGAGACAAATCCCATTATGAGAAATATCATCACAACAAGAATATTTCATTCCAGATTTTAGAATCCCAGGTTTTGGCTCACTTCGGTCAAGAAAAACTATAAATAATTGAGTTCGAGATAAATAATTAAATGTTAGCCTCTTGGAGTGCATGGCAATTGGTTTTGATCTCTATATTAAAATTCACAAGACCACGGACATAAGTCAAAACAGGTCCCCTTCGTCTCCCTAGTCACCATATCCAGGGCTAAAAAACAAACTTGAAATGGGTGCCAGTTAGACTATAGGAAACAGGATCTACAAGCACCAGGAGCTCATCTATGGCTATCTGACATGGCCTGGGGACGCATCACTCTCTGGCAGCTGGAGATTGTTAACATCGCCAATTCAATGTTAATTGAATGCAAAGGAATAAGAAATAAATTCTGGTTCCCAAAGGGCAGCTGGAAAGGTGTTGGGCTTCTCAAACTCAGGCCTAAAACCAAGCATCCTCCTTGCCAGAGGAAACGGAAAGCCCCTCCCCCATTTTTAGAATCAGGCTGGAAAACACGGCTCCCAGAAAGTGGGGTTAGAAAACAAGAGCTTGCGTGGCGGCGCCCTGTGGTCCCTCGAGGAAACAGGAGAGACACAAAGAGGGCCTGCTCCTGGGAAGCCCTAACTTCGAACCCAATCCTTCCTCCTAGACATTACCTACAGCTTCAAAGGGCAGGGCGCACACCTCCCCTCCCGCATCTGTAGGGCGAAGGCAGGTCGAGGGTAAACATTTCTAGTTATTCAATTTATTCAGTGGTTAACTATTTTGTGGGTACCAGACACCGACCTAATCGGTTTACGTCCTTCCCTTAATTCTCACAATTCTGAATTTGTGTTATTAACCCCTTATTATCTTTGGTCTACCAAGGGCAGCCAAAGAGGCGCAGAGAAGAGTGACAATCTGCCTAGCAAGCGGCGGGATCAAAGCCTGGGTCTCTACTTCCCAAGCTGGAGATCTTGGGCTTCCTGCTCCTCCTGCGCGGGGCGAAAAGCCCACCTGGGATCCGAGCGGGCGGCCGCGCCACTCTCGCAGGCTCCATACGCCCACCGCTGCCCGCCTGTACCACCTGCAGCGGGCAGCGACGCCTCCTTGCCGGTCCCGCAGGGCGCGCTGCAGGTGCGCGGGGCGTCCCGAAGCCCCGCCCTAGCGTCCCTGCCCCGCGCCCCGCTCCTCACGCTCGGTACCCGCGCCCCGCAGCGGCAGCGCACAACGCACCGCCTCCGCCAGAGCCAGGGAAGCGCTCGGGCGAAGAGGAGGAGCCAAGGGTACCGAGCGGGTGGAGTCGGGAGCCAGAGAGCGGTGGAGGCGGATTTCCTGGGCCCGGCCCTCTGGAGCTACCATGGCGTTTGGCAAGAGTCACCGGGATCCCTACGCGACCTCCGTGGGCCACCTCATAGGTAAGGAGGCGCGGGGAGAGACGCCCAGGCAGGCAGGGGACCGTGGGATCCTTTCCTGCTTGATCCATTCTCGGCCTGCAGAGGACGGAGTTAGTCCAACTTGGAGAAAATCCTTCCCCTCCCCCAGCAACTTTCCCAGGGCACCCGCATTCCACCCGGCCCCCTTTCGTCCGTTTCCTTCTTGGCCAACTCACTCTAGAACCCGCAGTCCTCAAAAATGTACCTTCCTTTCGATGTCTCCTGGGGAGTGGAACCAAACAGGTGAACCGCGGGAGTCAGGCATGGAGTATTTGGGCCTCCACAAGGAGACACCAGAAACTTCTCGGCCAGGGGAAAGTTATTCCTAAACGCACACTCTCTAGGGCACGGTATTGTTATGCCCGTTTTACAGATCAGAAGAGGAGGCTCTGGGAGACTAAGTGATGTGACCTTACTGTGAGGGGCAGGTCTCCCCAAACCAGTTTTAAATAGTGCCAAGCTTATACAACCTGGATTGCTTTTCTGGGTAAACAAAGAGAATGAAAATGCTTGGCATTGGAGTGAAGAGGAGGGGAACAGAGGAGCCATCTGGGGGCACGGAGGTCTCTTGCAGGCCGCTAGGGACTACACCGGCATCCACCTAAAAGATTTCTCTCTCCTCCGAATGTACCTTGCATGATGTATGTAGAAGCCAGTGATTGGACTCTTACAAGCACCAGCTCACTGCTCCCTCTTTTCCCTGATTCCTCCCTTGGGAATTGGGTGTGGCACGAGTGCATATTAATGCCAGGCAAAGTGTGATGATGTCAGGAACTTAGTGGGGTGATGAAATCTTGAGAACCTAGTAGTTGTAGTAAAGAGGCCGAGATTTGGAAAATTTAGCTCACAGCTCTACTAACTGCCGTGACACCGAACACACCACTTAAACAGAACCTTAGTTTACACATCCTTATAAAATGGTCAGAGTAGCTACCATTGAGGAGATGCTTTCCCTTGATGGCTGTGCTTTGTTGGATATTAGAATGAACCCTGAGCAGAAATGGGTTCCGACTGTATCTTCATAGGCAAAAGAAACTTCAGCAATTCATCTGCTTAATTTTTTAATTCTGTAAACATGGACTAACTGTCAGCTATGTGTCTGGACCTGGATCAGGCACTGGTGAGGCCAAGGTGAGACGTGATCGCAAACCTGAGGGAACTCATTTTCTTGTAGGGAAGACGGCACGGTTTTGTGCCACACCTTTGCAATGCAAGAAAATGCAAAACACACAAAACTTACCGGAAGGGAGAAATGAATTCTACTGTGGCTTTTGAAGGGTGAATGGGAGTTTTCTAGGAAGATAAGCTTTGTCCATTTGGTGCCAAATTCAAGTTTTGTTTGTTTTTTGTTTTTTGCTTTGTTTTTTTTTTTGTTTTTGTTTTTGTTTTTGTTTTTTTTTTTGAGTGTCGCTCTGTCACCCAGGCTAGAGTGCAGTAGCTCTCGGCTCACTGCAACATCCGCCTCCCGGGTTCAAGCAATTCTCCTTTCTCAGCCTCCCGAGTAGCTGGGACTACAGGCCCACGTCACCACGCCCAGCTAATTTTTGTATTTTTAGTAGAGATGGAGTTTCACCATACTGACTGGGCTGGTCTCGACCTCCTGACCTCAGGTGATCCACCCACCTCGGCCTCCCAAAGTGATTGGGATTACAGGCGTGAGCCACCGCACCCGGCCTCAAGTGGTTCTTTTCCTTGATTGAAAGCAAGCCAAACTTTGGGGTTCCCCGAAACAAGTCCTTATTCTTTCTTTCCCTTCTCTATCCTTTTTGGTTTTTTCTCCATTTCCCCCAGAACCCCGTGTTTTCATTCTTAGGGATCTTATCCTTCTCTTAGGAAGATGTTAGCGCATTCATGTTGAGTGTTCCATTACCCTTTCCAGGTAACATCTTGTATTGCCTGATTATCTAATGATAGGGTTCCAAGTGCAGAAACATTCTGGTCAGCCTGGTGCAGCTGTGGTTAGTTTAGATGCTTGTTATTATTAGTTTGGATAGTTACTCAGTGCCAGTTTGAAACAATTAAGACTGATAGTAAAAGTGTATGCAATGGAAGTTTTTACGTAGTCGAGATAAGCAGTGTCTTTGCAAGTATTGATTGAAGTTATAATAATTGGTAAAATTAGAAGGAATCGTGAGATTAAGATGATAGGAGAATAAATATGTTACTATTATTTGGAGTTATGCCAATATTTTGGCTCCTAAGACCAATGGATTACTTCTCTCCTTTAAAAATTCTTTCCTCCTGTCCCCCCAGAGAATAAATTATTTTTAAAAACAAACAGTGAGACCAAACAACCTAGATTTGAATGCCAATTCTACTTCATACTGACTGTATGACTTTGGTAATTTCCTAACCTCTCTCAACTTCTGTCTCATCATCTCTAACAGTGGGTTAAATGAGATTGCATATGATAAAATACGTAGCACTATGCACTTCACCTTGTAGGTAGCTGCTCACTAAGCCCTAGTTCCCTTGTCTGAAAGCCAGGCAGGTGGAGATTTAGCTGGCCTGGCCTGGGCCTGTGGCCAGGTATTGTGCTTGCAGTCTTTATTAATAGATCACTCATTACTGTTGCTGCAACAGCACTCTGAACTTGGGTTCTGATTGATTCCTGAATTACTGAGAACGGTTCCAAAAAAAATCACTTTGCCCTTTGGCAATATACACTTATTGACACTTGCTAGTGCAGCCTAGGCAGATTATTTCAGGAATACCAGACATTTTTTATTCTGTCATAGCTCAGACTCAACAGCTTTTTCTTGGCAGAAAAGGCTACATTTGCTGGAGTTCAGACTGAAGATTGGGGCCAGTTCATGCACATCTGTGACATAATTAACACTACCCAGGATGGGTGAGTACAGCATAGTTTCCGTGTATTTGCCTCTGATAAGAAGCATCAGAACTACAGCACGTTTTCTCTTGCAAATGTTTCAGTTTTGTTGTTGAAAGAGTGTTTTCATCATTCATTAGGCGCTCTCTACCTTTTGAAGACTTGTCAGATTGAAATATTGGGGCAGCTGCTTGCTTCAGCATGTAGAGTATCTATAAATCCACTATCATTTTTTTCCTCTTGGCAGTTTCTTTAACAGTTTCAAATTTTGTCACTGTGAAGCTCAAATTGCTTCTTTTTAAAAGATTGGGAAAGGCCAGGTGCAGTGCCTCACGCCTGTAATCCCAGCACTTTGGGAGGCTGAGGCGGGTGGATCACGAGGTCAGGAGATCGAGACCATCCTGACTAACACGGTGAAACCCCGTCATTACTAAAAATACAGAAAATTAGCCGGGCGTGGTGGCAGGCACCTGTAGTCCCAGTTACTCGGGAGACTGAGGCAGGAGAACGGCGTGAACCCGGGAGGCGGAGCTTGCAGTGAGCTGAGATTGCACCACTGCACTCCAGCCTGGGCAACAGAGCGAGACTCTGTCTCAAAAAAAAAAAAAGATAGAAAAAGAGAGATTGTTTCCTTCTTTAGGAATATCTCCAGCTCCCATGGCCAGTATTTGATGAAACCGTCAAATATTATCAAGAAGCTGGTTGACTCCTGGTGGTGACCTATTTCTGGGCAATTGTCTTTAGTAACCAGGAAACAATATAGCAGTCTCTTTTCCTCCTTGTCACAGGACAATTTTTTTCCTTCTGAATGTCAACTCACCCATGTTTAAGCTGTATTCTTATAGCATGTGCTATCTTTTGCCCTTAAACTTCTTAAACTTTAGAGAATCGAAGTTGTAAGAAAAAAGTCATTAAGAAGAACAAACTGGTTTGCATGTAGTCAATTACAAGTTATTCTTTGGAACACAATTCTGGTAATTTTCCTGTGCATATTAAAGTGATAACTGACAGTAAAAGAGATTTAGTCTAGCTTATATTGATAAAGAAAACATCAAAATTATTGGTTATAAATAAATGGAAAGTGCTTATGGTTAGTACTTTTTTTTTTTTTTTTTTGAGACGGAGTCTCGCTCTGTTGCCCAGGCTGGAGAGCAGTGGTGCAATCTCGGCTCACTGCAAGCTCCGCCTCCCGGGTTCACGCCATTCTCCTGCCTCAGTCTCCCGAGTAGCTGGGACTACAGGTGCCCGCCACCTCGCCCAGCTAGTTTTTCGTATTTTTTAGTAGAGACGGGGTTTCACTGTGTTAGCCAGGATGGTCTCGATCTCCTGACCTCATGATCCGCCCGTCTCGGCCTCCCAGAGTGCTGGGATTACAAGCTGGTTAGTACTTTTAAGTGTGTATGGTTTTTTTTCCTATAATTCTATTTACCATGTTTAGTTCCTCTGGGAACATTTTCATTGATAATACCAATTCATTGATAATACAAAAAGAGACTCTTAAATTTGGACCCATACAAACAGTTCTTTGTAACATAAAATTGTGGCGTATTGGCAGCTGACCTAGTTTGTTGTAATTCCTCTTACATCCCCTTGTCTGTAGGGTGCTCAGGAAATACTAATAGTTTTAATTAAAATGGTAACATTTGTTGTTTCAGAAGTTGCATTTCCTATAAGTTGGTTCTGTGCATTGATAGAGGGATACAGGAATTAGCGCATTTCATGGGTGGTGCTTTCTAGGTAATAGATTTGTACAAAAATATTGTATTTGATTCTCATAAGGGGGTAGGTGGTATTTTCTGCCTGTATGTGTGAAGAAATTTAGGTTCAAGAAGTGAAGTCATTCGTGTAGGGTCCCACAGTAGGACCAAGGCCTTGGTTTTCTCCTTAGCCATTCCTCTCTCCAAATGCATGTTGCTTTTCAGAGAGACTGATTATTTTCAGCAATGCCTGAATTGGTGATTTCAGTGTATTTATTACCATAGGCCAAAAGATGCAGTGAAAGCTTTGAAGAAAAGGATTTCCAAAAACTACAATCATAAAGAAATCCAACTTACCTTGTCAGTAAGTACTTTAATTTTATAAGTAAGACTCAAATTTCTCAAGCTATAGTTACGTTTTTAATCCTGGGTACAAAATAAGAAGCAAGTATTCTGAGAAAACTAATAGGTTAGCTAATAGATGACCTAAGAGTTGTGTACAGTATGAGTTAAAACTCTTCATTTATGAGAATTGCAGAATAAAGTTGAGTTCTTTGTAATAGCATTTAATTTCACGGGAAGAGCTTGTTCCTGAAAAATCAATTGTTCTTGGTCAGGAGATGGGAATTAGTGGTTAACATGTATTATACATGGTGAACTGATGAAGAACTTTGTGTATTGGCTGGGTGTGATGGCTCATGCCTATAATCCCAGCATCGAGGTGGGATGATTGCTTGAGCCCAGGAGTTTGAGAATAGCCTGGGCAAGATGGTGAGACCCTGTCTCTACAAAATATTTAAAAAGTAGCCAGACATGGTAGCCTGCATCTGTAGCCCCAGCCACTTAGGGGGCTGAGGCGGACAATCACTTGAACCCAGGAATTCAAGATGGCAGTGAGCTATGATCATGCCCCTGTACCTCAGCCTGAGTGACAAAGAGAGACCTCAACTCTTAAAAAAAAAAAAAAAAAGTTTGTGTCTGGGCATGGTGGCTCACGCCTATAATCCTAGCACTTTGGGAGGCCGAGGCAGGTGGATCCCCTGAGGTCAGAAGTTTGAGACCAGCCTGACCAATATGGTGAAACCCCGTCTCTACTAAAAATACAAAAAGTAGCCGGGCGTGGTGGCGTGTGCCTGTAGTCCCAGCTACTCGGGAGGCTGAGACAGGAGAATTGCTTGAACCCAGGAGGTGGAGGTTGCAGTGAGTCAAGATCGCACCACTGCCCTCCAGCTTGAGCAACAGAGCAAGACTCCTTCTTAAAAAAAATAATAATAATAATAAAGTTTGTGCATGTATTAATTAACCATAATTTAAGATGAGAACTGAAATTTTGAAAAGTACCTCCCTGTTAGCTTTCTACCTCACTTGAACAGCTTTGTGGAATCCTGAGATGCTCTCAGCTCATTAAATTCCAACCAAGTTCTGCTGCCTGGCATGATTTGGAGAATGTTCTATGTTGGTTTAAGCAATTCTCCTGTGTGTTGTATTGTCTGTTATTTAAGTGTGGACTCTTATTTGACGTGTTCCCATTTTCCCACCATCCTTGGCCATATGACCTCTTCAGTCACGTTGGTGAGTTGTCCTTTTTACTTTAGTATGTGTTGCAAGCCCTGCCTGCTGCCTGAGAGTGAGCTGTGTAGCTTTCTGATTTATTCTGCACGCCTTTGTTTATCTCAGCCCAGCCGAAGACTGTGCATGGTCACGGCACTAATCAGCCAGCATCACACTGCCTTAGGAGCATTAGTCTTTATCAAGAGGACTTTGGGGCATATGTGAGCATAGCTCCTGGTTTCTAGTTACATGTAGAAGAAAATGGACATCTTGCATAGGCTCACTGAATGAGCAGAAATGCAATGAACGGTCTTCATGATTTGATCATTAAAGAAACCCTTCACGCTGGGATCTGAATATAGTTTTAGAGGCATTTTCCCCCTTCACCTTTTTTTTTTTTTTTTTTTTTTGAACCTCTCACCTATCCTTAACTCTTGAAGGTCACAGAATGGAGGAGATTGTGGAGAGAAGAGTGAGGCACTTCTGTAGAAATCCCAGAACGATGGGTCACTGATAGAAATGCCTGGCACCTGTCAATGTTCTTGACCACCCTGTGAAGTAGTTCTATTATTAACTCCATTTCACAGATGAAGAAATTGAGACTAAGAGAAACTGATTTATTTCCAAGATGAAAATGGCTATTACATAGCATAGGCAAGATTTGATCCCAGTCCTCAGATTCTAAATTCCATGCCCTTGCCTCATACTTCTTTGTTTCTCAGAACGAATCAAGCCTCTTAAAAGAGCAGGCTACTGTGTTTCCTTTGTGTCTTTAGTTTCTTCCTGTGTAGTACAGGGCCAGGTATATCAGATGTTGACTGGATTAATGATTAAGCACCACACCCTCATACACACACCTAATCCCATCTCTCCTAGTATCCGGGAAGACTCAAGGGCTAATGGAAGGTACGGTAGAACGGGAGTAGAAAGATGGGTAGATGTACCCTTTTGCTTGGATTTTCTTTAAATAGGCCTTTGACCCTTTGTATCTTCATGCGGATTTCCTCAAACTGTGTATTTAATGGTCCAGTCACCTCACCTCAGAGTATTCACTCCCTTGCAGAGGTGTGCATAGGGCCTCAAAACTGACTTTAATATTCACGTAAGCCATTCTCGTGGTATATCTGGGATATCTCAAGGGTGCCAAAGGTTAGGAGAATTCAGTAAGGAAGAGAAGGGCAGAAGACTAATTTATGCCACATTCTCTATTTCAGCATGGGGTATTATTATTTTGCTTTTTACAGGTGTTCACCATTCATAACAGTTTGCCGCTTCCTCCATTGTGCCCAAGCCTACTTGATGTGTCAGTGGTTGCTTCTTAATCCCGCCTCCATATCTTCTTCCATCATGGTTCCCTCGCTATGACGATGGACCAGGGACCCTCCTTGAGGAAGCTGGGTTATTCCAGAGTGTCGTGCCTCTGGCCCTCTGTTTCTCTTTGGGCTTCCACTCTTCCTTCTCATCAGGTAGTCTAATCTCTCAAGCCTGACTACCAGCTCGCTGCCGTTCCCATGATCTGTTCCACCTCAGATCTGTAGCTACCTTACCTTATGGGTTCTGTCCAATGTGTGCGAACAAGAGAATCTAAAGCCTGTGCCTAAAAACAGGCAAGAGTCACCAGTCAGAATACACCTTCATCCTTGGGGTCACAGTACATTAAAGTCAGGAAAAACACCTGGGTTTTCCTTGGATTTTCTTTAAATAGGCCTTTGACTCTTCATCTCTTCATGCTGATTTCCCCAAGTGGTGTATTTAATGGTCCAGTCACCTCACCTCAGACTACTCCCTGCCTTGCAGAGGTGTGCTTAGGGCCTCAAAACTGACTTTAATATTCACATAAGCCAAATTTAATTATGAGGGGAATTAGTCACAGAAGGAGTCACCCATGTCTGTCAAACGCAATTATAAGTTTACTAGTAAACTCTTTAAAAAGTAATCCCTATATATGACATTTCCATTTTATTAATGTAAAGTGATGAGAGCCTGTCAAATTCAGTTATAAATATTCTTTATGTTATCTGTCATGTTGAGTTCTCCATGGACGTGTTAACCTTGATTAGGCTTTAATGGAATCTGACTGTACTATGATTTCCTACCATCAGTCGGTAGAGCAGTTTTGTGTTTCAGCAGAATTTTGTTTCCAGGCTTTATTACTCTGAGCCAGGAAGTATTCTCTTCTTGAATGAGTCAATTGTGATAAATCTCAGCAAGAGGCTACTATTAGTGTCAAATAGAAAGTGGTTGAACAGGTTCCTAAGAATCAATTAGTTAATAGGCCTTTGTGGAGCACCCCCTAAGCAGTGAGCTTCAGGGGTTTCATAGGATGTGTAAAATGTGGTTGAAAATAATAATGAAGGAAAAGCTTGGTTTATTCTCCTTTGGCAAATTTCTAGTGAAACAAAATATCAGGCTGGGTTCAGTGGCTCGTGCCTGTAATGCCAGCAGTTTGGGAGGCCCACAAGGGTGGATCACTTGAGGTCAGGAGTTAGAGACCAGCCTGGGCAACATGGTGAAACCCTGTCTTTACTGAAAATACAGAAATTAGCCGGGCATGGTGGCATGTGCCTGTAATCCCAGCTACTTGGGAGGCTGAGGCAGGACAATTGCTTGAACCCAGGAAGCGGAGGTTGCAGTGAGCCTAGATTGTGCCACTGCACTCCATCCTGGGTGACAAAGCGAGACTCTGTGTCGAAACAAAACAAAACAAAGCAAAACAAAACCATGTGGTTGTCCCCCCAGGAGCTTGTTGCAATTGGAGGGACTGAGAGGAGTGAGGCCTCTAGGCTGGGGTAGTCACCTTGGTGAAGGCACTATTCATGGCCCAGGTGTAGCTCTGATGGCCCTGAAACCTGGTTGTTGTCACTGTGCCTGGTTTGGAAATTTACAGTGAGAAAATCTCTTTTTATTCCAGCCCTCTCTTAAAATACTTAGGTCAGCTAATCATCACATTCAGTCCTGCTAGGAAGTTCTCCGTGGAAGATGATCTAAATAGTTGCCATGTATTGAGGTCCTGCTTTGTGTCACGCTCTTTGTTATGTTTCATTTGGGCCTTTCAACAAGTCTCTAGAGGGAGATATTATGTCCATTTTGCAGATAAGGACACTGAGGCTTAGGATAAGTGATTTGCCCAGCTAAGCCCAAGAGATCAGTGAAGCCTGGAGTCACCCACTTCAGTCTCTCTTTGTTCCTTGGCTCCAGAGTTTTCAATCCCACCTCAGATTATGGATTCTTATTTGTCTTATTTCCAAATATAGGTTATCTGAACACATTTGCACCAAGTTCAATTTCAGAATATGTGAAAACAACATATTTAATTTTAATTTAATTTCCCACAGTAGGTTTTATTACTTATCTGAGTGAGTTGGAGGGTAAAAGAGGTTCTGGTGATATAATAGAGGAGGTGATGTAGAAGTAATTAGTCCTGGCATTCTTGATTCTAATGGGAAAACACAAAAGGCATGACTGCTAATCTCCAGATGTTCACATTTTTAGCATTTCATGTTGACTCTTTGATTTTGTGCATGTTCCTCCTGGGAGTGTTACTCATTATCATAAAATCTTGTTGCACCAAAGATAAAAATTTGTTTGTGAGGGCCAGGTGTGGTGGTTCATGCCTATAATCCCAGCACTTCGGGAGGCTGAGGTGGGTGGATCACCTGAGGCTAGGAGTTCGAGACCAGCCTGGCCAACGTGGCAAAACCCCATCTCTGCTAAAAATACAAACATTAGCTGGGCATGGTGGTGCACGCCTATAATCTCAGCTACTTAGAAGGCTGAGGCATGAGAATCACCTGAACCCGAGAGGCAGAGGTTGCAGTGAGTCGAGATTACACCACTGCACTCCAGCTTAGATGAGAGAGTAAGACCCTGTGTCAAAAAGAAAAAAAAAATATATATATATATGCCTAGAGAGAATGAGACTTGGATCCTAGGTATTTGCCTAAGACTGTACAACTAGTTAGGTGAAATATTTCTGTAAACTCACATTGAGCTAGAGGCACGTTTCCTTTCAGCATTTCACCCATTAAAAACTCATTATACTCATTATAATAATCCATCAAGCTAAATGGCATGTTATTCAACTTTCCAACTTTGTCTTAACAACCTGCACTAGTATAGATTCATCTTAGTATGTTTTGGATTTTGTTTTTATTTTCCTTTGCCTTAAAGGTTTTCGCTGTGTTTCACACAGCTACACGTGCTCACCTTCTGTATTTTCTGATTATCTTCTTGATCACAGCGCTTTAAAACTATAGCGTTCATACCTGCTGCCACTTTATGTATTTCCATTAAAGACAGACTAAAAATACAAAGACAAAGCATGGCATGAAGTCCATTTTTAGGGCTTCTATTCTGCAGAGATGATTATCCTGGTCATGTTAATGGTTTCTATGACCTTTCTAATTTGAGGTTGTAGCATGGAAACTAAAGATTTAATTTTGTTTTTAGATTACTTTTAGAAATCTACTTTCTGCATGCAGTTCTTCAGTATTGGCTCATTCTTTCTTAGTCAAGTTTCTGCTCACGTTGCTTTATCGCAAATGTGTTTTTCAAGGGAACTGGTGTTCCTTAGTGCATATTCTTAACTGTATAACACCCCATCCTCCAGGAAACTTTTCTTTTGACTTTACCAAAGGGGTGCCTTATGTACTCCTGATTTTGTGCTTCATTTTCTGTCAGTTACTCTTTGATTGCCTTCCTTGGATTTTCGCTGGCCTGTGTAATAGGTGAACCCCAGTGTTTCAGCCCTTCTTCCTCTCTTCTCATTGTAGGCAGCCTTGATAACTCAATTTTAGTCCTTCACTCTCTTGAACTATAGCTGTGTGTGTCCAGCTCACTGCTAAACACCTACTTAAATGTCCCTTATCTTTTGAACTCAAAATATCTAAATTTCAGCCCGTCATTTCTACCCCTAGACCAGCCATACCACCCCGTCTTCCAAATTTCCATCACAGGGTTCCTCATGCAGAATGAGAGTCACTTAACTTTCAGTCATCTTCCTTTTTTGACCAGCACTGTCATTCAAAGTTCTTCCTTCATAATTCTGTCGTGACTCCTTTTCTTGTACCCACATCATCTTAGTTTAGGCCTTTTGTATCTCATGCCTGAACTAGTGGGTTGCTAGTGGATCTTTCTGTCATTCCAGGTTTCTTCTCCCTCCACTTGCCTTTGCAGAGTGCTGCCTGACAACCTATCCAGAATAGTACTTTGCGCACATTAACCTTTTCCTCAATTTCAGGGTAAAGGTGTGATGGTGACAAACTAACAGAGACCCTCCGTAACTTCTTAGTGCCTTCAAGATAATATCCACACCCTTTGCACTGCCACACAAACTTCTCTACAACCTGGACAGACTTTATCTACCCTATCTTTACAGTCTCCCCAATTTACCTTTTTCAAGATGCCTCTGCTAGAGACAGACCAGAGTACTTATCTCCCCCTTCATAACTTACCCACTTTTCCACATTTATATAGTTTTCATACAATTTCTCTGTCTGGAATATAGCTCTATACTCATTTTTACTGTTCTTAGCCATTTTGCAAAGCCCAGCTTCCAATTAGCCTTTTCCAAAAGTCTTGTAAGACCACCTAGCCCTAAATAATCACTCTTGCCTATAAGGACCTATAGCTAGGGTGACTGTGCAATTCATCATCCAAACCAGGACATTTTTGAAAGTGAAAGGGTGTGTCATCATTAATAAACAGGACATTGGGAATATACCTGTGCTACCCTGGGTAAACTGGGACAGATATTATTCCATCTGTAGCTCATATGTTTGGCCTGCACGTCCCTTCAGCATTTAGCATTTAGTACTCTGCATTGCTGGTTAATTCCCTTTTGGATGTGCTGGGACTCCTCGATAAGTCTGTCCTCTAGACTGTTACATTATGCTCATATTTCCACATATCCCCAGAACCTAACATTTTGCCATATATTTTAGTAGATACTAAATTATGTTTGTTAATTAGTATGCTGGCAGAAATTATTATTTAGCAGTTTTTCCCTTACATTTTTAGGAGGTGGTTTTGCCAGATAAATATAATGTTTAATTTATTTTTCTAATTTAGCTTATTGACATGTGCGTGCAGAACTGTGGTCCAAGTTTCCAGACTCTGATTGTGAAGAAGGAATTTGTTAAAGAGAATTTAGTTAAGCTACTGAATCCTAGATACAACTTGCCATTAGACATTCAGAATAGAATCTTGAATTTCATTAAGGTAAGTCTGTTGTATACCTCATGGGATGGTAAATTTCTAAGATTAGGGATTTCACAGCTTACCTCCTGATTGTTTTGCTTATCTTTTATATGTCTTGGATTGAGCCAGAAAAGCATTTTTGCTATTTTTAGTTTCTGTGTAATAATAATTTTTTGGCATTGGATGGTACACTTTTTCTGAAGATTTGTAGTCATTTCCCTACTTTCCTCTCAGTTTCTATTTTATCTGTGTCAAATAGGAAAGACAATGATGTGTATGTTCATTTTGCAGGTTGGGAAACTGTTCCAACTAACTGACTAATTCAAGGTTACTTGGAAAAAGAGCTACTGATGTTGTTTTGGAATCTGTTAATTTTGGATTCAGAGCAGCAAAAAACAATTGATAGTATATATCTTAGGGTTTCTTCAAGATTTTGAGGCATGGAAGTCTGATTTAAAATATTTTGGGCCGGGCGCGGTGGCTCATGCCTGTAATCCCAGCACTTTGGGAGGCCGAGGCAGGTGGATCATGAGGTCAGGAGATTGAGACCATCCTGGCTAACACGGTGAAACCCCGTCTCTACTAAAAATACAAAAAAAAAAAAAAAATTAGCCAGGCGTGGTGGCGGGCGCCTGTAGTCCCAGCTACTTGGGAGGCTGAGGCAGGAGAATGGCGTGGACCCAGGAGGTGGAGCTTGCAGTGAGCCGAGATCTCGCCACTGCATTGCAGCCTGGGCAACAGAGCAAGACTCCATCTCAAAAAAAATAAAAAATAAAAATAAAATATTTTATATTTTCCTAGCCTTTGAAAATGAGCATTTTGCCCATGGCATTCAAAAGTAGCTTTCTCTTTCTGAGTGGGGTACATAATTATTGATCTCTCATTTTCTATCAGGAGCTTAAGAATTGTGTTTTCAGCCGGGCATGGTGGCTCACGCCTGTAATCCCAGTACATTGGGAGGCCGAGGTGGGCAGATCACAAGGTCAGGAGTTCGAGACCAGCCTAGCCAACACAGTGAAACCCCATCTCTACTAAAAAATACAAAAAATAAGGCAGACGTGGTGGTGGGCACCTGTAATTCCCAGATACTCGGGAGGCTGAGGCAGGAGAATCGCTTGAACCCGGGAGGTGGAGATTGCAGTGAGCTGAGATTGTGCCATTGCACTCCAGCCCAGGCAATAGTGTGAGACTGTCTCAAAAAAAAAAAAAAAAAAAGAATTGTGTTTTGGTTTTGTTGCTGTTTTAACTCTGGAACGTTTTCATCTCTTGAACTCAGGCTTGGTCACAGGGTTTCCCAGGAGGTGTGGATGTAAGCGAAGTCAAAGAAGTATACCTCGACCTGCTTAAGAAAGGCGTTCAGTTTCCTCCCTCAGAAGCAGAGGCTGAAACAGCAAGACAAGAGGTAAGAGGCCTTTCTTTGACCCATGGAGAGTATAGTAGTATATCAGTTGGGTCTTTTCTCATTGCAAGAGACAACCCTAAATCCACTTAAGCTTAAGCAAAAAGATGAATTTATTGGAAGGATATTGCAATATCTCATAGAATAACCGAGACTTGGGATTTTGCTACTTAAAGTGTGAAAGTTTGTTTGGCTTGCTCCACCCTAGACTAATCAGAACCTCCCTTTTTACAAGATTTCCAGGTGTTTTCTCTGTACATTTATGTTGAGAAGCACTGGCCTAGAGCCTTGAGCTTTCACCTCGCCGCCCAAGGTTGGAGATGTGGCATTGACCCAAGGAGGGTCATTGATGGAGAAGGAGATGCCTTGTCAGCTGTGGCTTAAACAGACTTGACATGAATTGAGCTATCATTTGTTATTAACAGTCCAAAGAGAAGGCATCAATAATCTCACATGGCAGTTTATCACTTAAACCCTTGGTAAAAAAAAAAAAAAAAAAAAAAAGGCATTTTATTAAATTGTAAATGATAATTCTAATAGCCACCTCTTGTTGAATACCTGCTTTATTATGGGCATCTCATTTGCTTAGCATTCTTCACAAAATGCTGGACGGGTTGTGTAGTTGATGATTTACTCCGGGCAGATACCCTGTACACAGGACTTTGTTTGAGAGTGCTTGAGTTAGCTGAATGGAAAAAACTTGGCGTTGGGTGGCTATGTTAATTCACATAATAATATTACCATATTTTATACTCATAGACTGCTCAAATCTCATCAAATCCTCCAACATCTGTCCCTACTGCACCAGCTCTTTCTTCTGTAATTGCTCCAAAGAACTCGACTATTACATTGGTCCCAGAACAGGTAACAACAGCAATCACTGTATTTATTGATATGTTTTCCTGATTTGTAAGCACCTTATATACAGTTTGTCCTTTCTGGTTAACAACATTGAGATGTAGGTACATTTATTTTACAGAGGAAGAGACTGAGGCTTAGTCATACTATGTGACTTATAGTTCAGTTCCAAGAAGGATTAATCCCATTGGTTCTGTCTACTTCCAAAGCCCAACTTTGTAAGAGTTGTGCTTGCCTAGTGGCTTTCATGGCTTTGTGGAGCCTTGACTGTGGACTGGATCTAGTGTCCATGAGCTAATTCCTGTTACTTCTGGTAGGACTGTCACATATTTCAGAGAGTTTTGTAAATGGTAGTCTTATTACTTGTATTTATTATGCCAACTGAATTGTATTTACTTCTTTGTGTATATCAGTTTGTCCAAGGTACAGATAAGCAATTATTGTATGAAGCCCATTTCCGTTCCGCTGTAAAGGAACTATAATTGAAGACTTTGTATTATTATTTTTTTCTTATATAAAAATTCATGTGACTAATTCCTCTTAGAATTTAATACAGGAAAAAGATTTATTTCTTCTATCTTCTTTAATACCATGAGAACTAGATAACCCTCATTTGTTTTTCTTTTATCCTGTCGGTTGCCAAGAAACTCAGGATAACTTTTGCCATTTTATCCAGGTTTCTGGTACCTTCTTCTGCTAGGTACCTAGTACTTCTCCCCTCTTCATATTTGGTTCTAACCTTTTTTTTTTTTTCTTTCATTTTTAAAATTCCTAAAGCATATTTTGGGGTTTATTACAAGAGATCTCAAGTCCTTTTAGAAGGTGACAAGGTATACATTGTAAAATAACTATGTGTATATTTATATGAAATTAAATTTAAGTTTGAAAATATTAAATTTTGCAGAAGTATTTTTTCTTCCAGCAAATGTCCCATGGGGGCAGGAAACAAGGAATGTGAACACATTCTCTGTGTGTCACACTGACTGGTGATTGTGTTGCTCTCTACAGATTGGAAAATTGCACAGTGAATTGGATATGGTGAAAATGAATGTGCGAGTGATGTCCGCCATATTGATGGAGAATATGCCTGGGTCTGAAAACCATGAAGACATAGAGCTTCTGCAGGTGTTGTACGATTTCAGGGACAATCAGTCAAAGTGTCTCTTAAAGTTATTCTCTAAATTCTGAGCTTTGGAGATGGAAGACACCTTAATATTGTCTAGTACGTCCTCCTACATCCTCATTTCAATTGATTTCTAAACTTAACAAAAATATCCAAGAATGACTTTGTCAGAAATGCGGTAGTGACTTAGACGTGGATTTTAGCCTCTTGCAACAAATAATTTATTGTAAGTTATAACCTTGGTCATGTATAATCAATTCTCTAGTTGTTTTAAGTATGTAAAAATTGCCTCTATTTTCATCCATTCAACAAACATTGAGTAACTGTGATATAGGAAGGGATGTAGAAATGAGGAGGAGGCTGTTCTAGTCCTTAAGAATTTATGCCTAATGAGCAAGATTGGTTTGTAAACAACAAACATAAAGAAGTATTATAGATACTGTAATATAAATTTGTTCAGTGTATGGTGGGATCATGGGTGGGCAGAAGGAGAGAGGTGAGGTTTTTAGGAACGGTCTAGATGGAGGCAGTGCTTGAGCTGTAGAGGAACAAGTAGACAGGGCATTTGGACCTGCATGAGTAGTTCTACAGCCCTCCTATGCCTTCTGCTATGTCTGTGTATACATATACTTTATTTTTCCCTCTACTGGTTTGCTGTTCTAATTATTTAAAATTTTAAAACTTATTAATTTTAGAAGCAGTTAGAAAAAAAATCAGTTTCTAGTTTCTAAGTCCCTTTGTTGCTAAACTAAGAAGCTTAAGATATTTTTACTTTTCTCAGATTCCCACTCCCCACTTCTCATGTGTTATTTTTCCTTTGACTTCTTAGATTGTTAGTAAATAACTTTTCCCATGCTCATTTCTTATTTGGGAAACAAAAAAAATTGTAAAAATTTTCCCAACAATGTTTCTTATATATCACTGCTATCGTGAATAGTTTGTTTTTTCCTTGCTGAAGTACACCCATGTTGGTAAACTTTGGTGCAAACTTTGAGTGCTTGCATATCCAAAAATGTCCTTTGATTGTCATGTTAAATGCAGATTAGTTTAGCTAGATATAAAATTCTAGGCACAAAATTCTTATTCTTCAGGCCTTTGAAGATACTGCTTCATTGTTCTTTTACACCCACTAATGCTGATAGAAGTATTATATTATTCTGCTTCTTAATCCTTTGATTTATATTTTTTTCTAGTTGCATTTGTTATTTCTCTACTTTAATATTTCAGAAATTTTACTGTTCCCTATCAAGAGATATATGTACATGTGTGTGCAGATGTTTGTTTTCCTTACTTATCCTACTTAGTAGATGATAGCCTTTTTTGCCTTATTGACTCATGTGTATTTTTAATTCTAGGAAATTCTCAGCTCCTACTTTAAATATTGCCTTTCTACCATTCTTTCTATTCTCTTCTTATGGAACTTTTTTAAGATGATGAAACTTCCAGTTGGATTCATTTGTCTCTTAACATTTCTTTTATACTTTTCATCTCTTCATTCTAAGTTCTTGGATAATTTCTCTGTTTAATGTATTTCTCTAAAACTTGTACATTGGGTTGCTTATTCAGTCCTTCTAATAAATGTTTCAACAGTTTATTTTTATTTAAAAATATATACTTTAAAAATATTTACTATGTACAAATATGTGTATAATGTTAAAATATTTTTAAAATATGTTGGATTTTTGTAATAGTTCTTTCGTTTCATGGTTCTACTTTTCTTTATCTTTCCAAGAATAATAATTATATTTAATACTGCTTTCTTGTTTCTTCTGTGGATTCTGCAAATTTTTTTGTTGGTCTTTTTAATTTGCATTTCTCCGGTGTTCAGCTGGATTGCTGTTAGTGAGCTCATTTTTGTGTGAGACTCTCTGCCAGCTGGTCTGCATTCTCTACTGACCCAGCTCACCCATGCTGAAGGGAGAATGTAATTGCTACAGCTGAGCTTGATAATGTTTTCAGAATATGGTATAGCAATATGGGATGATGCTGTTTGGGACCCATTTATGGCTGGTCTTCTGGATTATGTGTTCTCTATTTTTTTTTTTCCTGAATGCTACTAGCACCTAGAAATAATACCCTATCCCTCTGTCCTAATTCATTGTTTCCACCTGGAAACATTACTCCTTTCTCAGCTATCTGGTCTCAAATGAGGGAAGGGGCATGAGCAGGGGTTGTCTTGCCTGGTTATTTCACTGCTATACCTCAACCCATCTGTTAGAGCCCCTTGTGCTTCTTGGCTTCTGGCTTTTAGGCATGGAGCACCCTTCATATTCCTTCCATGTTCTAGGCAGTACTCATTGTGGGCAACCTTGAATATCCTTGAATATCCTCTAATTCAAGAGTTAGCAAACTGTGGCCTATGGGCCAAAACTGGGCCTTGCTCTCTTTTGTGCTGTCTCCAGGCTCAAAAGGGTTTTTTAAAGGGTTGTTTAAAAAATAATAAAAACAAATTAAAAAACCAGAGGTCATTTCTCCTATATCCATGCAAGCCTATACCCAGAGACTACTGGGGACTCAGATATTCCTCTTGAGGAACTCATTGCCATGCCCTACCCCAACGTTAATGGATGTGAATTTGTGGTATCGCTCAGGTGTGTAGGGATGAGAAGAGGATGTAAACCACAACGTGGGAGTATAAAGTTCCAGGTGAGGTAAGAGCTGACCTGTACAGGTAATGGAGGATTATGCCATGCCAAAGCGTGGGCTTGACCAGGCTGGCAGAAGGGAGCTGTTGAAAGAGTATAAGCTGAGGGGCTACATAACCAGGTCAGATTTTAGAAAAATCCTTCTGGTGGTGTTATGATGATAAATTCTCAGGAAGCAAGATAAGACTCTAGAAAACAAGAGAGTATTTCTCATTGGTTGTATGCTGTGTTCTGTGGGTAGAAAGTGGTATCTTTGGTCAAATACGTTTGCAAAACCAATTGTCTACTGTATTTCTCCTTTTGGAGGTGCATAAAGTTCACTGATATAGCTAAGAGTCTTTGTTTAACCCAACATTTGTTAACTTATTTAACTAAAGAATCCCAATTTGCCAAATACCTGCTGATATTCTGCAGAACATCAGAGTAGTACACGTTGAGAAATAAATCAATATTGTGGATCAGTGGCTTTAAGTATATTATTTTTGGAATATCTTAGGAGAATTAAAACATTTTGCTAAGGATCCTTGGGGTTCTTGACCTTAGGCAAGTTATTTACTACCAATGGACTTAGTTTATGTATCAAATGAAGAGCTTAGATGACAGCCAGAGTAATATTAAATACATCCTCTTTATATGGGATGTAAAAAGGAAAATTCATCATTAAATAGATTTCAAATGTAGTAGTCCATAATGGAGGCTTTTCCAGATATAAACTTTTTAACTCATGATGTTAACACATGTGTTAAACTAAAATTGAAAAATTAAATATCAAAGTAAATGGTTATGTGGTGGATAATATTTTTTTAAATGGCCACAGCAATATTTCTAGTTCCACCTGGTCTTCCTGGACCTTTCAGAGCTCAAAAATGAAATGATTTGTGACTTTTTGTCTCATATTCTCATCCATCTGTGGCATACAATCTTTCAGTAAACATACACTGAAACATTTCATTTAAATACGTGAATCCAGTTTTATATTTTATTCCAATCTGAAGTGCCTTTTTTGTCTCAGAGTGTTTGGCTGCAGATGTTTGGTTGAATTTTGCAAGGATAATACCAATTTGTTGGTTGCTGTTTTAATGCCAGAGCTCAGGGCTGTGTTTTGCCTTGAATAGTAAAGAGTCTCAGGTTATAAATCAACGTGAGAATACTACTCATGGCCAATTCAGATTGAATAGGTTCTGGCAGGGGATCAATTTGTTTATAGAGACTGTTGAATGTGGAATGTTATTTTTCTTTGTGTGCTTTTTGTTAGTGACATATAAAGATCTGGTGTGGGGAGTGCTATTCTTAATTTCTTTTGACAAATAATTAATTTTTTTTTTACATCTAAATAACTCCACTGTGGTTGATCTGAAATAATTCAATTAAATCGTCTATGGAGAAAAAGGACAAGAAGTTTATCTGATTTAAGAATTTCAGAATGAAATCAGCATCGATAGACTGTGGAGAAACAGAATTCTTTTTTTTGGTGTTTTTGTTTTTCTATTCTTTTTTTCCCCCCCTCTAACCTTATGTCATAAACAGAGAATTCTCTAGGGTGTACTTTTTCACAGGTTTCTCACACCCATCTGAAGGAGTCAGGTCAGTACAGTTAGAACCCCCAGATAATACTGGTGCCCTGGTTGGCTGCCCCCTTATAACTGCAGGGCCTTTTGGAGGCTTCAGCATAAGCCTAGGGAGTCATCAGCAGAGGCGACACCCAGGTTGAGGGTCAGTGAGGGCCCACGGGCATACTCTGATGGAAGGAGTACAATTGTAAAGAAAGAATAAAAGTATTTGAAATCAGCTACGTGAACTGTAAAACAGGCATTTTTCTCCCTAAACCAACCAATAATCACAATTTTTTTTTAGCTTGCCAAAATATATTTACATCCTCTTTCTTCCCGAAATCCCATTGAAATGATGGAAGAAATATGAAAATAAAAATAAACCCCAAGGATGACAGAAAAGGCTAAACTGACCATCAGGCCTCCAGAACAGTGAGACTATTCAGTGCCTGATAAAGCAGGTGGGACCAGACCAGCTCAGAGCTCACAGCCCCATAGAAGTGAAAGAGACCCTTCCAAAGGACTTTTCCCCGAAGCAGCCCATACTAACCTCAAAATGAGAGCAAGATTGAATAGGCCTTGGGCACTCACATGGTGAGGAAAACAACTGTCCTCTGTCCTCTGCTGTCTGAGCCACTAACTCAGGAGCAGGGAACTTCCAGGGTGACTGTCGAGGCCAGAAAAAAGGACTCTCCTCCAAAGAACTGCTGGTTTCCAAAACAATCTAGGAACCTCTGCAGTTAGAAGAAAAATAATCAGCACTCATTAGGATTTTTTAAACTTTGAAGGCAGGCAGCCTCATTCCTAGAGATGAGGATGTAGTAAGGCTGTCAGATTTCTCAGGAAAAATAAGTATTTTCACTCTCTCCACCAAGAACCGACGCTGACACCCAATTTGGCTTGACATCTCGCTTTGTGGGGCTGAGGTTTTTCTGATTCGCTGACTTTCACAGGGAGTAGTCATGTGGGGCTTCCGTCTGAGTGGAGGAGGGGTTTTTGCTCCAGCTCCCCATGTTGTTGCACCCTGGGCTTTGTCCTTTGCATCTGCTGAGAACTCTACTGGAGATTGGCAGATAGGTGCCTTGTGAACCATCGTTCCTTTCTTGCTGCTTGAGTCTTTAGATCTTACTTGGTTTTGAGCCTTTGAGGATTTCTCATGCTCTCCTGAAAGTGTAGGCACAAATGTTAAAATATTTTTAATATCTAGCATTTTTAGGTATTTTGTTATGAGAAAGGTTTTCAGGATATTGAGTATAGTGCTGTGCAAAAAAAAAAAAAAAAAAAAAAATTCTATATAGCATTTTTTAAATTGGGGCAAAATCCATATCACATAAAATTAACCATTTTAAAGGGTACAAGTAAGTGGCATTTATGTACATTCAGGGCCGGGCGTGGTGGCTCACACGTGTAATCCCAGCACTTTGAGAGGCCAAGGCGGGTGGATCACTTGAGGTCAGGAACTCGAGACCAGCCTGGCCAACATGTGAAACTTTGTCTCTACTGAAAATACAAAATTAACCGGGCATGGTGGTGGGCGCCTATAATCCCAGCTACTCGGGAGGCTGAGACACGACGATGTCTTGAACCCGGAGGTTGCAGTGAGCAGAGATCGCGCCACTGCAGTCCAGCCTGGGCAACAGCAGGAGGCTCCATCTCAAAAAATAAAAAGAAAATAAATATACATTCATTGTAACTACAGTTAACCCTTGAACAACACATAGCAGTTATGAGCACTGACCCCACAATGTAGTTGAAAATTCATGTATAACTTTTGATTTCCCCAAAACTTAACTACTAATGTCCTGTTGATCAGAAACCCTATCAATAACATAAACAGTCAATTAACACATATTATGTATGTTATATACATACGTGAGTATTCTTAAAGTAAGCTAGAGGAAAGAAAATGTTATTAAGAAAATTGTAGGCTGGGCGTGGTGGTTTATGCCTGTAATCCCAGCACTTTGGGAGGCTGAGGCGGGAGGATCACAAGGTCAGGAGATTGAGACCATCCTGGCTAATACGGTAAAACCCCATCTCTACTAAAAAATACAAAAAATTAGCCGGACATGGTGGTGGGCACCTGTAGTCCCAACTACTCGGGAAGCTGAGGCCTTAGAATGGCGTGAACCCAGGAGGCGGAGCTTGCAGTGAGCTGAGATGGTGCCACTGCACTCCAGCCTGGGCGGCAAAGTGCCACTCTGTCTCAAAAATAAAAAAAAAACATGGCACATGTATACATATGTAACAAACCTGCACGTTGTGCACATGTACCCTAGAACTTAAAGTATAATAAAATTAAAAAATTAAAAAACTAAAAATAAATAAAATTTTTTTTTAAAAAGAAAGAAAATTGTAAGGAAGGCTGGGCACAGTGGCTTATACCTGTAATCCTAGCACTTTGGGAAGCTGAGGCAGGAGGATTGCTTGCATCCAGGAGTTTGAGACCAGCCTGGGCAACATAGTGAGACTCTGTCGCTCCAAAAAAATAAATTAGCTAGGTATGGTGGTGCATGCCTGCAGTCCCAGCTACTGGGGAGGCTGAGGTGGGAGGATCGCTTGAGCCCAGGAGGTTGAGGCTGCAGTAAACCGTGATTGCACCATTGCTGGGCAGCAGAGTGAGACCCTGTCTCAATTTAAAAATTAAAATTAAAAAAAATTTAAGAAAATTATAAGGAAGAGAACATATATTTACTATTCATTAAGTGGACATGGGTCGTAAAGGTCTTGGTCTTTATCTTTTTGCTGAGTGGGCTGAGAAGGAAGAAGAAGAGAAATTGGTCTTGTCTTGGGTGGCAGAGGCAGAAAACAATCCACCTCTCAGTGGAGCCATGCAGTTCAAACCCGTGTTGTTCAAGGTTCAACTGTATTTCCTCTATTTAATTCCAATACCTTTTCATTACCCCAAAAGGAAACCCCATGCTCATTAAGCAGCCCCTCCCCTTTCTGCCTTTCATCAGTTCCAGATAACCACCAATCTGGTTCTGTGTCTGTGGATTTACCTGTTCTGGACATTTCATATTTCATATATGTGGAATCATATAATGTATGACTTTTTGTGTCTAGGCATCTTTCACTTAATGTTTTCGAGGTTCATCCATGTTGTAGTGTGTATCAGAATTTTATTACTTTAATGGCCTAATATTTCATTGTATATACCACATTTTGTACATCAGTTCATTGGTAGACATTTAGGTTGTTTCCATTGTTTCCACCTTTGGCTATTGTGACTGATGCTGCTATGAACATTCACATACAGGCTTTTCTTTGAATACCTGTGTTCACTTCTTTTGAGTATCAATCTAAGAGTAGAATTGCTGGGACATATAGTAACTTTAACTTTTTGCGGAATTGTCAAACTCTTTTGCACAATGGCTGCACCATTGTATATTCTACTAGCAGTATGCGGTACTACTAGGATTCCAGATTCTCCACAATGAATACTTGTTATTTTCCATTGTGTGTTTTTTTAATGGCCCTCTGGTAGGTGTGAAGTGGTATCTCATTACGGTTTTGATTTTGATTTGTATTTGCATTTCCCTAATGACTAATGAAGTTGGGTGTCTATATTATAGCTTTTTATTTTTTTCATCAATTATTTTATTTATTTATTTATTTATTTTTTATTTTATTTTATTTATTTTTTTTTTTTTGAGACGGAGTCTCGCTCTGTCGCCCAGGCTGGAGTGCAGTGGTGCGATCTCGGCTCACTGCAACCTCTGCCTCCCGGGTTCAAGCCGTTCTCCTGTCTCAGCCTCCTGAGTAGCTGAGACTATAGGCATCTGCCACCATGCACAGCTAATTTTTGTATTTTTAGTAGAGACAGGGTTTCACCATGTTGACCAAGCTGATCTCAAACTTCTGACCTCAGGTGATCTACCTGCCTTGGCCTCCCAAAGTTGTATTGTGGCTTTTTAAAAGGTAATTAGCCAGGCATGGTGGCAGGTGCCTGTAATCCCAGCTACTCAGGAGGCTGAGGCCGCGAGCTGCCCAGGAGCTTGAACCTGGGAGGTGGAGGTTGCAGGGAGCTAAGATCGCGCCACGGTACTCCAGCCTGGCGATAGATCAAGACTACTTCTCAAAAAATTAAAATAAATAAAATGAAATGTAAACCAGATTGTGTTGTTTCTTGCTGGAAACCCTCCATTGGCTTCCCATTATACTTGGAGTAAAACCAAACCTCTCTACTCTGGTCACAGAGCCCTTCTCGGTCATCTTTAGCCTACTTCTTTTTCCATGGCACATGCTTGCTAACCAACCTACTTCCTATTCCTTGAGCGCACTGAGTTCATTCTTGCTGGGGAACTGTTTCATCCCTGACTCTCACGCTTCCCCGTCTTCAAATGGCCAGCCAGGCTGGCATGCAGTGGCACGATCTCTGCTCACTGCAACCTCTGCCTCCCGTGTTCAAGTGATTCTCCTCCCTCAGCCTCCCAAGTAGCTGGGACTACAGGCACCTGCCACCATGCCCAGCATTTTTTTTTTATTTTTGGTAGAGATGGGATTTCACTATGTTGGCCAGGCTGATCTCGAACTTTTTCTTATCATTCTGATCTTAGCGTGTTACTCTCCTGAGAGGTCTTCTTTGACTCCCCAGTCTAAAATTAGCCACTGTCCTATCACATCACCATTTATTCACCTGGCACTCACAGCGTCTGATGCTTTTCTTGCATGGTTGTCAGCTGTCTTTGCCTACTAGAATGGAAATGTCAAAAGGCTTGTCTTGCTCATTACCAGGTTCTGGCTCCCAGATTAGTGCCTAACATGATGTAATCATTCAGTTAAAAACAGGCTTAATTAATCAATAGCTTTCTTCCCCTGGATTTTATGTGACTTAAAATTCGAATTTGTATTCTTGGTATGAGATGGGGACTATACCTTCATGTATTTTTTCAATTTGATGGCTGGTTGTCCAAATAACATTTACTAACAATTCATGCCTTCTCCAATGGTTTTAAATGCCCCTTTATCATATACTGTATATTCTAATTCAAGGTTGTCTTCTAGAGACTATTCTCATCCCTTGACCTATTTGTGGCTAACTTGGCGTCATACTATTTTGATTACTCTAAAGATGTGTTTTCATGCTTTGTAGGGTATATTAGCAAAGAGATGACATACTTCATTTGGGTAATTTGAAGAAAGCTTAATCAAAATACCGTTTATTTAGTAAGATGTTTTAAAGTTCAGGGAAACCACAGGGGCTTGATCGCTACCCTGGATTATTAACTAATATCACTGGGTTATTAACTAATAATTACATAGGTAAGAAGAGGGCACTTTTGCCAGAACCTAGAGGAAAGAATAATGTGGAGAGGGCAGCCTTGAGAACAGTGGTGCCTTCGGTAGAAGGGGTGGAAAGAATAAATATCCAGACCTCATTCTCCTTCCTTCCTCCTGTTTCCTGCCAGCCAGCATGCCCGTTGGCTGAGCACAGAAGCAGGAAGACAGGGGACCTGGTGATGTGATCTCTACAAGCCCGGCCCCAGGGCACAGAGTTAAGGCAGAAAGTGTGGATGGTGGATCTGGAGAGCCAAGAAAAGTTCTCCAGCAGAAAGGAAAAGCCTCCACTCAAAAATTTCTTGACTGCTCTTGCACATATACTTTACCAGTGACCACAGTCTTATAATATCGGTTTATTATAAAACCAGCCTGAGGTTGGGCGCAGCAGAGCATGCCTGTTATCCCAGCACTTTGGGAGGCCAAGGCGGGTGGATCACCTGAGGTCAGGAGATCGAGACCAGCCTGGCCAACATGGCAAAACCCCATCTCTACTAAAAATAACAAAAATCAGCTGGGCGTGGTGGCATGCGCCTGTAATCCCAGTCACTCAGGAGGTTGAGGCGAAGGTTGCAGTGAGCTGAGATGGCGCCACTGCACTCCAGCCTGGGTGACAGATCGAGACTCACTCTCAAAAAAATAAATAAACCAACCTGTACACTTGGAATTTCTTCCTGTTTTGTCTGTTTATACTTACCTTCTAGTAGCTGTTCTGTTTCTTTGGAACCTATTCCTTGTCTTGTTTTCTTTCATGTGAAATCCAATATATTTACTTGGAATTCCCTTTCTGTTCCACCAACCCACGCTGAACAATTAGATCCTGAAGCCCTACTAACTAAGAGGGTCTTGCTCTTTGTTAGATTCTCAGGCCATAAAACCATTTTGTGCAGTAGACACGTTTTCCCACCACTGTGTTGCTTGTAAACTTTAAACTTTTCATTAGGGGTGAGGACTGGATTTTCTTTAGTTTTCCAAAGTGGAACGTGATAATTCTGAGGCTCTGTGCGGTCTAACAACTGTTGTGACGAGTTAAAGGCAGCCACCTTGGCCGTAGGAATGAAGAGTTGCAACATGTGTTTTGTGTATTTGCTTTCTTGGTGTTATGCACTCAGCTTTGGGCCACCTTCTTCTTATCTTAATAGCTGACTTTTCCTGGTACCTCCTACTTTAATCTTATCTCTCTCTCTTTTTTTTTTTTTTTTTTTTTTGCCTAGCCTCAGTAAGACAAGAAGAGAATGCTGTAGTATTTAGAATAAAGGGAGCTCAGATTTTGAAATGACAACTAGAGAAAGCCTTACTCTAACTTACTGGAGAAATTTAAAATCAAGGGAATCTGAAATTGGATCCTATGAGGATTGTAACCAGTTGAAAAAAAAAAAAAAATCCTGAGAATAGGAAAAAGAAAGCCATCCTCCCAGACCATTCTTGTCTTTACCATTCAGAAATGTGTAAGATATTAAGAGTAGAAGGGACTGTCAGCCTCTTTGAGTCCATCTCCCTTCCTTTGCAGATGAGGCTGCATATGCAGAAAGAATAATTGCCCACACCGTGACAAGTGGTGGAGCTGGAAGGAGAACTTCATTCTCATGAGCTTATGTTCTATCCATTAGACCAACTAGCTTCTCATTTTGAACCCAGGACTAACTTTCTATTATACCTGGCTAACCTATTGTGTTTTCATGTGGGTATAGGAAGCAATTTGAAGGCAGCAACCAAGTCCTGTACTTTTTGCAGACACTGTTTTGTTGGAAAGAAGAGTTGGAAGGGCTTTAACATGTTAATGCTTTTCTTAAGGATTATGCTGACAATTTGTCATTTGACTGAAGCCTGTATAAGGAAAAAGAGACTATATAAGCAAGTTAAGCTGAAGAATGTTCAGTTTTAGAGTAAGCGGGGAGAGTATTTACTTTGAGCAGATAGAGACATTGGGGTTTCTTGCACTCTGAGTGGGGAATACTGGGATGAAGAAAATACGTTATGGGCTAATAATAGGGATATTGCCATACAGATAGTATTTCCAGAGACATTTTAAAGCAAACACATTTCTTCCTGTTTTGGCTCTTTCGAGATAGATATGCAAGCATTTTTGTGTTTCTTTTTATTGAGTTGCCCTCTGTTGGTCAATGTGGGATGACTATAGTTGGAATTGAAAGTGCAGAGGGATCTCCTTCCTTAATTCCTGAGTGCCCTATGGAGGAGTAAGAGCCATCTGGATATCAGAAGAGGAATCTCTTAATGAGCTTTGCTCCAAAGACTTTTGAATTGATTGTTAAATTCACTTTAACTTAGAAGCTTGCCTTTGCTTTTATATGGTATAAACGGAGACAATTCTAGGGTCTCCGTGAGGGACATATGCACCATCAGCTGTTGCTCTGTATTTTGACTTGCCCCCCCCCCCGGCTCCCCACATCCACAGCCCTGCAAGTACCTGCTCTGGGCAACTGTGACCTATCCTTTTGTCCATAGAGCTTGATCTCGGGTGTTTCCAGGTGGCTTGGCCCTCCTCTGAGACAGACATCAATTGCAAAGATCAGAGTGGGCTGGCTTTTGAAGAGGTTTTTCACATTCTGCTTTGCAGACCTGTTGAGATGTGCTATTCCTTTCATGTTTCCATCCCATCTGTCTCTTGAAAGGGCAAAGGGAGTGTCTTCATGTGACTGAGGGCTATTGATGTTGGCTTCAAATTCATTTCAATTAATTTCTACATTTTTGTCATAGGTATCAGCCATTGAATTCCCTTGATCTTGACATTGCTCTAGCAAGGCTGCCAGTGAGCAACAAGAAGAACAATTTCTGTACACTCTGTAAAGCAAGAACAAAGGAAAAGTTCTCATTCATTCTGGGGGTTATATTAAATGCCATTCTTAATTATTTCCTTTGTAGAAGATCGGATCCTGGATAATAGCGTATTACAGGATTGTATTCGGTATCTAGTTAAGCTTCTAGTGACACCTTGTCAAGCACCCATAATACATTTATTTACTACCGACTACCTCTGTATGCCAGACACTGGGGTTTCAATGACACCACTGCCAATTCTTACAACAAATTTACAAGATAGCTGTTCTCCTTGTATTATAGATGGAAAAAACAAAAAACAAAACGAAACAGCAACAACAAAACCTAAGGCTAAATTTTAGCCACATTTCCCCAAATTCCATAGCAGGCATATATATGGGAGATGTGTTTGGCATCTGAGTCCAAAGTTTTCTCTTCGCATTATACTAGGGGTATATAAAGGAGCCAAATCTAGCCTGCCACATATATCTGTTTTATTAGAAGATGGCCACACCCAGTTATTGATATATTTTCCAGGGTTGCTTTTACACTATAGTTGAGTAGTTGCAGCAAAGACTAGATGGCCCACAAAGCAGAAAATGTTTACTGTCTGGAGCTTTAAGAACAACACTGTTGACCCCTACACTATACTGTTCCTGAAGATGGCCCTGTGGTTGGCAAATGGGATGGTTTTTCTGGCGGCACATTGCAAGTCTAAAATCGGAAAGTCTATCATCTGTCTAACTCACCTTTTTTTTTCTCTTTATGTCACGTTGTCTTTTAAATATTTGTTGTTATGATTTTGTAGAGGGTAGTGGCTTTTACCTCTGAGTCTAAACGCCAGTTAGTAATAGTTTGATTTATTTGTTTAGAGATTTCCTGTCAGCAGTCTTGTAATAGATTGTTTGAGATTCTGAATGGTTTCAAGAAGCATACATACATTTTTCAGCAGATCTTTCTTTCTTGAGGGGAAAAGTCAGCCAAAGTGATTGTGCGGTGTTTAAGGAAGTTCTATTGCTTTCATTTTGAGAGAAGCAGCGTCCCTGTGTTTTTGCCTGATGTTAATGTACTATTACACAGACAAACTCTAGCCAAGGTGGGATTGAGGAAATATTAATATCAGTTTTATGCACCTCGGGTTAATCAAAGGTGTGCCTGGAAAAAAAGTCAGTTGTAAGGCAACAGTTCTTAAATATCAGTGTACATAAGAAACACTTTGGAGTGCTTGTTTAAAAAAAAAATGTAGATTTTCAGACCCCCAGCCTGGAGATTCTGGATCAGTAAGTCTGACATAGATGGCTGTGATGCTTATGAGGAAAAAAAAAAAATGGGTTTGGGAGGTGGAGTCATGGTTTAATGCAGTATTTCTAGGTAGTCCAAATAAGGGTATTCATGATTTGTTTGTTAATCCTGTTTTAGTTTGCCTCAAAATGCGATATAACTATAAACTTTAAATGTTTAAGTACAACATAACAGGAAATAAAATAATGCCACTGTAAATGTATTTTCACTACTTCTACTACCACTAATAATGCAATAACATTTTATGTTTATGCTTTATAGTTATAGAGTTCCTCATTACACACATCTCATTTGATTTTTATGTCAACCCTTGAGGTAGATGTGGCAAGGGGTATAATTTTCATTTATCAATGAGAAAACTGAGATTTTAAAAACGTGTTTATTTATTTTTTTCTTCCCCAACATGGCACAGCTAATAAGCACTACATTTAGAATTCCCATACAGCACTTCTGGATTTTAGTCCAGCATTATTTTCAATGCACCATATTATTCTTATGACACTTATTTTGATTTTTAAAGGAAAATATAATCAGTTTATGACTCACTGCCTTCCAATAGGAAGGATAAGCTGTTTATAGTTAAGTACTTAGGTAGTGCCCCACAGGCGACTTAAGGGTGGAGGTGACTGTAGGTATGCACAGATTGGTGAGTCATATGTCTTTATAGAATGTTTCAGGTGTGGAAGAAGAAATCTCTCTCCTTTCTTTGACAGAAACTCTATAAAACAGGTCGGGAGATGCAGGAGAGGATCATGGACCTGCTTGTGGTGGTGGAGAATGAAGATGTAACTGTTGAGCTAATTCAGGTGAACGAGGATTTGAATAATGCCATCCTTGGATATGAGAGGTGAGCAAATCATGTACCCTCTTTACCCCTCTTCCATTTCTACTTTCACCACCAATTACTCAGCATTCTTATCAGAGTGCCTACAAGGAACCCCTCTTTCTAGATCCTCCATTCTCAATAGGAAAGGTATTGGCATGTGGGGTGGGACAGTTTTCTCTTGTGCAGCTCCTACTCAGTAAATGCCAGAGGTCTTTCTCCTAGTTAAAGTGACATTTCAGCCCATCATGGTGGCTCCCACCTATAATCCCAGCACTTTTGGAGGCCGAGGCAGGAGGATCACTTGAGCCCAGGAATTCCAGACCAGCCCTGACAACATAGTAAGACCCTGTCTCTACAAAAAATAAAAAATAAGGCCAGGCGCGGTGGCTCACGCCTGTAATCCTAGCCCTTTGGGAGACCAAGGCGGGCAAATCATTTGAGGTCAGGAGTTTGAAACCAGCCTAACCAACATAGTGAAACCCCATCTCTACTAAAAATACAAAAAAATTAGCTGGGCATGGTGGTGCATGCCTGTAATCCCAGCTACTCAGGAGGCTGACACGGGAGAATCACTTGAAGGGGAGGTGGAGGTTGCGGTGAGCCAAGATCACACCACTGCACTCCAGCCTTGGCAACAGAGTGAGACTCTGCCTCAAATAAATAAATAAAAAATAAATAAATTAGCTGGGTGTGGTGGTTCTAGTAGGTGCTTATAGCCTAGCTACTGGAGAGGCTGAGGTGGGAGGATAGCTTGAGACCAGGAATTTGAGGCTGTGGTGAGCTATGATCGCACCACTGCACTCCAGCCTGTGTGATGGAGTGAAATCCCACCTCTAAGAGAAATAATAAAAAAAGGGCATGTTAAGGGCATGTTAGGGGCACTGTTTCTGTTGAGAATTACTGGGAATCTCTACTTGCACAATGACTGTATTTCTAATCAGCTGATAAAGAATGAGACCAGTCTGACATAAGGGAAAGAGCTGAACAGGCCTGGATTCAAATCTAGCTGATGATTTTGGATTAGTTGCATAACTTTTCTAAGATTTAAGTTTTTTTCTTTCTTATTTTTTTTGATGTATTAAATAGGATAATAATACCTTTTTAGAGGGTTGGGCTTTTTTGAGGATTAAATGAGATAATATATATGAAAACACCTAGTAGAGTGCTAGCACATTGACGTCCATTCAATAGTAATTTCTTCTCTTCCTCTGCACCAGTGTCCCATTTAACCTTTAAATTTATTGACTAAGTTTTTCTTCCCACTTATCTTGAGTGAATTAAGAGAATCCATAAAATAAAGCCAGTAGCTATGGACCAAGAATGGTGGTGCACACCTGTAATCCCAGCACCCTGGGAGGCTGAGGTGGGCAGATTGCTTGAGCTCAGGAAGTTTGAGAACAACCTGGGCAACATGGCGAAACCCCATCTCTACCAAAAAATTACAAAAATTAGCTAGGCATGATGATGCACGCCTTTAGTCCCAGCTACTTAGGAGGCTGAGGTGGGAGCATCTCTTGAGCCCAGGAGGCAGAGGTTGCAGTGATCTAAGATCGTGTCACTGCACTCCAGCCTGGGTAACAGAGTGAGACCCTGTCTCAAAAAAGAGAAACATAAAAACCAGTATCTATGAAATGGTAGTGTCTTTCCTTTACTGTCTCATATTTACTGTGTATTCAGAGAAGGGCATCGACTGAAGATGTAAGCCTAGGAACCATGCTTCCTTTCTTTCTTTTTCTCTTTTTTTCTGAGATGGAGTGCCCAGGCTGGAGTACAGTGGCACGATCTTGGCTCACTGCAACCTCCACCTTCTGGGTTCAGGCAATTCTCCTGCCTCAGCCTCCCAAGTAGCGGGATTACAGGCACACACCATCATGCCCGTGTAGTTTTTGTATTTGTAGTAGAAACAGGGTTTCACCATGTTGCCCAGGCTGGTCTTGAACTCTTGACCTCAGGTGATCCACCCTCCTCGGCCTCCCGAAGTGCTGGGATTACAGGTGTGAGCCACCTTGCCTGGCCACCATGCTTGCTTTCTTAGCACTGAAGAAACTCACAATTGTTACTCTTGTTTTCTGTGGAACAAATTTTTATAAACAAAAAAATATCCAAGGAAAACCACATCGTTTTCAGTAGAGTGCTGCCTTCTGGCTTTCATTTTGGAGAATTCTATTGCAAACCATAAGACCACTGCCTAAAGGCTTCCTCCGAGGGGGAACTTGTGTTTATTTGTCTAGCTCTCAGGAGATTGGATTACTTCTATGAACAGCTTGTTCTGACTGGGCTTTGAACCGTTTGTACCAGAACAACTGTGAAACACTTATGTCCTAAGATTCAGAGAGAAACTCTTGCCTCCAGAAAAGATACTAGTCTCCTAGTTTTCTCTGGCTGCTGTCACAAATTACCACAAACTTAGTGGCTTATCCTCTGTTTTATCTACTTTTGGATGCTCCAGAGGAGAATCCATCTTCCTACCTTTTGCAGCAGCTAGAGGCTGTTCACTTTCCTTGGCTCATGGCCCCTTTTCTCCATCTTCAAAGCCAACAGTGTCTAGTTCAGGCCTGATTGTATCATATCACTCTTACTTCCACTTCTGCCTCTCTCTTCCACCTTTAAGGACCTTTATAACTACATTGGGCTTATCTGTACATTCCCGGATAATCTCTCAATTAAGGGCAGCTTAGTAATGTGAACCAAAAGTATCTGAGACAGGTCTCAATTAATTTAGAAAGTTTATTTTGCCAAGGTTAAGGATGCACCTGTGGCATAGCCACAGGAGGTCCTGACAATATGCACCCAAGGTGATGGGGGCACAGCTTGGTTTTTTGTTTTGTTTTGTTTGTTTTTTGAAACAGAGTCATGCTCTGTCGCCAGGCTGCAGTGCAGTGGCACAATCTCGGCTCACTGCAACCTCTGCCTCCTGGGTTCAAGCGATTCTCCTGCCTCAGCCTCCTGAGTAGCTGGGGCTACAGGCGTGTGCCACCACGCCCAGCTACTTTTTGTATTTTTAGTAGATACAGGGTTTCACTGTGTTGGCCAGGATGGTCTCGATCTCTTGACCTCATGATCCACCCACCTTGGCCTCCCAAAGTACTGGGATTACAGGCATGAGCCACCGTACCCGGCCATCCACAACTTGGTTTTATACATTTTCGGGAGACATGAGACATCAATCAGTATGTGTAAGATGTCCATTGGTTCCATCTAGAAAGGTGGGACAACTCAAAGCAGGGAAGGGGGCTTCCAGGTTATAAGTAGATAAGCGACAAATGGTTGCATTCTTTTGAGTCTTTGATAAATCTTTCACAGAATACACAATTTACATGTGAGAAGGGGCTAGAGGAATAGTCACTCATACCTTAGTCTGGCTCGGTGAATCTGCATTTCTACATAAGCAGTAGGGCAGAGGACTCAGTCAGTTCTGTCCTTTGTCCTGTACTTGTGAAGATAAGCTATCAGTTTTTATTGCCAAGGTGGGATTCAACAGAACTGTTTTAGGGTAAAGATCTTGAGGCCCACAAGGAGTTTTCTCTTGGGAAAATTGTGAGAGAGGTAGGTAGCTTTTTATCTTTGTAGCTATATTAGTTAGGAATAAAATTTGCCTGAGGCAGTTCCCAGCTTGACTTTTCCTTTTGGCTTAGTGATTTTGGGGTCCTGAGATTTCTTTTCCTTTAACAGTAGCAAACTTCATTCTTTTTTCAACCTTTAATTTCCCCTTGCCATATAACCTAACATATTCACTGGTTGTGTTGACTAGGATGTGGGTACCTTTGTGAGGGTGGGCGTTACTCTACCTATCACAGCCCATGCTCTGGCCCCTAAAGATTCATATCCATCCACTTGCAAAATACATTCACCCTATTCCAACATCCCCCAAAGTATCTGCTCATTACATCCAGGGAATAGTTGTGCAAATAAAGAAACTGAAATTTGTCACTCAGGGCTTGATCTAGGAAAGTTGTTCATACCCAGCACATAACTGACTAGAACACAAGAAGCTAATGTTATAACTAGATGGATTTTTTTTTTTTAGATGGACTCTTGCTTTACTGCCCAGGCTGGAGAGCAGTGGCATGATCTCGGCTCACTGCAACCTCCGCTTCCCAGGTTCAAGCGATTCTTCTGTCTCAGCCTCCCTGGTAGCTGGAATTACAGACCACCATGCCCAGCTCATTTTTGTATTTTTAGTCAAGATGGGGTTTCACCATGTTGCCCAGGCTGGTCTCAAACTCCTGACCTCAAGTGATCCACCTGTCTCGGCCTCCCAAAGTGCTGGGATTACAGGCATGAGCCACAGTTCCCGGCTTAACTAGGTGGAATTTAAAAGCACATGTTTTTGAAAAATCGTTAAACTGCGTGCGCAGATTCTGTCACGCGCATCCTTGTGAAGAGACCACCAAACAGGCTTTGTGTGAGCAATAGAGCTGTTTATTTCACCTGGGTGCAGGCAGGCTGAGTCAGAAAAAGGAGTCAGCAAAGGGAGTTAGGGGTGGGGCAGTTTTATAGGATTTGATTAGTAGTGAAAAATTACAAAGGGGGTTGTTCTCTGGAGGGCAGGGGCAGGGGTCACAAGATACTCAGTGGGGGAGCTTCTGAGCCAGGAGAAGGAAGCTCATAAGTTAATGTCATCAGTTAAGGCAGGAACTGGCCATTTTCACTTCTTTTGTGATTCTTCAGTTGCTTCAGGCCATCTGGATGTATACCTGAAGGCTTGGACTCAGAGGCCCAATTGAGTATAAACTTACACTTTAAAGTGTTTAGGATCATGAAGTCAAATTGTCTTAACAGTGATACTGTATGTTTCTAAAGCAAATCTCAGTTTGCAAAGCATTTCCACATTCATCCACCTGTACTATCTAGTTTTGCCCCTGAAAATAACTTTCTGAGGAAATAGTTCAAATGTTATTCCCTCTTAGCAGCTGGGGGACCAAGGTTCAGGAAGTCATCTCCTTAGTCATGTAGCTACAAGGTACTAACACTGACACTTGAACCTTGGATTTCTGCCTTCAACTTCTCTAGTCTTTTACGTTTATACTCCTTTACTCTCAGTGGACAAACAATGTAAAATTAAATCAGAGTTGTAGAAGGTCAATTTTTTGGTATGTGTTAAGTATCTTATAAAAATACACAGTGAAATAGTGAAAATACTTTAAATATATTTGAATATTTTGGAAAATTACTTATAATGGCAAAATAGAAAACAAATAATTGCTAATAGTAAGAGTGGTTAAAGGTGTGATCGATTCATAAGGTAAAATATTATAGCCATTAAAAATTGTATTTCAGCTAGAAAAATTCTCACAGCATAATCAAATTAGGATACAGAATTATGTAAAGTATAATTTTAACTAAGTTTAAAAATAGATGCACTTATAGATGAAATACTGGAATAATGTTAATAGATTTAACAATTTCTGGGTGATGAGATTTTTTTTAATACTTTTCTATTTTCTCACAGTTTTCTCTGAGGGTATGAATACTCTGTAAGCTGGAAAAAAGTTATTAAAAGTTTTTTACTGATAATTGTGGGAGGATGAGGCTGATTGTCTTTATTCCTAAATATTTGTGTATTAATAATTGTTAGATTTTTATAGCATTTTCATATTTTTTTTAAAACACATGCATTTTGATCATTTAAACAGGTTTACTAGAAACCAACAAAGGATTTTGGAGCAAAATAACCAGAAGGAAGCCACCAGTGTAAGTGATTAGAAACGTTATAAAATAAACAATTGAACATTTTGCCAATTACAGTAAGAAGCAAGGTTTACCTAAAACAAGTCTTAAAAAGAGGGAGATATGCATTGATAATTTGGAGTGGTTTTAATGGTATAGATTACTTGCCTTAATAACTTAATGTTATTAAGTTAACGTTAATGTTAAACTGTTAATGTCATGTAATGTAAAGTTAATGTTATTAAGTTATTAATAAGAAGCAGGAACCTATGTAGGTGGTTAAGATGGGATTCATACTAATGTTGCCCATTGGTTGAATGGAGAATTCTTCCTTAAAATGCATCCAAATAGGATCCTCCCCTCAACAAAGGAGAATGTATGGGGAGAAAGCTATGATAAACTACATGACACTTTTTTTTTTTTTTTTTTTTTGCTTTGTTTTCAGACTACCAGTGAGCCTTCTGCCCCATCTCAAGATCTCCTCGACCTAAGTCCCAGTCCCCGGATGCCTAGGGACACTCTGGGAGAACTCAACACCATGAATAATCAACTTTCAGACTTAAGTAAATAAACACTCAGGTCTTTTCAGACCAGCAGAAGAGCTTGATGTGAAACAGTTCTCCTTAATTACATGATTAAATACCACCTAAGAAGGACTGAAGACAGTTTGAATGTCAGAGCACTATGTTAGGAGATGTGATTACTTCCTGACAAATGGTTGAGTCAAACCCGGTATAGCAATGGGATGTGTCTGGGGGAGGAGGTCCTTGAAACTCATCCTACTCACTTAGAATTTCATGGAATTCACCTGGCCTGCTTTGTAGAGGCTTTTCAGCCCAATGGCCAATACTTAAAGTCTACTCTGAACCTACACACTATTATCATTGGGCTCTTCTGCTACACCTCAGCATCAGGTAAGGGAGTATCTCTGATACAAGCGGAGAAATTTAGAAATTACAAGGTATGAACCAAGTGGTTGTGAAATGAAGAAGGAAAAACACAGGCTTTAAAGTCAGAAAAGTCCAAGTTGAAATGCCAGTTCTGCACCTCTCAGCCACCTAACCTTTAAGACTCTCACTTTATAAAATGGGAACAATGATTGCCTTAAAGGGTGGTTGTCAAGATTAACAAACTAATGTTTATAAAATGCATTGTAAGCTTTGTTACAGCTCTCCAAGTTGTGATGTAAGCTCTGCTACAATGCATTTTATAAACATTTATAAAAGAGTTACCTATCTTACCTAACTTGTTATCTTCTGCTGTCCTTATTCCCAACAAGGGTTTGGTAAATTACAAAATAAGGATGATGAAAAATGCTGAAATCCAGTTTTGCCAAACTAAAAGCAGTTTGTTTTTCTCCTATGTCATCTGCTGTTTCCAGAGTAAAAACACTCAGTATCACTGAATTTGTGGTTTTCTTAGATCTCTACCCAGTTCTAAAATGTTGGCTACTTGTTTATGTAGGCTAGTGGGATGTGTAGAGTCAGTTACATTGGAGAGTTTTCCTGAGTTTTTAGTAGAGAATTTTCAGAGGGGAAAGTAATTATTCCCTTTGGGGTATCTCACTTAAGATTATGGCCTGGAGGCCAGGCACGGTGGTTCACACCTGTAATCCCAGTATTTTGGGAGGCCGAGTCAGGTGGATCACCTGAGGTCAGGAGTTCGAGACCAGCCTGGCCAACATGGCAAACCCCCCGCCTCTTTACTAAAAATACAAAAATTAGCCAGGAGTGGTGGTGGGCACCTATAATTCCAGCTACTCAGGAGGCTGAGGCAGAAGAATCACTTGAACCCAGGAGGTGGAGGTTGTGGTGAGCCGAGATCGTGCCACTGAACTCCAGTCTGGGTGACAAAGTGAAACTCCATCTCAAAAAAAAAAAAAAAAAAGGATTATGGACTGGAGCTTGAGGTGAAGGTAGAGCTCAGTATGTACTATAACTTTTTACTTTTGTGCTGGGCAGAACAAGATATAAAATCCTTTCCATTCTGGATCAGCTTAGGATTTTAGAAAATCCAATACAATAATATTTCTTACCCTTACAACAACTTCTTCTCATGGCAGGGAAATTCTTTCTCTCTCTACCTACCATAAATGATGCTTTTTAATTTCTCTTAGAGCTAGGAAATCTCATGATTTTATGGTGACAGAAATATCTAAATTAATCTCTTTTATTTGGTGGGTTTTTCTTTTTTTTTTTTTTTCTTTTTTCTTTTTGTTTTTACTGTAGAAAATCCAGCGTAATAACTGACTGACAAAATGTTTTAAAGCCAAACAAGTCCATTTTGTGTTTTAGATTTCAGCTCTCCAAGTTCTGATGTAACAAACAACTTAAAACCCAGTCTTCATCCACAGATGGACTTGCTAGCCTTGGAGAATACAGAAATACCCCTGTAAGTATGTCAGTAACACTGCAGAACTAATATGACATTTGGATTCCTTACAAGTAAGAAAACCTGATGGCTGGGCGCAGTGACTTACATCTGTAATCCTAGCACTTTGGGAGGCCAAGGCACATGGATCACTTGAGCCCAGGAGTTTGAGACCAGCCTGGGCAACACGGTAAAACCTCATCTCTAGGAAAAATATAAAAATTAGTTGGGCATGGTGGCATATGCCTATAATTCTAACTACTTGGGAGGCTGATGCATGAGAATCACTTGAATCTAGGTGGTAGAGGTTGCAGTGCAGTGCAGGTTGCACCATTGCACTCCAGCCTGAGTGACAGAGCAAGACCCTGTCTCAAAAAAAAAAAGAAAGAAAGAAAACATGATAAAATAGCAAAAAATAGAGACTTAAGAATCAGACAGTCCTGAATTAGAATCTCAGCACTACTTCCTGCTAGCCATATAACTTAGATGAGTTATTTAGCCACTGTAAATGTTCATTTTTCTTCTAAGAATATTTTCTAGGATTCTTACAAAGATTCAGTGAGATGCTATATGCAAAACTCCTAATATAGCACTTGGTACATAGTAAGCCTTCAATAAATTGTCCCTTTCTGTTATTTTTAGTGGTAACAGGAGATGGGGAAGAACAGGGGAAATACAATGATAAAGGAGGCAGAAAAGCAATGAGATTCAAAATTAGAAGTAATGGCCCCATCAGTTACAGGGCACTTGCTGTGTGGCAGGCACTCAGTTAAGCTAGTTTTGTTTATTTCATCTAATCTTCACTAAAGTATTTAGGTCAGTGATGTTAGGTCAGGGTCTTGCTCTGTCACTCAGGCTGGAGTACAGTGGTGCCATCATAACTCACTGCAGGCTCAAAATCCTGGGCCCAAGGGATACTCCCACCTTAGCCTCTTAATAGCTGGGACTACAGGTGTGCACCACCATACTGGGCTAGGCTCATTTTTAATTTTTTTTTGTAGAGATGCGGTCTCGCTTTGTTGCCCAAGCTGGTCTTGAACTCTAGGCCTCAGGTGATCCTCCTGCCTTGGCCTCCTAAAGTGAGCCACTGCACCGGCCTGTTATCATTATTCCCATCATACACGAAAAGAGACTGCGACTTCTTGGTCATTTCTCTATTGAAGGAACTAGAACTTGCCCAAGTTTGTATGGCCAGTAAGTAGCAAGTCTGATGGACTGATAGTCCAGTATTAAACTTGGACTAATAAAACCTGATAGAGTAGCTGGAACCTCCTGAGTAGCTGGAATTAGAGGCGTATGCCACAATGCCCTACTAATTTTTGTGTGTTTTTAGTAGAGATGAGGTTTCACCATGTTGCCCAGGCTATTCTCAAACACCTGGGCTCAAGCGATCCAGGTGCCTCGGCCTCCCACAGTGCTAGGATTACAAGATGTGAGCCACTGCATCCAGCCATCAGGTTTTCTGATAGTACAGTATTAAAAAGAAATATTAATGACCTATAAACATAGGCAATGATATTCAACTTTACTTATAGAGAAATGTAAATTAAAGTCTAATAAGAAATCGTTTTCTACTTCTCAGGGTGGCAAAAGTACCAATATTTCATAACATACTTTGTTGGCTATGGAAAGACAGTTACTATGACAAAATTTATGTAACTCTTCTAGGGGCAAGTGGCAATATCTATTAAAATTATAAATGTATTTATTTCTTTCAATCTGTAATCTTATGTGTATAAATTTTTACCACACTTATACAGAGTTAGGTGTTTACAAGATTATTCTTTACAATGTTTTGGGCAATAGCAAGTAATTGGAAACAACTCAAATATCCATCAGTTGGGGACTGTTAAACATCTGTACAACATATTACTATATAGCTGGGGGATAAAATAATCACCAATATATTTATTGCTAAGTAGGAAAAAAAAGGTGCTAAGTAGTGTGTGTGTAATATATTGCATTTGTGTAAGAAAGTTGTAAATAAGAATATATATTAATATTTGCCTCTATTCACATAAAGAAACAAGAATGATACAGGAAGGAAAATAATGAAAAAGAGTGAAAGAGTGGTTATATAAGTTCCAGAAGAGGCAGGATAGAATAAATAGCAGTTGAATTTGCCTTATGCCAATGTCAATAGCTTTTTTCCTTTTAAGTGTATATATTTTAGATAATAGGCAATACATTTTCATTATTCAGATATCAAAACAATATAAAAAGTTGTATAAGACAATTCTTGTTCTCATTCCCTCTTCATCCTCCCTCTTTCCCTTTCCCTAGTGTCACGCTCTACTCCCACCCAGATAATTACTTTGTTAGGTTCTAATTTGTCCTTCCATAGTGTCTGTAGGCAAATATGAATATGAATTTCTCCATTACTCAATAAAATGCAGCATACTATCACTCTGTTCTGAACTTTGCTTTTGTTTTTCACTTAACATATTTTGGCAGTGTGTTTATATCAGTGGATTTAGATTTTTTAAAAAGTTGCCTAGTGTTTTGTTTAAATACTTGTGTACCCAATCACTGAATTACTTTTCTATATTTAAAAGGGGGAGGGGCAGAGGGAGGAAAATGAAAAAGAAGAATCAAACTGGGAAGAAAAAAGAGCAAAATATAAGGGAAGAAGAGAAGAAAGGATTCATGTGTTGGGAAATGATAAAGTGTCAATGGCTCTCTCATGAAGATACTGAGTTAGGTCAGTTTCTTTGGTTGGCTACCTCTTGTCTTGGCTACATACAATACAAGTAAATGCTGACATGTAGGCAGATTGAAGTTGCTTGGTAAATAATGTGGTTTAAAGTAGGTGATTCTGTTTGAGTTGTCTTGCTAATCTTGTTGGGTAATGTGAGAAAGAATAATACAGATAAAAGCCCATTAACAACAAGTATCTATAAAATTCATTAAGAGTCAAATTTCAGCTAATAGCTGCCTGTTTTAATCTGTAGCCTACTGGATCTAATAATTCAGTGTGCATAAAAATCCCTTGGGTGACTGTCAAAAAGTTGCTGGTCCCCAGAAACTCTGATTCTGAGAATTAGGACATGACATAGCTTTTGGGGGGCCACCATTTAACCCACTAATGGAACTTCTTGAATGTGGTTTGTGGCTTTATGTCTTTCATCAAACTTGTGATGTTTTTAGTCTTTTTTTCAGAACTACAATCTTTCTGCTCTTCTGCTGGAACCCTGATGACACAAATTTTAGACCTGTGCCATTGTCTCATAGGTGTTTGGGGTCCTGTTTGTCTGTTTTACTCTTTAGATTGGATACTTTGTGATTTATGTTCAAGTTCACCGACTGTTTCCTCTGTCATTTCCATTTTGCTATTGAGCTCATTCTGTAAGTTTTTTTTTTTTAATTCAGTTATTGGGGTTTTTAGTTCTGAAATTTCATTTTGGTTCTTTATATCTTGTGTTTTTGCTGTGACTTTATTTTTCCGTGTTTTTTTTTTTTTTTTTTTTTTTTTTAAAGATTGCAGTTCTTTGGAGCATGTGTACAATAGCTGCCTTAAATATCTCTGAGATAATTTCAACATCTGTGTCCTCTTGGCATCGATATCTGTTATTGTCTTCTCGTGCAAGCTGAAATTTTCATGGTTCTTCATATGCCTCATAATTTTGGATTCTATGTTGGGCATTTTTAATGTCTTATTAGGAGACTCTTGGTCTTAATTTAAATCATATCAAGAATATTGACATTTTGATTTTAGTATGTAAACAACCTGGTTAGATTCATACCACAATTTTACCCTTCTTCTATGGGGGGTGGCTCCAATGTCAGCTACATTTTCAAAGCCTTTGCAGTGCCATTCAAATATGTCTCATGTATGTTCCATCCTGTGGTCAATCTAAGGTCCAGATGGCAGGTTGTTTGTTCACTTCTCACCATTTTTGGCATCGTGACTGCGGTGGGATCGGGGGGTGAGCTCAGTATTTCATAAACAACTTCATGGGGTTGTTTTCCTGAGTCCTCCATCATCGTGATTTATCTGGTACTTTCTAGTTTCCTGGGACTCCCGTTTTTGTTTATCCAGTCATAAAGCTGGAGCTTTAGTTACCCTATGATACCACACATTTCCTTGACTATGCTTATGTCTGTGACTAAACGGCAGGAGAGAAAGGAAAAAAGCTGTGGGTATCACAGCTCCTATTGAAGAAGATTCTTCTCACTGTTTCAATTTCCTACAGGTCCCATTGCCTCTGCTGTCGCTACAGCCACTTTGGGGTTGCCTGTGGTTTGGGGTGTGAGAGAACAGAGAGAAGAGGACAAAAAAAGGGACAAGAGATTTCCACATTCTGAGTGTTAGGATTATTTTCCCTTTCCTGCTCCTTGAGAATGAGAAGGCTTCTCCTAGAGTTCTGTCTTTCTCATTGATGCCTAGGGTTCAGGCTGCATTGCATTTGGTCAGGAAATAAAGGGACAGAAAACAGTAAATTCACCAACAGTTCAGTGATACTTGAATTCTGGTCTTCTTTCCCAATGAGGCTGCTCCTGTTATTCAGAGTCCTCAAAGAGTTGCTCTATGCATTCTGTCCACTTTTAAGTGACATTCAGTGGAGAGACAGGGTGCAGTACGTTTGCTCCGCTTTATCCTGGACTGGAACCCTCACAGCTTTCTTCTTAACCTGTGTTCTATACTACTACTCATCCTTTAGGAAACGATGGGGTGGTAGCTACTCTGATGGAAAGACTAAAGGCTCTGTTCTTAGTGTTGTGTGCATACTCCACAGTCTCAGGGCTCCCACTGCCCATGGCATCAAAACCTGATGTGCACTGAAAAACCAATTGTTTTATAAATAGTTATTACAAAATGACACTTTATGCAGTCTGAAGGTACATTTTAGGTTTTGTTTTTAGACTAGGAAAATGATCTTACTTTTTGCATTTGTGTTCTCACTGTAGGGTAATCATTCTGTGTTATCACACTATCCTAGGTTTTCCCAAAGGATCAGCCAAAACCTCACCTCAAGCCACACATATGATAACGTAAGTAACAAGACTCTTTTCTAGCAGCGCGCCTAGTCAGCAGATTCTTGTGGCCAGAAAATAACTCACGGTCATTAATTCCCATGTTCTGCTCAGTATTGTGTTGATGCGCAGCCCCTGTTGGCAAGATGGTTAAGGATCAAAATTTTTTTGGAGTGTGTAATTGCTGTCTCCACTTCCTTTGCTTGTATTCTCTTTGACAGACTTCAGACACGCTCTTCTACCACTCTGTGGACATAACTCTTGTCAAGATCACTGGTGACTTCTGTATTATGAAATTTAGAACTGCAGTCCCTCATTTTATCTAATTTATCAGCAACAAATGACAAAATCGATCACTTCCTCCTTCTTGCACACATGGCTTTCAGATATCGGTCACTTTGGTTCTTCTCCTGCCTCCCTTTCATTTCTTCTCCATCTCTTTTGCTGGCTCTTCCTCCTCTACTGACCTTTCATTGCTGGAGACCCCAGGGATCAGGCTTCAGACTTCTCTATCTACATTCATTCCTCTGTGGTCTTTTGGTCTCATACCTTGAAATAACCATTCAATTTCTGACAACCTACAAGTTTGTATCTCTTGTAGCTCAGACCCCTTCTCTAAACTCAGAACTCATACATCCACTTTCCACTTAATGTCTTCTCTTGATTTCTTCCCAGTCTCCACTCTCAACCTGCCCTTCCTGTAGGCTTCCCACCTCAGTCAATGGCCACTCTACTCTTTGCTGCATAGGTCAAAAACCTTGGGTAATAGTGTTTGACATCCACCTTTTTACTTTTACTTTTGCCTTTTACTTTTAAAGTATGTCAATTATCCAGCCACTTCTTACCACCTCCACTTCTGCATCTTAGTCCAAGCCACCATCAGGTGGACATTGCAGTGGCCTCTAAGGGAAGCCCTGTTTCAACCTTTGCCTCCCTTCGCATCCCTCCTGCCCACCTCATAATCTATTCTCAAAACAAAAACTGGGGCATTCTTTTTCAAAAAGTAAAGTCATATTATGTCACTCATTTACTCAAAACCCACCTATGAGTTTCTTCCTCACTCCATTTTACTCAGTAAATGCCTGAAATGCTGATCTGACCACACCTGTCACCTCTCCAGCCTCACCTCCTGCCCCTCTCTACTTTGGCTCACTCTGTTCCAACCACACTGGCCGTCCCCACTTCAGAGACTATGAACTTGTGTCCTCTTCAGTAACCACAAGACTCACTTTAGTCAGGCTCCGCTTAAATGCCCCCAATGATGAGACATTTCCTGACCATGACCTATTAGAGCAGTATTCTACTTCAGTCTCTCTCCCACCCACTACTCTGCTTTTATATTAGAGCACATGCCATTGGATATCTGTTTACATTTGTTGATTGTCTGCGTCATCAGGGCAGGAACTTGGTCTGCTTTATTGCTTTATTAATAGTGCCTGGCAGCTGATAGGTACCCAGGATATATTTGTGGAATGAATGAGGAAAATTCTGAGAAATTTCTAATTATGATTTTAATCTTTTATCAGTCCTGATTTTGTTGTGTCACTGAGTGCCTCTCTGTAGATTTAAGGTTTTTTTTTTTTTCCTACTCAGGACTGAGATTTTATATTCAGAGTAAACAACAGAGAATCTGGTCTGAGCCATTGAATCTGCTTCATTTTTAAAAGCAATATTTTTTTTTTTCAGTTTCTATGGGAAATGGGGTGCATTAGGCATAAATCCAGACAAACATAGTAAATTCTTGCCTTTGAGATAGTCTCACTCAGTCACCTAGGCTAGAACATATAGCAAGATCATATGATCATAACTCACTGCAGCTTCAAACCCCTAAGCTCAAGCGATCCTCCTGCCTTGGTCTCTGGGGTAGCTGGGACTACAAATGCGAGCCACCATGCCCAGCTTTTTTTTTTTTTTTTAGAGCTGGGGTCTTGCTGTTGCCTAGGCTGATCTTGAACTCCTGGGCTCAAGTAATCCTCCTGCCTCATCCTCCCAAATTGCTGAGACAGACAAAAAAAGGACAAGAGACAAAAAAAGGACAAGAGATTTCCACATTCTGAGTGTTAGGATTATTTTCACTCAGAATGTGGAAATCTGGGCATGTGAGCCACCATGCCCAGCAGAAACGAAGTAAATCTCATAAGTGATGATAACCTAAAAATACTAAAGTAATAATTACAAACAACTTGTTCTTGTCCAGTTCAAAGTATATGGTTCTTGGAATAATGTACTTGGAAGTGTAGGAGTCTAACTAATAAAAGAAAAGCTTAATGTAGAATGTTTATATGAACATGTGTTATGCTTTCTTCAGTTTCTGGAACATTCAAATTCAGTGTTTCTACAGCCGGTTAGTCTACAAACCACTGCAGCAGCACCATCAAACCAGAGTCTGCCACCTTTGCCCAGCAATCATCCAGGTACATGGGACCTTATTATTTGCATCAAATAAGGAAACTTACGAGAATATATGAGTCTGCCAGAGATTCGTTGGTAACTGAAAATAGGAGAAATTAGAGGTAGTTCTTTGTATTTTTAAGCTAATGAAACAAATTCAGGGCAGATAGCATTATGACTGACTATAAGAGACTGTAAAAATGCTTGTGTTAAACTTGTGTTAAACTATTGTGTTTTGACTGCTAAGATAGCTGAGGTTTGGAAACCTTTCTGTTATATACAGATTTGTTGAACTTGGGAGTAGCATTGGAACACCAGTCTGTTTTGGTTGTGTTTATTAGGATCTAATATTTGAAGTATAAATTATAAAAAGAATATCAATTACATGTATTCCTCGAAAAGCACAATGTATGTTTACTGGTCTCTTTTTTTGCCTAAAGCGATGACAAAAAGTGATCTCCAGCCACCTAATTACTACGAGGTAATGGAGTTTGATCCCTTAGCCCCTGCTGTCACTACAGAGTAAGTCATTTACAAAATGATTAATTGATTTTTTTGTCTTGGTTCCCTTTGATAGCAGAGCTAACAGGCTTGGTTATACATTTAACTTTGTTTAGGTCTTGCCAGAAATTGATGGCCTTATTAAAAATGCCTTATGAGGTTTTATGGCAGCTGTTACTCTTAATGGTCTTATCGTTCCGACCGTGTGACTAAAAAATAAAAATGCTGGGGTTGCACATTAAGAAGTAACTGGAACTAACATGCTTAATGGACTCCTCGTAGATTCCTTGGCAGAAAGTCATGTTCTCTTTAGCTTGAGAAGGGTACTAGTCACTGGTGACGTAAGTTTATGCCACATTGATGGAATATTTTAGCTGCTCTTTAAGAACTGATCCAAAAAAAATCTTATATTAGAACTTGTTTTTAGTCTTCCAAAGCATTAGTATAACAATTACCTTTTACTTAAAATCCTTAAAGCATTATTGTATGATTTCTTATTGGGCAAGATATATAAATATTAGTGGAATGGTAAGGTCCTTAGAACTTTAATATACTTTGAGTGACTGAAGGTTACTCCCCAAATTGTTAAAAATTATTAAAGCACGTTTTTTGGAAATCATTGTTTGGAAACTAACAGCCTACAGGCTGCATCTTGCTTGCAGTTGGTTTTTTTTTTTTTTTTTTTTTTTTTGACCTGTGCAGAATTTAAAATGTGCATTTTAAAAATTAATTGCTGGTTCGGGAAACTTTCAACCATGTTTTTCCTTGGCTCTCACACTGATATAACAATGAATGCAGACACTTGTGACCCCCAAATATGTGAGGATTTCTCTCCACCAGCAGGCAAGTAATGAATTCTACAATGGACACCAGCTGGGTGTCCTCTGATTCAATTCCAACACCATCTACCTGGAGATAGTGTCAGACCCCACAGGTTGAGGGCTCAGTCCCCACCACCCTGACACCTGCCTTCCCAGACACTAGTCACAATACTGGGCCTCCAAACTTAGGACTGACTGGCTTCAAGTTGGGTTCCCATGCCTTCCTCTTTGGGTTTGATTAGTTTGCTGGAGCAGGTCACAGAACTCAGGGAAATACTTACATTTACTTGTTTATTATGAAGGACATTGCAAAGGATGCAGATGAAGAGGCCATGGAGTTTCCGTGTCCTCCCTGGAGTCCCACCCTCCAGGTACTTCCACATGTTCAGCTATCCAGAAACTGACTCGACCCACCCCAACCCCAACCCAGTCCTCTAGGGTTTTTAATGGAAGCTTCTTGATGTCAGCAGTTCCTTTCCCCAGGGTATAGGGCAGGACCCTCTCTAGGGAGGCTTTTATGACCCACAGTCAAAAAGGTGGGCAATTAGAGTGGTGCCTTGGGGCAGGTGAAAGGAGGACTAGAGAAGGTCAGAGCAATTCTGCTTCCAGAGGCTGGCTCCTAAGGCCTGACACACCCAACATTATAACAAAAGACTGTAACAAGGGCTATGGGAGTTGTAAGCCAGGAACCTTAGACAAAAACAGTATGTATCATAAGACCACAGTTGCCAACAGCTGAAAACTTGGATATTTGAAAATAAAAAATCTGGACTTCATGATCATTTAGATACTCTGGCAACACCAAGCCTGAATTTTTACATGCCAGCTCTGGGCTGGGGCTGAGTAGTAGCTATCTCCTTTACATAGGCAGGCTCTGCAGCCCTTAGGCCCTGTTACCCACCAGAAAATCCAGGGTTCATTCACCTGGATAGTAACAGATGACTCTTCCCAAGAACACAGGTTTTGATCAATAGCCATTTTATTACTTAGCACAAGTAAATTCTTTAGGGGCCAGGGTCAGAGGGCATTCTTTTGTAACTTCTTCATGTTGATCCAGGGACACTGTATCCAGAGATGTTAGAGGAGTGAAAATCTCTAGGCACTAAAACTAAATATGTTTTAGGGACTCCCAGGATAGGTCGTAAAGGCACCTACGGTTGAAATTTTTCTAATCTAGAAGATACGAATTTTACGAAGAGGTTAAAGATGCAGGGACTAAACAACAGTAGTAAGAGCAATAAAATTAGTGCCCCCATTAGGGGAAGAAACCAAGTAACACTTGGTATTGCTAATTTGAGAGTTTCTCAAATAGAGTTAGAAGTATGGCTATTAGGCCGGGTGTGGTGGCTTACCCCTGTAATCCCAGTGTAGCAGGACCGAACTGCAGACAAAACTCCTCAGACACCTAGTTAAAGAAGGAAGGGGTTTATTTGGCTGACGGCATCGGCAAGACTCCCATCTCAAGAGCCGAGCTCCCAGAGTGAACAATTCCTGTCCCTTTTAAGGGCTCACAACTCTAAGGGAGTGCATGTGAGCAAGCAGGGGGTACGTGACTGAGGGCTGCATGCACCAGTAATAAGATCAGAACAAAACAGGATAGGGATTTTCACAGTGCTTTTCTATACAATGTCTGTAATGTATAGATCACATAACCAATTGTCAGAGGTCAATCTTTAACTACCAGGCCCAGGGTGCAGCACCAGGCTGTCTGCCTGTGGGTTTCATTTCTGCCTTTTAGTTTTTACTGCTGCTTTCTTTGGAGGCAGAAATTGGGCATAAGACGATATGAGGGGTGGTCTTCTCCCTTATCAGCACTTTGGGAGGCCAAGGTGGGCGGATCACCATGAATTCGAGATCAGCCTGGGCAACATGGTGAAACCCCATCTCTACTAAAAATACAAAAATTAGCCAGGTGTGGTGGTGAGCGCTCATAGTCCCAGCTACTCAGGAGGGTGAGGCAGAAAAATCGCTTGAACCCAGGAGGTGGAGGTTGCAGTAAGCCCAGATTATGCACCACTGCACTCCAACCTGGACAACAGAGTGAGACTCTGAAAAAAAAAAAAAAAAAAACGAAAAAAAAAAAAAAAAATATATATATATATATGGCTATTGATTAAAAGTGTGGAACCAAGAGGCTTGGGCATGGACTTTCCTAATGTTAACTTCCTGTTTCCCCTGAAGTATTTATTCAGGTACAGCAAGAGGAATTAATAACTGCACAGTCTCCTCCCTGTTACTGCTAAGAGGCAGTCTAATGCTATACAGTTATCTAGTACCACATTAGCCAAGGAGTCTTATGAGGTCCCAAGTTTGGAACTTCCCCAGGAACTACGGCTAGCATGGCAGTGCCATGGGCTCAGAACACCTCTATCCTGTTCTGATTTAGAGAAATTGTGGCTCCAAACTTAGAAGTCCAAAAGGAGAATGGGACATTTGGGGAACAGAAGAAAGAATGAGTCAAAGTTTTAGATACCATTTCATGGACCAGAGGCTCCAAGAATCTTTTATTTTCTTTATGAGACACATCCCTTATATACATTCCCTCCTGGATAGGGTCCACTTTTAGTGATCAACACAGAAAACATGGCTACAGTGTTGATCAAAAACTTAGCTGGTGGCCGGGTACAGTGGCTCATGCCTGTAATGCTAACACTTCAGGAGGCCAAGGTTGGAGGATCATTTGAGCCCAGGAGTTCAAGACCAGCCCTGACAGCATAACGAGACCTTGTCTCTACAAACAAAAAGAATTAGCCAGGTGTGCCTTAGTCCCAGCTACTTGAAAGGCTAAGGTAGGACTGCTTGAGCCTAGTTGGAGGCTGCAGTATGCCATGATCACGGTGCTGCACTCCAGCCTGGGTAACAGACTCTGTCTCAAAAAAATAAAAAAAAATTTAACAACCCAACTGGCTGCCCCCCTTATTCTGTGTAACCTGGAGGGGAGATGTGGATCTTGTTTTGAGGAGCCAGGCAGGGAGCCCCATGGCCCCATCCATCAGTTTCTTGTCCAGTTACAGGGAACTGGTACCTCAGGCTTGTCCTCTTTCTTCCCTCTCTGGAGATGATTTGGACATTCCCTTTCCCAGCATCCTTTCTGCTTCCAGTAAGCACATTGTTTGGGCCTCAGTGTAGGCAGGCCCTGATTTCCATGGCGGGGGCCCTGGTCACTCACTCATGCCATCTTCTTCCTGGTTTTCCTGAAGTAGTCTGTAGGGCTGCTGCATCTTCTTGTCCTCTTTTTCATCAGATGCCACATCTCTTTACTGTAGACCTTAAAGGAGATGTCTACCAGTTGGAAAGGGGGAGTGTGTGGACTTATTGCCAATTTTTAGAGTTTTCTCTGAATATCTGGGGCTGAGAGATGAAGTGGGATTAAAGTACTACTCGGCTTTTGGGTCATTTGGGTCCCAAGGGCTGTAATTCTGGAGGCATTCTTATTATCAATTTAGGAATGCTGATTTTCATTAGGGCCTTGTTCTGTTTCTCTGAGATTTCCCCAATTGACCAGGGGCTGGCTTGCTTCCCTCATACCTCTGAGAAGCATATTCCTATAATGATGAAGCCACTCTTGATTCTTGTCATCATTGGGGTCCCAGTTTGGGTTAGCTATTGGGACCAACACCTCAACAGGACAGGTCACCAGGTTATCAGCACACATATTGTCTGCCTCCTCCTCAGTTTTGGCCATGGTGGCAGATTTATCTTCTGCTGTGAGCAGGGTTGCTGTTAAGGTCTGCACACCTGGCCAGGTAGGGTTATGTGTGGAGAATATTCTCCATATGCAAGTTATGAACTCTTGTGGGCTCACCCGTAAGCCCTTACTATGGGATTTCCAGTTATACAAGTCAACAGTTTTAAAAAACACAGACCCGAGCAAAACCTCTTTCTCCAACAGGCACACTCTGAGTGGGAACAGTCACCCTCCAGGGTTATATGCATTCCCACTATGAGTGGTGCTCCCTGGCAAAGAAGAGTACAGCGGGGGCGGGGGCGGGGGCCTGCTATTGCCATAGCAGGAGCCATTGCTGGCTCTGCAGAGTTTGGAGGGCCCGGCAAGTACATAACAGGCCCTTGCTTTCCCCTGGAGGTGCTGAGAGCACCATTCCCAAGGAAGAAGGTGGACTATGCCCCTGTATTGGTCAAGGTACCAGGCCCCGAGTAGAGTTAGAGGGCCTCACTTCTCTTGGAGAGGGAAATAAAGGGACTCTTCTTGTTCCCTTCCCTACAGGCCCCCACACGACTGGTGCTTCCTCTCCAGAGGCTTCTAGAATTGGCAATATAGTTCCCTTTGGCCTATTTACATATTCTGCATTTCATCTGCAGGGCAGGGTTTTGATAGAGGGCCATAAAACATTGCATATAGGGTATTTCTTCCCATTTACCATATTTCTTGCAAAGTAAGTCCAATTGGAGAATTGTAGTAAGTGACCCACGTTCAGACCATCTCTTCTGATCTCCTAGGGAATACTGGGGCCAGGCTCTATTACAGTAATATATCATTTGCTTTTTGGTCATGAGTTGATATGCAGTTTCCATTGCCAGAGGAGGCACCCCAACAAGCTCTCCTTCCAAGACCTGGTTCACCACATCCTAGGGTCTCTGCACAGAGTTTGAGGGGCTTCCAAACTCTGGAGATTAATGATAACACAAATTCCACAACTCAGCTTGAATACTTGTGGTCCTCTTTGCTTGCCACTATGCGAAGCCATCTGGAGTGGAGGTCCTGGGGAGCTGAGAGTGTAACAGTGATTTCCTTTCCCTGGATCATGTTCAGTCCGGGCAGCCTCCCAGGAGATCTCATGGAGACACTGAAGTAGTTCTGGATCCAGTTCAGGTGGTGGGGAGGTAGGTAAATCAATCAAGTGAGGTGTTTCCTCAGAGAAAGCACACACATTCTGTTCACATAACCTTTGTATCACTGCATTCTGGTTCCAGGGATCATGATCCTTGAAAGTTGGTCTCCTCATCAAACCAATAGCAGTCCTTCTCTGACTGCTGCAAAACAAAGCCTGATATTTTAGGGGTTGCCACACACTAAGGGTAGAGGAATCCAGACTTCATATTCCTTCAGGCCACAGACAAGGAAGAGTATCGAGCCCTACAGTCATACCAGATAGGGATCAAATCCTGAAGACAAGCATCCTTGTCTTTATGTTGGGGATTCCCCTTGTTAAAACAATGGCGATGTCTCTGTCTCCCAGACCTGAAAGAAGGAAGTTCTTTTTCTCAATAATCCTGGATCCCTTGACCTAGGTCCTAACCCTGACAACCCAGAATCCTAATGATCAAAACCCAGACCACTCTTTTAGTAGTTCATGGAGCTGCTGCTTCGAAGGAGCACCGAGCAAAAGGTCTGGACTCTAGGCAGCCACTTCTACTCTCCCAGAGAGATCTTGTGGTGCTGGTTAGTAGACTTCACTAGACACCAGTTCGGGGGTCCCAAGGCCTTTCTCTAGTCTCCCTCTTGGCAACCGAGGTGAGTTGGCCCAGGCAGGCTTCCACAGCCCACTGCTTTGCCTGCCAGGAGTCTATATGGGAAGTCAAGTCAGGGCCTGGGTCCCATCTGGGGTGCCGGACTTGTTACCCCTAAAAAAACCTGAGATTCATTCATGTGGTGAGTAACAGACAACCCTCCATGAGAACACAGCTTATTCTTTTTTTTTTTTTTTTCTTGACAGGGTCTTGCTGTGTCACTCATGATCATGGCTTACTGCAGCCTTGACTTATGAGGCTGAAGCAGCCCTCCCTACTCAGCCTCCTGAGTAGCTGAGACTATTGGGGCACGCCACCATGCCTGGCTAATTTATTTTTTTGAGACAGAGTGTCACTCTATCAGGCTGGAGTACAGTGGGGTGATCTCAGCTCACTGCAACTTCCGCCTCCCAGGCTCAAGCAATTCTCATGCCTCAGCCTCCTGAGTAGCTGGGACCACAGACAGGTACCACCACGCCTGGCTAATTTTTTGTATTTTTAGTAGAGACAGGGTTTTGCCATGTTGCCCAGGCTGGTCTCGAACTCTCAGTCTCAAGTTCATTTACCTTGAACTTGAGCCTGAGCCTCCCAAAAAGTGCTGGGATTATAGGTGTAAGCCATCGTGCCCAGCCTTTTAATTTTTTCTTTTTTTATAGAGAAGGGGGTCTATGTAGACCAGGCTAGTTTTGAACTCCTGGGCTCAAGCAATCCTCCTGTCTAAGCCTTCCAAAGTGCTGGGATTATAGGCATGAGCCACTATAACCAACCAAGAATGTAGGCTTTGAGCAATAGGAGTTTTATTACTTGTCACAAATAAACCACTGGGCATAGTCTCCAAAGCAGGAAAGTGACAGGAGGGTTTTATGGGGTGATAGGAAAGAGGGTATGTTATTATATGGAGAGGGGTTGCAGTTGTACGGATGCAGTGAGTTATTTCAGCACACAGGTCACATGTTATGGTAATGAAGCAAGTACACTGGGATCCATCTGTAAATTTCTGAGGTCTGTCATGAGCTGGTTTAAACCAGCTAGCTGGCTGCATTCCACACAGGGTTTGGGGAAAAAAGGTGATTAATCAAGTTGATTGTATTCCTATAGTCCCTGGAGACCCTTCCTATCTGCTTACAGTCCCACCCAACCCTCTGCATCTCTTCTTTGGCTGACATGTGTAGACATTTGATATTATGGTCCCTGGTTTAATCCCTCAATGTAATGGTTGACTTAATTTATGAGCAGATGTTAAGGGACTTAGGAGTCCACTATGTATTTTTTCCTAACTCAGGTTTGAGAAATTTCTCTAAGTCATTCTGCCTGTTAGAGTAGATCTATCACTGATCATATTAGTGGTTTAAGAAACTAGCACTAAACTAGGTATGCTTTCTAGAAACTTGTTTTTTCTCCATCCAAATAGGTAGTGGAAAATTTCTTGATTCTATTCAAATTAGGAGATTGCTGTATGTAGATATGGCAGTGTCACAGAGACTGGAGGTGGGAGAGACAGTAAAAAGCTGGAGAGGTGAAGCTTTGGAACTCTTTATTCCTGTGATGGGTCTTTCTAGGGGTCAGAATGTCTCAGTTCTTTTGAAAGTCCCATGAAATTCAGGGACTTCTCTCCAAGGAAAAGCACAGAATCTTGCAGGAAATTACTGGGTTTTTTCCTATCACTGGTTGTCCATGAACCCCAGGTTGACAATTTTTGCTCTACCAAGACAAACAGTATGTTTATGAAGATATACACGATTCATTTATTTCAATATTATGTGCCAGGGACTATGACTGGACTAATTTATAATTTTGAGCAAGAAACATGCTCCCTTATCCTCAGAGATTAAATGTAGCATGGATACAGAAATTAGACAAATCACCAAATACAGGTTTACAATTTGTGTTAATGTTATGAAAGAATATGGCAACTTGAAAGTGTATAACAGAACTAACTTAAATGGGGGTTAGAGAAAGCTTCAGGTAGCATTAAAAGCTGAGGCCCGCAATTCTTAGTTAAAAGTTTGGAAATGAGTATTGTAGGTTCAAGGAACAACCTGTACAAAGACCCAGAGGACAGAGTTCTGGCACATTCAAGGAAATGGAAATGCTAAAGCCAAGAGTAAAGAAAGTTAACAGCGAGCTCAGTACCAGATGAGGAAACTGTAATTTGGAAGCAAAGAGAAGTGAGTACAACTGTGAAGAACAGTGCTAGGGGCAGACAAGATGAGAACTGAAAACTAGATAATGGATTAGAGATCACTTGATGATTTTAGTAAAGCTACTTTGATGGACTGATGGATACAGAACCCAAATTTCAGTGCATTTGAAAAGCACGTAAGACAGTAAATAGACACAGTAAGTACAGATAACTTCTTAGAACTTAAATGAGAAGCAGTGATGAAAATGGGTTTTGGGCCGGGCACGGTGGCTCATGCCTATAATCCCAGCACGTTGGGAGGCCAAGGTGGGCAGATCGCCTGAGGTCAGGAGTTCGAGACCAGCCTGGCCAACATGGCAAAACCCCATCTCTACTAAAAATAGAAAAATTAGCCAGGCATGGTGGCGAATGCCTGTAATTCCAGCTACTCAGAAGGAGGTAGGAGAATTGTTTGAACCCAGGAGGTAGAGGTTGCAGTGAGCTGAGATCACACTATCGCACTCTAGCGTGGGCAACAAGAGTGAAACTCTACCTCAAAAAAAAAAAAAAAAAAAAGGCGGGGTGGGGGGAGTTTGGTAGCTAGAGGATACCAAGGCATTTACTACAAGTACAGATGGAATTAAAGACTGTACTTTGTATAAAATGGGAGATATGGAAGATGCTGGAGAATCTGTGAATGTCAAAGAATAGGATCTGGCATAGGAGAGGCTGAAGACTCAGGAAGGGGAGAATAACTGGGTGAAGTGCTTCAGAAGCCAGGAATAGATAGGATCACAGAAATAACGGACAATACAGATGAAGATAAACTTGAAGATTTAGTGATGGGAAAATGAGAAAGTTTCCATATCAAGACATTTAATGTATTAAGAATGAGGTTTCTACCAGAGAGGTCAGAGGTTTGAGGAGAGTGAAGAAGACTGAAATCGTTTTGAGGGAGATGAGACCAAACTTTTTAGGGAAAGATTAAAATTGTAGGACCATTCTGGGGCCTTATGAACTTGGTGATCATGGTTTCACAGTGCTGTGATTTTTGAGATTTTTCCTCAGCCATGTTTTGCTATACTGTATATATGAATACTATGCTTTCAGTTATAGATATTGTCCAGCTACAGACATATGTAAGATACATATAAAGAACTAAATGGGCCTGGCATGGTGGCTCATGCCTCTAATCCCAACATTTTGAGAGGCTGAAATGGGAGGATCACTTGAACCTGGGAGGTTGAAGCTGCAATAAGTCATGACTGCACCACTGCACTCCAGCATGAGTGACAGAGTGAAACCCTGTCTCAAGAAAAAAAAAAAAAGAAAAAGAAAAACAAATGAAGGATGTCATTAAACAATATAAAAAATGTACAGAAATGACAGTGATGAGCTATAGGTGGCTGAGGAGTCTGGACTATAATCACATGGGTTAAATAAGCTGGAAGATTAATTTTTTTTTTTTAAGACAAGAGTCTTGCTCTGTAGCCCAGGCTGGAGTGCAGTGGCAGGATCTCAGCTCACTGCAGTCTCTGCTTCCTAGGCTCAAGTGATCCTCCCACCTCAGCTTCCTGAGTACCTGGGACAACAGGCCGGTACCACCACACCTGGCAATTTTTATATTTTTTTGTAGAGATGGTATTTTGCCACGTTGTTCAGACTGGTCTTGAAATCCTGAACTCAAGCGATCCACCTACCTCAGCTTCCCAGAATGCTGGGATTATAGGTGTGAGTCACTACACTTGTCCTAATATTTTTAAAAAATGTTTGAAACCAGAAGAACTGAAGACTTTTTTAAGCAAAACATAAACTGTTCAAATTTGAGCCATATTTCTCATTTAAATCACAATAAAAAATTAATTGGTTCTATAAAATACATACTTTTAAGAGGCATAGGAATTGCAACATTAAGGGCGGGTTTGGTGGCTCACACCTGTAATCCCAGCATTTTATGAGGCAGAGGCAGGCAGATCACCTGAGGTCAGGAGTTTGAGACCAGCCTGGCCAACATAGTGAAACCCTGTCTCTACTTAAAATACAAAACAATTAGCTGGGCATGGTGGCATGTCCCCGTAATCCCAGCTACTTAGGAGGCTGAGGCAGGAGTATCACTTGAACCCGGGAAGCAGATGTTGCAGTGAGCCAGGAAAGCACCATTGCACTCCGGCCTGGACAAAAGAGTGAGACTCTGTCTCCAAAAAAAAAAAAGGAAGTGCAACATTAGAATTTAAGAAAACTAGAATATACACTTCAGGGCAGAAACTTATTTTAACTCATATATAGCCAGAACTCCAAAAACAGCTCAATTTTTAATTACGGTGCTGGCAGTTAAAAATGAAAATAGCACTTTGAAATTGATATATAACCCTTTTGCTGTGATGGCTTTGTTTCAGAGCTATTTATGAAGAAATTGATGCTCACCAGCACAAAGGAACTGAAAATCATGGTGACTGAGGTAAAGACTTCAACTTATACAACTTAATTCCATATAATTTCAGTATAATTATCACTTTACATATTTAGTATTTATATTTTGTAAGAGCCATCTGAGTCTGTCACTTTGAAATATAAGTTCCCCTGAATCATTCCAATTGTGCTGAACCATTGTTCACTAATGAGATTCATTCTTTGTGATTTTCTCATCTGTAAATAAGACTTGGAAATATAGTAGTTTATGGTATAGAAATATTAATGCTAACAAAATAGATGAGCAATAGGAGTAGCACTGAAATCAGGCATTTGTCTTTTACGTGCGGTTAATACTTGTCAACCGGTACCAGTAGGCCCATTTACTGTTAGTACTCCAAATAGGTTTGAGTTTTTCCTATTTTCAGCACTACTAATCCCATGTATTTACTATTTAATGATCACCAATGAACTATTAAACTTATTTATTCCCTTATACCCTCCCCTATGGAAGAAGCACATTCTTACCTTTCTTCTACTAGACTGTGGCTCTCCAGCCTCCCAGTAAAGACAAGAGAGTTATCAAGGAATGGGGAAAGAGGACAGGATGAATACTGGCTATTTTCTTCTCTTTATTTTAGAAGAAAGTGGATGATCAGCTCACTAGCCACATCAAAGGTGCCAACTCTCTAAAGGGTAGACTGTGCAGCTTTGAAGCCTGGAAGACAATACCTGCCACCATGTCAAAGCCACGCTGGAACATTTCTGCTATGATGAAGATTAAATAGAAGAATAACAGTTCCAGGATAACACTGATTCCTGACAACAGCGTGAGATTTCAACAGAACTTCTTGGGAACAAATACTCACTTAAAACTTCAGCAGCAGAAAAATTACTTAGTCCTTAGGCCAACCAATTTAACTGCAGTGTCATATATTTCACAGGCCCTCCTACATTTAGAAATCGTCACACAGCTGTGATAAGAGTAGATTATTTTACTACAAAATAATTCTGAATAGATGAAAGCATAAAATGTGAGAAACTGAATGTATTATTCAGGAAGAATACTGAGTGCCTTCATTTAACTAAAGTTGAATGTAAAAGTCAATTTGCACTTCTTTATAATCCTCTGGTTTAGAACTGTAAATTGTTAAAACCTTGATGATTGTCATTTAATTATATTTCAGGTGTCCTGAACAGGTCACTGGACTCTACATTGGGCGGCCTTGAAATATGATTCTTTGTAATGCTAAATAGTCTTTTTTTCTCTTTTTACTACAACTTAACATTTCTATTTGGAACACAGAAAATGAAAATATTTAGAATAAGTTGTACATTTGATGACAAATAAATCACTATTAAAATAATTTAATACGTTTTTTTTTTTTACAAAGGTTTTTTTCCAGAAGAACTTTTGATGTCAGTAAATCTTCACAATCCCACCTGTACATTTTAACATTCATGGGCTTGTAATGATGACACTTTGGCTAGCAGCCTAGATGTATTTTATTTCAATTTCATGATACTACAATTTCAAAGTAATCATCTATTCAGAACTCTGAATATAAAATAGCCCTAAATCTTAAAGCACAAATCAAATTTGAAATAAGAATTTAAATCTTTGGACAAGCTGTTAGGGCTTAGTGACTCCTCTTCTACTTTGAGCTTTTAAAATACTGACTGTTCATAAGGAAAACAGCAACCAACTCTTTTAGATATAATAAACATAGTCAGAAGTTCTGGCCTATGACTTGAAACAAATAACCCTGATCATACATTTTTGAAAAACATTGTCAGATTCATTGCTGTAAGTATGAAGAGTTAATAATCTGGAAGGGAATTATAGAATTAAGATGAACCCATGCCTGCATATTTAAAAAACAAAATGACTTATTTTAATACTATCAAACTCTTCAGTATGGTATTGAATAGTCAATCATATATTCTAGCTAGGTATGTGGGTTTCCTTGTTCTCTCAATTTTAAGTGAAATAAATTAGTTGAGAAAAAGTATTTAAAATATAAGACTTCGTATTATTGTACAGTATTTCTCCTTTGAAAAGATAGGATACATGATTTTCCCAAAAATCAACTTTGAAGGAAGACTTAGTTGCTGACTTCAATTATATCCTGGAACTGGCAACGTGTGCCCTTCCTTTGCTTCAAAAAAAGTGTAAGAAAGAGTGATAAGATCAACATTAATCATTCTTGGATCTTCAGCAAATTCAGGATCAATGTAGAAAAACACTGGCATGTCTACTTCCTCTTGGGGATTAAGCCTTTGTTCTTCAAAACAGAAGCACTGGAAATTATAGAAAGACTTTAATAACATTTCTATTCTCATATTGCATAACAAACTATACAGTTCTTTTAGCATTCTAGTACACTTCTTGATTTTAATACACATATGGTTAAATACACAGTTCTGTGATAAGAGCATCTTTTCATCTCAATGAATTCTGCTTTAAGGATCAAGAACAAATTCTAATCTTAAAAGCAGATATTCATTTGGTTTCGTTCTCAGTATCTGCATAGCAGGTATAGATAGTGAAGAAAAATAGTTTGATATTTAGAAGAAATTAGTTTTCAGAAATCACAAGATCTACTAAAAACACTAAGTTTCATACTAAACAGTTTCATGTACCTTTATCATATTCTGTAAAGTTTACACTTTGTTTTACCTGTATTTTATTGAAATACTGTCCAGCTTCAAATGGAACAACATTGTATGTAGAAATTCCAATTATTGGTTTGTCAGTAGGATTCTTAGCTCTGTAAAACGCCAGTGCAGTCTCTCCTGGCACCACCTGTTTTGAAGAATATATATATATATATATATATATATAAAATCAATACTTTGAATCTCACAAAGTTCCTCTTTTCCCTGCTAAATTAGTCTCATTATTTTGCCTATTCATCAGACCATAATACCTAATCTAATGCAGGGTTCAGCAAAATAAATTGTGAGTATTACCCATAAACATATGACTTTAAAAACTTACTTGCATATGTCAATGAAGAACCAATGTTCTAATATCCACAATTAGTTATGAATTGTCCTCTTGTATATTTGAGGTCTTCAAGGAATAATCTGCAAATTACATTATTTAAAATGTGTCCAAGCCAATCATATAACAGCCCTAGCCCAACTTTTCTGTAACCCTTATACCTGAATGTCATGACTGACTTTTTTTTTTTTTAAAAGATACCAACATTAAACTTACCTTAAAACCAGAATAAAACTGACTGACTAGAACCTTTATTATGCCACAGAGTATTAATACCTTGTTTGGAGAAAATAAGAAAATAGCAAGGCTTAAAAAATTTTTCCAAAGGATATTCTGTCACGTGTACCAATTCAGCCACTAATACCTTGTATACTACCATGTAATTGGATAAGATTCATAATCATAACCTATAAAAGCTTTAATTATTAAGAGATTCAGTCATGTTTACTAAACTGGGCAAGCAATAATATTTATAAGGCTTTTCCAATATGGGTTGAAATTAACTCTGGCTAATCCTCAATTAATGAGATATCAGTTAAAATCTTTCTTACAGTTGGTTAAAATTTTAGGAAAGCTTTTAGGTATAGTCTCAGTCTCACTGGAGTATAACATAACTATTTACTACTTACTGATTACTTCAAAGGCCCTCAATTTTTTTTCTTTTACAAGGACAGGGATACTTTTGATATAAACCAGTAAACTAATTATTGTCACCAACGCTTTTCCACATTTTTCCCATGTCTTCTATGCCTGAGGAAAAGTCAGGAAGCTATATAGGCTGACAGTTACTGCTATTCCCAACTGTTTCACTCATCTAAACTTAATTTCAAAATACTGACGGGTTCCATTACTATAAATTTTTTTATTCCCATAGACTACTTTTTGACAGTGCCTTATACCTAATGCAAACAGAATTTATACTTTAATTTTTAAGTTACATGACAGTAAAAGTCAGTTTGGAACAAGAAAAAATGTCATGTTTTATTAGAATCACATTGTTAAAAGTAGTTCTCTGACAGTTTAAGTGATGAAAGAAAGGAATTTACATTAATAAAGTAATCTTTTAATGGCTGGTTAGTCACTTACATATATTTCTGTTTGCTGAGGTCTAAAGTTCCACTGGAGACTTGCATGCACATCTGCATTAAAGCTAATTTTAAGGATTCGATCCTTAACAGGCACCATGTTTTCAATCTGGTCTGAGGCATGACCTGCAACTGCTGATCCTCCAAGTCCAGTAGTCTAGAAAAAGATACCAAATATGTTAAACAATACTTTTAGGTGTTGATGATCTATTTTTTTGATAAAAGTTTAAAAACAATGTAGTATTAATAATCCATTTGGAGCCAAGTTTACATATGGTTAACTGACCATTTCTGTAACTGTCAAGAGTCTGACCACTTTTGGGATGTCATGAGCCTGTATTCATTATAGTCATTTCTCTTTTTCAGCAATCCCTTGGTTACCTGGCATGGTCAAAAATGAGTCTGGGAAAAGCAGAATCACTAGATAAGTGAACTATTATCACTGATAGTAGAACTCACAATTTCCAGCTTACCCATTTGTAAAAAAACACATTTCTCTTCATTGCTAGTGTTTCGTTAATAGAAATAAAATTTACCCATCACCTCGTAATTTCACTGAAAATGTTAATTCAATTTTTCCATATTCCTGTCTGGTCCTTTTCCATATCACAGCTTTTATAATCCAAATTAGATTGTAGCTTCACTTTTATTAACATTCTGCTTTTCTAAGGCATCATAGGTATTTTCCCATGTTGGTTAATGTTTTTGAATCTTTCTCTGTACTTCTCTGTATAGTAGAGCTTTTATATAAATCAGTAATCAGAGCACCTAATCCCTATGGCCACAGAAATAATCATAGGGCATCAAGAGTATTTGTGTCTGACACTTCTTTTATTCATGACAGTTATTTCCTTGACATCACTTTTTAAAAAAAGCCCTTATCCAGCACTTTGGGAGGCCAAGGCAGGAGGATCATGAGGTCAGGAGATGGAGACCATCCTGGCTAACACAGTGAAACCCTGTCTCTACTAAAAATAGAAAAAAAAAAAAATTGCCAGGCGTGGTGGCACACGCCTGTAGTCCTAGGTCTACTCGGGAGGCTGAGGCAGGAGAATTACTTGAACCCCGGAGGCGGAGGGCGCAGTTAGCCGAGATCGCGCCACTGCACTCCAGTCTGGGCGACAGAGCGAGACTCCATCTCAAAAGAAGAAGAAGAAAAAAAAAAAAGCCCTTACTTCCAAGGTCATCTTTCTTCGGATACTTGAGGTTGCCAGAATTCTGATTTCCAGATAATTAGCCTGTTACTATGCTAGGAAGAAAAAAACAAATTTGAGGCTAGGGGAAGACTCCCAGCAAGATACAGTGTTTTAGCATCCTCTGTTTGTTACACAAGTCAACTAACTTTATTCAACTGCCATACAACATAACTGAATTACATTATATCCCTAAAAGATGCATCAGAGGGCAAGCCTTTATCCTTGTTTATCCTTCTGCCTGAGTGCTATAATGTTTAAGATGTAACTCCTTCTCCTGAAGAATTTGTCACTTGAATAAAAATATTTTTTAAGTATCCTCCCTCAATAAAGATTCCCTGATATAGTCTTTGAACATGGATTCTTCAAATTTCTAAGTTCAATGCCTAGAGAAAGTAAAATAGACAAAAAGACTAGAAAACTGCACTGAAAAGATGTCCTGATCGCTATTCTAGTTGTGCTACTAGCCCTAAGAACCTGATAGATTACAAATTACATTTGCCTTCCTGACCTATGATTGCATGTGGGCACATTTCACACACAGTATTATCAATTATTTCAGTTTGGGGCAGAGTTTCTCAATCTTAGCACTATGGACATTTTGAGCTGAATAATTTTTTGTTGTTTGGGGGTGAGGCAGTGCTTTGTTGGTTATTTAGCAGCATTCCCAGCCTCTACCTATTAGACGCCAATAGCACCCTATACCCCCACCTCCATGCTGTGACAACCAAAAATGTCTTCACACATTAAATGTTTCCTGAGGGACAAATTTCACTCTCCTCCAGACTCTTGGCAGTCTGAGAATGATCTAGATTTGCTGATTTGGATTCAGTTCTGCTTATGATTTAACCAACTGGTAGTTTTAGAATTCATGCCTGGGTTTGGTCTCTGATGAAAAGTAATTCACATTCTATACTCATCCTCAGAAATCAATTATTGCACATTCCCACATAAATGCTGGCATTAGGAGACTATGCCAGAAAAGAAAAGTCCTTTTGCCTTCTGCTGCTTCATCATCTAAAAGAAAGGTAAATTAATCTCCACAGCCTGGGCATGGTGGCTCACGCCTGTAATCCCAGCACTTTGGGAGGCCAAGGCAGGAGGGTCACTTGAGCCCAGGAATAGAGACCAGCCTGAGCAACACAGGGAGACCTCGTCTCTACAAATTTAAATAAATAAACGTGCCTCACGGACAGAGTGAACTCCAGCTAAGAATACCAGTCATGGTGTTAAAATAGCAATTCCCAAACTTTCCTGCACGTTGGAATCACCTAAAACATAATTGACAATTACTGATGCCTGGTTCCCACTCTGGCATTATGATAAAAATAGGTAATGTGTGTGGATTTTTAGAAGCTCTCCAGGTGATTCCCAATGCAGCTGTACAATGAATTTTGGAAGCCACTATCTTAAACACCTACTGAACACAATGTGTAGCTCTCGCTTGTGGCCTGATTTTTAAACCGAAATTCCTGTCCCTAGTCTAGACTTCCTAACCTGAATCTCTGGGGTAGGGGATCCCTGGAACGTGTATTTAACGTTAAGCTCCACGGGTGATCCTAATGCCCAGCCAAAGCTGCAAATTATTAGCTAAGGACAAACGCTAAATCTCTAAAATACGTGAAACTTGACTTTGCCAGTGGTTCTCAAAACTTGGCCTCAAAATCAATTGCAGGACTTACTAAAATACAGACTGCTGGTCCCACCCCCCCATGTTTCTGACTCAGTCCTGGAGTCGGGCCCTAGAATTTGCACTTTCAACAGGTTCCCGGGTGATGCTGATACTGCTGGTCCTGGGCGCCACACTCCCAGAACCACTGCAATGTACTTAAGAGATTCCAGGTTAAGTACATCACAGTTATATATTAAAAGGGGCGGGAGAGAGAGCCTCAAAGGCCTAATTCATGCCTCTTTGTATGGAGGAACTGCTAATCCCAGTTTAAGCACAAGAAACACGATAAGCCCAATTTCCAGAGTTACCCTTAGCACATAAACCACATGTGGTTTGCAGACTGAATGTATGAATAATATACATTTTAAAAGCGTGTGTGCGCAGGAGAGTAAGGCAGACTGCTGGATACCCGATTAGAGGCTGCGGACCTTTTTTTTTTTTTTTTTTTGGACGAGGTGCAGTTCATAGATGAGGGAGTCTGCAGCACAGGATAAGCACAATCACTAAGAGGAACTGGGTGCTACTTGCAGTTCTGCCACCAATTTCTTTGGTGGCTTTGGGTGTTAAGTGGCTGTTCTGAACCTCTCTCCTCTTAGGTAGATAATATCGGACACCTCTTCCACCTACGACCCGCAGAGCGAGGGCTTGTCCCGGGATTTGTCCTGCACCCCCACCTCTCGCATCTGCGCCACCCTGCGGGCAGCGCGGCCCCTACCTGACAATAGAGCCGATAAAGGGGTACGGCAGCGTAGGACGCCCCCAGCATGGCCACGGCGACAGCGGCCACGTAAGTGAGGGTCGTTTTGTTCCGCCGCCGCCATTCCTCCACATGCGCGCGCGTGAAAGGGTCGGAGCTCTTGGGCCGCCGCGGCGGCTGCAGTGCTGGATGCCGGGCTGGAAGGCTGCAGTGCTTCCATGTCCCAAGCCACCTCAGTCCTCTCTCGGCACCTCCTGTCCCACTCCACGCTGGCCTAAGAAATGGCTCTACCCTCTCTGCAGCCCTGGCTGGAGACCCAGGGTGGATCCAACGCCAACCACAGAAAGCGACGCCCCTCCATCCCGGATACCAGAGCCCTCCCATAACCCCCTGAACTAACACACACCAGCCTCTCAGGGACGAGGTCAAATCTCGCGAGGCCTGCTCCGTCTCGCGAGATCTGGGTTGAGCCTGCCGCTGCCTTGGCTACCAGGCTCCTCAGGTGGCAGCGCTTGCAGTAGGGCTACGGAGGCCGGGTTGCCAGATTACGGGTAAGTTTGCGTTTTGCTTTGTGACCGTTCCTCCCACTTCGCTTCCCGCCAGAGCGTCTCTTAACGTTTAGGAAAATGCGTTTAGCCCGTCCGCGTGCAAGCTTGCCATCACTTGGGGTTGTGCCTGTGATCTTTATTTAAACTCCACCAGCCTTTGTCTCCACCCGGCAGCCCCGGCGACGCTCTCCCGCGGTCTTTTCTCCCGGGGTCCCCTGGCCGCTGGCTCCTGTGCTTACTGCCCTGGACTTGGTTCGGGGATCACCTCTCTCAGGAAGCCTTGCTGCGTTAACCGCAGCCCTCATGGACACCCACGATGCCTGCATTTTCTCAGGCCGTGGGCAGTCGGCTTCCCCTGCTCTGATGCCTTTTTACAACTTGGCCAGTGGAAATCACCACACAGCTGGAGCAAGAGGGAGGCTGTCAAGCTGAAGTTTGTTCGGGAGAGAGTGACCAGGACAGGAGGGCCATTTAAGGAGAGACTGAAAGAAAAGAAGCCCTTGGGGGGATGTAATAGCTTTCTTCAGTTGTCCCACAGGACGAACTCGAGGGGGACAGACAGCGTAGCGGATTTTACTGTATTAGAAGGAAGCATCTTTCTAGAAACGATAAAATAGCAGTTAAGAGCTCAGGTTCTGAGGTTAGGCAGTTCTAGAATTTTACCCGGGTCCTCACCATGGCCCTGTGCCCTTAGATCAGTTACTTGCCCTCTCTAAGACCTGGTGTCCTTACTTGTAAAATGGAAATCATAACAGTAAATGAGAATATTCATATAACGCGACTTTCATGATGACCGAGGCACAGTAAGAATTAAGTTAGAAGTTAGGCTGTATTTCTACTTGCTACCTGGCCATTTCTAATGGTCAGAGCAGGTATAATTATACCCCACTATGTGGATGAGGAACTTGGAGGCCTGAGAAAATTTAAGTAGTCATTCGACATTTTATTTATTTATTGCCTCTCAACTGTGAGCCTGACACCAATCGACCTGCTGGCGCTATAGCACAGAACAAGGCGGAAGATCACTTCTGTGATGGAGTGTCCTTTCTACTGAGGAACTCAGAAAATAATCAAGTAACAGTTACCTAAATAAGGGAACTTCAGATGAACAATCAGTACAGTGAAGACAATGGAGTAACATAATATGATTGACAGTGATGAGAAGGGGTAGTAAAGTAAGGTCCTTTTGAAGAAGTGACATTTGAATTTAGACCTGAATGGTGATAAGGAGCTACCTGCTCAATGACGATTCCAGGCCAAGCAAAGGCCCAGGGGAAGGAAAGAGCTAGAATGATTGAAGAACAGAAAGGAGGCCACTGTGTTCCCAACATAGTGAGCAGAGTGGAAAGTGGTTGGAAATGGGGTCAGAACAGGTAACAAAGGCCTGGTAATACCAGCCTTTAAAGCCATGCCCAAGGGTTTGGATTTTATTCTAAAAGTAATAGGAAGCTATTGGAATGTTTGACTCATACAAGTGATATGATCTGACTCACATTTTTTAAAAGATATTGGTTACTTTGTGGAGAATAGATTAAAGGTAGGGGGAGGAATGGAAGTAGAACAATTAGGAAGCAATTGCAGTAGTCCACATGAGTGATGAAAGTCACCTTGAGTGAGTAATTGATTAATTTGTGGTCACAGGGCCAGAAAATTGCAGAACCAATAAAATCTAAATACCTTCTGACTTCTTTCTATACTCTGGCATACTGTCTTAAAAATTTCAGGTCTCCATGATTCTACAAATTTATTCATATTGTGTTATGACAGTGTTTGAAAATCTTTTTCATCTGCATACGCCTTGGTTCTTGTACCAGATTCTCAGCTCTTCTAGAATTAAACTATGAGATTTCTCGTACTTTAATTTTCTTACAACATAGACTGAAATCCCCGACACCAACAATACATTTCCACTCACCATTCTTTTTCTCCAGGCACCCCTTCCTTGTAGCTCCAGGTAGCAGTATAAATATATGTCAGTAATACAGTCTTCGTCTTGGACTCCAGTATTTTATTTTTTGTATAATAATTGCAAAATGAAACTCTTATGTACAGTGATATTGATAGCAATGAAGTGGTGTTGGTCTTTGTAGCTTTCTACTTTAATGAAAGAAAATATGCATCGTATCTGATCTTAGTATGATAATGTGAAATGACAGTTCATGTTTATGAAACACTTCTGAATGACAAATATTTTGGTTTTTTATATTTTGAATGAAATGTGTAGAACATCATTTAGTTCAATGTCCAATTAACAAACATATTAAACCATTTAAAACATTTCTGCAACATGATAGTACTCAAATTTCTTGTATACTCTTCACCAAGATTAGGGAATGATGAAGATTGTTCAGTCTTTATCTGTATACTTACTTGTTTATTTCCTAATACAAGGACACTTTCTCCTTCCAAACCACAGAGCAGGCATCAAAACCGTAAGTTAATATTTATCCAGTATTACCATATGTAGTCAGCTTGGACTACCGATAACAAAATACCACAGACTGGTTGCTTAAACAACAGAAATACTTGTTTCTCACAGTTCTGAAGGCTGGAAAGTCCAAGATCACTGTATCAACTGATTCACTTCCTGGTGAGGGGTGTTCCTGGCTTGTAGACATCTGCCATCTTGCTGTGACCTTACATAGATTGGAGTAAATGAGCTCTTATATGTCTCTTATAAAGACACCAATCCCATGAGATCAGGTTCCCACCCTTAGGACCTCATTCAACCATAATTACTTCCTAATCCAAATACAGCTACACTGGGAGGTTAGGGCTTCAACATATGGTTTTGGGGGGATATACATTAAGTTCTTTACGTCATGTTATTCATGGACGCTATGTAAACTACCCCATTTGTCCCAATCATTTCCATTTTAGATCTAGGATTTAATCCAGGATTACTCGTTGATTTTAGTTGTCATGCCTCTTCTGGAATAGTTGCCAGTCTTGTCTTTTTTTTCTTTCTTTTTTTTTTTTTTTTTTTTTGAGAGTCAAGATCTTGCTGGGTTGCTCAGGCTGGTTTCAAACTCCTGGCCTTAAGTGATCTTGGTCTCCCAAAGTGCTGGAATTACAGGCGTGAGATACCATACCCAGCCTTATCTTTCATGACTTTGACATTTTTGAGGAATACAGGCTGGTTATGTGATTAAATGTTCCTCAGTATAGGTTTGTCTGATGTTTCCTCATGTTTGTGACCCCTTGACAGGAATATCATAGAGAAGATGCTGTGCTTCAGTCAGTGAGTCCTCTTAGGTCTCACATGATCTCAATTTATTCCATGGCTTCATGTTGTTAACTTCTGTTTCTTTAAGATTGTCTCTGCCAGGTTTCTCTGTTACAAGGTGAATTAGCAAATATGTCACATTCATAAATTAATAGGCGATGTGTGTTTTGTGGGGAGAATCTTTGTGTTTTGTAGGGAGAAGCTTCGAGACTGTAAATATTGTGTTTCCCATCATCCTTTCTTCTTCCAGATTTAGCATCCATTGATGCTTCTTGTTTGAATCTGTTATTACTGTGATGGATGCCAAATGACAACTTTCTAATGTTATCAATCCTTCTAGATTTATTAGTTGGCATTTTACTGTAAGGTAGAGTTTTCCTTGCTATGCCATATATTTCTTGTTTATTTGTTTACATCAGCATAGACTCATGAATTCAAATTTTAATCAATTTATTACATTTTTTTTAGTTCTAACTTCAAATTTTCTTAGACTTAGCCAATAGAAGCCCCTTTTTGACATGTTTCCATCATTCTTTGATCACTTCCTTATTTTCTAGCACAACAACGTGCCACGCTTATCTTGTATTTTCCTGACCTGCCTTGGAATCAGCCGTTTCTGCCAGGAATTTTGGTTTCTTTAGTGGAAAGTCGTATTTAAAAACAAGCTCTGAGCACTAGAGGTGTTCATTACTGGCCTTTCTCAGCAGAGAGACCCTAGAGAATTTGTGTGTATAAACAAGTATGCATTTGTGTGTTCAACAGCAGGAAATCTGGCTACCTTTATCTTCAATGTATGTACTTATTTGCTCAATTCCCCCCATATGTAAGCAGATTACTATGGCTGAAAGCTTGACCCCAGACAAGTGAATTCATCTCTGCCTGGTATGTCAGCCCAAAGCTGGGTATTAAATATGCTGCCCACTGGACACCATCCAAAAACTCAGCAAGACAAAAGTGACGAGGAAGAAGGAAAGAGAAAACTGTATTTAGGAAGTTCAGCTGCAGACATTTTAGAAGGGGTAGGAGGAAGGAGGAAAGGCCGGTTAGGAAGTTTGGTTCTAGACACATAGGCCGTTTCCGCTACTCTTTTCCCAAGCTCAGTCCATGAATAGGGGAAGCAGGCTTAGAATGATGAGTTAACTTGTCCAAGCCTAATCAGTTGGGTCGTGGCAGAGCTGGAGTTTAAGCCTGGATTTTTTCTGACTCCGTACAACTTGCTATTTTTACTGCATCTTGTAGAAAGCAGCTTTGCAATGAATGACAACAAAACAACAACAAAAACACAGAAGCCTTTCTTTTCTATGTTAGGAAATACTGCTTTACTTTTGTCTCAGGTGAAAATCATCATTAACGTGGTTAGATGCCTGTTTATAAGATGGCACATTTGAAGTTATTTCAAAGCTAGAACAGTTTAGACAGAGTTGAGCATAGGACTGGGGTCAGAGACCAAGGTTATAACCTGGATACAAGGAGTTCTCATGATGATGAAAGGTCTGTCAATATGCATAGATACAATAACAACACAACACTGGGAGATGCTGAAATGTATATTTTTTTCTCTGAAGTTTTAAATGAATGCATAAGCCTGGGCTGCGATTTTTGTGAGTCTGAGTGTGCTTGTAATAATGCGTAAATCGTTATGATAACTAATGCCAAATAATGGGTTATACCATGAATGGAATGAGAGCTCCTCAGGGCAGGGCTAATCCAACCCTGTTTTGTAGGTATAGGTGTTGATTACATGTTTTAAATATCAAGAGCTGGACTAACATTTTAGATTTGACACCGTTAATTTGCAATATTATTCTTCAGCAATAAACAATTAGACCTTGTAAACTCTTTCTGGTTAGCTATAATCATGTCCAATTTTATATATCAGGTAAAATAAGTTATGTAAGTTATTTTTCATATAAGCCATTTTGATATTCACATAATATTTTCTTATCTGATTATTGATTTTTAGGCTTTCTGTGGATTATAAAGGTGTATTATTTTAAATTTTGGTATTTTTAATCCATAAGTTAAGGAAATTGGGTCTTCAGTCTTAATATGGTGGTCATCACTGAACTGTATTTTCTGGTGGTTTTCCTAATAAAGCTCCTGAACTCATTTAGGAATGTGAAATATCTAACAGTAATTCCAACAATACTAACAACTGTTTATTTAGTAGCTATTTATTACAATACTTGTATCTAAAAGAATAAGAGTAATGTATTTGAATAAACAGTAAGTACAAATATATTGTGTTTGCTTAAGAAAAGGCAGGGTAATTATTGTTTTCCAATTAGTGCACAATAATGCCCTGAAGTCGTCTCAGTCGGTTTTGATATCTTAGTTTCTTATTTCCTGGCAGTGGCCTCTGTGCCATCTTTTTGAGGAGCTACTCCATTTAAAAGCTCTTGAGTTTATATGATTGACAGATAATATGAAAGGAAAACAAATCATTTATCAATAGAAGGCATTTATTAATTCAAGTAATGTTTATCAAAATCAGGACCAGCTTCATGAAAATATGACCTGTGCAGTCACACAAGACCCTGCTCTTAAAAGGGCCCCTCACTTATGATGTAGGACACGCAAGCCCCTAAATTGGGGCTTAGCCCAGGAGGGTTCTTGGCTTGGCCCAGAAGAGAATTCCAGAGCAAGCTAGTGGTGTTAAACAGCAACTTTTATTGGAGTGGCATTGTACAGTAAGCAGCGGAGATTCTGCTTCTTGCCGAGTGGGGCTACCCCACAGATGCTGTGCCCAGAATAGCAGCTTAGAGGCAGTTTTGCACTCATAGTTATACCCACTTTTAATTATATGCAAATCATGGAACAGTTTATGCAGAAATTTCTGGGATGAGTGTGGTAGCTTCCAGTTTGTAGAGTCATTGCCGTGGAAAGGGGTGGTAAGGTCTGTGCGTTGCCATGGTGATAGTAAACTGATGTGGCACACCAGTGCCTTATGGAAAGCTGCTTCTATCCAGGAACTTTTTAGCTGATCCTCAGTTTGGTTCCAACTCCTGATTCCTACCCCACTTAGATAAGCCCTGTGTTTATTTTTAATGCTCTACTGTCAGCATCTTGAAATTCTTTTTTGTTTTTAAGACGGAGTCTCACTCTGTTGCCCAGGCTGGAGTGCAGTGGCATGATCTCGGCTCACTGCAACCTCTGCCTCCCAAGTTCCAGTGATCTTCTTGCCTCAGCCTCCTGAGTAGCTGGGATTACAGGTGCATACCACCATGCCCTGCTAAAAATTCTTAATAATTATTTAACATGGGGACTTGCATTTTCATTTTGTATTGGGCCCTGCAATTTATGCAGCCAGTCCTGGTCGAGATGTAAATAGATATATAGATACACATACAGATATAGATAAAGGCACAATATTATATCTCAAATGCACTGACTGACAGTCTCACATGATTCAGGCCAAAGCACAGTTTAATTATATGATTAAAGGCAAAGGCATAAAACTCGGGAAAGTACAAAAGTGGAGACCAAAGTGGAGAGCCTTTAGAGCCTTTACTTTTAACCTTTAGAAGGTTAAAGGTAAGAGAGAAAGGAAAAGGCAAATTCAGGTCTCCTGAGAATAGTCAGGTTAAGTGAAATATGATCAAAACTCCAAACTTGCTACCATAGCCCGTAAGACCCTAGGAAATCCAGACCCTGTCTACTTCTCTAACCTTATCTTCTACCACTCTCTCCCTGTTCACCACGCTCTAGTTGCACTTCTTTCTTTTCTGTAAACACCTCAAGTTTGTTTTACTGCCCTCAAACCTTTTCTCTGCCTGGAATGCTTTGTCCGTCAGCTTTCTTCACAGCTGATTTATTTGGATCTTAGCTGGGACACCATCCCCGGTCTAAATTAGCCCTTCTCTCCTTAGTCACATTTGCTATCTCCTTTCAGTATCTGAAATCTAGTTCATTTAATTGTATCATTTTTTATTGTTTTTCTCCCACCACTAGAATGTAAATACCAAAAGAGCAATGATCTTGACTTGTTCACCATAATATCACAAGCCCTTGGTGTGATACCTGCACATAATTGTACTGAGTTAAATGTTTGGTGGATGAATGCATGCATGAAAGCAAACAGAAGGCAGGTAGCCTAAGGAAACTTCTGAGAGCAGTGAGCTGTTGTGCTGCTGAAGACTCCTTTCAAGAAGACTAAGACTTTCTTTGAAGTAGTTTTCTGATGTTTCCCAGTGAGTTGGGCTATGTGTTACAGGCAGATGTTTATGCATCCTGAAATACGACCAGTTGTCCCATAGAACTGACGTTAATAGTTTCTTTGAATAAACATAGAAATTGATTCTCCCATTGTTAAAACTTGAGAAAGTTAAATTTGTCTTATCTGAGTTACTTTCTCAAGAAACCAACCATCAGGCCTCCCAGGTACTATCAAGGAACTGAAACTTACCAGATCATTGCATCAGGACAATATGACACCAGACCCCTCACCCATCATGACTACCTAACCCAGGGGTACCCAGTCCCTAGGCTGCAGACTAGTGTCCGTCTGTGGCCTGTTAGGAACCTGGCCACACAGCAGGAGGTGAGTGGAGGGTGAGTGAGCCTTACCTCCTGAGCTCTACCTCCTGACAGATCAGTGGCAGCATTAGATTCTCACAGGGGTGAGAACCCTATTGTGAACTGTGCATGCGAGTGGTCTAGGTTGCATGCTCCTTATGAGAATTTAATGCCTGATGATCTCAGGTGGAACAGTTTCATCTTGAAACCATCCCCCACCCTGAGATCCGTGGAAAAATTGTCTTCCACAAAACTGGTCCCTGGTACCAAAAAGGTTGGAGACCGCTAGCCTAACCAATCACTTGCTACCTGTTGACCAACTCCTCTTCCTTACGCCTCCCTAATTCCTGTTTTTCCAGTCAGTTACATTTTTTTTCCCTGCCATGTAAGCCCCTAATTTTAGCTAGTCGGGCAGAGGGATACAAATTTCCCATCTCCTTGACTGCAGCACCCATTAAAGCCTTCTTCCCTGGCAATACTCCTTCTTTCAGTGATTGGTTTTCTGTGTAGCAAGCAACAGGACCTAAACCGAACCCCTGGCATTTTGGTAAAACCCCCAAGACAAATGAGCAGCATTTCTGAATACCTTAGGTTCTTGAAAGAAAAAAAGCATGCAATAGCAAAGGGAATATTGCCTTTGGGTACAGAATAAAAGAGAATAAAATACAATTGGCCATCAGTATCTGCAAGTTCCACATATACAGATTCAACCAATCACAGATTGAAAATGAACATCAGGCCTCAACGGCTGTGTCTTTACTGAACATGTACAAACTTTTTCTTGTCATCATGCCCTAAATAATATAGCATAACATATTTACGTTGTGTTTGGTATTATAGTTAATCTAGGGGTGATTTAAAGTATAAGGAGAGGATATGCATAGGTTATGTGCAAATACTACATCATTTTATATCAGGGACTTGAATATCTTCTAATTTTGGTATCTGCAGGGTCCTGGAACAAGTTACCTGAAGATCCTGAGGGATGACTATAACTCTTTGATCTTTTGTATCTTGGTTTCCTGAAACTTTTATGTTGTTTAAAAATGATCAGTTAAGTTTAGCCAAGGGAAAATAGTCATTCCTGATTTTGCCAATTTTCTTAAACAACCTTAGGATTATATAAATAGCTGATGTTATCTTGAAGAATCTCTGCTGTGATAAGGTATAAAACAAGTTAGCAGTTTCTAAATGCTGTCATTTTTTTGTCTTCTCAAGTATAATACATCTAACTTTATAGGAAGAAATATTTACATGTTTAATACTAGCTTTAGTGAATAAATAAATAGGCATTTCTAACTTGTCAGTCCACAGAAACCAGACAGATTGTTGAGCAGCCAACATCATTGTGCCCTTTTCCTCTTTTGAAATGACCTTAATGTGAAATGTCACTATACCAGTACACTTTTCCCTCCACTCTGATCCCTCCCAAATGACCTACTGCAGCCTACTCCCTCCCATTCATGGGCCATACTGATCTTAGAGGTGGATGTATATTTTAAAAAGAAAATCTTTCCCTCAAAAACACTGGGGGACTTGTAGCTTTATAAGACTGCCAGAAAATTTTTGATTTGTAGAGCCAAGAAAGAACCTTTAAAGATCATTTGATGAGTGATTTTGACATCGTACATATGAAGAAACTAGGGATTAGAGTAAGTGGCTACTCAAAGTCATATGGCTACTGGGCATCTACCCTCTAGACCAGTACTCTTCCCAATGCAATAAAAAAGTCATGAAATATATGTACTGTGTAATATGTACTATGAGCTTCTTTGCTATGAGTCATCTTTCTTTTTAAATTATAGCAGAAAATAAGTGTATTTATTTCTACTGCCTGTCAATTTGCTTACAAAGGGGTTGTCATAAGAAGTTATTTAAAGGATATAGCTGATTTTCTTTGGGAAACATCAGATCTGTGTTATTTAAATTGCAACATTTGTTGATACCTTAGCAAATGAAGATGAAAGGAGAAAATGACATTAAAGGAGACAGAAAGAGCTGATTTTAAATATTAGATGCCAAGAAGGTACACTCAAACCTGGTAGCTTTTTTGGTATTTTTCCTTCTTTATCCAAATAATATATCAAAGTATATATCCTTGTTTTAAGCCATTCAAAAACTAAAGAATAATTTAAAGAAGGAAATAAAAACAGTAAATAAAAATAGTAGTTCCAATTGTCAGTTATTGTTTACATTTTATTGTATATTTTTAATAAATGTAATTTTAAAAGATTAAATTATTCTATACATTCTGTTTTCACCTTGCTGCTGTTTTTTACCTAGACCATTTTTGATGATTACATAGTATTGTTTGACATCATTGTACTGTAAATTATTTAACCAATTATCAATTTTTACATATTTTTGAGGTTTCTGATATTTTATAATTACTAACTATTCTGTAATGATACTTATGAACTAACAAATACTTCTGTATGTTTGCTGAATCACTCCTTGCCAACCGCAGAGTATTAAAATGAACTAGTATCCTGCCTTTGGTAGAAAAATCGTGGGTTTGGATTTTCCACCATTACTGATATCCCATTTCCCCAGGTGCCACTTGTGAAAATGTTTCTGTTCTCTCACTTTTTCTAACCCTCTTTTTCTTTATTGTTCATAATTGTTTATTAAATGTGCTGAATTTTCACTGTTAAGGGATATTTTACAAACCATACTTACCTAGCATTTTTAGATACTTCTGACCCCAGCCACATCTTCCTTTTTGAACATAAAATCAAGGAGTGCCCTATGTGTCCTTATTGCTCTATCAGGAATCTGGTTACTTTATATAGTGTTTGAACCCAAGAAAGCAATTAAATCTCTCCTTTTTGCCCCTGGAAAAGCTAACAGTGCTCTCTGCTAAGAAAAAGCCTCCTTTAACCTCTTTCTTTTCTTTTGTTCCCTCACTAACGATATAAGCGTAAGCCCTCATACGCAATATGAGCTGCAGTTCCCCAGTCTACAGCCATACCACCCTGAACATGCCAGATCTGTCTGAAAATCCCCATTTTATCGAGATAATTTAATGTATCTTTAGACACCTCTAGATAGCCAATAGCTTCGACAAAGCACTTTTCTTATGAGCTTTTTAACACTTTTATTATGAAAAGATTGTTTGGACTTAGTATTAAAGCAACAAATCTTGCCTTCATTGGTATCATACTGTCCTTCCGTTTCCTTCTTGTGATCATTTCACTTTAGACAAACAACTAAAAAGACATTAGAGCTCTTGACCTTACAGCTCGTTAAGTACCTCAAAGTAAATATAAAAGTACTTTGGCAAGGAAGGATGGGAATTAGGCTTTTGCTTACAAAGCCTTTATACGTCTATTCTAAATGTATTATTTTAGACTTTGTAATGATAGCTCAATAAATTGTCTAGTTATTTGTTTGTGACAGGTGTCTATGTGTGTGTGTTGAAGTGTTAAGTAAAATGCACTTGTATGTAAACCAATATATTACAGTTACATAATTTTTAACAAAAATATAACACGTATGAATTGTGCCTGGTTTTTTCTTCCACTGCTTTGTTAGTAACATTTTTAAATGAAGACATATATATAATCATATAATCAAGCAGAATTTGGGGTGGGAGGGAAATTATTTTCTAGAAGATAATACACTTAAAGCTTTCCCAAAACATTTTTTGTTATGTATAAAATAGTATATTTTTAAAAGACATTAAATTAACAATAAAAAAATAATAATACCTAGGAAGTAACTAAATAAGAAATGTGCAACTGTTACCAGTGCAGGGTCTTGACTACAAGTCATCCAGGTTCTTGGCACTTTGAACAAAGATTTGGACAAAATGCATAAACAAAGCAATGAAAGAATGAAACAATGAAAGCACAGATTTACTGAAATGAAAGTACTCTCCACAGAGTGGAAACAGGCTGGACCAAGTGGCTCAAGAGAGCTGGTTACAGAATTTTCTGGGGTTTAAACTTTCTCTAGAGGTTTTCCATTGTTTACTTGGTTGCACCCTATGTAAATGAAGGAGTGACCTGCAACCAATCAGAAGTACTTTCCATTTTTCATCTGCCAGGCAATGCAAAGGGAGTAGCCTCTGATCCTTTTGGAAAGGTAGGGTTTTCCTTTTGATTCAGTTCTAGGAAGTCAGCACCAATCAGCCTTAGGCTCCCTGCCTCCAAACTCTATTCTCCTGCCTCACAAGGTCACTGTGAAGGCAACTTTAAAACACCATAGAAACAAGCTTGTCCCACCTGTGGCCCATGGGCTGCATGGAGCCCAGGACAGCTTTAAATGTGTTCCAACGCAAATTCATAAACTTTCTTAAAACATGAGGTTTTTTGCATTGTTGTTGTTGTTGTTAATTTGTTTTTAAGCTCATCAGCTATCATTAGTGTTAGTGTATTTTGTGTGTAGCCTAAGATAATTCTTCTTCCTCCAGTGTGGCCTGGGGAAGCCAAAAGATTGGCCACCCCTGCTATAGAAGATCACAAAAGAAGATTTGAACAAATGGAAAGTGATACCAAATTCTTGGATAGGAAGACTCAAAATAACATCATAGATAACAATATGTCTTCAATTAATTTGTAAATTTAGTATGATTCCCTTACAAATAGCATTGTTTTGTTTTTTAAACAAGATAAGAATACTTTGAATTTAATGTGTAAAAATAAATAACCAAAAACAACCGGGAAACTTGGTTAACAAAAGAACAAATGAGAGGTGATTGGCCTTACTAGATATGATAATGCCTCTGTAATTAAAATAGAATGGCATTGGTGTACAAATAAACAGACTAACCAAAGGCCCAGAATAAAAATTACAGAAGTAGACCCAAACCCTTAAGAGATTTTGTATATGATGAAAGTTGTATCTCAAAATGGTGGGGAAAAGATGGGTTATTTAATAAATGTGGTTGAAACAATGGGGTGGTCTTCTTGGGAAAAATATGAGTTGGATTTGTACTTTATATTACAATGGATTCCAAATGGATCAAATATTTAAAAATGAAACCATAAGAGTACTAGAAGAAAATATGAGAGAATTCTTTATAACTTTGGAGTGGGCAAGGAGTTTCTAATTTGACCTAAAACCTGGAAATCATAAAAGATTCATAAAGTTAGCCACAAACTTTTGCGTAACAAAAAGCCTATAACCCAGAAGAAAAGCGTTGGGGGCGGGGGATATATTTGCAATTCTTAGTGCTGATAGAGAATTTCTGTAAGATTTAAGAACTAGAAACTGAACAGAAAAAGACCTAACAATAAATAGAAGAATTGGCAAAAGGTGTTAAAAAAAAAAACACAGTTCACATAAAAGAAGATACTGAATGGTTCTTAAAGCATAAAAAACTCTTCAGCTTCACTCCAACCACCTTGAGATACCATTTTCATCAATAAGACTGACAAAAATCCAAAAGTTATTTAGTATACCATAGTGGAGAAAATTCAGAGTAACAGGCACTATTGTTGGTGAGATAGTAAATTAGTACAACCCTGACTGAGGGACATTTGGCAATTTCTATCAATTTCATTATGGCATTTTTGTAATTTCATTAAATTAATATTTACTATAATTTCTGGCAGAAGATATTTTTATCCCTTTTATTTTTTCTATTTTTTGTCCAGTGAAAAGAACTGCTTTTATTGAATACCATGTCTGAGAATATAAATTACTAAGTCTTACTCAAACACCATATGCGTTATGGGCAGATTTTTTTTTTTATCTGATGAGATTTCTAATTATATGGGATGAAGATTGTTTTAATGAGATCATAAGTAAACAGATTTATCAAAGAAAAGCTCTAATTTAAGTTTTCTGGAATAGATTCATCTTATGCAACAAGATTTTTTTTTCTCCAATGTTCTACTTTCTCTGTTTTTGCTGACCTAACTGTTTCCCTCTTATGATTCACCAAACTAGAATAACAATATATTTGTCTTCAATGTGCATATTTTTAGTAAAAGAACAGAATGTTTTCCTTCTGTGTTATTTATTAATTATGGGAACTTGAGGGTGGCGTGTGTGTGTGTGTGGTGTGTATGTAACATTACTAGAATCCCTGTTGGTTGAGGGCCTTGCAAGCTTGTATAAAGAAAGAGTAGGAAGCAGGCAAAGGAGAGGGAAAGGACAGGCATGTTATGATATTTAAGGACATGACAATGAATACCTTGTTAATACAAAAAATAAGCCCACTGTTGGGATGCATAAGATTAAACCCACTTCTGTTTAATCAGTAGTGTCATCTTTATATAAAAGAGATAACACATTACTACTCTTACTCTCTCATTCTACTTTTTTGGTGAATCAAGATTTTTACCTGAATTAATTTTCCACCATACTGTAGTAGAAACAGCTTGGGTTTGGAGCAAGAAAGAGCAGGATTCAAACTCTACTTTACAACTAGCCTGTGACAATGGACAAGTCACATACTTTCTATATGACTTATTTTTCTTTTGTATAAAATTGGGTTAATAATACCTCCCTTGTGGGGTTCTTGTGGGAAGAAAATCCTGTGACATGGCGCCTGGCTGTATTGGTGTTTAATGATGACTTAGATCCCAGGTTACGCAGCCTTTCTCCATACTCCCTGTGTATACTGCTGTCAGAGCACTTCGCCCCTCCTGATCTCATCTCATCTCTAGCACTTAGGACACTGCCAACATGTTAAGTGAATGGAATAAACACCTAAATTTTATTTTGCACCTTAAAATAGAAATGTTTTAAAATGTCTTGTTAAGTATATTATATGGAATGTGTTGTACAGTAGCATTTATACATCATTAGACTTGGATATGTTCCCAGGGGACCTGGGGACCTGTGTCCAGTTAGAACAACTCACCAAAGATGAGGATCTTACTCACTTTGGTACCAGTAGAAACACTGCTCAATTTTTCACATCTGTTTTTGAGCAAGGTGCTACTATTCCTACCTTACTTAATATGAGGAGATGCTAAGAGGTTAGGCAGTTTTTCTAATGCCATATTACTAACACATGGCAATATTGCCATTTGAACTCTGCATTTCTTTTCTTCTCTTTTCTTTTCTTTTTTTAACTTAGGTCTAGTACATTTTCCACAATATTAAATAAATACATTTGGAATACATAGTATGTGAAACACAGTGTCAATTAATGGTAGTTACTGTTATTATTGTTATATGAGAATGACCTCTCTTGAGGTTTGAGAATCTGCTCCATGCATGCATTATTAAAGCAGTGTATAATGAACTTAGGCAAACTTGGTTTTAGAATTGAACTCTCTTCCATGGCTATATCAGTCTTGTGGACAGCTGCGGTGGCTCTTGACTCTGAGTGACTGCTAGTCAAAGCCCAAGGATTGTAAGCTCCTCCCTCAGGTGGCCCTTCTTTTCCTCATGGGTACTGAATAACTTTCTTACTTCATGGTCATTGGACTTTTGCTACCGACATTGTGGCTTGGTGGCTTCATGTCTCTGGCTATTGTTGATCTGCATGCTTCCATGGTTCCTGTCGCTTGCTACTACAGAGGCTGTGAAGTCAAAATGTGTTTTTACCACCCAGACCAGTGAATATATCGCTATGTTAGGTTCTCAAAAGTAGTTGTTTTGTGTTTGGGGCCCATTCAGTTCATTTACAGAAGAATCTGTGATTTCTTCTGCATACAGTGGTTGAAGCAAAGATAGGATGATCCTCTTGATTTTAGTCCTCAATCTCTCAGTTTTGTTCTGCCTAGAACTTTTTGTTTCTGAGTCCTCAGTTTCTCTGGGATTCTTTAAGATACATTCCTCCTGCACCTGTTTCCTAGGCCAGAATTTTGTTGTGAATCAGTTGCTGATGTGCTGCTTTTCAGAGGATATCACCTTTCTTTAGCTTAGTATGCCATACAAATATTACCATTATGTGTGTGCTCAGACTTAAAAAGTGTTTAAGAAGCACTGCCCTAAATCTTAGCTTCTTCAGCCCTCTTACCAATTGTCACCCAACCATCTATTTTTTATCTTCCAGAAACTTAATTTTCATCCAATGGCTCTTTTCCCATTTACTCTTCAACATTCTGAGTTTATACTGTTTGTAACTCTTTACCCTAAGACTTTCATATTAGTTGGTTGTTGGGAGGGAAAGAAGATATGTGCCAAGGTCAAGATGCCATTTTTAACTGAAAATCGGGTTTTTTAAAGTTTAACTTTGTTAAGCTATAATTGATTTACAACAAACAGCAGATATTTAAAGTGAGACAGTTTGTTACATTTGACATGTGTGTCCATTTGTGAAATCACCACAATCAAGGCACCCACTGTACCTTTGTGGAAACCGAGGCTTGGAGAAGCCCGAACTTTCAAATGAGAACCCAGGCCTATCAGATCTCAAGGTCCATCCTGTAGACTATAACCTGAGTTCTAGTTAGGAGGAGGAGAAGATAAAAAAAACACTATTTTTCATTTGTGAGGGAAAACCACACAGTCTCAGAATCTAGCTCTTCATTTCTTCAGGAAGAGAGTTGTACTAAATGATCCTAGCGTCTTTGTCAACTTTAAGTTCCTTTGCTTCATTCATTTTTCTTATGAAAAGGTGGTAAATCTCTGTTCAAATACAGTTTGTTTTAATTCAATGAAACTGCACTATTCTCTGTAATTTTCACAGTGGAACAATATAAGACATTAAAAGCATATTTTTTTTCTCTTCATAGGAAAGCCATTTAAGAAGTTCCTGGAATAATATTAGTCAGAGTAATATAGGATCTGCAGGAAGTGCCTCAAGATAGTTGGTAAGATAATAAGAATTTAGTTTTTTTCAAATGCATTGGATAATTACTTTTCTGACTATAAGCTTCATAGCCTTGTGCTTGCCGGAGACATTTTCCTCAATCTTTAACTATTATGTGATTTTTAAGCTTACCAAGGGTGGAAGTTGTAATAGTTACCTAAAGCTTAGCTGTATTCTTCACTTTTGCCAGAGAATGAAGATTTTATATAGATATGGATATTCATAATGATATAAACATGTATCTATCTATCTAATGAGTTGTCTTTACACTTCTCTGATGTTATTGTCAGTGACTAAAATGCCATAACTCAAAATACATACATCTAACATCTATACACAGGCTTATATTATTTATGTGCCAAGTGTATATAATGTTTTTACGAACAGTTGGAATCAAATTTGACAGTTCTAAGACCTGACAATTTAATTTCTACTTCTTCAATCCTAGGAAAAGAAGAATTTCTAGACTCTTCATCAAGATCTTCGTTTATACAGCTGTTAAATCCAAAGCTACTTTGGTGAAAGCATGAATAAAAATACATCTACTGTAGTACCATCCAGTCTACTTGAAAAGTAACTTTTAAATTTAATACATTTTGAAATATGGTTTGAAATATGTAAACTACTAATGAACATTTGATTAAAAGTTTTTTACATCTAGCTGTCTAATGTGGTCTAGGATAGCAGTAATGAGTAGTAAGTAAAGTAATACATTGAATTACCTTTCAGTGTAAATCAGTGTATAGAACAAAATCTGCATTCTCTTTAAAGTCATCTGTACAAGGCACAGTAGGGCATGCCTGTAGGGCATGCCTGTAGTCCCAGCTGCTCGGGAGATTGGGAGTTTGAGGCTGTAGTATGCTGTGATTGCACCTGTTAATAGTCGCTGGACTCCAGCTGGGCAACAGAGCAAGACTCTGTCTCTAAAAATAATAAAAAATAAACAATTATAAAATTCATTTTTAAAAACTGTTCTGAGATTTCTTTTTTAAATTTTGACTTTTTAATATCTAGAATATTCTATAATTCTGTTAAAAATTTTGATAAGATTAACTATTGGTGACTAACAAACCACCCTAAAGTCCCTTAAAACAATAAGCATTTATTCTTTCTCATGATTCAGTGGGTTGGTTGAGCAGTTCTGCTCTATTCCAGATAATGTAGGATAGCCTCATTTACATCTTGTGAGGCCTCAGCTAGGAAGGCTGAATGGCTGAGGTCTCTTTAGAACTAGTCTGTCATTCTTCCGGAGGCTGGCTCAAGCTTTTTGCCTGGTGGCAGAAGCACAGGTGTTTTCCAAATATCCATTTTCCTCACATTTGCTGGTATCTCATTGGCCAAAGCAATTTAAATGACCAAGTAAAAATTCAAGGAGTGGAGATATAGACTTAGCTTTTTTCTTTTTTCTTTTTTTTTTTTTGAGACGGAGTCTGGCTGTGTTGCCCAGGCTTGAGTGCAGTGGCATAATCTCAGCTCACTGCAAGCTCTGCCTTCCGGGTTCATGCCATTCTCCTGCCTCAGCCTCCCAAGTAACTGGGACTACAGGTGCCCACCACCATGCCCGGCTAATTTCTTTGTATTTTTAGTAGAGACGGGGTTTCACCGTGTCAACCAGGATGGTATTGATCTCCTGACCTCATGATCTGCCCACCTCGGCCTCCCAAAGTGCTGGGATTACAGGCGTGAGCCACTGTGCCCGGCCTAGACTTAGCTTTTAATGAAAGGAAGCAGTAAAGTCACATTACCAAGATGCATGCAGACAGGAATGGGAGGAATTGGTGGCCATTTTGAAAACATAAAACATACCTTTAACAAGGTATATTTAAAAAAATCTTGCTCTTAGTCTAGTCTTCACTGTGTGCCCTCATTCTCTCTATAAAAAGTTGTTTTTATTCTTGGTCCTTTTGTAGTGCTTCTTTTTGTTTAAGCCAATGCATATATATAAAAATAAATATACACATATATAATATATGTACACATGATAATTATATATATTTGGATTCTGCTCCCCGGAATATTCTTAAGTAAAAGGTATCATGTATACTGTTTTGACCTTGCCTTTTTGTTTTAATGTATATCCTGGTGATCCCTTCATATCAGTTAATAGAAATCTTCCTTGTTTTTTGTTATAACTGCATAATATTCTATGGTGTGGATGTACCATGGTTTATTCAGCCAGTACCTTATGGATGGACCTTTGTATTGTTTGCAATTTCTGGTGAATACAAATTATGCCAAAATGAATAACCTAGCAGATAAGTCATGTTCTATTTTTTGCCAGAGTATTTTTGGGATAGATTCCTAGAAATGGAATTGCTGGACCAGAGGGTTTTTTTTGTTAGAGGTTACCAATTTATCTCTTTAGAAGTTGTACCATTTTGCATTCCCACCAGCAGTGTGCAAAAATGCCATAGCTTTGTCATCAGAGTATGTTGTTGAAGTTTTAAATTTTCATTGGTCTGGTAGGTGAGTAGTAGTATCGCTGCAGTTTTAACTTGTAATTCTCTTATTATGAGTAAAGTTTAGCAGAACTATTTTAATATTTAATAGGAAAAAAGTATATAATCTAAAATCTTAACAATAGAAGAGTTTTAAAATAAGGTCCTAGTCATGTATGTAAATTTTATGCTGCCATGAACATATAAATTTATGTTTAAGAAGAACTTTTAACAACATAGACATTGCTTATAATAATTCTGCATAAGAAAAAAAATAAGATCTAAAACTGTTTAAGTAGTAAGATAGCAATTCAGAAAATATATGGATATTAATTCAGAAAATATATGGATAGATTTATAGAGAAAAAATACTAACAGCACTAAACTGCTGTGCTAATAACGCTTTGTTAGAATTAGAAAAGTAAGATCCTGCACTGAAACAATAATATATGCTGGAGATTATTGTGCCCCCAGTGAAGGACATTCACATTTGGAGGGTTTAAGAGTTAGTGGAGAGATCTAATAAGGCACCTTACTTCCCTTTCTTACCTTCTCTTTCATTTCTAGGCTTTACTCATTTATGTTTTTGCAATCTACTATCCCGTAAAGAATGGGTTTATTGGCCAGGGGCAGTGCCTCATGCCTGTAATCCCAGCACTTTAGGAGGCTGAGGGGGCGGATCACTTGAGGTCAGGAGTTTGAGAACAGCCTGGCCAACATGGTGAAACCCTGTCTCTACCAAAAATACCAACAATTAGTGGGTGTGGTGGCACATACCTGTAATCCCAGCTATTCAGGAGGCTGAGGTGGGAGAGTCACTTAACCTGGGAGGTAGAGGTTGCAGTAAGCCGAGATCACACCACTGCACTCCAGCTGGAACAGAGCAAGACCCCGTCTCAAAAAAAAAAAAAAAAAAAAAAGAATGAATGAATTTAGGGTGCATTTGGACCCTTGGACCCTGTCCTCTCTGCCTGTTTTCTAGCTGACTGACTATTGCCCTAGAAACCAGAGAGACCTTCCCAAATTAGAGCTGAATTCAGTATACCTGTAATACAGCTCTAAATGATGTTATACATGGAGAGCAAAATATCAAAAACAGGGAGTGCTATATCCTTTTTAAAAAATTTTCTTTCTTCTTTTTAGAAATTATTTTTTTGAATGCAACAGTTTTCTTAAAGATATTCTTAGAATTTCTATGGTGGAAGCTAAGAAAGCTTTTTCTAAAAACTATAATCATGTAAGATATGAAGTAACTCTTTTTTTTAATAGTAGTTTCAGTTATTCGATGTTTTTGAAGATAGCTGGAAGTCCTATATTCAACAGTGGCTCTAATACAACAACAAAGTAGATTACATATCACATTTTGCCTCTGAGGTAAGACTGACTGGGCTCACTATTGGGCCATCAAGTTAACCTACCTGAATTTTGGGTCCTTTAAAAAAATAAGGATAAGAATCTTAAGGATTTTATAAATATTAAATTAAATGTCATTATTTAGGTATTGTTTAGCACAGTACTCAGTACATAATAAGTAAGCAGGCAGCCCTCAGTCTTATTTCAAACTTAATTCAAGTTTTGTTTGACCAGTGAAAGTCTCTGGTCTGACCTAGGTATTCAGAAACGCAACTTGGATATTCCTTTTGCAGGACTTTTTTTACAGTCCCTTCTTTTCAAATGGCATTGCTTTTATGTCTGGCAGAAATTACAGTTGAAACAAGTACTTTGTACCAAGAAAATATTCTTTCTAAATTAAAAAGATAAATTTTAAGATTCAAATGGAAGTCACATTAACTTTGCTTTAAATGGCCACAGGCATGTCTTTTAAAGCTACTTACTTAAAATATTTAGTTTTGGAATTCTTCAGGTAGTCTTATAACCAGGTAAAAGCAAATCTTTTCCATCACCTTTAATAAATTTTTGTTCTACTCCAAAGAAATAAGCATTATCATTGTAAATTCTTTTGTGTTTTGGTTTTGTAGATAATAGGCAAGCAAACTCGTTTAATTGCTGTTATGTCACCATACTTCTAAAAATGTCATTGCTAGTAAGTACTAAGTATTTTAGGTTGTCTGGATCAGGGGTCCCTAACCCCTGGGCCGCAGACTGGTAGTGGTCTGTAGTCTGTTAGGAACCAGGCCACACAGCAGGAGGTGAGCTGAGGGCAAGCGAGCATTACTGCCTGAGCTCTGCCTCCTGTCAAATCAGTGGTGACATTCAATTCTCGTAGCAGCACGAACCCTTTTGTGAACTGTGCATGTGAGGGATCTAGCTTGCGTGCTCCTTATGAGAATCTAGTGGCTGATGATCTGTCACTGTCTCCCCTCACCTCCAGATGGGACTGTCTAGTTGCAGGAAAACAAGCTCAGGGCTCCCCCGATTCTACATTATTGTTAGTTATATAATTATTTTATTATATGTTACAATGTAATAATAAAGTGCACAATAAATGTAGTGCATTTGAATCATCCCGAAACCATCGGTTCTTTGCACCCCCATCCCCTCTCCACCTCCCATGGAAAAATTGTCTTCCACGAAATAAGTCCCTGGTGCCGAAAAAGGTTAGGGGCCGCTGGTCTAGATCTAAGAATTTGATTTAATAAGTAGTTTAAAGAAAAAAATAGGTACAGATCTCTAGACTAACCTGTGTGTGCTAATTTACTTTATCTTAGGGATCCTGCCTTTCAGGTGATTACAATTACCAAGGAAACAGGCCTTGGCCTGAAGATACTAGGAGGAATTAACCGGAATGAAGGCCCATTGGTATATATTCAGGAAATTATTCCTGGAGGAGACTGTTATAAGGTAAAAATATGTCCCCTGCCCACCAAAAATACAAACAATAAGACCTACCAGTGGTGAAGTTTATTTTTTCTTCTTTATTAGTGAATTTATATCCACTGTGACCATACCTCAGTGAAAAATACAAAGGAACTAGGAGATAAGACTGTTGCCCTCAAGGAGCTTTAAACTAAGAAATAAATAGGTTATTCTTATATGAAAATAATAGATATTTCTGACTGTAAGATAAGGTTATTATTTTTAAATTACGTGTTGTTCAACTTTTATCCTGTATCTGATTGAGAGAAATTATATTTGATGACATGTTATCTTTCTACTACTTTGAGTTTTTAAATTAAGTTGGATCAGTAGAACTTTAATTACATTCATTTAGCCACTACTAAATGCAAAACAAAACAGAAACAGCAAACAAAATGTACTAATTTCTGAATTTGCAGTTCTTGTTGAGCTAATGAGTTTTATCACTCGTTAAAACCAGAAATTGTCTTTTTTTAGGAATTAGAAAGTCTTACTCTCCTCTTCAATGTAAGAAATATGTTATATAATGAGCTCCCTTTCACTTTGGTTGGTAGGAAGCTGAGACCCAAATTTGAAGCACAACCCCAGCAATTTAACAAACTGGTTACTATATTTGAATTCTCATTCTTCTTGGATTTCATTTGCTGTTTCTGTTTTACTAAAGTGATTATGTGTCATTTTTTGAAAATTGCGTCCACTTTATTTTGGAGAGATATCAGATATAAAGAATTTAATAAAATTATATTAATAATTAATAAAATAAAATATTCTCCATTTGATTGCCTCCATTTGATTTTGGAGAGATATCAGATATTAAGAATTTAATACAATTAATAATTAAGAATTAATAAAATATTCTATTAATATCAAGTGATTAGCAAGAGAAAGGATCTTCTTATTTTGTTCTTGTTGTTTGGTTAAGTAAATAGTCCTACTACTTTTACCCACTGCCCCATCCGTCCCCCACCACTGCAAACACTTGTTTACCAAGCAGTTTATCTTTTCAGCTGGATTTTTTTGTCTTGTTAGGGAAAAATTCCATTTTACCAATAACTTCCAAAATAGTTGTAGTAATTTCAATTGCTTTACGGTTGTTCAGATAATAAGGCCTGTTTTAAATGTACTTTCTAAGTGTCATATAGGCCAGGCATGGTGGCTAATGCCTGTAATCCTAGCTTTGGGGAGGCAGAGGCAGGAAGATTGCTTGAGCTCAGGAGTTTGAGACCAGCCTGGGCAACGTAGAGAGACTTGAACTCTATTAAAAATAAAAAAATCAGCCGGGCGTGGAGGCGCCTGCCAGTAGTCCCAGGTACTTGGAGGCTGAGGTGGGAGTATTGCTTGAACCCTGAAGATCAAGAGCAGTGAGGTGTGATCGTGCCACTGCACTCTAGCCTGGATGACAGAGTGAGACCCTGTCTCAAAAAAAGTATTATTTAATAAGTTTAATGATATAATTTTTTGGCTATTAAATTTAAATTATTAATCAACATATTTAAAAACTAAATTTAAACAAATCCAAACAAACCAAAAATTGAATTTTTTTCTTCCAAGAATTGAGGTGTTTCTTTTTTTTTTTTTTTTTCTTTTCTTTTCTTTCAGACGGAGTCTTGCTCTGTCACCCAGGCTGGAGTGCAGTGGCGCGATCTCGGCTCACTGCAAGCTCCGCCTCCCGGGTTCACGCCGTTCTCCTACCTCAGCCTCCAGAGTAGCTGGGACTACAGGCGCCCGCCACCAGGCCTGGCTAATTTTTGTATTTTTAGTAGAGATGGGGTTTCACCGTGTTAGCCAGGATGGTCTCCTAGCTCCTGACCTCGTGATCCGCCCACCTCGGCCTCCCAAAGTGCTGGGATTACAGGCGTGAGCCACCGCGCCCGGCCGAGGTGTTTCTTTAGTGTTAAAGCTGAGAGGGGCGTGTGTGTGTGTTCAATATAGCTAAGGCATTTCTTAAACTACCCTTGATATAACGCAATAATAGATCAAGGTACCTAACAAATGATAAGAATTTGCTTGCTTTTTTTTTTTCTTTTTCTTTTTTTTTTTTGAGATAGAGTCTCACTCTGTTGCCCAGGCTGGAGTGCAGTGGCACAATCTTGGCTCACTGCAACCTCCACCTCCCAGGTTCAAGCGATTCTCCCACCTCAGCTTCCCGAGTAGCTGGGATTACAGGTGCGTGCCAACACACCTAACTAATTTTTGTATTTTTAGTAGAGACGGAGTTTCACCATGTTGGCCAGGCTAGTCTCGAACTCCTGACTTCAGGTTATCCATCTGCCTCAGCATCGCCAAGTGCTGGGATTACAGGCGTGAGCTACCGCGCCTAAGCTAAGAATTTGCTTTTAAGATAAGCATGAATTTGTGCTTGTTTATTACGATGAAAACTATTTGGAGTTAGAGTAATAAATTGATAGCAGTGGTGCTGAATGACTCTTTGTCTTCTGTCAGTGATAGCAAATTAAGGAATTATTCTTATAATATCTACTTTTTCTTAGAATTTCATTGAAAGAAGTATTAAAAGGCAAAATTTTCTCATTGACTATATTCTCTACCTACCACTAGAGGGCAGCACAGAGCTATTAATGTTCTTTCTACCTGGTCACAGCTGACCAAAAACAGGCAAGATAGAAAAAGGTGTAGGAGAAGAGGACCGGGGGCAATGGCTCATGCCTGTAATCCCAGCACTTTTGGAGGCCCGGGCGGAAGGATCCCTTGAGCCCAGGAGTTCCAGGTTGCAGTGAGCTATGATTGCATCGCTACACTCCAGCCTGGGCAACAGAGCGTCTCTAAAAAATAAAAAATAAAAAAACGTATACAAGAGTAATTTTCTAGTGCTTACATTATTTTTAAATATTTTCTCAAGATGGAGAGCTGTATGCATATGCATATTTATTCTTCAAATACAAAATTGATATAACTATTTCAAAACAATGTATTAATAACGATACATTCACTGTATTCTAAATACTGTTTTAACATGTTATAAATTTCTAGTCTGCACAGAATTTCTACATAGTATAATCTGTAGAATAGGAAACACAAACTCATAAGGTTATCTTAATGAAGTTGCTGAACTGAGTAACTGTTAATATTTTTTAAATGCGTATGAATGCTTTAACTTTCTGTAATTTTAACATTATAATGTTTCATAATTAACAATATAGGCAATCTCAAGCTTATAGCTAGATTATATTTCATTTATATTTGCAAATCTTCCAAACTGTAAGGGAGTTATTGGGACTCAGAAGGACTTTTCTTTAATTATTCATGGTTTGCCACCACCCACCCCAAATGTTTTCCTCCTGGAAAATATGAGAATGAAATACTGGTTTAGTAGAAGCAAAATATTATGTTTCTTTGAAAAACATATCCAGAATTCAAATATGGGATATTATGAATACATCTTTTCAGTTCAAGTAGAACCAAGATTTCCTCAGCTCTAAGAACTAGAGGCACCCTATAAATTGAGAACAACTATATTAGTTGCTAAAGTTAAGGAAATAAGAGAGGTCCAAGGCCCTTTTACCTTGTCAGCTAGTCCCGTATCTATCTGGGGTCAATCCTAGACCCTTTTTCTGGCCTAGACACTCCTTTAAGCTTCATACCCATATTCAATTCCCTGATCAACATTTTTGCTTGGACCTCTTAAGGGTATCTCAAACTCAACATTTCTGAAGCTGAACTCATAACATTTACATCACACCATATTCTGCTCATCTCTTCCCAGACAGAGTCTCTTCCAGTTTACCTAGTCTTGGTGAAAGACAGCCAGGTACACAAAGTTAGAAAATTTATTTCCACTCCCATGACACTATTCAATTCATTAACACATACCATTGACTTTCTACTCTCTAAATATCTCTTGAATCCATCAGTCTTCTTGATCTTCATTCTCATCACTGGAGCTTAAACTGTCATCAGTTTTGAATCAGCTCTTTCAGTAACATTGTTTGTTCTCATGCGCCATATCTATTTCCCTCCCAACCTATATCTTACTAATATTTGGTTGCCTACAAGGTTCCATATAGTGTGGCTTCTGCCCTCTCCTTCTCTGGCTCTCTATCACTATGCATTTTCTCAGTTCCTGGAAGGGGCCAATTTTTTTTTCCCATGTCATATGCTGTTCCCTTAGTCTGGAAACAGCACTCCATTTTCTTTCCCGTATTATTTCCTTATCAATTCAAATACTATTGCCTAAGGATTATGTTGCCTGCTTTTCCCCAGTCTAGGCTATGTTTTATTTTTTCTATATATGCTCCTAACTCCTGTTCCTTTCCTTTGTGTCACCTATCTCAGTTTGTAATGATGTATTTATATTTATGATTGTTTAATCAACTCTGCCTGAACCACAAGACAGTGTTTCTTAAAGGCAAGGATGCTCTCTGATTTTATTCACAGGAATGTTGTTGGTCTTTGGTGTGGTGCCTGACACATACATACTTGCTCAGTTTAAATTTAGGAATGAATGGTTCCGTAGTCATTTTGTCACATTTCCGAGGGTTTCTGATCTGCTTATTTACCCTTCCACTGGCACCATTTGGGCTCCACACCAAGGTACTTCCTCCTTGGGCCTTTGTGTCAGATTTCCGACAATACTTTAAAGTTCTCAAATGTTCATTTTTTTTTCTTTCTTTTGTTGCTGGTAACATAGGGAAAGCAGACAGAAATCAAAATCCTCTCTTCAAATCTGATAGTATATTTCATATTTTCTTCAGTTGGTTCTAAGACATACATTAAAACATACACATATAAGCTATGCTTGCACACACACACATATATATATAACATGCATATATCGGTATGTAATATACTTCTGAGTGTGTATATATATGTAACTTTTCCTCTTCTGTCTCTGAAATTATAGGTCTCACAATCAATGTCATCATGTAATTGGTGGCATTGAAGTAGGACATATTTAACTTTCAGAGGAAATCTGTTTTCATGCTGAGCGTAGCGCTGGAACCAGGGCTAAGGCTTTTAGATAAATAGCAGGATCAGGCCTCTGGATGGCAAACTATGAAGCAACCAGTCCCACTGGTGGGAGCTGAAGAAGTAGCAGCCAAGATGGTTCCCTTTGCAGTGTCACTCTCTTTATTCCTTTGCCATTATTATTTCTGTCATAGCTACCCTAAAATCCTCAGACTGTTTCTTGGCCCCCTTTAACCTACTGTGGGCTTCCTGTGTACCTAGCACTGTGCCAGGGAAATAACCATGAAAAGGACAGAGTTCTAGTTCTACCTAACTGAAAGAATCGGTGATTCTGGCCCACTAAAAGAATCATTGCCCCTAGATTGGGAGTTGCTAATTTAGTATATTCTAATGCGAAGGCAGGGAAAAGCGGATGTGTAAACATAAGGACCATACAGATTCAGTGCAATCCTTTAGGTAAGTAAAAGTGTTTTTTGAGCAAAAAGATACAACAATTAAGTAAATCCTGGGGAACTAGAGAAACCTTGCAGCAGAAATAGTGTTTGAATTGGGCTGTGACGTTTAAGTCAGAGTTTATCACAGAGAAGTTGGAGGGTAGATGGTGGCATTCTAGATGGGAATTCACATGTATAAAAACATTGAGGTTCGAAAGACCATGGCTGATTTGAGGCACATTCTCTGAGAGTAGCATGAAGAATTTATATGCTGGTGTGGAAGGTGAATGGTGAAGCTAGAAAAAATAAGCTGCAGTAAATTTGTTGTGCTGGGTTTGGGACGCTGAGGAGTTTCAACTTTTCCTACCAGTTGGCAGCCATCGAAGTTTCTCAATCTGATGAGTAATATAATTAAATTTGCTATCAGTATGAAAATTGTCCACAACAGATATGGAAGTCTCATTTACCTCATCTTATTTAACATCTATAATGTGCTATAATTTACACATGTTACTTCTTATAGCAACCTCGTGTTACATAAATTTATCCCCATTCTACGGCTAAGAAAATGGAGTTTCATAAAAGCTAAACAGCTTCCCTCAGTTCACAATAATAACTGGAGTTAAAAGAAGGTTCCTGTCAGTCTACATCTTGTAAAAGTATAGGAAAGGAATCTTAAGGCTTACAGAAGGACTGTTCCTTAGTATTAGGTATAATGACTTAGTTAAATCAGAATTAGGCTGTATAGATGGTTTCTGATAATATTGAAATGTATTATTTAGAAAACTATATACCAAAGTCATAATATAGAAATGAATAGTACTGGTCTTTTTTAACAGAAGTGTTTACGTGGTCAGGAATATATTATTATTTCAACATCTACATGAATGTCAATGTGAAAGAATTCAGATGTGAAGTTCAACATATGAAAGTGCTTGGCACGTTGCCTCGCATGTCAGGTAGTTGCTCTGTAACTGCTGAATTGAAATCTAGACTGTGTGGAAGAGATCTCAGCATATCTCTGAAGTTAGTATCTTCACATATACATTAATCCAGCTGGGGCAGAATGCACTCGAATGCCAGACTTACAAAAATAGCTTTGTTTTCATTTGCAGGTTCTGACTTTTAAACAGGTTCAGAAATTCACATGATCAGCTGAGATCTTATTCTAGGAGGCAAAGAAAAAAAACTAACTGCTATGAATACTTTTTAGAAAGAAAAAAATATGTAAACACCAGAAGTCATAGTCAGAAGGCATGCTTCTTCTTCTCTTCTCTGACTCTCTTCCTGCCAGAAAATGCTGCTTCAGTACATCAGCGTACTTTAATATAAGATGGGTTAAATTGCCTTCATGTGAACTTTTTCTCTGTACTAACACTGCATGTTATGTTGTCTGACTTTGCTAACTATATTTAATCACATATTTACATAAAATGAAAATTTGTTTTCAAATTATATATAAAATAAAAATATATATGATATATGTATATCATATATATGATATACATATATATATATTTTTTTTTTTTTTTTTGAGGCAGAATTTTGCTTTGTTGCCCAGGCTGGAGAGCAGTGGTGCAATCATGACCTTGACCTCCTGGGCTCAAGTGATCCTCCCACTTTAGCCTCCTGAGTAACTGAGACTACAGACATGTGCCAGCTATTTTTTTTTTTTTTGAAAGGTGGGGTCTGACTATGTTGCCCAGGCTGGTCTCAAACTCCTGGGCTCAAGCAATCTTTCTGCCTTAGCCTCCCAAAGTGTTGGGTGTACAGACGTAAGCCACTGTGGCTTATATATGTTTTATAAGTTGACTCTGTTGGCTTAAGTATTTTAAATAATGTTTACATTTCAGTAGGATAGGGTCATTATGCATCTAGATTATATCATCTTTTACACAGTATTTGAGATATGTTTCTATAAAATCCTTTCATGAATGTTTTATGTCAATTTTGTTGTTTTCCTATGTATTCTTTAGTCGGTGAAAGAGATAGTACTTCATGTCTTTTTAAAAAATAATACCTATTGTTATTTAGCAGTAAAATAACTGTGAATCACCATTATTATAAATAATACAGCTTAGATTAAAGATCAGTATCCAAGGGATATATTTTAGTAGATAAGACTAAAGAAAGATGTTTTCTTGAATTTGTGAAAGTTACTTAAGTACCATCAAGGTGAAAATCTCCCTTTTTAACCATATAAGCTTTTTCTGTAGTTTTAAAAATAATGGTTTCTACCACTGTACTAATTAATGATAAATAGGGAAATACCTTAGGAGCTGTAAAAGAAGAAAGCTTATTTTTATTTTCTGGTTTGAATGAAAAGAAAAGACAAAAACTGGGAAACTTATCTAACAACTACATTAACTCTTGTTCCTGATATGCTCTGTCGTATTCAGTTAGGCTAGCTATGAGCAAGCCAGGCCTTAGCAAAGGCAACACCAGGCAGCCAGTTAGAATTGTCATTATTAGCAGGACATGGCTAACAATATATGCACAGCCAACTAGGCCTTAATCGCAGGTCTAGTAAAAAAGATGATGCTGAAATACGGGTAGGATCAATATAATTAAAATCCTTGGCCAGGCGCAGTAGCTTTCACCTGTAATCCCGGAACTTTGGGAGGCCGAGGTGATCCTAGGCTTGAGCCCAGGAGTTTGAGACCAGCCTAGGCAATGTTATGAGACCTCATCTCTACAAAAAATTTTGAAAATTTAAAAATTTTGTTAAAAAAAGACCCTTGACTAAAGTTTTTAAAATTTCATTGTGGGATAACTGCACATTGAACAGTTTGGTGGGAGGAAATATGTAGGAATGCAGAGAAATTAAAGTAAATGAGTTTTGTATTCTGAAATAATCCCACAGTTATTTGGCCCACTTTATCACAGAGTCAGAGCTTGATCAGCCTCATAGTGCTCAGTTTTTAAAACAGGTCCCTTTTCCTGGTATACTGGCCTATGTCCTACCTGCCATATTCAGAATTCTTTAGCATGTAAATTTATTCATGGAATGCATGAACCATTCCATTTTACTCATATATATTACTAAACCAGACTTTAATCAAGACATTTTGCTACTGAGATTGTCTAAGATTTTACTTTTTACTCTTTTTGAAGGTGTTCTTCACAAAAACTTTTCATTGCTTTAATTGCATCAATTTTTTTTAAATACCTCATTAGTTCCTTTATAAATGTTACTGTTTTTGTTAGGATGGTCGTTTGAAACCAGGAGATCAACTTGTCTCAGTCAACAAGGAATCTATGATTGGTGTATCATTTGAAGAGGCAAAAAGCATAATTACCAGAGCCAAGTTGAGGTAACTATACTACCCATGGGATAGAATGAGTCATTTAAGATATCTCCTTGGAAGCAGTAATTTAAGATGTGTTAAGTACTTTATAAGAAATATTTTTTAATAACATTTGAAACATTATCTTGGAATTCAGTTGTACTGTATTCATAGCATATCCATAAAGTGATTTCTTTTTAATACTAGGTCAGAATCTGCTTGGGAGATAGCATTCATCAGACAAAAATCCGACAACATTCAGCCAGAAAATCTGTCATGTACATCACTTGTAGAAGCTTCAGGAGAATATGGACCTCAAGCCTCAACATTTAGTTTTTTTTCTTCTTCTCCTGAAATACTAATCCCAAAGACCTCATCCACTCCCAAAACAAATAATGCCATTTTACCTTCTTGTGAGGTAAGTCAGGTAATCTTAAATTTATGTATGTACTCCATAAATTCCCTATACATTTTTACATTGGTTATATACATATAGAATTATTTCAGTAAAATTGTTAACAAATTAATATTTCTTTGAAAGTGTTTTTATTTTTTTCTATTTAAAATTTTGATGCTGTGTTTTCAATAAACATATTTTAAGTCAGCATGTCCTGTGGCCAGAAGCATGATGGGTTAGAAAATACCAGCATGACGAAATAGTTCCACAAAGATATGCCTAGATATCACTCAAAACTATGTTAGGAATGTCATATTTAGTTTCAGTTGGTTTAGTTATTTGCCATTTCTGTTCTCTGCGTGACTGAAGTCAGGCCATCTTCCTTTTGTTCCTTAGCTTCTTTCCCACACAGTGAGGCTAATCCCAGGCTAATCCAGTCTAAGAGGGTATTGCACCTTCATGCGTGCTATAGTCCACCCAAGTAGAATCACACAAAATGGGCAATTTCTATATCAGAATTAACATACTCAATTACTAACTGCTATACTGTCCTAACAAATTACAGTTATAGAATAAAGTGTGTATTATTTATGTCTGTGTTAGCTGTAAAATAGGGAACTTATGCTTTTAGTCAGTAGAATAAAATTCGTCAAAGGTAACTTCAGTCTCTGGTACATGCTGAACAGAGACAGAGTATACGATTTTCTGTCAGCCCCTTATACTTTGTCACTTGCAGCTATAATACTTTTAAAAGACAACATGTGTGGCCTTATATTTTGTTATCCTTGGATGTGGTAGAGCTGAAAGCAATTGTTACCTTTAATTCTGAATTGCTTTGTTTGAAGATGCATATACCAAAATTTTAGAGGGTTCATGTTTGAGGGACAATTACTTTAATCTCTGTAACCATTCTTTTTATGTTAACATGGGCTTCAAGTGACCTACTTTAGTAAATGACATTGCATGTTCCTCATTTTCTTTCACAGATAAAAACTGGATACAACAAAACAGAACAGATTCCAATTACTTCTTCAGAAAACTGTTCTGTGGGTTTGTCTAATACAGGTAAATACACGTTTAATTTTTCTTTCCTGTTTTTTTTTTTTTTTCAATTCTCTCTCAATGAGGAGTATGTAATGTGACTTAAGACTTCGAAGAAGGGTGAATTATGTCTTTGTTCCTTCAGTGAATGAAAAAGTAAAAATAATGTCTTTATGTTGGTCCCTGTTAAAATATGACTTTTATTAGAAATTTCCCTGGACAAAGAGTTGAAATTTCAAAAGATGCATTGTCATAACAGTGTTTATAAAGCTATAATAATTCATGAATTGTTTAAATCAAATAATGAAAAGTCTTCTATAAAGATCAAGATTAGGTTGCCGTGTCCTTTTAGTGCAATACTGATGAGGCATATTAAATACACCTTTCAGAAAACACATTATAGAAGGGAGCATACCTTAAGAAATGTGTCTTGTTTTTTTGGAAGAAATCATATGGATATCAATCAGAAAGGATGTCAGTATTGTTAATTCATTATTATTGATTCTTAATTACCATAAAATGATTTACTGACTTTTTAAAACAATAAAGCATTAATTATCTAAGCCAAGTGTAAAATAAGGATTTTTATTTGGCTGTAAGGTGTTTACAGGATCAATATCAAGAAAAAGTCCCCTGAAATTATCTCCAAAAGTTAAACACAACGATAAAAAGACTAAACATAACTGAAAAACTAATTATATATGCCTAATTATAATGCAAATTTTTACCTGTATATTTTAGTTTTGTTTTAATAGCATTATTCATATAAGAACAGAAAAATAAGGAAGCATTAATTTAAATTAAATAGCAACCAATCTTTTTTTTGAGACAGATTCTCGCTCTGTCGAAGCTCTGCCTCCTGGGTTTACGCCATTCCCCTGGCTCAGCCTCCCGAGTAGCTGGGATTACAGGTGCCTGCCACCATGCCCAACTAATTTTTTGTACTTTTAGTAGAGACGGGGTTTCACCGTGTTAGCCAGGATGATCTTGATTTCCTGACCTCGTGATCTGCCTGCCTCAGCCTCCCAAAGTGCTGGGATTACAGGCATGAGCCACTGCTCCCAGCCCAATAGCTGCCAATCTTTACAGGAGTTTATACTATATTCCACAGTGGTTTACTCCGATTTGGGGTGGTATTTACCAGTGGGTTAATAGCAATCTTCAGCCATGAGTTATATTTGCTTTTACTTAGATTTATTGACCCTTAGAAACTTTATAGTATTATTCCTCTTACATAATTAATTTCCAGTCTCTGGATGTACTATATTTATTTTAAACTGGGAACCCATATGAGAAGAAAAAGACAAATGAAACAGTCATGAGATGAACATCAAAATTGCTGGATGATGGAAGTCAGAATCCTTTATTCCTTGATTATATTATAAATTATTAATAATTATATAACATGTTTTTAACTTTTAAAGTAATTAAACTATTCAATGCCTCTTTTAACCTTTTATTCAGTAAGGATTTACTGTGTTATATAGAATACAGTACAATGGGATTTATGAAGAAATTAGGATATTTTCTGTGAGATACTTAATAGTATATTGTGAAATAAAACATGGGGCTAAAAATTCTAATTATTCAAATTAGGAAACATTCTAATTTATATGCATGTGTTTGTTTATAGATGTGTATGTATGTTTATTTTATCAAGCAGCTACTATTTGCAGTTTTTTGTGTTAATCGGAGCAGGATGTGGGTGGTTTTGTTACTCTAAAAACCATTCTGTCTTGTGGATAAATAACACATTTAAACAAATTATGTAAAGACATGAACATAGAGGCCTAAGGAAAGAAGTAGTGAGTGCTATGAGTATGGTATAAGGAAGGCACAGTGGTTACCACCAGACTCTGGATACAGACTCAGTGTTCAAGTTCTTGCTTTCATCTTATTAACTCTGTAAACTTGAAAGAATTACAAGTTTACACGGAGTTGTTATGAGGATTAAACAAGATCATGCATGTCAAGCACTTATCTTGTAATTAGTGCATAGTATATGCCTACTAAATTTTCCTGTTACTAATAATACAGAACCTATAGCTTAGAGTATAGCTCAGATAATATTCTAGGTCGTGTTTATAGAGCAGAAGGAAAAGCTTCCAATTCTTGATTCAATTTTATGTCCTCCCCTTGACCCCAAAAACTAGTATATAATAAGGAATCTGTCACAATATGCAGAAATTAAGAAAAATTTCTTGTCAAAAGTCAGACATTATCCATATCTTGAAAAACGTGGTAAACATCAATTGATAACTGAACACAGGAGATCGTTTCAAGTTAAGGAAGCACCACAAATGAAAGAACTAAGGATGAACTAGAGGTCAGATGACTCTAAGAGTCAGGTGTGATTAGAACAGAGATCTTGTTAACAGTAAATAATCTCAGGTAAATTTATACCAGTCGCTGTAAGAACAGTGGTAGATTTTGTAGTAGAAAAATAGGTTAGTGAAAAATATATTTAAGTAAGTTATAGGTAAAGTAAATGCTAAAATACAATTAAGATGGAACATTTTTCTAGAGTAGAAATTGTGTCAACTCAGTCTCATTTTCTTCTACATAAATGTGATAGGCAAGATATTTCTGGGGAGTGGAAAAAAGGTAAATTCACCTCTAAATTATCTCTAGATAATTTATATATATTGTGATTTGTATGTTATAAGTACCTAATTATAGATGGTTACAAATCAGAAATTAACCATCACTTCTAGATTCCTTCAGTTACCTGATACTAATTCAAAAAATATAAACAAATTTTAATGTTAACCTCAACAAAAGTAAATGTAATTAGATAGTTCTATGTCTGTTCTTATCTAAAAATCATCCCAAAGTGTAAAAATTGGTTAGAATTTTAAAAATCCACATAATATTTAAATGTTTTCAAAAATGATGCTATTACAGAAATTTATTTCAAAATCCAGAGTTGTTCACTAGTGCCGTATATAAGTTGAATATCACGTCTGTAATCCCAGCACTTTGAGAGGCCGAGATGGGCAGATCAGTTGAGGTCAGAAGTTCGAGACCAGCCTGACCAACATAGTAAAACCTCATCTCTACTAAAAATGCAAAAAAAGAAATTAGCCAGGCATGGTGGTACATGCCTGAAGTCCCAGCTAGTCGGGAAGCTGAGGCAGGAGAATTGCTTAAACCCGGAAGGCAGAGGTTGCAGTGAGCTGAGATTATGCCACTGCACTCCAGCCTGGGTAACAGAGCGAGACACCATCTCAAAAAAAAAAAGAATTGTTGCATGAAGAAATAGTCATTATTTTAACTTTACTAATAGTGTAAAGACTTAATTCCTTTAGACCAAGTCTTTTGAAACTGAAATAAAGTAGTTATGGGAAAAAATATCCATTCAGAGTTCGTGGTATTAAGTAAATTGTATTGATCCTTTCCTTACAAAACATTCCTTTTCTTCTGCTGCTACAAAGAGGATAGGAACAGAAGATCTGAGAGGAGCCAGGCATGGTGGTTCACACCTATAATCTCAGCACTTTGGAAGGTCGAGATGGGAGAAATCACTTGAGCCCAGGGGTTCAAGACCAGCTTGGGTAATATTGCGAGACCCTGTTTCTACAAAAATTAAAAAATTAGCTGGACATGGTGGCATGCACCTGTGGTTCCAGCTACTTGGGAATCTGAGGTGGGAGGATCACGTGAGCCCAGGAGGTCAAAGTTGCAGTGAGCTATGTTCAGGATACTGCACTCCAGCCTGGGAGACAGAGCAAGACCAAGACGCTGTCTCTAAAGAAAGGAGAAGGAGGAGGAAGGGGAAGGAGGAGGAGAAGGAGAAGGACAAGAAGGAGAGAGATCCAAGAGAATAATAAGCGATACTTGGAAAAACTCACTCCCCCAGAGAGGAGCAAATAAAGAGCTTGGGGCTGGGATAGAGAGATGTCATTGGCAGATGAGGAAAACTGTCTGTGAGGGGCTTTCAGGTAAAGCTACTCTGAATTGACGAAGTATGCTGGAGTTATACACAGACCTTCTTAAGGTTTTAACTCAAAAGTAAAGGTGTAAGTTGTCTGGAAAAAGATTTTGTTAAGCCCTGATTGCATATTGTTAAATGAAGGTTAGTATAATTTTACATTGAATCTCCTTATAACACAGTGTCTCTGTGTTGATATTAATAATACTGTATACGTTTTCACAGTAGTTTTCTATGATATTGTTGATCTTCTAACTCCTATGAGGCAATCTGGTTTATTCCTCCAACTTTGTAGATGAGCAAACCCATTATTAAAGATGTTGAACACATTTAAGAACATTGGTCTGGAGTCACAAGAGATTAGACTCCTAACATTATCATGTACTAGCTATGTGACCTAGGCTAATTTCTTTACCTTTTCCTGCCTTGGTCTTTTATCTTTGGGATGGGAATAATAACATCTGTGGTCACTGTGAAGATTAATGAGCTTATATAGGTACATAGTTTACTGTTTAGATAGAAGATAGGAGCTTCTGTTCTTTTCACTGTTAGATATAGCATTTTTTTTTTTAACGGAGTCTCTCTCTGTCGCCCAGCCTGGAGTGCAGTGGCACAATCTCAGCTCACTGCAAGCTCTGCCTCCCGGGTTCACGCCATTCTCCTGCCTCAGCCTCCCCAGTAGCTGGGACTACAGGCACCCGCCACCACGCCTGGCTAATTTTTTGTATTTTTAGTAGAGACGGGGTTTCACCGTGTTAGTCAAGATGGTCTCGATCTCCTGACCTCATGATCCGCCCGCTTTGGCCTCCCGAAGTGCTGGGATTACAGGCATGAGCCACTGCACCCGGCCAATATAGCAAATTTTTATGCTTAGATGTAGGAAAACGTGAGAACACATTCCTCAGTATGTCAATGTTGTAAGTGTTCCTGTCTCACCTTCTCTCATTCTCCTCTCTTCCCCTTGCTCTCCCCTCTGCAACTCTTTCAATTACTTAACACTTGAAATGAATAATTCAAGCCCAAGTTTAGTCTTTGAGACCATAATCAGGTTCACTTGGGTCCACCTAGTGTTAATGTGCCTTAATTGCAGGCCAAACACCAAGCTGGAAGTCGTTGGACAAGCTTCACATATCCAAACCTTAAAGGATGAAAAATAAAGTTATCTGCTGGTTGGTCTTCCATATCATTCCACTCCATGCTGATCTTTATACTACACTTTAGGTTTGGCATAGAATTTCTCTTAGGAGAGGAAAAAAATTACATGTATGTGTATAAAAAAATTATATGTATATATACACACACATACACATATATGTGTGTATATGTATATGTGTGTATATGTATGTGTATATATATGCATACCCACATATGTATGTGAATATATGTGTATGTATGTGTGTATATATATATACACTATGTATATATTATTTTTAATTTCATAGCCAACAATTAGGTATGATTACAAAGGAGATTCACTTACTTTTATCAGAATTGTAAAAATTCTATTTAATACTAAAATCAGTCTTTTTCAAAGTTTAATTCCATTTGAAGCTAAAAGTCAGCATCCATTTTTTTATGATCTTGACACCTATAAGCTATATTAAAGATTTTACATAGAATGTTAAGGATGTGTTAAAGGTTTAGAGGAAGACTATTTATTTTCATATGCACTTCTTATATTCTTAAGAGAATGCAAATCATTTTGTACTTAGAGACAGATGCTCTGAGAAATTTTAAAAAATTAAAACACTGCATAAAGATGTGACATTTTCCAAAGATTTTTCTTCTTCCTCTTGTTTCTATGTAGAACTAGTAAAATATCATTTAAAAGTGTATTTAGAATAGTGGCAATTTAGATAGTAAGATCAACATGAATTACAGGAATTTGTTTTACAAACTTTGGCATATTAAAACATACAGTATTTCAAGTTCTGGTCTTTTGTAGCATCTTTTTTATTCATGCAATAAGGACAAAGGCTCGTTTAAATAATCAGGGTATATTGAGAAGATGTAGGAAAATGGATAAGAAGTGTATGACTTTTAGCTCTTGAAAATTCATTTATGCAGGCCGGGCGCGGTGGCTCAAGCCTGTAATCCCAGCACTTTGGGAGGCCGAGACGGGCGGATCACGAGGTCAGGAGATCGAGACCATCCTGGCTAATATGGTGAAACCCCGTCTCTACTAAAAAATACAAAAAACTAGCCGGGCGAGGTGGTGGGCGCCTGTAGTCCCAGCTACTCGGGAGGCTGAGGCAGGAGAATGGCGTAAACCCAGGAGGCGGAGCTTGCAGTGAGCTGAGATCCGGCCACTGCACTCCAGCCTGGGCGACAAAGCGAGACTCCGTCTCAAAAAAAAAAAAAAAAAAAAAAAAAAAAAGAAAATTCATTTATGCTACTTGAAATGTAACCTGTCTTTAAAATAAGAGATAAGATTTTTAGCTCAAAGTACAGAATCTATATAATACTTTATGTGCAAACTTGAAATGACTTGCATTTATGTTTTTTTTCCAGAGTACTTCCAGAATTCACATCACAAAACACTTTTACCACTTGAAAAAATATCAACATCTTTGAACAAAAAGACTTTTTATCTTTTTAAGGCATTGTGGTGATGTAGTAGTGGTGGGATGTATGTTTGTCTTTTAAGTTAATATATCTTTGGGACTTCACAATGCATAATTGGCTACTCTTGTATCTTAGGACTTAAGTGAAGACAGCTTATATAAAAAATTTAGACTTAAAAAAATTATGAAAACTGGCCGGGTGCGGTGGCTCACTCCTGTAATCCCGGCAGTTTGCGAGGCCGAGGGAGGCGGATCACCTGAGGTCAGGAGTTTGAGACCTGCCTGGCCAACATAATGAAACCCTGTCTCTAACTAAAAATACAAAAATTAGCCAGGCGTGGTGGCATGCACCTGTAGTCCCAGCTACTCGGGAGGCTGAGGCGGGAGAATCGCTTGAATGCGGGAGGCGGACATTGAGCCAAGATCACGCCACTGCACTCCAGCCTGGGTGACAGAGTGAGACTCCGTCTCAAAAGAAAAAAGAAAAGAAAAGGAAAAAAAAAAAAAAAGTTACGAAAACAAAACTAAAAGCTGCCAACTGATTAGCTAGAATTATTTTTGAACAGCAGGAACTCAGAACGTATCCTGTCAAATGAAAATTTCTATTCCAATTAAGTTCCCAATTAATGTGCACCCTGTTGTCTCTTAGATGTTGCTTCTGCCTGGACTGAAAATTATGGACTACAAGAAAAGATCTCCCTAAATCCCTCTGTTCGCTTTAAGGCAGAGAAACTGGAAATGGTAAATCCTTTAAATTTTCATTTTTCTTCCGTAAGACAAAAACAGGAAAGAAGTACTCTCCTTCTTTGAGAGGATAAAGTACTGGAGTCATTAGTTTCTTGAAGTTACTTATTTACAATTAAATGAATGGCAGTTTGGATTTAAATTATTTAATTCACATTTGAATTTGGTAGTTCATGTTGGTTCACTAGTACAAAATAGAAATAAAATCTTTCATAATTAAATTGGTATTTGGATCAGTTTTCTCCTCTGAGAATAAGACAAATATGATTTTTACAGTCTAGAATGTATGCAAAGATGTAACAAATTATGGCAAAGTAGATGAGGCTTCATAGATAATGGCAATAAATGCAATCAAGTAATAGTCCATTATTCAATTTTTTTAAGTAAAGAGAAACAAAATTTTAAAGAACAAAATAGTCAGATGTCTACTAAATAGAAAGATGGTGGCAATATACTAAAGCACTAAAAAATAGTCCTGGGGAAAGTGGAACATTGAGACTCTGATGTAAAAGAAACTTAAGATAATTAAAAAAGAAAAAGTAAAGGCAGAAAAGCACTCAGAAGCATTTCTTATCAGGTTACCAGGGATCTGAAGGGAAAAATAAGCCACTTTTTTTTTTTTTTTTTTATGTAAAATGGATATACTGCTGAAAGTCCACAACCTCTACCTTCCTGTCAGTTTTTAAGGATAAAGCATTTTTACATTTTAGGAAGAGTATAAAAATGCATAGCTAAAATAAAGTACACCGTCTGTTTATTCCTATATCCATACCTTTGCTTGGTCCTATGATAGTCCTTTCTCATTGCCAATTTAAATCTTATCTAAATTCTAACTCACACAGGGGAGAAAAGATTTCTCACCCATCGGTAGATTCATGGCCCAAACACCTATAACAAAAGACAGATTAACAAGAAAATAGCATGCAGATTTATTTAATGTATGTTTTACATGACATGAGAACCTTCAGAAATGAAAACCCAAAGAAACAGGGAAAACTGTATTTTTATGAACAGTCATACAAAAGTGTAGTTGGAGCACAAAAGGGTGTAATCTAATGGTAATAAACTGGGGGGAGCATAGCAAGGCCTGGTTGTTCAGATTCTTAACATCTCTGTGTCTACAGAGTTGAAGATACTTCCTTTCCTCTGGGTATAGGGAGGACCTCTCTGGAATGAGGGTCTTTTAATCTGCTTTTAGGGGAGGATCAGCTGGGTTTTATGGCCCACTTCAGGGAAGAAAAGGTGAGAGAAGGTAAGAAAGACCTTCCTGCTTCTGCCATTTTCTTAAACACCAAAGTGCCGTACTTTGAGGCAGGATGTCCTGGATTTTGTCATTCAATTCCATCTCCTTCATTCAGACTTTGCTAACTCTTATAGTTCAGACCAACATTACCTTCTTTTGCACATTAATAGCACTTACCTTCACTTTTTGGTGCCCTGTAATCTTTTCAATATCTTGTTTTATCAATGAAATTTTAAGTGTCTTCACCACAGACCCTGTAGTACCTATTAGTGTTTAAATAGCTGGTTTGTGCTCCATAAAATTTTCCAGTTAATTAGATACTTGAGATGTTTCCTTTATACTTTCAAAATCCTGAGTATCTTTTGTAACATGTGTTTCTGTTTGTGGCTAAAATGTAAGTTCTGGCTAACGCTTGGTCTGCAATCAGTTAATAGTAACATTTTCAAAAATAGAGTGTTTGAAGTTTAAAAGCATGACTGTTACATTTCTAAAAATGAATAATTATTCAATGATATTGATTTAGTATACATTTCTGAACATCCAAGATGTTCATTCTTCTGGATAAGGAGAAATTTATCCAGCTAATTGCTTTACCTGACAGACTTTGTTATTTTACTTAAATTTTTCTAGCACATGATATTATTTTTAACCTGATTAATATTCTTAGAGGTATGAAAATCAAAATTTGTATTGATTCTGAGAAATATGAGTTGCTTGGCCATTAAATCCGAATTCCAGTTTTGGTTCCACTTTAAGCCTAAACAAATTATTTTTGTGGAAAAGTAAAATGCCAGTTTTACATCAAAGAAACCCACATTTGATATAAATTCTGCCTCTGCTCTTAATTAAGATAGACTTGTTAATTTTACTTAGTAGAGCATTCTTTTTTTTAGAATCTGAAATTATATTTATCTTAATAACTTTTTTCCTAAAATCTACATTAGCGTCTATCCACCCAAATTATTTCTTGAGCTACTCTTCTTGTTTTGCATAGTTACATATTAATGTCATAATATCAGTATCACCTCAGCTTGAAATAGGTCCTTCTCTTGGTTGCTACTTTGTAGACAGATTCAACTTTATTGTCCATTACATTTTAACATATTCCTATTCAGTAATAAATATGGCCAATATGATCAGGTATTTAAAATAAAATAAATTAGTATACATTTTTCATCTTCTATAAACATTACATGTGGCAGCTCGAAAACTGGTGTTTTAATAAAATTTCACAAGGAAAGGATGTTTGCTAATTATGAATTTATTAAGTAATTAGCCTACCTGGTACAATTTTTAAGGAAAGCAGAGAGGTTAGAATTTGATTAAGGAAATTACCTGTCAAGACAATGTCATATATATATACACACACACACGCATACATGACAAACATGTATGTTCAGACATATGTATATATACATGTGGCATTGTCATGAAGTCTTTTATATTTTATTGGTTTAAGTAGAGAAATTTATAACACTGAACTAGTTATTTAATTCCTTGTCCATAAAATGGATTTACATTTGTCTCTTTCTATGAATACTCTGAGAATGATTTAATATACAGATATTTTAATGTTATTTCAGCATAGTTATTTGTAGTGATACATTGTATCAAAATATGAATAGGATATGTCTCATTTGATCCTAATATTAAACTTAAAAATATGCATTATAAACTTAGCAAATAGGGATACAATTTATTGCTTGGCTTGAAATCCAAATATCGTACCTCTGCATTATCCGTATATTTATACCTATGGAAGATGCTTTGGGATATGGATGCCATTTCACTGGTATTTACTTTTACCTCTTGCCATTTCTGTAACATTTCAAGAAAACTGTAGAGAGCAATGACATACCCAATGTTAATGAAATGTTCTTTGTATTAGGCTGAAAGGTGTGTGACTAATATTGTAACAAAGTAATTTTTAAAATTCATCATTCAGACATCAGAAAAACTTCAGTACATTTATTTGTCTAATTAACAAACTTTTATTTTTGCTTCAGGTTAAAAGATGACCTTAGTCATTTAATAAATTATTGGAACCAATTTATTTTACTTTTTTCCCCATACATACTGTGCTTACATATGAGACCTACTTTTTGATAAAACATGTTACTTCCAACTTAAATGTAAGAGCTTACCTAACATGACATGTGGTATTCATCTAGTGTGAACTTTCAACAAAACTCATTTATTACTAAGCTTAGCTCTAGATCAGTGTACACTGTAGTTAATTGCATTATGTAATTTTATTATTACTTATGTAAGAATTACCATATATTGAGCACCTTCTGTGACAGACTATTTGCATTATTTTTATAAAATTTTTTTATTTCTTTATATTAAAACATTCATCCTGTACAAGAATGTATTATACACATACAGTTTAAAGAATAATAAAGCAAACACATATTTACCCATCGCCCAACTTAAGAATCAGAACCTTTGACGTTGCTAATGTATTTCTTCTTGATCATATGTACCTGTCCCCAAAAGAGGGGAAATTTTGAGTTCGTCATTTCTGTATTTTTTTAAAATTTTCACTTATTTTAAATATTGTGGGATCAAAGAGTTTATTTTCTTTTCTTTTTCTTCCCTTTTTTTTTTTTTTTTTTTTTTTTTTTTGGCAGTTGCAAGATTTAATAGAGTGAAAACAGAGCTCCCATAGAAAGGGAGGGGACCCAAAGAGGATAGCCGTTGGCAGCTTGAATGCCTGGGTTTATATCCCGATCATTGTCCCTCCTGCTGTACTCTCAGACGACAGATGATTGGCTATTTCTTTACCTCCTGTTTTTGCCGAATTAGCATTTTAGTGAGCTTTCTTTACTACCTGATTGGTCGGGTGTGAGCTAAGTTGCAAGCCCTGTTTTTAAAGGTGAATGCGGTCGCCTTCCCAGCTAGAATTAGGGATTCTTAGTCGGCCTAGGAAATCCAGCTATTCCTGTCCCTCAGTCCCCCTCTCAACAGGAAAACCCAAGTGCTGTTGGGGAGGTTGGCTGACGACCGCTCTAACTGCTTCCTGCTGAATTGGGGTGTAATAGGGGTTGTGCAGTTGAGATTTCCTCGGGAGGGTTGACTTCGATGTCATTAACATCGGAGCATGGGCTAGCAGGCCTGTCCAGGGGTCTGTGGTAGATCTTAGTCATGGACTGCATCAGGGGCTCCATTTGAAGAACCATTTGTAGTTTTACAGCTTCGATTCTGGAAGAGACAAACTTAACAAGAAGGTTGAAGATACACGGATTGAAATGTATAACCTGCAGTGCAGGGGATTATTTCTTTGGCACACTTCACAGTGTGCCATTGGTTAGCTGCAGGTGAAAGTATTTTTCCTTCTTCGGTGGCTAGCCACCCTGAGGGGAGGAAACTGTGTCCTCGTGAGGTTCCCCATTCTATTTCTTCTTCTGAGTACTGGGGCTTGGTTTCCCAGAGGGGATGACCCCATACTAGGGGTCCTTCTATAAGCATTTCTAATGGAGGATCCTGCCTTGTGGCTCTTTTTGCTTCAATATCTGTTTGGCTGTTCCCTTTTATTTCCCTTTCCTTTCTGATGACCCCAGCTGTGTAAGACTGCCACCTCTTTAGGTTTCTGTATAGCCAATAATAATCTCCTGATGGCTTCCTGATGTTTGATAGGTGTTCCCTCAGAAGTTAGGAATTCCCTTTCTCTCCATATTGCCTCATGGGCATGGAGGACTAGGTAAGCATACTTAGAGTCTGTATATATATTTACCCTTTTTCTTTCTCCTAATTTTAGTGCCCGAGTGAGGGCTATTAGTTCTGCCAGCTGAGCACTAGTTCCTGGAGTGAGGGGGTTACTTTCAAGTATTCTATTATCACTGACCACTGCATACCCCGCTTTCTGAAGTCCTTTTTCTACAAAGGAACTTGCATCAGTATACAAGTTGAGGTCGGGATCAGTCAAGGGAACCTCTAGAAGGTCCCCTCCAGTGGCGTAGGTTTGAGCAATTGTTTTTTGATAGTTATTCTATCTTTTCTTCATTGTCTGGAAGAAATGTGGCTGGGTTAAGAGTTGCACAAGTGCGCAGTTGCAGCACTGGCCTTTCAAGTAATAGAGCCTGATATTTAAGTGAATGGTTGTCTGACAGCCACAAGTCTCCTTTAGCAGTGAGTATGCTGTTCACATCATGAGATGTCCACACAGTAAGATCTCTTCCCTGTATTATTTTAACTGCTTCAGATACTAAGACTGCTACTGCCACCCCTTCCCGTAAACAATGAGGCCAACCCTTTGCCACTACATCAATTTCCTTACTCAGGTATGCCACGGGTTGCAAGCTCATCCCTTGGACCTGTTTAAGGACTCCTAGAGCTATTTGTTTTTTTCTGTGACATATAAAGAAAAGTCTTGCCCTGTTGGCAAGCTTAACACTGGAGCTTGGGTTAAGGCCTTCTTTAGGGTCTGGAAAGCCACTTCTGCTTCAGGTGTCCATCTTACTAAATGGGTATTGGCTTTCTGAGTTTCCTTAATTACTGAATATAATGGCCTTGCTATTTCACCGTACCTAGGAATCCATATTCAGCAGAAGTCTGTTATGCCAAGGAACCCTCTTAGTTGCTTTAGGGTTTTGAGATGAGGATAAGGCGGTATAGGGAAATTTAAGAGCGCTTGGGTGGCTTGATGGCACACGGTTTCTGAACAGACGGCTAAAAGTAAATCATCCATATATGGAAGGATAATCATGTCCAGGTGTGAGAACTGGCTCAAGTCTTGGGCTAATGCCTGGCCAAATAGATGGAGGCTATCCCTGAACCCTCGGGATAAAACAGTACAGGTGAGTTGAGACACTGGGTTCTAAGGATCTTCAAAGGGAAACAAGAATTGAGAGTCAGGATGTATAGGAATGCAGAAAAATGCATCTTTAAGGTCCAGGACTGTAAACCACTCTGCTTCCTCTGGTATTTGGGAAAGCAGAGTATGAGGGTTAGGTACAGCTGGGTATAGAGGGACAATGGCCTCATTGATAATCCTGAGATCTTGCACTAACTTCCACTGTCCGTTGGGTTTCTGTACTCCTAAAATTGGAGTATTACAGGGGATATTGCATGGTTTTACTAGACCTTGGGCTTTTAGGTCCTTAACAGTTTCTTTTGAATCTTTGTTGGGCCTTGGGTCTAAGGGGGTACTGCCTTTGGGGTATAGGAGGCGGAATCCTTTAGTTTAATTTGAACAGGATGGGCATTCTTTGCTTGTCCATATTGTCCTTCTGTTGCCCAGACTTCAGGATTCATTCCTTCCTCAAGCAGGGGACCACAAACGGGTGTTCCTTTTCCTATGTTCAAGTGGACAGTGGCCCCTGCTTTTGCTAGCATGTCTCTCCCTAACAAGGGAGTGGGGCTTTCAGGCATAATTGGAAAAGCATGTGAAAAGAGTAAAGCTCCCCAGTCACAACTTAGTGGCTGGGAGAAGTATCTAGTGACTGGCTGTCCTAGGACCCCTCGGATAGCGACAGATCTGGAGGACAGTTGTCCAGGACAGGAGAGTAAGACTGAGAAGGCCGCACCAGTGTCCAGGAAGCAGTTAACCTCCTGGCCCTCAATAGTCAAGCATACCCGGGGCTCTGTGAGGGTGATGGCATGGGCTGGCACTTGCCCCAGGCACCTTCAGTCCTGCTGCTGGATTATCTAGTTAGTGGCTTCTGACTCAGAGGACCTTTGTCCCCTGAGACAATTGGCCTTCCAGTGATTCCCTTGACATAAGGACCATGGACAGGGGGGCAGCTTATTTCTACTTGTACAATCTTTTTTAAAGTGTCCTTGTAGACCGCACTGGAAGCAAGCCCTATTAGGCATTCAATTTGCCCAGGTTTTCCCTTTTCCAGAGCCTCCAAAGTCTGCTTGCCTGAGGGCCATGACTGAAGTGGTGGCCTTTTTTTTTTTTTTTTTATCTAGTTTGTCCCGTTTCGCCTGCTCCTCCTGATCTTTAATGTAAAAAACCGAAGTTGCCAAGTTCAATAGGGTTTCTAAGTTTTGCTCCGGGCCTAAGGCGGACTTTTGAAGTTTTTTCTAATGTCTGCAGCTGACTGAGTGATAAACTTATCCTGTAAGATTAGTTGGCCTTCAGTAGAGTCAGGTGACAGGGAGGTATGCTTCCTCAATGCCTCCCTTAGTCTCTCCAGAAAGGTGGTAGGATTTTCTTCCTTTCCCTGTGTTATAGTGGACATCACTGAATAATTCATAGGCTTCTTCCTAGTTATCCTTAGTCCTTCTAGCACGCAAGTTAGCAAATATCTGCGGCACCAATCTCCATGTTCTGATTCTGTGTCGCAATGAGGGTCTACGCTGGGAACTGCCTGCTGGCCTGTGGGGAATCGTTCTCTTTCCTCTGTTGTCATCCTATCATTGACCTGACTGAGATACCAGAGACCGCCAAACTCTTGGGCTGCAGTTATGGCGGCACTTCTCTCATTTGGGGTTAATGTCTGATTTGGCAGTAACATTATATGTCTCCATGTTAGATCAAAGGATTGCCCTAACCCTTGTAAAACATCAATATAGCCATCAGGGTTATCTGAGAATTTACCTAGGTCTATTTTAATTTGCTTCAAGTCTGAGAGAGAAAAAGGTACATGCACTCTGGCTGGGCCAAATTCTCCTCCTCCCACTGCTTGGAGGGGGCATAATCAGGGAATACTGGCACTCTTGGGTTCATTGTTTACCCCTTTGTCTATCTCCTTTTGGACTGTTTGGGTTGAAGGGGGTTCCTTATTAGTTGAGGAAGGAGTTGGGGGGACGCTGGGGTAGGGAGGTAGACTCTGAGGGCTTCCTGTAGGGCATAAATCACACTTTTTACATAATTGCGAGTTGTCTTTTAATGAAAAGAAAGTTTGTACATATGGCACTTGACTCCATTTGCCTTCTTTTCTACAAAAGAGGTCTAGCTGTAAGATGGTGTTATAATTTATACTTCTCTCAGGCAGCCAGGTTTCTCCTCCTTGAAGAAGATATCGTGGCCAGGCTGTACTGCAGAAGAATGTAAGTCGTTTCTTTCTTAGTGTCTCAGGGTCAAATTGGTCCCAGTTCTTCAGAATACATCTTAGGGGCATTTTTGCCTTGAGGGGAACATTTCCTATCTGAAAAAAGAACATAGGGATGCCAGCACCCCTAGTCATTTTCCGATGAGCATTAGTCCTAGAGCGTCCTCTATGATCCTAATGCTTATTCCTTTCCAGGGTGCATCACCACCCATGGGCCTCTGCTTATCGGATTAGTTACACCCACCGATGTAGCAGTCCTGCACCTGTTTTCCCGCCTTCCTTGACCACAAAGAAAGGGGTCTGGGCTGCTGGATTCTAGTCCTTTACCAGCATGCCCAACATTGCCTTTGTGCTCGAGGGCGAGTCCTAGAGCTGGACTGGGTTCCTGAGTATTTCATAACAACCCAGCTGCGCCATCAAGATGCATTACCATAAACAATTCTTATGCAAATTCGTTTCAGAGAGGGTGTAGGTAACCTTTGGAGTCAGGATTGAGATAGTCTTTTTGATTCTATAAGTACTTTAAGGCTTGGCTGAGTGCAAACAGCTTGTAAGTTTGAGGAGACCAATTATTAGGCTATTTTTCTAACTCTGCTTCCACAAGAGTCTCCCTATCAATTACTGAATGCTCATTGTGGTTTTTTCCTCAATCACCTCGGAGGAACCATCTGTCATCCTGAAGGGAGTTCCTCCTAAGTCTGGTTGGACCTTCGTATGGTAATTAAGATTTAAATCCCCTGTGAGGAAATCTGCTGGGTTAAGGGAATTATCAGTGGTTAGTGTTAAATTACGTTTTTCTAACAGAATAGCCCTATACTTTAAGATTTTTGAGTTAGTAAGCTACCTTTTTGCTTTTTGGACTTAGAATAATTCTGAACTGGTGAGGTGTGCTCACAATGAGGTTTCCTCTAAAAGTTACTTTTCTACTTTCTTCTGTTAGCAAAGCAGTTGCCACTACAGATTGAATGCATTTGGGCCATCTCCGGGTTACTGGGTTAAGGATTTTTGTTAGGAAGGCTACGGTTTGTCAGTGGTCTCAGTGTTTTCAGCCTACGCCCTTGTTTATACTGACAACAAGGTAGTATTGGAGTGTTACAGGGTCAGGGAGAAGACCTTCAATTATCAATTATAGGTTTTAAATTTACCCTGGCTTTTAAAGGAATACGGCACACTGTTTTGTTTTTTGTTTGTTTGTTTTTTACTATTCCTGTCTTTTTCTTTCTCTCTCTGACTCCCTTTTTCTCCTCTCTGCCTGTTTCTCCTCTGCTTCTTTCGCCGCTCTACCTGTCTCGCTCTCTGCCTCTGTCTCTCGCCTCTCTGTCTCTCTGTCTGTCTGTCTCTCTGTCTCTTTTCTCTTAACCATTTACAAACTTGGGGCTCTGGCAAGGGTGGTGGGGAACAGGTCCCACATAACTGCCCATGTGAAGAGCTGTATGCCTAAATTGGGAGGGACACCAGGGACAAGACTAGCTGCCTAAGGATGCTCACATGTAGAACTTCCTTAGCTCGCTTTGGAGACACAACTTGCTAGAGGAAATGAAAGTCTGAAGCATCAGTACCTAGGAGGCAGGGATCAGAGGAAGTAGATTCAGAGGTAAGGAGAATTTTGGGGCTACACTTTCAAGAAAGTCATGGTCGGGACCCAGAAGGTATGGGTCACAAAGAAAGGTAGGGGCACACGCATGGGTGACTGTTGAGTAGAGACTTCTGGCTGCACAGTGATCTCAACCAGCTAACGCCGGGAGTTTGGGACGACAGCTTTCTGCCTCTAGTCAGCCCTCGGCTTCCCCAAGGAAATTGAAAGCGGAAGCTGGTTCTAGGCAGACGAATGCTCCCAACACAGAAGGGTTGGGGGTTGTTAGAAAGCCCTTCCCCAGACAGTCTCACACCTGAGTCTTAAGTCCAGTGGCCGTGCTAATCGTTTTTAACCAGCCGACAGGTGCCCGGTATTTTCCTCCAATTCTAAGGAATGATAGGACAGAATAGCAAGTGAAAGTGGTCCAATATTACTCACCGCTTTGGAAGTCCCTTCATGGTCTCCAAAATGTTACCAGGTCCTTGCTCCCAGAGCTCCCAAGATGGTGGCAGGCTGCTTCCAAGATGGTGGCAAGCCTCGTGTTCTCTGACCTGGGGTTCTTGGCCTCATGGATTCCAAGGAATGGAATCTTGGGCCATGCAGTGAGTGTTTTAGCTCTATTAGAAGCCGTGGGTCACGGAAGAGAACCGTGGATCCCAGTGACCAGTGTTCAACTCGATTAGGACAAACCCGGGCTCTTAGCCATGCAGGAACAATGGCAAACCTTTAGCCCGATCAGGAGCGGCAGTGGGCACCTTGCTGGATCAGGAGCACAGCGGACACCCTGCCAGATCGGGAGGGATGGAAGTCAGTGGTGTGTCTGCAATGGCAGCAAGCAGCAGTGGTGGATGGCGAGCAAAAGCTCAGCTTGAGCCGTAACAAACATGGACCAAAGGAGTGCAGTTGTAAGATTTAATAAAGTGAAAACAGAGCTCCCATACAAAGGGAGGGGACCCAAAGAGGGTAACCCGAGTTTATTTTCAGTTTATGTGAGGTGTTGTTAAAATTTTTGCTCTGTGTTTTCAGCTCCTACAAAAATGTTTAGCTCATTGTATATGCTGAAAAAATAATTCTTGGATTACTTAATTGTTTTCTAAAGTAGTTTTCTCAATTATCATTCCTACTAGTCTTATGTAAGAGTTCTCATTGCTTCATATACTTTAAATTTATTCTAATTATAAAATAGTTTGATGTATTCCTACCATCTTATTTTTTAAATTTCTTTTTGTTCTCTTTTTTATCACTTCTTTTATTCCCCTTTTTGTTGTATTCTTTTGGTTTGATTATATTTGATTATTTGATTAATTGCTTTTGCATTTTACTTTTTACCTCCAACTTGTTTGAAAATTATGTCTTCTCTTGCTATTCTTTTAGTGATTTCCTTAAGATTTTAACATGCACATTTAACTTAAAAGTCTAAAGTTAATCAGAATTCCTTTGTACATACAAAGCCCTACAATACATTAATTCTGATCACCCTCTTCTCAATTTATGTATCTATAATTGTCCAATATTTTGGTTTTGGCCTATCTCTGTGTAGTCTTACAAATTATGAATTATTAATATCTTTGTTTAGTTTTATAAATTAGGAATTATTATAATCTTGTAGTCAATGATAGTTTAGATTTGCACATTTACCATATTCTTTATTCATTGGTCTATTTTGCATTTCTGACATTTTGGGGGGTCATTTTCCCTTTTCTCTAACCCCTTTAAATGTTCTTTTCGTATAGGTTGAGAGAAAACTCTCATTTTTTAATTTTTCTGAAAATATTTTGCCCTCATTTTTTAAAAAGAATTTTATTAGGTATATAATTCTAGGGTCACAGTTATTGTCTCTAAGATTTTTGAAGCTCTTTTTTTTATTTTTTCTGGTTTCTGTTGTTGCTATTTTGAGAACTGAACTGTCGCTCTGTCTTTATTTTGTAATGATCTGTCTTTTCACTATTTCTGCTTTTGAAAATATTACCTGTTATTGATGTTCTGTATTTTCACCTTGGTGTATCCAGGTGTTGATTTCTCTTATGTTAGCCTATTTAGGATTTTTCAGGCTTCATAAATCTGCAGATTTATATCTTTTTTAGGTTCTACAAAATTCTCAGCTAGCATCACTTTGAATATTGCCTCTCTTTAATTCTCTTTATTATCTGTTACCAGTTCAATTACATATTTATAGACAGACTCGCTCATCTTCCATGTCTTTCAAGCTTCTCCTTCATATTTTGCATCTTCTTATCTATCTATGCTGCATTTTCAACTCTTTCTCCTATACATTGTTTCTCTGCTTCACTCTCTTCAACCGTCTGCTATTTCACATATTCATTGAGTTTCTAATTTGTTATTGTCTACCTAGTATTGTTATAATATATTGTCCCTCTTATTCTTGATTCACCTTTTTAACTTAAATATGTTAAACATATTCTATGTCTAACTATACAGTAGCTGCAGTCTTTGGTTGTCACATCTGTTGTTTGTTTGTATGTATGTTTACTTTTGCTTATGATGTCATATTCCCTCATATGTTGTGATTTTTTTTTTAATTGTACTTTCGGCCTGGCGCCATGGCTCATGCCTGTAAGTAATCTCAGCACTTTGGGAGGCCGAGGCAGGTGGATCACCTGAGGACAGGAGTTCGAGACTAGGCTGGCCAACATGGTGAAGCACCGTCTCTACTAAAAATACAAAAATTACACAGGCATGGTGGCATTGGCCTGTAATCCCAGCTACTTGGAAGGCTGAGGCAGGAGAATCTCTTGAACCCAGGAGGCAGGGGTTGCAGTGAGCCGAGATCATGCCATTGCACTCCAGTTTGGGCGACAAGAGTGAAACTCCATCTCAAGAAATAAAAATTTAAAAAATTTAAAAATAAAATTATACTTTAATGAAAAAATGGAATTTTATCTTTGTGAATTTTGAAGCTACTATATGAAACCTTTGGAAAAGATTTACATATGTATGTTTCTTAGACATCAGGAACTACTGGAACTAAATTCCCAGATTGTGATTTTTCAGGCTATAAAACTATTGTACCTATTGTTATAGTTATACACTCTCAGGAAAAATATTTTTTCTTCCACCCAGACCTAAGGAAGACATATTCTGTAACGTCTGTAGGACTTTGTTCTTAGTTTACCATTTTACTGAAAGTGTTCACTATGAGGTTCCAGCATTGTTTGGGTGATTTAATCCTGCCTCCCTGTATTAGGCCTTAGATGCTTTCCTCCTGCTTGCAGGTTTTAGGCCATCAAGAATTAGGAGATTCTTGGGGTGGGCATGGTAGCACATGCCTGTAAATTCAGTGCTTTGGGAGGCCAAGGCAAGAGGATCGCTTGAAGCCAGGAGTTTGAGACCAGCCTGGGCAGCAAAATGAGATTCCATGTCTCAAAAAATTTGTTAAAAATTAACCAGCCGTGGTGGTGCACACCTGTAGTCCCAGCTACTTGGAGACTGAGGGAGGAAGGTCCTTTGAGCCTAGGAGATCCAAGCTGCAGTGAGCCATGATCATGCCACTTCACTCCAGTAAGAGACCCTGTCTCTGAAAATAATCATAATCATAATTTTTTATAAAAAAGTATTAGCATCCATTGTCTTTATGCTCACTTACCTCTGTGTGTTCTTGTGTCTTCATAAATTTTGGTATCACTCTCTCTCCTAAGCCAATCCAAGCATTTAAGGTGTTTGTGGATGTTATTGTTTATTATTATCTAGTAATTTTTAAAAACTTTTCTGGCAGGATTCCCCCAGGATCTTTTCTGTATTATCAGAAATACATTGTAACTCTCACATAAATTATAAAATATTACTATTTTTTTAAGAAAAAAATGAGGATTTCTTAAAAATGTATCAAACAAAAATGACTCAAGAATAGTTTCACAATATGTATCAAAATTTGAATTTTGCCTATGCTTTTCAGGCAGTAATTCCTCATTTAAGAAATTTTCCCAAGTAAATAATAGACAGGGGCACAAAGATGTATGTGGAAGGCCGTTCACAGTGGCACTGTTTATATTAGTGAAAAATTCATGGCAATCAATAGGAGCTTGATCTAATAACACATGGTATATTGAAGAGTTATGTTCATTGACATGGAATGCCTTTTTTTCAGTTCTGGAGTGCCTTTTTAAAATAGATTTGTTCATCAATAAAATTCTGAAAGCTTTATATATCAAAATATCAATAGTGGTTATTGCTTGCTAGTGAACTTTTAGATGTAGTTCACTTCTTTCTAGATTGTTTGAATTTCTCTAATCATGAAAACATAAAATATGCAGTATCAAGGCATATATACATTGTTATTTTTTTGATTCTATCCTATTGTTTTCCTTCATTCTCATGGCAAGTCAGAAGAGGTTGTAGGTGAATCCAGTTCAGCCATCTTAGATTATCAAAGATTACAAGGTTATTTTTACTCAACAAATGTTTATTGTTTACTTCCTCTGGTTGAGGCATTATAGTGTTTTGGCACTGTAAAATTGGTGGTAAACAAGACAAAAAGTTATTTCCTGGTCTTTATAATTCATTGTGGTGGAGGAGGTAGAAAATTCAAAAAGCCAGTGAATAACAAGAGTACATATCAAATAATAAGAGTGACAGAGTGACTGGTAGATTATTTCAGATTGGTAGTCACAGAAGAGATCTCTGAGAAGGTGAAATTTAAACTGAGACGTGAAGTGTGAGAATTATGGTGCTAGGGAAAAACATCTGAGATATAAGAGAACAGTTAATGAAAAAGTGCTAAGACAGAATGGAGCCTGGACTTTTTTTAAGAAAAACAGAAATGTGTTCCTGGCATAGTGTGATCAAGGGAAAGAGTGGTACTAACGACCTAAGTCAGGGAGATAATCAGATCATTTCTTTGTAGGCCTAGGTGAGGTCTTTGGATTTTAATCTGAGTTCAGTAAAAAGCCATTGAGGCATTTTTATTTTATCTATTTTTTTTTTTTTTTTGAGACGGAGTATTGCTCTATCACCCAGGCTGGAGTGCAGTGGCCGCATCTCAGCTCACTGCAAGCTCCGCCTCCCGGGTTCACACCATTCTCCTGCATTGAGGCATTTTTAATAGGAAAGTGACCGCTGTGTGTGTATATGTGTTTGTGTGTGTATAATTTTTAACTCTTCATTATGGAAGATTTCAAATATATATCTGGAAAATGATTTTTGCCTAGTAACAACTAAATGCCATAACTTACAGCCATAAATGCTTAACTTGGAGTTTATGAACCCCAGAAATTCTAGATTAAAATTTGCATATATGGCTATTATTCTGGGAGCGGATCCATAGTTCTTAAGGGACTTTCAAAAGTGTCTGTGTAATCCTTGAACAGTTAGGAATAGAACTTCTAATTCTGGCAACATTGTATAATCCAAGAAATCCAGAACCCATTCCTGCCATGAATATAGGATTGAGTCTCCCTTATCCAAAATGTTGGGAGCCAGAAGTGTTTGAAATTTTTGATATTTTCAGATTTTGGAATATTTGCATGTATACCTAATGAGATATCGTGGGAATGGGACCTAAGTCTCAACAGGAAAATTTATATATATGCCTGAGAAACATAGCCTGAAGGTAATTTTATACAATGTTTTAAAATAGTTTTATCCATAAAACAAAGTTTGCATATACTGAACCATCAGAAAGCAAAGGTGTGGACTCAGCCACCCGTGTGGACAATTTGTGGTATTATGTTGGCACTCAAAAAGTTCTAGATTTGGGAGCATTTTTGATTTTGGATTTTTGGATTAGAGATGCTAAACTTGTATATAGAGACAATGAATAAAATAAAGAAGTTTTTAAAATTTATAGTCAAGCTAGGAAGGAAGAAAAAAAAGAAAAATGGAAGAGAGAAGAGGAGGGAGGGAAATCTCACAACAGAAGCGTGTGAGCACTTGTGAGTGATACTGACATCATATGGCTCAAGGAAGGACTCAGATATTGGTGCTCAGTTTTAGCATAGCCTCAGGCCATTTTCAGATGGAATTCTAGAACTGGTATCTTTATTTAGAGAAACACAAGATTCTGCAAGGGCTGGTTGCCCTTTTCCAAAAAAAAAAAAAAAGAATTAGAGAAATGTTCCAACTAGCCCAAGGAAAATACAGATAACCCCAAAGAAAGATGATTGGTACAAATGAATGGACTATTTACAAAAGTAAAAAAACTGATGGCAGTTAAATATATGAAAAGATGCCCTCTGGAAAAATGAAAATAAAGCAGCAGTGAGGTACAATTGCCTACTCATGAAGTGGACAAACATACATAGAGTAATTGTTCACAAAGATACAGAGAAAGAGCTGGGAACTCTCATGTGATACTCATGGGATTGTAACTTTAGAGAGCAATTTGGCGAAACTGAACCTGCTTACATCGTTTAACCTCACAATTCTGCTTCTAGACATATACACTAGAGCAATTCTAGTGCCACCATATAAGGAGATATGTACAGTGCAGTAGTAGTTAGAGCTTTTCAGCTATATCAGGTTCTCATCCTTGTCAGCCAGTGATAGAATTGTACTTTCCCATCTTCTTTAATAAAGAGCCAATGTGCAGTTCATCATATTTCTTTCATCTCTGCTTTAGCAGGCAGCAAAACTTCTGACGGTGGAAGCTCTGACAGTTAGGGTCCCTAAGTGAAAAATACAGAGGAAGAGAAACCAGCTGACTCAAACTGGATATGTAACATTAGCAAGGAGAAAACGAACCTTTGTCTTTTCTAGGTTACTAAGATTCTGGGGTTAGAGAAACGATGGTGTAACTAGACCATCCTGACCAACAGACACAAGAATATATCAGCATTATTTAAAAGAATAAATGATAGGAGACAGTCTAAATATTCATCAATAAAAGAATGGATAAATTCATGGTAGCATGATTATTATCATTATATGAGGAATACTATATAGTAAGGAAAATGAAGGAACAAGAGCCTCCTACATCAGCCCAAATTTCACAATGTCATGTTTTAGTAAGTTATAGATGGCCGGGCACGGTGGCTCACGCCTGTAATCCCAGCACTTTGGGAGGCTGAGGCAGGTGGATCACAAGGTCAGGACATCAAAACCATCCTGGCTAACACAGTGAAACCCCGTCTCTACTAAAAAAAAAAATACAAAAAATTAGCTGGGCATGGTGGCAGGCACCTGTAGTCCCAGCTACTTAGGAGGCTGAGGCAGGAGAATGGCGTCAACCCAGGAGGCAGAGCTTGCAGTAAGCTGAGATCCCATCACTATACTCCAGCCTGGGCAACAGAGCGAGACTCTGTCTCATAAAAAAAAAGAAAAAAAAATTAATTTAATTAAAAAAGAAAGTTATAGATATTACTGTTGCCCTTGTGAAATAAAACAAAGTAGGAGAATACTGTGAATAATTATATGCCATCAAATTAGGTAACCTAGATGAAGTGGACAAATTCCTAGAAAGACACAAGCTACCAAGACTAACTCAAGAAGACATAGAAAAACTAAGCAGACTATAACAAGTAAAAAGATTGAATTAGTAATCAAAAAACTTTGTACAAATAGTACCAACCCATCTCTTGATTTCAGGAATGCAAAGTTGGTTTAATATAGGAAAATCAATATGTTAATAGAATAAAGGACAAAACTACATGATAGTCTTTTTATTATTATTAAAAGCAGATACTTGATTTTTTTATTCTTTTACGTGATAGTCTCAATAGACACAAGAAAAATATCTGACAAAACCTAACACCTTTGCATGATAAAAAATACCCAATAAACTAACAATAGAAAGGAATCTCCTAAACTTCAAAAAGGACATTTATGTAAGCCTACTGCTAACATCGTACTTAATGGTAGAAAACTGGATGGTTCCTTCCTAACATCAGGGATAAGACAAGGATGTCTGCTTTGCCACTTCTACTTTATACTGTGCTGGAGGTTCTAGCCAGGATAATTAGACAAGAAAAAGAAATAAAAGGCATCCAGATTGCAGGAAGAATTAAAACTATCTCTATTCCCACATGATGTGATCTTGTATATAAGAAATCCTAAGGAATCCACCACAATATTATTAGACCTAAAAATGAGTTCAGCAAGTTTACAGTATACAAGATCATATATAAGAAGCAATTGTATTTCTATACACTAATAATGAACAGTGGACAATCTTTTACAATAGCATCTAAAAGAATAAAATATTTAGGAATAAATTTAACAAAAGAAGTGTAAGACTTATATAATTAAAACTACAAACCATCATTGAAAGAAATTAAAGAAGATCTAAATAAATGGAAAGACATGTTGTGCTCATGAATCTATGAGCTTAATTGTTAAGATTGCAATACTCCCCACGTTGATATACAGATTTAATGCAATCTTTATCAAAATATCAGCTGGCTATTTTTCAGAAATGGATAAGGTGACCCTATCCATTTGTAGGAAATGCAAAAAAAGACGGATCCATTTGTATGGAAATGCAAAAGACCCAAAGTAGCTGAAACAGTCATGAAAAAGAAGCTTTTTGTTTTTGTTTTTTTCCCAAGATGGTAGATTAGAGTGGTATTAGCATGTCTGTCCTCCTTGGAAAGACAAAATAGTGTATCGATATTCACACTGTGAACCTTTTCCCAAGAAGCAATGTAGGAGCTTAAAGGAAAATGGAATAAAACCCCAAAACCCTTTGAAAGAAGCAGGAGGCTGCAGCCTACACCATGAGCCAGCCAAAAAACTAAGTCCCAAGAGTGTAAGATGGGTAGAGATATACACCCCCACTGGGGAACCTGGCAGTGTAGCTCACAGGAGAAGGCATTAACCCTACCCAGCACTGGAACTAATATAGGGGGCAGTGGGAAGAGCATAGCGTGCATTTGCAGCCTCCAACATGGACCGAAGGAAGCCGTTCCTGATTCTACATTACAGGGGACTTTGTGGAAGTCAGCCAACTAAGTCAGGCAGCAGTTGCAAGTTGAGAGAAACTCCCAACTGAAATTCATGATTTAATCTCAAATGGGGATGAAGTGCCTTGTCCAGAACCAGGGGGCAAGTGGGAAGTATGCTGCGGCCTCAGGCAGAGGAGCTTGGGCACCCTGGCTTTGCAGGTAGACTGGAAAGGGTGTGGCCTGAAAGCCTAGGGTTCCTGTCTATGTGAAAGGCTTATGACCTGGGGCAGTTGTGAGTTTAGCTAGCTGGAATTTAGCTAGCTGCTTCTAGCCAACACTGCAAGTGAGAGACCTGCGTTGCCAAGTGCATGGGAGCTAGGTGAAGCTTACTGCCATCTGCTACTCCCTACTCCCTGTGTGAACTCTTCTGCACAGCAGAGGCAGCTATGCTCTTAACCTAGAACATTACTGCCGGTGGCCAGAGAACTACTCGCTAAACCCCACAAGGGCCACTGCTTGTCCTTCAGGTGGAGTCAGAACATGGACTTGCCTGACCCAGCTCCCACCTGGCTTTGCCCCTCCACCCACTCTGGTAGCTTAACACAAAGGACAGAAACTTGTGGGAACCCTATGGCCCTTCCTATCACCCAAGAAACCAGAGTACGTCCCCTGGGTATCATAAGGCAAGCATAAAGGAAGTGAAATCATAGACTTTGGAGACTCAGAAGGGGGATGGTGTGTGGGGCAGGGATAAAAAACTACATATTGAGTACAGTGAACACTACTTGGGTAAATAGGTAAACTAAAGTCTCAGACTTCACCATTAATACAATTCATCTATGTAATCAAAAACTACCTATATCGCAAAAGCTATTGAAATTAAAAATTAATAAAGAAAAAAGTTGAACTCACACTTTCTGATTTGAAATATGTAGTAAACCTTACTGTAGAGTGAAAAAAGCAAGCTTTAGAAAACCATCTGCAGCATTTTTATGAAGCTAAAAAACCGGTAAAACAAAATAACATGTTAGGAATACATATGTATGTGAAAAACCATTTTAAAATAAACAGATCAAGAATGATAAAGAAGAAATCAATAGTTCAGAATTCATTAGTATGGTTACCTCTGGTGAAATACCATATCCATATTGTGGTATGAATTCAACAGTGTTCACAGTTTTATGCTGCTTAAGTGGATTCATAGGTGTTTTACTGTCCTACCTTAAAACTCATGTTTTTTTACATATATGCTTTTAGTATATACCAAATATTATATAATAAAAAATTCATGGGAATATTAAATATATGATAAGTCTTACCTCTGGGAATAAGTTCAAAAGGGGTTTTTATAATGTTTTGGTTACATTCAAAAACTGAAGTAAATATAGTTGAGTGCTAAGCTCTAATGAAGCAAGATAGTAGATATCTATTACTTTATTATAGTATTTTCTATAACTGCTGTATTAATATTTTATAATTTTTTTAAAAATTCAGATAATTCCTACAGCTGCTGAAGTCATTGGCATAAAGCAAAAAGCACTAGCACTTTGTAACACTGTGTTCCATAGTGAAAAATTGTGTGCACTCTAAATGATTATCAGAAGAACGCTTTAAAAAAAGTTCATTTCAACAGTGTACAATTATGACAATTTTAAAAAGCATGCAATGTTTGTAAAATGTACAGAATAGAAAGACATGATATATTAATAATTATTAACACCATATATAGTGTGACAATTTTTGCAAAAAATTCACAATTTATATAAATTTATAGGTACTATATTCATAGAAAAAACCCTGAAAAAATAGATACAATTGTTAATACAGCAATTGTCTTTGGAGCAGTGGTTCTCAAGGGCAGAGCTGCAGTGTTTCTTCTTGGGACACTTGGCAATGTCTGGAGACATTTTTGTGTGTCACAGCTGGAAAACAGAGACCAAATTGAAAATCAGTAAAGATACTTCTTAAAACCTCATGTATGAAAATTTAAAACATATTTTAAATAATTTATGAGTCAAAAACATTGCTAATAAACATGTAAATGATGTTTAATTGCATTTGTAACTAGGAGAATTCAAATTAACAAACAACATACTATTTCATATACAACACTGACAAAATAAAAGAGTGGAAGCAGCAGGTGCTGTTAAGAATGTAGAAAAATAGGAATGCTTATTCACTACTGGTGTGCATAAATTGATGAAGCCAATTTGGAGAAGAGTTCCACAATATCTAATAAAATTGACCATATGTCCCCTGTGGCTTAGCACTTCCTTTTCTAGGGATATAATGTAGAGAAATTTTCATACATTTATACAAAGAGGCATGTATAATCTATAATTTTTAAAAAAGCAAATTGGAGTAGTTATAAAAGCCTGTTAATCAGGGAATGGATAATAAATTACAATAAATTTATACAATGGATTACTATTCACAGTTTAAAATAAGTGAACTAGTTTTGCAGACAATATTGAGCAATTATGAAATCACAAAATTGAGATAAAAATAAAAATAATTTGTAGAGTTACTCTTTTAGATTATACTCTTGATGTGAAACCTTAAATGCACAAAATAATAGTAAATATTATTGGGGGATACTTGCTTACATAGTAAACGTCATTAAATTAGGACTAGGAAGAATACTTAGGATAGTACTTCCTGCTGAGGAACAATTATAAAAACTTTTAACCAAATATATAGTTTTATTTATTGAAAATATATACATAAATTTTAAGTACGTATTAACGACTAATTGATGATAGTGAGTATATGGGTGTTCTTTGTATTATTATTTTTTGTGTTTATATTTGAAACATTTTTATAACTGAAGAGAAAAACATACAGAAGGTAAAAATCATTATGCCATGTTATACAATGCAAATACTTGACTGCAAGACAAGCAGATGATGCTACACTAAGCTCAGGAATCATTTTTGAAAGAATCTTTCCTGAGATTATTCCTCCATTCTTCATTGTTCCCAAATTGTGCACTTACAAATTAACCAGTTGCTTTGTATATTAATATACCCTGTACATACTTCTACTAAATTACATGTTTTACTTATTTCTTTACAGTTGTTCTCACCCTAGAGACCATAAACTCTTTGGGGTGAGAGACTATATTTCATTTATCTATCAGCTATGCATAGTTTAGTGGCTAACAAATAGTAGGCACCAAATAAATTATTTGATGAATGAAATACTAAATGATTAACAAGATTCTAAAGGAGGAAGAAATATGTAAGAGATAATTACCAATACTAAACTTTGCCTACATTTTAGTTTTGATGTGATCGACACTATATATGCTCTTGCCATATCCAATAATAGGACATCCAATCAGTCCCTTTGCGTTAGTTAAGATTAGATTTTGCTATGTATAACTGGTGAACTCAAAATAACAGTGGTTTCCTTTAGAAATTTCTTTCACACCAAAAAGAAGCTGAAAGAAGGTAATCCAGGGCTGCTGTGGAGGTTCCAGAGTGTCAGGGACCATGTTCCAATTATCTTTCTGTTCCACCATCTTTACTGAGGTACCACGTGAACCAAAAGAACTGCTCAAATTCCATCAATCCCTCTTTCTTTCCTTCCTTTCATCTTTTTTCTTTCTCTTTCTTTCTCCCTTATTAATCCGAATAGACAAGAAGTGCTTACCCTGACTTTTGAAAGGAGACTTCCTAGTAGTACTCTATGGCACTTCCCGTTGTATCTCATTGGCTAGTACCTAGTTAGTGGCATGGCTGCTTGGAGATGTACAAGGGGCTGGGAAATGTCTTTTAGCTGCATGGCAGTGTTTTCAGCCGAAATTGTGGTTGGTTCGGTTACTAAGGAGCAAGGAGAGAATGGACATTGGAATACAATTAACAGTCTCTGAATTTTTAATCACTAATGGATACCAAAAGGAGAAAGAGCTTTCCCTTAAGGGACGAGCCTGATGAAAGAGAGAAGTAAGTGGCAGAGAAAGCTTTTTAGTTTGCTGTTTGTGTAATCCCCAACAAGCCAAAAATCAGAAGATTTTATGTTGAACCTAATTCCTATCAACTTCAGTTTTGCTCTCAAAGACAAGATATTAACCAAATATAATTCATGTTTTAGAGTGTCACTTGTAAATCTGATGTGGTAGGATTCTTTTGCCATTTTACTTCTGCCAAATCATACAAACTAAGAAATAGTTTGATTTTTGGTTATAGGATAATGTCATAAATTTGGTGTTAGCCAAAGTGCTAGTCTTGGGGAAAAAGTGAGGTAGTAGTAAAATCAGGAAGCTAATATTTTATAGGCACTTAATCCATAGTCAGCCGACTTCCCTAGGGTGTTTAATCCTGGTCAACTCTTTCTGGTATTGATTATATTCCCTGGGTTGTAAAGTTTGTAATGAAAAATTTTATTCTTTGGAGATTTGAAAAATTGCTTTTAATGAGTTCTCTATCTTGCAGGCTCTAAATTATCTTGGTATTCAGCCCACAAAGGAACAACACCAAGCCCTGAGACAGCAAGTACAAGCAGACTCAAAAGGGACAGTGTCTTTTGGAGGTAATATTAGGTTTACTGTGTTGTATTATCACCGAATCATCACTCAAGAGTTATTGTGACACATTTTCATTAAGAGTGTTTGTTCTTTAGAAGGAGAGAAGGAAAAGTAAAACTACATCCATTTCAAGTTTCTTAATCAGTACCCCAAGAACTCAGCTAGAATTACTGAGCTGTCAGGGTCAGCAGAAAGAATTTTATTAGGACCTAAACAGCTCTAAACTATCATCATTCTATCATATTCTTTTTATTTTTAATTTATTGCATAAACATTGCTTTAGTAATAACAAAAGAAACAGTACAAAATATGGAAGTCCTAATTTCACTACTGTGAGGTTCCTTCTAATCCTTTTTCAGCTAATATCATGTAGTAAATATATTTATGATGCTACATAATTACAGTCATCCCTTGCTATGGGAGAGGAATTGTTTCCAAGACGCCTGCATATACCCAAATCCAGCCATACTCAATCTCGTAGACAGCCCTGCAGAACCCACATATAGTAAAAGTTTACCCTCCATATATGTGGCTTCTGCAACCGGCAAATACTGTATTTTTGATGCATTTGGTTGAAAAAACTTGATGTATAAGTGAACTTGTGTAGTTCAAGCCTATGTTGTTCAGGGATCAACTCTATTCTTATTAAAGATACCATAATGTACCACTTAGTTGTTGTACTATAATATTAAGGCTTTCTACTATTGTGAATTTTGATTGTTTCTTAGTAGCTGATATTACAAATCTGTATTTATCATCATTGTGAATGTAGCTGTTTTTCTTTCTTTTCTTAAGCCTAATCCTCACAAATGGTTTAGACTTTTGATATATACTGGTAAATTGTTTTTCAGAGATATTTTGCAATATATTTGTTCTACCACCAGTAATGTTTGAATGTAACACGTTTTATCTTCTTGTCACTATTAAGTATTTAATTTTTTCTTGTATAGTAGATGTAACATTGTATCATTTATAAAGCATCTGTATTGCTAAAAAGAAAATTGACCTTTTGGTTTTTAAGTGATGATAAAAAGATATTTTTCATCCCATCTCCACTTGAAAATCATCCCAAAATAATCATGAAAATAAGAAACAGAAAAACATATACAACTAAAACCACAATATCTAAGGACAGGAAAATGGGTGAGGAAAGTAAACAAATTTGTGAGCAGAGGTAGGTAAAGCCCAAGTGTGTGAAGATAGAGGAAAATCACAATGAGGAACAAGTTGATTTGACCCTAAAATGATTTAGGAATTGAAGACATTAAGTACTTCTGGAGACTGAGTTTTTAGGCAGGATATTGAAACAGAATTGTTGGAAATCTTTATAAGGAGAATTATGCATGCTCTTTTCTGCCCTTTCTTAAGTAGTCCAGCATCTACCACGCTACACCTCCGGGGAAAAAGAAGTATATTCCTTTGAGAAATTAAACCAGAGATCATGGACCCATAGTTGCCAGCAGCAAGGGAGTTTGTGGAGTATATAGTGAGTCATCACTCGTAATATGCATCCAGATTGCTCAGGGAACTTTGCCGCCATGTTTATTACTATAGGCAGAAGACTATAGTATTCTCTCTGAAGAAGTGAACAAAAATGTCAGCTGGCCACCAGATTTCCCTGTAGTGAAAACTGCCAGTTGACAAAGCAAGTTACACACACAAAATTTCCAACCAACTTTTTTAGTGCCCAATTCTTAAATATGAACTCATAGTCAAGAGTCACCAGAGATTTGGAGAAATCCTCCAACATAAAGTATAGAACCCCAAACTATCAGACAAACAGAATAAAGGAACTTAGAAAAAAAGAAATACAGAAGCACAGAAGAGAATTTCAGGTAGGAGGCCAGGAGCAGTGACTCATGCCTGTAATCCCAGCACTTTGGGAGGCCAAGGTGGGTGGGTCACCTGAGGTCAGGAGTTCAAGACCAGCCTGGCCAATATGGTGAAACCCTGTCTCTACTAAAAATACAAAAATCAGCTGGGCATGGTGGTGCATGCCTGTAATCCCAGCTACTCAGGAGGCTGAGGCAGGAGAATCGCTTGAACCTGGGCAGTGGAGGTTGCAATGAGCCACAATCGTGCCACTGCACTCCAGTCTGAGTGACAGAATGAGACTTCATCTCAAAAACAAAACAAAACAAAACAAAAAATTCAGGCAAACTCTCATAACATCTTTAAAAAGATAAGTGAAGGTAATGCAACCATGAAATAAAGTAGAATGTTGTAAAACAGGAACAATCAGAGAACATTTAAAAGAATTCTTGGAAATTAAAAATACAGTAGCCAAAGTGGAAAATATTTGAGGATACATAGATAAGTAAGTTACTCTTCATGTCAGAAGAAGCCTATGAACTGTTCTTTTTCCTATTTAACCTGTCTTAGCCTCAATTTTTTTCATCTGTAAAATGGACAGGATAAGAGGACCTACCTCAGAAGACTGTTGGGAGGATGAAATTGCTAAGCACCATGCCTGGCATACAGCAGCTGTTACATAAACATTAGCTGCTGCTATTAATAATTGCTATCAAACCTCAGGTTCTTCCAGCTAGAAAAGCCATAAATCATAATATTATCATATGTTTCAGAAAAAGTTCTACTTACAATACAAGGGTTGAAAAACTATAGGTCCACGCTATATATTTGCTTTATTATTATCTTAACCGAATTATTAATTTTAGCAAAGTTAACTGAAGTAAGTTCAGACCAATTTGTCTCTTACTTCTTATTTGGACTACATTTACCTATCACTTCAGTCAATACTATTTTAAGATAATTTATGCAGGTTAAATTTGAAACATTAGCAACTTCATACAGAATAAAGTAAGATTTAGAAGGGGTTAAATGCTATGTTCTTACTTAAATGTGTTCCATTTTAGATTTTGTCCAGGTTGCCAGAAACTTGTTTTGCTTGCAGTTGGATGACGTAAATGTTGGTGCACATGAAATTTCCAATATATTAGATTCACAGGTAGAGTATGCCCTATAGAATTGCTTTGACACGTATAAGTCACAAGTCTTGAATGTTATATGTCATATGTGTAGGCTTTTTTCACTTAAAAATAGCAATAATACATGTTTCTTGCATAAATATATAAATACAAATCAATTTAAAATCAAAAGTAAAAGTTCATCCTGATCTTCATTCTCCTCTCTCACCAGCTTCTTGTGCTACTCCCATACCTAAGTTTACCAGTATTGGCAATTTGATATGTGGAAGATACGTGCTGTAACTAGCTAGCTAGACAGACAGATACCATGTGTGCATGTGTCCATTCTAATCTGTTTTATCTCTCTATAATATACACACAGAAAAGCACCTATATAATGTGTGTATATACTATGAAATTTTATAGTCTAAACCATCCTTATTAGCATCAGATCAAGAAACATAAAATTAAATAAATACATTACCAGATGCTCTCCTGCCCCCAGGTTCTGTTTTGATTGCTAGTAACACCCCTGTACCCCTACAAAAAAATTGGGTAACTACTCTTTTACCTTCTAACAATGTAGATTGGTTTTGCTTCTTTTTGTGCTTTACATAAAATGGATTGTGAAGTCTATTTGCTTCAATCATGTGTTCTATAGAAGTTTGACATTTATATTATTGAATATTTTAGTCCTTTTCAATGTGGATTTTTGGTAGTATTATCCTCTTAAGGACCTCCTTCTTAATTTATGTTCTATATAATTTGTATATTTAATTAACTAAAAAATTCATTCTTATTTATGCAAGGCAAACCACTTGTTTTTGTTCCACCATCATTTGTTTAAAAACCCATCTTTTTTTAAACAATTTAAACATTTAACAATTTAAACATTTTAAACAATTTAAACAATTTAAACATTTTTGCCATTGATTTGAAATGCAAACTTTATCATATACTAAATTTCTATCTAGATACACAGATCTGTTTCTATATCTACCATTCGAATGTTTTTTACCTTAAAATTGACTTAGTCTTATGATATAGTTATAACAACTTTTCATTGGTTGATTTTTTTTTGTTTGTTTCCAATGATTAAAATCATTGGATATATAAATATATATATATATTTAAAAGAAACCTGTTATTATACAATTCTTTTAAATGTTACCAGTAGAATCTATATACTACAGTATTTTATACCCATAGCCATCTATTTCAAAGAAAATTCATGCATTATCCTTTTATTCTCAAAACTTTTTCTTTCATTTTCTCTGTTAGCTCTTATTTCTGTTCCGTATAGACCTGGAATCTCATCCTGATAACACATAATTGTATGCTTGGGAAATGATCACCCTGTCATTTTGCTGCAAAAAAAAAACTTTAAATGAATTAAAATGATTTGTTTTATTTTCCTATGTTTATAAGGCTTTACAAATTAAAATTTTCTCCTGTATTGAATTATAATTATATTTATTATTGGTACATAATTAATCAATAAAATTAGAAATATGACATAACTTTTGATCAATTTTTATGAACATAATATTAAAAATATAAATCTATATTTTAATGGGATGAAATAATTATTTTCATGCCAGCTGTATCCCTTATGAAATTACCATATTTACCTGGGAATTTCTGGACTCTATTCTGGTGGTTTCTTGGCTCCATAAGTCTTAATATCTGATAAGATGTTCTCCTATCTTGTTTATCTTATTTACTTACTTTTAATTGACAAATAATACTTTTATATGTTTATTATGTACAACATGATTTAGAATATGTATACATTGTGGAATGGCTCAATTGAGCTAATTAACGTATGCTTTACCTCAAATAATTTATCTTTTTTTATAGTGAGAACACTTAAAATCTACTCTAGCAATTTTCAAAATGCAATACATCGTTATTAACTGTAGTCACCATGTTGTACAATATATCTCTTGAAGTTTTTTCTGCTGTCTTATGGAAATGTTATGTCCTTTGACATCACTCCAAACTGCCTCCCAGACCCCTGCCATTCTTTTAAAATATCGCTTTGGCTAATCTTCAGTCTTATCTTGTCCATATGAGTTCCATGAAAAATCTTGCTCTATTGAATTTATACGTTATTTTGGGAAGAATCAACATCTTTATAAATTTAAGTTTCTGTGAACATGTTATGGCTCTCATGTATTTATATCTGCTTTGATGTCAATGTATTTTACATATTTTTAAATTAATTATATTTTAATAATCTAGTTACCTTACACTTTTTGTTGCCATTAAAATTAATGGTACATTTTAAAAATTTGTTCATTTTAAATTTATTTGGTTATATATAAAATAAAATTAATTTTTATATATTTACCTTATATCTTACAACCTTGTTATACCCATTTTCTTTTTATTTTCCAGGAAGTCTTCAACATTTTTTGTTCTAATGATCCCCTTTCTGAATTGCTAATAGTCTTATTAACTTAGATATTTCTTTATTTTTGTTTCTGTTTTCAGTGATACTTTTAAATAAATAATACAGTCAGTCAAGTTCTTTGAATGCTGCTAGAAACCCTAAATTCAAGCGGGAGAATAGATGTGTTACATGTTTTTAATAACTTTTAGTTCAAGTTTAAAAACAAAAATTGCACATTTATTTCTTGGACATATTTAGAGCTCTACTGTTTTCAGGTGATACCCTTTATTGACAGGAAGTTTGAATACTGTTTATTATTAATTACATAATTTCAAATTCCAGAAACACAGAGTATATAAGTATATGATTAATTTATTGAACAAATAAATCTGACCGCTCATTTAAAAAATGATGCATGTCACTTTTTTTAATGTTTCAAATCACTTTGTTCTCTTTTGTAAGCAGTCTCTTTTGCTGCTAAGCATGTTGCCCATTGCAGTCACCCAAAGATCTGGTTGTTCTATAACCCTCAGGAGAGTACCCAGTTCTCCCAGCATGAAGCACTGATTTATCAGAACTAATTTTGTAGCATTTATTCAAAGAGAACTAAAGCTGTATTCAAGTAGCAGAGTTTTCATTCTGCTGATTCAGGTGTTGTGTATTTATCTACCTAATGTTGATGGCAGGGAGCATCGTTTTTTACTGCCAAACAGTTCTCAGAGCTGCCATGCTCATTTTTTATGTGGAAGGCAAAGATAGTTGGGTAATTTACAATATGCCAATGAAGTGGCAATTCAGAGTATTTTTTGTGAGCAAGCAAATCTTTTTTAGCAGCTGCAAATGGATTGTCATGCTCCAAGTTAGCAATTTATTTCCTCCTTACCAATTAATTTTAGGGCAGATAAGAATGTTTTTATAGTTTGGAAGTTGTTGGGATTAAAAAAAAAAAAAGAATGTGTTAACCTGTGATACTTTGACAGCAAAAGCAAAGTGCTAATGGCAATTGTGCAAGAGTCAATTATTCCAGACATGTCAATAATTCCGATATGTCAATGATTTCCAATTCGTGGCTTCAGATCAAAATGTTGTGTAATAGAATTGTATTAATTTTGTATTGTATTTTTTCACTTGAGTCCATAATAAGAAAATGTACTTTTTCACCATACTTACATATATAACTGAAGCAAAAGCCTGTCAAAGCATTAGTTACCTTTTCTATGTACATTGCATTCTTATTTAATATTCACTTGTATTTCATTAAAACTTTGGTTTCACGTTCACTAATGGGTAATGTAACAGTTCGAAGAAACATTATAAAAATCACGATTACTGTCATGTGGCTCACCATACAAAATTACTGATTGTTTTGCAGTGTAATTCCCTACTTTTTTGAGTTCAAAAGCAGTTTAGTCCCCCATCTGAAGTATGTCAATCAGTCTGTAGTTATAGATGCCAACTGTCTATGAGGGTGGGAAATTCCACTATGGTTACCCCCTCAACCATCTCAGTTTCACAAACAACAGGGCTGGGTCATTCTGTTAGGCATACATGTCTTTCACTCATATGTTTTCTTTTTTTGGCTAATAAAGATGGCTTGTCTTTCTTAATTTATTTTTTAAAACATTGTTACTGAAATCTAATATACACAAAATAAAGTACAAGAATGTGAAGTGTACAATTTGATGAATTTTTATTATGTATCTCAAGTGGAATCACCACTCAAAAGGCTCCCTCAGGCCACCTTCCCAGTCAACCACCACTTTCCCACCTTTACATTGGAACCAATATTTTGACTTATAACAACATAGATTATTTTTGCCTTTTACTGAATTTCATAATAAATAGAATTATAGAATTTGTACTCTTTTGTAACTTGCTGCTTTTGCTCATTATTTTGTCTGACTTATAAAATCTCTTGAGATGCTATCTTTTAAGTAGGAATTGCTGAGTCAGTTTAAAATCAGTCCTACTTTTGTTTGTTTGACAACTTTTGGGTTTGGAAGAATATGACATTTAGAACCAAAAATATAATTATCTTACTGTGAGTCTAATCATCATTGCTACATTACAAAATTCACACAGTGCTACACCTGCTGCTGGCACAAGGTTATATGCAGAAAGGGCAAGGCTGGAGCCCACATTTAGCAGTACTCTAAACTTAGCAATAGCAGAATATAGTCCATCTTAGTATGATTTTACCAGACTAATCAAGTACTGTATCATGAATGGATTATCTTAAAATTATAGACAGAACACTAAATTCCCTAAAATAGATTTTCACAGTTTGGGCTCTTGTTAAGTCAATTTAGTGTTCTGCGACTACCCTTAAACAAGTGAAATAGAACAAAATGGAAAATATCAAACTGAACTGTATATGATAAAACTGAGTAATGTTTCACTTATACTGGATCATAATATGTACATATTTCTCACCATGTATAGCAGTAAATACTTTATAGCCACTTCTCTAACAAAAACACAAAATATATATTGAACAACTGCAGTGTGCATGTTTTATGTTCACATGTTATTAAGATAGATAAAACTTGGCCTACATATTTTAAGGAAAAGTCATGTGCCCAAATAATTATAGTAAGAAAAGCTGCATTGTGTGGCAAGGCCGTAAGAGTAATAAAGCTTAGAACATTCAGAAAAGATTCATAACAGTTGGCATTTGAGTAAATTTTGAGGGATAAGTAGGATTTTATGTACTCAAGAGGTGAGTAGGGAGTGATCAAAGTATTAGCATAAACAGAAAAATTAGAATGTAATGCACACAGAGAGTAGTCTACTTAAAAAAAAAAGATAATTGGGTTCATTCAGGTGACAGAAGTTATGCCTCAAAGGGTAAATGTTAAATTTAGAAGTCTGTACTTCACTCAGTAGTCCGTGAGGAGCCATTAAGGAAAACAGTTGAATGACAAAAGTGATATTTTAGAAAGAGGAATCTTATGTGTGGTTATCTAGGAAGGGAATGAAAGTGGTGGTAGGTAGTCTAGACAGAGGACTATAGAAATAATCCAAATAAAGATAATAAAAAACTAAAGTATAGTGAAGGTGGGGAGAAAAGAAAGGAAAGACATGATAGATCTAGATTACTTACCAAAAACAACAACTGCAACAAATATATCATCAGTAGGACTTGCTGACCCTTTGGACATGAGAACTAAGGAAGAGGAACGAATGGAAAAAAAACAAAAAACAAAAAACAACTCCAAAGTTTTGGCTAGGATAACTAAGAATATGATGGTACAGGTAGCATTAATAGAAGTAGGGAAATAAGGAGAAAGCCTTTTTCAAAGTACAGACGGTGACAGGTTGTGTTTTAGAGAGATTTAAGAAGCTGGCAAGTACAAATAACCAAAGGCCACTGGAAATTAGGAAGTAGACACTGGGAAGGAATTTGGGGATATTTTGGAAAGTGATAGTTGAAGCATAACAGTGAATGTGCTCACTCAGAACTTGTAGGGAAAAAGGAGAAAAGGAACAAACTTTGGGGAACCTCCCAAACCCCCTTTCTCCATTTAAGGAGTAGACATGAAAGTAACTCATTGGGAATAGCCTAAATGTGCAGAAGGCTGGGTGAGATATTAGGATATCACAATCTAAAGATGATAAAATTTCAAGGAAAAAAGCCTTCAATACTGTTATATATAACAAAGAAGAAAGTTGGTTGGGGTAATTTTCTTTGTCACATGGCAGTTTTATTGGTGAAATTGGAAGTAATCATTTTAGAAATATGGGAATGAGAGGAAAGATGTATAAGCCAGATTATAAGAAGTGAAAGGAATGAGCAGAGAAATGGAAGGAGAAAAGAAGATACCCAGAAATTTTTAGGTGAATAGGATAGTAAAGTCACACACACTTTTATAAGGAAAGGAGGTAATTGAATAGGTCTCTAATGGAAGGCCTTATCAATAAAATTAGACTCACACTGAAGTTAACTGTTTTGTAACTGTTTCTGTTTAAAATGAATTGAGATTAGGGAATATGGCCAACAGAATAGCAGTTATCCAGAATTGATACAAGTCAAGTAATTTAAAATATGATGGAGCAGCAACAGTAAAAGGAGAGGTGAAGTCAGACCTAATCAGCACAGTCCAATGACCTATAGTATGTATTTCTTGACATCTCCAGAAGGAGATTCTAGAAAGCAGAGTAGAAATGATTTACAATGTTATTTACCAGCTGTTGCAAAGTTCAGGGGATCCAAGGATCACAAATGATATTGTGAGAACCAGACAGAAAACAGATGTGGAAGGTTAAGGAATATAAATTTCAGTAGTTAGTGATAGATTTTGAAAACAGGCATCTGTCTGGAATTGTTGCTGTTAAATAACAACAATTCATTTGCTGCTTCCTTAGCTGAAGTATATTTGAATGGAACTGTATAAAAGAAGTCATTGAACACAAAGGGGCTTTTCAAAGAATTCACAAGGAACATTCATGGCCAATTCTCTGACTGCAAGTTTTTGCTGCACAGTCCAAAATAGCAGTGGGATCATAAAACATTTTTTTAATTCATAGTTTGTTCTATGACTATTTAGTCTAGGCTTTGCCTCTCGAAATAGTACCATGGATTCTTTTATGCATGATTTACCTCCATGATGTTAAGTTCAAAAGTTTATTATCACATCCCTAAAATCCCAATCTATAATTTCTCTTAATAAATTATTTTAGCTCTGGTATCTAAAATGTTAGACTTTTTTTTTTTTTTTTTTTTTTTTTTTTTAAAGACATGGTCTCACCCTGTCATCAGGCTGGAGTGCAGTGGTGCAATCTCAGCTCACTGCAGCCTTGACCTCCCGCCCACCTCAGTTTCCTGAATAGCTGGAACTACAGGAGTGCCCCGCCATGTCTGGCTAATTTTGTTTACTTTTTGTAGAGACAAGGTCTCATTATGTTGCCCAGGCTGATCTCAACCTCCTGGACTCAAGCAATCCTCCAGCCTCAGCCTCCCAGTGTGCTGGGATTACAGACCTGGGTCACTGCACCCAGCCTTATTTAAACTTTTGAATCCTCCTTATTTCACTTCTTAGAATGAAAAAATGGAATAGGCCATATGAATGCTGAGTAGCAACACTGAGTTTCCCAGATTGTGTTTTGTATACTTTAGTTCCATGAGCTAGTATAAAAATAAATAAATGAAGGCAACAGAGTGATGAGGTTAGGGGTTTGTAGTATGGTGAAATTACTGAGGAAACATGACAAGTTATTATACTTTTTTTTTGGCAATTCAAATGCTCATTGGCATATTAAGGCTGTTGGATGCCATGTAGGAAGTAAGATTAATTTTTTCTAAAGCATTGACAACTACCACCATCACTACCACTCAATTTTGCTTTTACACAAAGCCTGTTAATATCCTTTGGAACACACTCTGGGAAATATTACATTTTAAAATGTGTTCAAAATTATTCTAACAATTAGGAATGAATTCTTATGAGTGTGTGTATTGAGTACTTCTGAGAGAGCAGAGTAACAGAACCATGAAGAATGTAGATCATATAAATTATTGGCAATGTCCATAGATACCCAAAAGCTAATGTGACAGACCAGAAAGAACCAGTGATGTTCAGGGAAATAAATTCTCCCCAAATAGGAAGAATAACTCCTACTTTTGTTATTCTAGAGTTTGGAAAGCAAATATGAGTTTATTACATCTATTCCACCATGTTTTTTGTTGAATCTTTAGTAAAAATCAGAGACTATATTTGTGGGACTCTTGGAATGGCCATTTGTTAGCTGTGAAACCTTAGGCAAGTTATTAACATTTCTGAGCTTGTTTCTTCATCTGTAAAATGGAGACAAGGTGATTGATATTGAATATATACAGTCCTTAGTAATACATCTGCACATACAAGTTTCCAGTAAGTGATTGATATTAATTATTTTTATTATTTTTTTTCTACTCCACATTTGCTTCACCTATCTAAAGGGCCCTGCTTTAAGCCCATGCTTACATAACAACCACTTTCTCCACTTAATCCTTTAAATTCTATTTTCTTTAGTTGTTATAGCTTCCACATAGGAGATGGCTGTAAACTTGGATTTTTATCTCTGATTAGACTGTCATTGTTTTTTACATTATAATTGATGGTCAAAGACATCATGCTAGATATAAGAGAATTGGTCATCTCTGCTATTTTTTGTTGTTGTTATTCACTTGTGCATAAATTATTAATATTATCTTCAATCTACAATTTCTGTGTAGGAATCTTTTTAAGCCACTTGTCTGTTGCATTACATTTCACTTAGTTAAAACCAGATACATAATTGATAAATATACTTTACTAGGCTCATGTAAACCATCTGATTTATAATGTACAGCATTTTGTTAGCCTTAGATACCATGCTATTAGAATGAATATATTTAGGGAATAGTTTATGTTGGTAATTCCTGAAGTCTTTTTGACATTATAAACACAGTCTTCGAATTTGGAATTTTAAGGAAAATTATATTGTTAAAATAATGATAAAGGTGACAACAAAATCAAAATTCTATTATAAGTAACAATAATGTAAAGTTAAGCCTAAATGAGTGAAATTGCTTTAATACTTTAATATTCCCTTTTATCTAATCAAATGACTCCAACGTAAGAAACTGAATTTTGTTATTAGAATACAAAAGCCTAAGACTAGTCAAAAAGGATTTTTATGTTACCTCTCATAATTAGCATCTAATGCACAACTTTTCTCTTATATTTTAATGTTGACAGCTTCTTCCTTGTGATTCTTTAGAAGCAGATGAAATGGAAAGGCTCAAGCGTGAAAGAGATGATGCCTTTAAAGAAGTAAATACACTTAAGGTAACCTCTAATTTAGTTTCCTCATGTTTTCTTCAGAAAAAAAAGAAAAAGAAAAATATCCTATTTTGGATTCTGAAGTATTGGGGCTTAACTTTATTTTTAATGGAAAAATATTAATATCAAATAGTAAAAATCAGATTCTTTATTCAGTTAGCCTTTAGAGAATTAATTTTGTGGTCTACATATTTATATTTCACATTATCTGTACAACATTTAGTGTGAACAATGGTTTTTGCTCATGTCTTCTGTTCAGGTTCTTTCTTACCCTTTTTATTCTCTCTCATTGGTGGCCAGGGCAGAATTAGATGAAGAGCCAATAAAGCAAGTCATGGCAGTTTTGGATCCTGTGAGTTCTTTGGGAAATACATTTTTTTTCATGTGCAGGGCTATTCTTAAGGGACATCATGTTTTGCTAACGTAACTTGGAATTAAGACAATATTATATAAGAGAGGAAAAAACACACATATCCCAAATATACTGTAACATTTTACTTCTATTTTTTTTGTTTGTTTGGTTTTTTGATTCTTGTTTTTGTTTTGTGTTTTTGAGACAGGGTCTCACTCTGTCACCCAGGCTGGAGTGCAATGCTACAATCACATCTCACTGTAGCCTCAACCTCCTGGGTTCAAGCGATTCTCCCACCTCAACCTTTCAAGTAGCTGGGACAACATGTCCAAGCCACCATGCTCAGCTAATTTTTTTTTTTTTTAAATTTTTATTTTGTAGAGATGGTGTCTCACTGTTTTGTTCAGACTGGTCTCAAACACCTGGGCTCAAATGACCCACCTGCCTCGGCCTCTCAAAGTACTGGGATTACAGGTGTGAGCCACCATGTCTAGCCTTGATTGTCTTTATATGGTTTCATTCTGTTTTTAGAGGAATATTACATTTAAATTATATCCTAATTTTTACAGAAAGCTATATTTTCCAAATCTTCAGGAAAAGCAACATAACCACTTGATTTACCATTAATTTACCATAGGAACATATTTTTTAAATTATTTTATTAAATAAGGTATAGTATATTGACAATTATTTAATTTTTATTAAACAGAAAATCTTTACACCAAAAAGAAAGAAAATTTTTTTTGCTATCTTAGTTTTTATAATTCCAACCTCTAGAGGAAGCCATTGTTGCAAATATATTATTTATCTTTTCATAGATTTTTCTCTACACAGAACATTATATTTTTTAAAAATAGGCAGGGCATGATGGCTCACACCTGTAATCGCAGTACTTTGGGAGGCTGAGTCAGGAGGATTACTTGAGCTCAGGAGTTTAATATCAGCCTGGGTAACATAGCAGGACCCCGTATCTACTATTTAAAACAGAAAAACAAAAATAAATAAATAAATATATGTATATGTGGGGACAGGGAGTATGTGAGAAATTTCTGTACTTTCCTCTCAATTTTGCTATGAATCCAAAACTGCTTCAAAAAATAATAAAGCCTTAAGAAAATTTTTTCCAGTATGTGTGTATTTTCACTTCTATGTAAGTCACTTCATCCATCCACACTTTTTTTTATAACTTGCCGTCTTTTTTTTTTCTCTCTCTCTCTTTTTATAAGAATTATATCTCAGCCAGCTTTTCAGGTTAATATACACAGATATACCAAATTCTTCTCGATAACTCTCCTATAAATTAAATGGTTATTTAGCCAGTTCCCTATTGATAGACATTAGACTATTTCCAGTTTTTAAAAATAATTTCATCTTCAGCAGCTTTGTAGATGTATCTATGGGCATTTGTACAGTATATACACAGAATAAATGTCTGAAAATATAATTGCTTTATTAAAAATTATAGACATTTAAAATTTTGCATATGTTACCATATTCCCTTTGAAAAGGTTTTGCCAATTCACATTCCTTCCTAAAGTATATGAGGATTTCACTACTCTAATAGTATTTTATATATTTATTTTCTTACCTTTGAAACCACTATCATTCCACATTTTTTAGTTTAACAATTGTTTTGCTGGAAAATAAAAATTTAGTTTTAAAAATACATTGACAATGGTTTCCTTATATTCTCTTAGAAAACTTCCCCAATGTTGGTTACCTTAATAAGATAACTTTTTATGTATTCTCTTATCTCTGCCTAAATCATTAGACTTGTGGTTTATCAGAATTTTCAGAGGCTCTCAGATCTTTTTCATTTCCTTATAGTTTATCATTGTTAAATTTAATGATATGATATATTTGTTTTTATTTTAATATCAATAGTAATTATTAGAATGTTAATTTGAAAGTGTCTATGCCATATTAATTTAACATTTAAATAAGACTTTCCTGAGGAGTCATTCAATAAATTAGGATTTACCTTTAAAGTTCATGAAATGTAATTGAATATACCCTAATATGACAAAACCTAAACTCCCAGATAAGCTGGCAACCAGCTAGCTCAGTTGGTTAGAATATGGTGCAAAAATTCCAGAAAAAGCAAATTTTACATGTTATAATTACTTTTACCTCAAAACCTATCTATTAGCTGGCCAGTTAAAGAAGCCATGTAAAGTAGTGTACAAAGCAATAAATATTTTGTTAAAGGTAATATTTTTGTTTTCAGTATTTTTACTTGTATTATACATTCATATAAAAGCAGAGGTTGTTAAATGAAGTTCATAAAGCATTTAGATGGTGTCTCATCACTTTCCATTATCCTGTGACATCTCTATTCTTCATGTCTAATATGAGTACAAATAAAAATGAAACCAAGATAATTTTATGTCAGTAGCTAATTTTTATTTTGCAAGAATAATTTTTAAAAGTGTCGTGGGCTTTATTTAAGGAAGCCTTTCTGCAGAATTCACATTGCTACTGCTTTGCAAAGGTGAATGGAAAATAGATATATTTTCCATTTACAGATACAAAGAAAACTAGGGCACCAAGAGTGAAGGTGACTTGCCAGAACATAAAATCACAGGAGCCAGCAGTCTCTTGGCTCCTGTGGCATATTCATTAGATTGCTATATTACATTCATTTTCATATACCTTCATTTCACCTCTTAGACAAGAATAAGCTGAAATATACCAGAAAGGATATTGCCTCTTATAAACATTGCAATATTGTCATGAATCTTTACCACTCAATTTAATGTTCAAGCAATTCCTCTATTCAGGTTTGTATTTAATGGCTCTTAAATTACTCTTAGTATTTCTGATTTGACCAATAAAATGTGGATTTATTTAAGATATAATTAATAAAATTGGACATTGTAGGGTATATACTTCACTTAATTTCAAATCCAAAGGTATTTTATTTGTATGCATAATGTTAATCTTAATAACTATTATTTTACATTTTGGTTACATTAGTCATATCTGTCTTTTCATGGATAATCTTCCAAGAATAAGCTAAAATTAAATTAGGAAATTAAGAGATGAGCCAGTCTCCATTCATATGCCCTCTTTAGTATGGTCGAAGACCTTTAATTCTAATTTGTAATAATAATGCTCTTCAATTTGGTATCTCTTTGGCAATGATAGCTTAACCAAAATCCAGTTAATATTTACACATTTGTACTCTTAACTGGCTTCCGTTTGAGCTTACATTTTGAGATTGTGCAAAATTAAGGTAATAAAAAGTGTATTTACATCACAATTTACTGTAAATAACTAATTACTTTTAAGTGCCCCATGTAAAGCTGGAAAAATGACTACAAGCAACATTTTCAGATTGTAGCAGTTTGATATTTGGGGAATATAAGCTTTGAAACAAGGAACTAGTAAGTCATACTTGTTGATAGTTTCATAACAAGTTGTTAATTTGGTGGTTTTTTAAATATAGGAAAAATTGTTGGAATCAGATAAGCAAAGGAAACAATTGACAGAAGAGCTCCAGAATGTGAAGCAAGTAAGTATATGTATTGTGTATATGTGTGCTCATGTGTCACGTGTGTGTGTGTGTGTGTGTGTGTGTGTGTGAACATATGAGGTATAATTATAAAGCAGTGGTTCTTTATAATATCGCAGAGCTTCCTGATACGTATTATATAATACAAAATAGCATAGATCTTAAAAGCAATCACTTTTGGAGGCTTTACCTATGCTAAAGTCTTGCTGCTATTGCTCAAAACAATGTTAAAATCTCTTTGAAATTGCTTTGAAAGAAAGATATCCATAGACCAAGATAACCAATCTCCTTACTTTTCCATTATGTTTTCTTTTCTTTCATTTCCCCTTTTTTCTTTCTCTGTTTTCTTTTGTTACTCATACTTCATTTTACTAAAGAACAAAAAAGCCATCAAGGCAGAGCATTTTTTACATTTATTTGTTAATAAAAAGTAAATATTTATTTTCACTTTGCATTATTCTTCAAAGAATTTGAGGTAGCTTACTATAAAACAAATATATGACATTATCATAAAATGAAAACCCAAATGACAAATAAAATATAAATAAGAGAACTTTGTTAGAGATCAACAGTGGTCACCTGATTTTGAATCTCCCTCACACAGTCCCCCTAGAAAACATAAAATCAACAAAGAAAGCAAATAGAACCATGCAGGACCCATATTTTGAATATGACTATGTGACATAAAACACCGCAGCCTTTAAAGTATGTATAAATAAAGTAAGAAAAAGAATAATTCCAACAAAACTCCTGCAGCTTGCCTGTACTGAAACCTGGATTACAGAGAACAGAGGAGGCAAGGCTTGAAAAATTCTGAAATAAAGAATAGAGAGAAACCATGAATGAGATGAAGAACAAAGAAAATCAACCCCAGAAAGAGAAAATGTAACAATAAGTGCCAAAATACTGGACATAGATCAGGACTTGGTGATTCTTAGCACTAGCTACAAAAAAGAGACTTCAAGGTATGAATGCCATCAGAAGTGGCAGCCTTGAAGAATCATTGTTTCTGAGGAAGAACCAGATAAATAGAGAATGGATAGAATTCCTTGGAGACTAGGCAATGATGGGAAAGAAGGAAATAAGAAGGGAAAATTAAGGATCTTATAGAAATGAAAGCGGAACACAACTTACTAATCCACCCACCCTACCCTGTGACCATCAAAACAAGATCCATTAAATAAACTGCACAGAAGAGAGTGCTCTTGAACTAAGAACTTTTTCTGTGAAATAAAAAAGAATAGAACAAAAATTCTATCTCCATCATTATAAAATAACTGGAAAAATCAGATTGATATCAATGAAAGTTTTCCTCCTGATGAAAACTTTCCAAAACAATTTAACCAAAAAGCTTAAGAAAACTGTAATGTCACACTCCATACTCAAGGGAATATCCTCAAATAAGCATTTCAGGCTAAGAAAAACACATCTCAAGTCAGAAGCTTAAAAAATAATAATAGCCTCTTTACCAAGGACCCGCCAACATGGGCCGCCTTCGCACCAAAACTGTGAAGAAGGCGGCCCAGGTCATCATAGAGAAGTACTACACGCGCCTGGGCAACGACTTCCACACGAACAAGCGCGTGTGCGAGGAGATCGCCATTATCCCCAGCAAGAAGCTCCGCAACAAGATAGCAGGCTATGTCACCCATCTGATGAAGCGGATTCAGAGAGGCCCTGTAAGAGGTATCTCCATCAAGCTGCAGGAGGAGGAGAGAGAAAGGAGAGACAATTACGTTCCCGAGGTCTCAGCCCTGGATCAGGAGATAATTGAAGTAGATCCTGACACTAAGGAAATGCTGAAGCTTTTGGACTTCGGCAGTCTGTCCAACCTGCAGGTCACTCAGCCTACAGTTGGGATGAATTTCAAAACGCCTCGGGGACCTGTTTGAATTTTTTCTGCAGTGCTATATTATTTTCAATAAATCTGGGACAACAACAACAACAATAATAATAATAACAATAATAGATATTGATACCCCCCCCCCAAAAAAAATCAGGAAAAACTGAAATGAGAGTTGATAAAACTTAGGAAAGAAGGAAGAGACAAAATCCTATCAGAAATGAAAACTAAATTACAAGTTGCCCTAGGAAGAATATAATCAAGTGAAAAGGCAATGAAAAAACAAGAAAAGTAACTAGGAAAGTGAAAGTATAATCAAGAAGTAAAAGAGTTTCTTAAAGAAATCAATCAAAATAACTGAACAGCACTAATACTTAGAACTATAATCCAAGAAAACTTTCTAAAGTTAAAATAAGACCTGAATCTAATATAGGTACTGGGGAAATCTGACCTGGAAAGATTACTCTACAATATATTCTAGTAAAATTATTAGACTTTAGAGGAAAATAAATGCACAATGCCTCCAAGTAAAAAGATTAAGTAACTTACGAAGGCAATAGAATTAGACCAGTATCAGGTTTCTCAAAACAACATGCAAAGTAAGGCAATAGTGGAACAACATTTTCAACATTAAAGGAAAGAAAGAAAGTATACAAAAATGTTGTATACAGCCAACCTGACTTTTAAAATATCAAGGCCATAGCAAACAGTTTGGGATATACAAGCACTAAGGGAATACTACACACATGTGGTATTCCTGAAGACCTTCAGATAGGATGAGTTTTATCCAACTAAAAAATGCCTGAAATAACATTGAAAAATGTTTCCAAATGCTTCATATATTTTATTGTACAGGTGAGACTAAAATGAGTCAGTGCATGGATGAAAAAACTAACATGTCAACATTAAATGTGTTAACAAAAGTCAAAAGATGTAAATTTTTTGATGGGAGGATAAGAAAGAAAAAAGAGGAATACAGAATACCTCGTTTTCTTATATAAGCAAAGGGTAGTAGTCAACAAATATTTAAAAGTGATATCACATAAAAATTAGGTAAAAATAGAGGAGACAGTAAGCATTTAAAAAGTAATAATGGAAAGATAACCTATAGAATGAAAATACAAACCTTCATAAACACCAAAAAGAATTTTTTTTTTTTTTTTTTTTTTTGAGATGGAGTTTCGCTCTGTCGCCCAGGCTGGAGTGCAGTGGCCGGATCTCAGCTCACTGCAAGCTCCGTCTCCCGGGTTTACGCCATTCTTCTGCCTCAGCCTCCCAAGTAGCTGGGACTACAGGCGCCCGCCACCTCGCCCAGCTAGTTTTTTTTTTTTTTTTGGTATTTTTTAGTAGAGACGGGGTTTCACCGTGTTAGCCAGGATGGTCTCTATCTCCTGACCTCGTGATCCACCCGTCTCGGCCTCCCAAAGTGCTGGGATTACAGGCTTGAGCCACCGCACCCGGCCCAAAAAGAATTTTTTAAGTAAAAAGGACACACAAAGAAATGCAGTAAATATTCACAAGAATTTCAACATAAGACAATTTGATAGAACCGCGACAAAACATAATGATTATCTTAACATGAATAAGATCGACTCACCTATTTTTAAAAAATTTTTTTTAAAAATGTAGTTTGCCAAAACTGACCAGAGTAAAGATAGAAAGCCTAAAAGGCCATTTTATATAGAAGAGATAAAGTAAGTTATCAAGAAACTACTAGATAAAAGGACCCGGCAAGATGGCTTCACAGAGAAATTTAACCAAACCTTTGACAGTCTTAAAGCTATATAAATTGCTTCAGAGTGTAAAAAATGAAAGAAAATTTCCAAATTCTTTTCATGAAGCAAGTATAGCGTCAGTGTATAAACTTAATAAAAATAACACAAAAAAGAAGATACAATTAGAGGCATATGACTTGGAAAAGAAAAAATACAACTGTCTCTTTTTGCAGATGATATAGTAGTAATCTGGAATACCCTAGAGAGTGATAAAAGTAACTCAGTAAGTTGATAAGCTAGCAAGATATAAAATTAATATGCAAAACTAAATTGCATCCATATACACAAATAATAACCAATTAGAAGTTTTAATAGTTGAAGAGAAACCAAAACTATATAGAAAAATAGGCAAAAGACCTGAACAGATAATTCATCAAAAAAGCTGTAAAAATGTCCCTTAAACAAATGAAAAGATACTCAACCTCTTTCTCTCATAATAAAAGAAATGCGAGTTAAATCTATACTATCATCGAACTCCTAGCTTCTAAAATCATTAAATCAAACCATCTAAGAAATTATGGAATAAGACTCTGACAGACGACATCCCCCAATAAAAAATAAGTCTAGAACCTAAACATTTAATAATAAGCAGCTACCAAAGGAATTGGAGATTGAACATCATCAGACAAGTTGCTACTCCTGGAAGAGAAGCAGAATATTAACATGTACCTAGAAGTAAGAAGTAAAAATTACATGAAATGGTATTCTTTTGTTTGTTTTTGTTTTAGATGGAGTCTTGCTTTGTCACCCAGGCTGTAGCGCAGGGGCACGATCTCAGCTCACTGCAACCTCCACCTCCTGGGTTCAAGCGATTCTTCTGCCTCAGCCTCCTGAGCAGCTGGGATTACAGGTGCGCACCACCATGCCCAGCTAATTTTTGTATTTTTAGTAGAAACGCGGTTTTGCCATGTGGGCCAGGCTGGTTTTGAACTCCTGACCTCAGGTGATCTGCCTGCCTCAGCCTCTCAAAGTGCTGGATTACAGGTGTGAGCCACTGCACCGGGCATAAAATGATATTCTTAGAGAGGTGTCACTCCTTTCTGTATGTTTTATGAACAAGGAAAATTAAAAATATAGCTGCTTATTTTTGTAAAAGAAATCAAAGGAGGGATAAACTACACAGCAATGAAATTAATTACCTACAACATGGGTAGACATGCATGTTAAGATACAAGAAAGAGTGACACCTCTCTAAGAATACATTATCATGTAATATTTACTTTTGTGTACATGTTAATATTCTACTCATTCAAAAAATATATTAAAAATTAAGATGGAAAGGGGAAAATAAACCTAAAACTGCAAGTGTACTGAAGAAAATGAATCTAATTGTATTTCAAATGAATACCATAATTATGATAAGAAAAAAAAAACAAAGATAGATAGAACCAATTCAAGTAACTAGTGAATACAGTATTTGTGCTCAGTATTTTGTCTGGACGGAATTGAGTTGGGAAGGAATTTCATACAAGTCCTAAACCTTTTTTTTTTTTTTTGGTATGTTTTTTGTTTTGTTTTGTTGTTTTACTGGTGGAGCAAAGCAGTTCTGAAACAATTTTAGATGCTTTATAGGTCTTAGCAAATGTGTTGATTGTTATTGAGAAGCAGAATCTCAATGAAAAAGAAAAGACAAAATAGAATGAATGAAGTCAAGAAACGACTCTGAGTTGGGTGTGGTGGTATGCATCTGTAGTTCCAGCCATTTGGGAGACTGAAGTGGGAGGATGGCTTGAAGCCACAGTATGCTATTATGGTGCCTGTGGCTAGCCACTGTATTCCAGCCAGGCCAACATAGTAACACCTTGTCTCTTAAAAGGAAAAAGAAAGAAGGAAAGAACCCTGTGGGATGGGCTTGAATTGGATGTATCATTGTGAATACATCATTTCTTATATATGTATGTGCATATGAACGTGTATGTACACATCTGTATTATATATATGCATGTATATATATATACAAATGTTCCTCAACACAATGGGTTATGTCCTGATACATCCAATCCAAGTTGAAAATATCATAAGTAGAAAATGTGTTTAATACCCCAGTAAGTCTATTATAAAGTCAAAAAAACATTAAGTCAAACCATCATAAGTCAGGGACCATCTGTATATGTATATTTTCCCTAGCTCTGTCAACTTAAAGGACTAAGAAACAGACACCCTAATAACAGTGAGCACATTACTATATCTAAGTGTCCAGATACCACTCCCCACTAAAAGAAACTCAGGCTACTCAGAGAAATGACTAATTTTAGAAACAAGGAAGGATAAGTAAAATATAAGCTTGGAATATCTTAATATGTCAGAAAATAAGGACATGTTCAAAATGACAGGGGCATATCACAAGGAACTAGCTTGAAGGGGCTTCCACTGGCCAAATATGGAAGAACTTGAGTACAAAATAATTTAGTACAGTAATGTATTGCAGACTATAGAAGAAATCGTAATTCATGGTATCATTAGTAAATTGATTAATTAATAGGGTGAAAGGAGTACTTTTGCTCATAGTAGGATGTTGAATACTGACTGGTAATTGCAGAGAAGCTGCTAGTTTTGGAAATCAGCATTTTACATCTATTTTAGTAAAGACTTGATAGGCACAAATCATTCAATGCTAAATTTAGGGGAAAATTTTGATGAAGAGCAGAATATTTACATGGTTTTAAAGTATCTCTCCACAAACTGCTTATTAATTGCAAGGGGATAAAATAGCAATTATATAGTGGAGGAATCAGAAAACACCTTGACTGGTGCTAAATGTTGATATCCCAATGAAGAACATATGGGCATTGTGTGACTCCAAATGTGATGCCCAAAAAATGACTACAACATCACCTGTGTAGTTTTCTGGCTGAGAATGTGTAACCTGAATCTAACCATGAAGAGATGTCAGGCAAGCTCAAAATGAGAGAAAGTTTCGTTTAAAAAAAAAAAAAAAAAAAAAGACGTGTATGACGTGTGTGTGTGTGCGCGTGTGCGTGTGTGTGTATGGGTTGTATTCTTTAGAAATGTCCATGATATTTTCTTAAAAAAAGCAAAGATAATAGAAGTTTACAGATTAAAAGATGCTAAAGAGACGTGAAAACTAAATACAGCATCTGACTCCAGACTGGATCCTGTACTGGAAAGGGAAAAATGCTATAAAGGACATTATTGGGTCAGTTGACAAAATTGGAATACAGATGGTAGATTAAAGCATTGAATTGATGTTAAACTTCCTAAATTTGTTAACTGTACTGTGGTTATAGAAAAGAATATCCTTATTCTTAGGAAATATGTGGTTATATAAGAGAATATCCTTATTCATAGGAAATATTGGAGTTTTTAGGGATAAAGGACCGTGATGTATATAACTTACCCTCAGATGGTTAAAAAAGTGCATGTATATTTATATATACATATGTGTATTATTTATACACATATATGTAATTGCATTATGTTTAACTATTACATATATGAATACATATATGAGAGAGATTGAGAACATGTAAAATCTCAGCAGCAACCACTTACTATCAGTGGCTTACAAGAATATATTGTTTCTCACTCAGGAACATGTTGGCAAAAGGATGAACCTGGGGAATTAGATAAATCTGGGTAAAGGATATGAGGATATATTCTTTATATTATTCTTGCAGCTCAACTGAATATTTGAAATTATTTCCAAAGTCAAGTTTTTTTAAAGTCCTCTGTTTCGGGGCCAATTTTCAGACCCTCATTTTATTAAATATTTTTGTACTTTAATTGATATGACTTTTTAGTGCTTTTCATTCTGTATCTTTTATACCTCCATGAGTTTGTATGGCCAGATCTTTTTACATTTTAGTGTTTGCATCCTGAAAATGGACATTTACAAATCTTTCTAGTTAGTTTTTGTATGTAGAATAAATTAGGGGAGTTTTCTCCTAACTTTAAATTTTTCTTTTCTCCTAAAGGCTTGGAATATATAATCTTTAGAATATCAACCATGATTGATTAAATAATAATTATATTAAAGGCTGATGTAAGACGTGAATCTAAAGAAAAACAGTAGTTGTTTTTTTTTCTTTTTCTAGCAGTACCTACTTTTTCCACATGAGGCCCTCCTGTATTTATTTCTGTGAAAGGATTAGTTTCTGTTATTAAGAAAGGTCCTGTCTGCAGGAATAAGTAATCTAGGGCTAATTTGTATTAGAATTTAATAAGACAAAAAAATGAATATATGAAAAAATATATAAATAAAAGAGAGAATCTTATGTGGTTTACAGTGAATTAGCCAGGCACGGTGGCTCGCGCCTGTGATCCCAGCATTTTGGAAGGCCAAGGTAGGTGAATCACTTGAGGTCAGGAGTTCAAAACCAGCCTGGCCAACATGGCGAAACCCCATCTCTACTAAAAATACAAAAAAATTAGCCGGACAGGGTAGTGCATGCCTGTCATCACAGCTACTCGGGAGGCTGAGGCACAAGATTTACTCTAACCTGGGAGGTGGAGGTTGCAGTGAGCTGAGACTACACCACTGCACTCCCGCCTGGGTAACAGAGTGATATGCAATCTCAAAAACAAAGCAAAAACAACAAAACAGTGAATTGGCCTAAGGATAAGTGCAGTAGATAACGGGGTTTGGAAGTATACCATTTTAGTTTATACCCTGACCCTGCCTCTTGCTAGCTTTTGACCTTTATCAAACTACTTCACCTTTATGGGTCTTAGCTTCCTCATCTGTAAAATAGGGTTGATAATAGGATCCTTCACAATAACATTAGAAGTATTAAGATAATATACATAGATGATAATGTGTATAGCACATACCACTCAACAAATATTATTATAAATAATAGAAGCAGAAATATTAAGAGCTGGAAATGATTTGTATTAACTATTTAATAAAGAGGAGGAAAATGTAATTTTAACTGAGGGCATAAGGGGACTTTTCATAGATAAGGTGGCACGTCAGCTGACCCAGACACAGAAAGGGAGAGCATTTCAGACTGAGAAAACAGCATGAAAATCATGGCAAAAAGGGAAATTTGCTTGTGTTTGGGGTCAAAATAGACCTTTTCTATGCTAACTTTATTTGTTAACATATTTCTGTCATCGTGTCTGAAAAAGTGTTAATAATATCTACCTTATAATTTTTTCACAGGACTTGAGAATTTAAGAGCCTAAACCTGTCAGGAATATAATTTTGAATACTAGTTTTGACATGTATTCTTTTATCAACATCATTATCAAAGGCCCAGGAACATAAGGGAAACATGGAAAGATGAATCTGTTAGGAAATGACATTTGGGTGGGTGTGTTGGGGCCTACACATATAAACAGTGAATACCAGCCTAAGATCTTAGAGGACTGCCATTTAAAATATTTAACAAAGAGAGAAAAGTGAACAACTGTCTCCACACATAATCTGACCCCACTCTTTCTTTCATACTCCATAACCAATTTGTTGGGCCTACTTTTTTTTTTTTTTTTGAGACGGAGTCTCGCTCTGTCGCCCAAGCTGGAGTGCAGTGGTACGATCTCGGCTCACTGCAAGCTCCACTTCCCGGGTTCACGCCATTCTCCTGCCTCAGCCTCCCGAGTAGCTGGGACTGCAGGCACCTCCACCACGCCCAGCTAATTTTTTTGTATTTTTAGTAGAGACGGGGTTTCACCGTGTTAGCCAGGATGATCTCGATCTCCTGACCTCGTGATCCACCCGGCCTCCCAAACTGCTGGGATTACAGGCATGAGCCACTGCGCCCGGCCAGTTGGGCCTACTTTTTGGAAATCACAGAATTTTGCCACTTTTCACCACTTCCATCAGTGGTCTAAGCCGCCATCAAGTCCCGCCCGTATTACTATTACAGCTTCCTACCAGATCAGCCTACTTTTACACTGCCTTACTCCCATACTGTCTAATCTGAACAAAGCAGCCAGAAATATTGTTTTAAAACTGCATGTAGAATTCTCCAGGACTTTCTGTCTCAGTCAAAATAAGCTGGAAATGCTGCAAGTAGAAACCTCCAAGTAATTGTTAAAGCCTATGAGGGCCTACATGACCTGCTGTCCTTTCCCCACCCTAACACTCCTTTTAAAGTACCTCAGCTCTTTCCACACTTCTCCCCTCCACCCTTCTACTCATTCTCCAGCTCATCTGGTCTCTTTGCACCATCATTCCTCTAACCCTTACTGTGTGTGGAGGAGTTTCTTTTAGTATAACTGATTACTATCTTACATCTTAAATAATTTACTTACATTTTGCTCTTTATCTATGTCCCCCATCTGAAGGGTAAGCTTCATGAAGACAGCTATCTTGGATTTGTTCTCTGATTTATCTTACAATAATAGCTGTTATTAGGTACTCAAACATTTGGTGAATGGATGAAGGGATAAATGAAGGATATACTTTAAGGTTAAACTGACAGCAAGTTGAGAAGTAACCAAAGATCAGATAAAAGGCTGTCGTAATAGTCTAGAACAGCAATGTCCCTTAGAAATATAATGAAAACCATGATATATTGCTATATTTTCTAACAGCCACATTTTTAAAAAAAAGTAAAAAGAAACAGGTAACATTAATTTTAATATGTTTTATTTAGTTGGGTTTATCTAAAATGTTACTTTAGCATGCAATAATATTTTAAAATTCATTATGAGATATTTTTACCTTTTTTTATACTGTATCTTTGAAATCTAGTGTTTTTTAAATTTAGAGCACATCTTAATTTTTACAGTGAATTTTCAGTGGAAATATTGGATCTGTGTTTAGATTTAATAAAATTTACGGTTGAAAAAGTGAATTCACGTACTCAAATTGTTCCAAACTTATTTTAAAAGTTTCTGATAACTGAACTGAACACCAAAAATCTTTTTTTCTTTAATATTTATATCCACACTAACAAAACTATTTTATTTTTTAAGAGGAATTTGTTTTTAAGCAAGATCTTTTCAAAGCTACGTCTGTTAAGTACCCTCACTAATTATTGTCAGCTCAGTATTATTAGCATAAAATTCAAGCCTGGGAGATGGAGGCTGCAGTGGGCCATGATCATGCCGCTGCACTCCAGCCTGGGCAACAGAGGAAGAACCTGTCGCAAAAACAAACAAAAAAACTGGCCAACCCCAGTGGTTCATGCCTGTAATCTCAAAACTTTGGGAGGCCAAGGCAGGCAGATCGCTTGAGCCCAGGAGTTCATTCCAGCCTGGGCAACATGGAGAACCCCCAACTCTACAAAAAATATTAGCATCAAATTCAAGGAGTGTTACATATAATGAAAGCAACTCTAAATTTGGCAGTATGAAGAAAGCACACTTCAAAATTTTTTCAGTTTTCATAGCCAATTTATGTAACACTATCAATAATTGAGATCTACATATTACCTTATAGTAGAAAAATAGGTAAAATCATTATTTTTTATTTATATTACGAAAAGGTTCAATTTCACTATAAATTCTTATACTTATCTAGCTTCATAAACAAACTTTCCTTTTCCTTGTAGTTTGTAGTTTAACTCATTTACATGCACTGTGATATTAATGAGAAAATGTAAATCACACTGCCATTTTCTTTTGTCTGGTTACTGAATATTAGATGCACATTCCTTTTGTTTAAGAAAACCTTCAATTGGAGTTAAAAGTACAGAAAATCTTTGTAAATCTCTTTCATATCTCAGCCAAAAAGTATTGGCAAATAACATAGCATCAGAAAATGTATTGTCTTCCTTTTTTCTTTTAACAGTTTTATCAACTGCTGATGACTCATAGAATTTACGTGCATATACTAAACAGTGTTAGCAACTGTATGATGCTTGTCATAAAACCAGCTTAAGAAAACTGAGCACAAATATTTTCAATATGTATCATACAGTGGAATAAAACAATAAAGCAGCCTCTTTCTTCTTTGAAAATCAATGAATTCAAATTTTGTTGTTGTTTTTAATTTTACTTTGAGTTCTGGGGTACATGTGCAGAACGTGCAGGTTTATTACATAGGTATACATGTCCCATGGTGGTTTGCTGCACCTATCAACCCAACATCTAGGTTTTAAGCCTCACATGCTTTAGGTATTATCCTTATGCTCTCCCTCCCCTTGCTCCATCTCCTGACAGGCCCCAGTGTGTGATGTTCCCCTCCCTGTATACATGTGTTCTCATTGTTCAACTCTCACTAAAGAGTGAGAACATGCAGTATTTGGTTTTCTGTTCCTGTGTTAGTTTGCTGAGAATGATGGTTTCCAGCTTCATCCGTGTATCTGCAAAGGATATGAACTCTTTTCTTTTTTATGGCTGCATAGAATTCCATGGTGTATATATGCCACATTTTCTTTATCCAGTCTATCATTGATGGGCATTTGGGTTGGTTCCAAGTCTTTGCCATTGTGAACAGTGCCACAATAAACATACGTGTACATGTGTTTTTATAGTAGAATGATTTATAATCCTTTGGTTATATACCCAGTAAGAGGATTGCTGGGTCAAATGGTATTTCTGGTTCTAGATCCTTGAGGAATCACCACACTGTCTTCCACAATGGTTGAACTAATTTACATTCCCACCAACAGTGTAAAAGCATTCCTATTTCTCCACATCCTCTCCAGCATCCGTTGTTTCCTGATTTTTTAATGATCGTCATTCTAACTGGCGTGAGATGGTATCTCATTGTGGTTTTGATTTGCGTTTCTCTGATGACCAATGATGATGAGGCTTTGTTCATGTTTGTTGGCCACATAAATGCCTTCTTTTGAGAAGTGTCTGTTCATATCCTTCACCCACTTGTTGATGGGATTCATAAATCTAAATTTTTGATGCAATATAGCTGGAGCCCCATTTATCATCATGAAAATTTGTTTTTTATTATCTACCTGAAAGTCTTTTTTGACAGATATAAAAGAGTTAAAGATATCTACACTGCAAGTTTGATTTTTTTAGGCTGCAAATCAACAACATTTTATAAGTTTGGACGCCCTTTGAGGCAGTACATGCCTGAAGTATGAATTTGGTAGTGTCTCTTGTAGGATATGGCCCACTGAAAGCTATTTTAATCAATTGATCATTGATATTCTTAGGAAGTTCTTATCGTTGATGGGCATTTGTTTTATTACTTAATTGAATGTCCTCCATTTTTTATAAAATATGTTTCCCAGTAGTTTTGTCATAACTGAAATTACTATCTCAATCTAAAACTGGTTTTCTTTTTTGTGCAAAAATTCTAGCCATTTTATAGTTACAAATGTTGGACATTTACTTCTGGTGACTAATTTTATTGATTTTTTTTACTGCTAATAGGAAACTTCTTATCAAATTCACCATTAATCTGCAAAAATGACTATTAATATTGCTCACTTTTTATATATTTCAGAATTATCTTATACAGTAGACACACTATTTGCAAACTGCAATGGCATTGTTCCAGTAATATTACTAGCTAATTTATCTCCATTTTATTCTACATCAGTAGTATGTCTTCACTTTTAATTTAAATTTAATTTTGTCCATACTTATTTTATGGACAAATTTTTACTAAATAGAAAAAATAAAAAATAATTGTAGCCTAATAAAAATAAGTATTTTAATTTAATTACTAATATGATTTACCTAGGTTTCATTGTAACTCATGCTGATTGCATAAAATATTCAGATAAACCTACTGTGTGTACATATTAGTTGTAAAAAAAGATTTATAATTAATTAATTTTTTGACACTGACCACATGAGTTATGCGTTTATGTATACTACTCAAATGACTCATGTGCCTGACACAGACATTACAGTTCAACAATAATATATTAAATCTTAAAAATAATATCTTAAATAAATATCTTAATATCTTAGTTGTGCCAAAACAATACAGTCTTATTTGTGAAAAAACTTACATTACTTGAGTTTTTAAACTTAAATACAAACTAATTAAAATTAAATTAAAAATTTAAAATTTAGTTCCTTAGTCAACTAGCTATATTTCAGGTGCTCAGTAGCCACATACAACTAGTGGCTACTGTGATTAGAAATGCTGATGTAGAACTCTACATGCTTTCTACTCAGAGTGGTCAGCAACAGGAGAGCAATCAGGAACTTAGAAATGCAAAGTCTCAGGTCTCATTCCTGATCTATAGAATCAGACTCTGCACTTAATAAGTCTTCAGATGATTTGTTTGCACCTTAAAATTTGAGAAGCCTTTGTCCAGGCAATAGGCAATGGAGGATTTAACTGGGTAATCATAAATAGTAATATACCAAAAAGGTCTATGCAAAAGACACCATGAGGATAAAGTCAACCTGATATAACAGTGATAGAATGTGCAGTAATAAGGAGAGACAACAGTCAAGGATTTGTAATTTAGTGACTGAGAGGCTGTAATGATGCAATCAACAAAATAAGACAAATGAGATTGAGGTTAAAAATGTGTGAATTCAGAGTAGTACTTAGTGTATAGTTTCCAGTTTAAACAAAAATAATTAAAAATACATGTATACATCTGTGTATACAAACCTACATGCATACATACTGAAACACCATTCATTTCACAAACAAACACCATTAAAAAAAAGTAGACTACCCAAAATCAACCCTAAAAGTATCCAATTTTAAAATATGTTGGCCATGGGTACTATTCAGCTTTTCTTATGTATATAGATTGATATTACTTTGTTAAAAGGATTTTGATGATACAGACCTATTGTTAATGAAAGAGTACCTATGCTTTAGTGAAAATACCTTTCCATTTTTCCAAAGATTGATTTCTTTTTTCACAATAAATGAGTCTTTAAAAATTACAGAGTGTGTATAACTCTTCTCTTAAAAATTTTTGAAAACTAGAAACTTAAATTGTATGAAATTTGGCAGTTTCTTTCCTTTGATATCCTTCTGAAGATCTTTACACCAAGCTAGTACAGTACTAATGATCATCCCATGTGAATTCCTTAAACATGTAGATAACCTAATTATTAAAACAGGATGTGAAGGGCTCATTTTTCACTGGAAGGATCACCTTCATTGTTTTATTCAATCAGGGATAGCTACCAGAATACCTACTGTTTTGAAAAGAATTAGCTGTACTGTTCTCTAAAACTCAAGTTTTTTTTTTTTTTTTTTGAGTTTTTATGTCTTACAGAATAACCGAACTTAAGTTTAAAATCATGAGCACAATTTCCCATGAAATTGTTGTTATTTTTTCTTCAAGTTCTAACAATTTTTAACAGGCATGGGCCACTCTTTTAGCAACTTCCTTTGATCAACAGCTTTCTAAAGCCTACTCTCACACTTACATTGTTTTTAAAGTTTCTTTCAGCATAGTATTATGACCTAAGGCAGCAATGAATTGGTGAACAGTCCAAAGCCAAAATATTTAGCTTGTCTCAACCAGTCTTTGCCCTAAAGAAACGTGGGATCTTAAGCATTTGGCAAATTCTCTAGGTTCAGATAAGCCCAGTTGTAGTTGGCCTCACCTGTGTAAAGGTCGGGTTCAGTTCTTGAGGAGAGCGTGAAGTCCTGAGGCAGAAATGTAAGGTCAAATCAAGACAGGATTCTCTGTGGACAATTGAGGTTGAACATGAATCAAGTAACAGCTAGTGCAGCTGACGTGAGCTATCTTAGTTTTCAGATGAAGCAACAAATTAAATATATCTTTAAAAGGAACAACAATAATAAGTGATTCCTAAAGTACTTTTCACATTTTCACACTTTTAAAGATTGTTTGTGTATTTATTTAAAAAGCAGTAAAGCCTCTAATTTTTAGAATTGATATGATTTCTCACTCTTTTTTCTCTTTAGTGATCTAAATTTTTACTAGCTTTTCATATAGCACTAGTAGGTGTTTTAAGATGCTATCTCATCTTCAGAGGGAAAAAGAAGAAAAATACATATATTTGTCAGTCTTTTCTGTTCTAAAAGCATGCTGTAGTAAAATGTTCCTGTTTCCATTTCAGATAGTCACTGTGGCCTCAGAATGTCAACTTTTATTTTCTATCAAAAACCCTCTTTACACAGATCCTTTATGCTATTCTTTTATAACCACAGCCACATCCTACCTGCTCCCCTAACACCTGGCAAACACTAATCTATTCTATATCTCCATAATGTTGTCATTTCAAGAATATTGTATAAATGAAATCATACAGTATATTATTTTTTGGGATTGATTCTTTTTACTTAGCAATAATTCCCTTGGGATTCATCTAGATTCTAGGTTGTTCCTTTTTATTGATGAGTGCATTTAAAACTAGTTAAATCTAAATAAAGTTGGTGGATTGTATCCATGTCAGTTTCCTAGGTGTGATAGTCTATTACAGTCATGCAAGATGTAACTGCTGGGGGAGATTGGATAAAGAGTACATTCTCCTATACATGCCTGTAATCCCAACACTTTAGGAGGCCAAAGCGGGAGGATTGCTTGAGACCAGGAGGTCAAGATCAGCCTGAGCAACAAATCATGACTCCATCTCTACAATTATCTTAAAAGGCTTTTTTTTTTTTTTTAATATATACTTTAAGTTCTGGGATGCATGTGCAGAAGGTGCAGGTTAGTTACATAGGTATACACGTGCCATGGTGCTTTGCTGCACCCATCAACCCTTCATCTACGTTAGGTATTTCTCCTAATGCTATCCCTCCCCTTGCCCTCGATCCCCAGACAGGCCCCAGTGTGTGATGTTCCCCTTTCTGTGTTCATGTGTTCTCATTGTTCAATTCCCATTTATAAGTGAGAACATACAGTGTTTGGTTTTCTGTTCCTGTGTTAGTTTGCTAAGAATGATGGTTTCCAGCTTCATCCATGTCCCTTCAAAGGACACGCACTCTTCCTTTTTTATGGCAGCATAGTATTCCCTGGTGTATATTTGCCACATTTTCTTTATCCAGTCTATCATTGATGGGCATTTGGGTTGGTTCCAAGTCTTTGCTATTGTGAATAGTGCTGCTGTAAACATATGTGTGCATGTGTCTTTATAGTAGAATGATTTATAATCCTTTAGGTATATAACCAGTAATGAGATTGCTGGGTCAAATGGTATTTCTGGTTCTAGATCCTTGAGAAATCTCCACACTGTCTTCCACAATGGTTGAACTAATTTACATTCCCACCAACAGTGTAAAAGCATTCCTATTTCTCCACATCCTCTCCAGCATCTGTTGTTTCCTGACTTTTTAATGATCGCCATTCTAACTGGCGTGAGATGGTATCTCATTGTGGTTTTGATTTGCATTTCTCTAATGACCAATGATGATGAGCTTTGATTGGTGTACCTGGAAGTTGGAAAAGACTTTTTAAAAAGATTTTTAAAAATCTCTTTGAGAAAAGAAGTTATAAAGCTCTTATAGTGATAGACAGCAATCTGGTTGAAGAAACTCATTAAACAAACTTAATTGGATTTTTTTTACACTAATTCCTTTTTTGTGATTCAGAAAGTGACTCCTGTATTCTCCACCATTAGACTCTGCCCAAGAAACTGCCTAAGGTGAAGACAGTGAGCTTGGAGAAGGAACACCAGCACATAGCTTTTGGACAGCCCAGCTGGCATTCCTGTTTGCACAGATACCAACTGTACCTAGTGATTCATTAGAGGTGAATGTAGCCTTCTAAGCAAGCATTGGCAAACAAAAGTGTCTATTTCAAAATTATCATTTCCAAATAGTTGTTGGTCTTTTTAATTGTAGAAAAGATCTTACCATCTTAATGATTCTAAGATAAATTTTATTATCCTATTTATAATATGGAACCCAATTTAGAATCACAGAATTTTCAATGTTGGAAGATTCTGCAGTTCTTCATAGGAACCTTCCAGTTCATTTGATTATTGCCTACGGTAGGTTGGCCTATTTAGAACTGATGCTGTTAAAGTTCTAGGTTCCATACTGTGAGTCACTTATTTTCTGGCTATTTAGGGATCACATGTCATACTTTATCATCAATTGTTTCACACAGCCCTGTAGTAACTTATAAGGGAGACTTGGTAAGAGAATTTAAGAAACATTTTTAAATGCATGCTTTATATGGAGTCATTGTGAATGCTAAACATACAGTTCTACAAGGAGCTCTCAATCTAGTAAGGAAAAATAAAAATAGAGCCAAATCATCACTTTCTAGAAAGCATTTCATAATAGGTGCCCTGTGGCTGGTGAGTTGTTAGAGGCATATCTATATAGAAAAGTAGGCATTAGTCCCCATAATTTTCTTTGCTTTACTAGAAACAAACAAATACGCATCACTAAAATTCCATTATTCAGTTGCTAAGAACATCTTTGAGAGTATATTTTAAACAACGACTTAGAAGCTGAACATTTTGCATTTCTTAATGTTAGAGCAATATAAATTAATTTGGCTGACAAACTAGTAAATTTTACCCAAGGAGGAAGTAGTGATAAGGCAGTTGATACTGTAAAACTCTTATCTTGGCAGTTTACTATGTGAGAAACACTTTCTGTCCCTTACTTCAGTATGGGACTCATGACATTGTGTTAAATGATTTATTCACAAGCTATTTTAGAATTAAAAACAAGACTTCTCTAGTCATGCCTAATCCCACATAAATAAATCACTCTGTTTGAAAATATTACTTTGATTAACTGTCATCCATATTAGATATCAAAGATTGTCTGTAACCATGGATTTGAAATTAAATTGTGAACTTCATCGCAGTTCTTCAGTATTGAAGGCAGCTGATTTCCTAATGTGGTTGCTAGTGGTATTCTGCTGCCCCTGCCACGTGCCCTTTATCTTGTCTGTGTCCCCGTCCCACCACTGCTTTTTCCTCTTTCCTCCTCTCATATTCTTAATCACTGTTTTTCCCCTTTCACTACTGTAATTATAAGATCTCTTTACGCTGTAGTTATTAACCCTATTTCTGCCAATTCTGGGGCACATATTTCCCTCTGTCTACAAATTGCCTTTCTAATGTTTGTTTGTTTGTTAGAGATGGAGTCTTGCTGTGTCGCCCAGACTGGAGTGCAGTGGCATGATCTTGGCTCACTGCAACCTCCAGCTCCTGGGTTCAAGCGTTTCTCCTGCCTCAGCCTCCTGAGTAACTGGGATTACAGGCACACACCACCATGCCTGGCTAATTTTTGTACTTTTAGTAGAGACAGGGTTTCACCATGTTGGTCAGGCTGGTCTCGAACTCCTGACCTTGTGATCCACCCGCATCAGCCTCCCAAAGTGCTGGGATTACAGTCTAATTTTTTTTTTGAAGTTTTTAAACATAAGTGTTTTTGTGTTGTCAAACCTTTGCCTTTATGATTTTTCCTTTTTTATAACTTTAAGTTCATTCCTAGCCATATTTCAGATATATATTTACGCACATCCCTGTAATATCTTTAATTCATCTAAGAAATTATTTTGTTAGACATATGGTATGAGATGAGGGTCTACACTTTACACTGTTTTTCCAAATAGTTGTCGCAACCACTTTTGTTTTGTGTTATCACCATTGTCATAGATTAAATTCTTACATAATATAGGGTCTGTGTGGGGCTATCTGGTCTTTCTAGTTGCTTTTTCAATACATATTTATTAGGTAAATGACTGTTTTATCTAACTCCTCTTTGGCCAGTACCAACTATTGCTGCTTTATGAAAGCCTTAAATTCTTGGGCCGTGTTTCCTCTTGTTTCTTTCTTTATTTCTTGTAGTTTCAAAATTTGCTTACCAGTTTTCACTGATTTATTCATCGACATCAACTTAAGAATCTTTTTATTTAGCTCTTGTTATGTCTAGCTTTGAATTTAGAATTCTTGGTCAAGTTCCTCCAAAACAAAATTTGATGAAATTTTGATTCCAATTTAATTAAATCTCTAAAGGTTAATTTGGAAGGAATATTTTTATGTTTTAAAGACCAGATCTCCCTTAAATCCCAAATTTCAGATGAATTCTAATGTTTAATACCCCAAAAGTTGCTTTTGAACTGTACCATTTTTCAATGAAAAGAGTTTAATCTTCAATTATGAAAGGAAATTTCCAATACTATAAGTTTTCCCTTTTGTGTAACCAGAATTGGAGAATTAGGAAAGTTTTTTGTTGTTGTTGTTGTTGTTTTCTTTGTCAGTCTTCATTAAACCAGAAAATACTTGTTCAGGGTTAAATATATTTTTCAAAGAGGGTTATAACTGATATTTATATAGTGAACAATTTTCATATGATAAAATTTATCAATTAGTTGTATTTTTATATCTGTCCTTGATTAGGGACTTCTGTTTATAAAGGAGATTGAAAATTGTTTCTTTGATTTTCTTTGATGGTCAGAGGCAGAAATCAATGTTGCACCTTTTGGAGAGTGAGGCAGCTGCAGGTAAAAAAAGTTGAAAGCTCTTGGGAGGGTTAATTAGAGCTAATTATAATCTCATTGACCTGCTTTTCTTCCAAAAGCTTAACCTATCTTTCTTTGCAAAATGAGGATGGATTTTACTTTATCATACAAAATAAAGAAAATCTTTGTTTCTTGAAGTTCTAGATATCCGTCATTATTACACACTTTAAAAATAAGTGTTGCTACCTAAATTGTGGAATCAAGGATTAGGTAAGGTTGAAAAAGACCTTCAAGATTATTTAGTCTTAGAGAACATGCACTGTACTTCTCATGATGGAAAATTGTGTGGTTTTTTTTGTTTGTTTGTTTGTTTGTTTTCAGACAGAGTCTCTCTCTGTCACCCAGGCTAGAGTGCAGTGGTGTGATCTCAACTCACTGCAACCTCCACCTCTCAAATTCAAGAAATTCTCCTGCCTCAGCCTCCCAAGTAGCCGAGATTACAGGGTCCTGCCACCATACCCATCTAATTTTTGTATTTTTAGTAGACATGAGGTTTCACCGTATTAGCTATGCTGACCTCAAATTCCTGACCTCAGGTGATTCACCTGCCTTGGTCTTTCAAAGTGCTGGGATTACAGATGTAAACCACTTCGCCTAGCCGAAAATTGTAATTTTTAAGGAATATAAACTAATGTTCATAATTTTAAAATCGTATATATTTAATGAAAACAAGAAATAAAATTGACAAGTATAATTGTCATTTTTAGCATTGGTATTTTCTTCATTCCACTTAGTCTTATTTGCTTGATAAATACTGTAAAAAGATTTTTTTAAAATTTATATAAAAAGAATATAATGCAGCCAGGCATGGTGGCTTACACCTGTAATCCCATCACTTTCGGAGGCCGAAGCAGGCAAATGTCTTGAGGTCACCTTGAACCTGGGAGGTGGAGGTTGCAGTGAATCGAGATCACACCACTGCACTCCAGCCTGGGCAACAGAGTGAGACTGTCTCAAAAAAAAGAGTATAATGAAATAATTTGCCTGTTATTATATGGTGTTTCTCAAAGCATGGTTTATGATTATTATTTTAATTGTTAAATGAAATGTAATTCTAATATTCCCATAAATCTGAACCCTTTTTTGAAGAAATTTCCTATGAAAGCTTCTTGCCTCGTAAAGTTCCTTAAGGCAGTTTTTTTATATGAAAAATGAAATAGTCATTTTCATGGCTTGTCAACTCAGTTATATCTCATTTTATGTTAAGTAGAGCACCTGCTCATATTAGATAGGGTTTTTACTCTCAGACAGATTGTGTTCTAATTTGGGCAGTCAAGACCCTTTGATTTTAGAAAGTTGGGTAATAAAGCATTTTAATGACAGTTCAAGATAGCAGTAAGAGTACTAAATATATGATTAATTACAGAAGAAAAATATAAAAGATTAAAAAGGAGAGAAAGATCATTTATACAAAAGTAAACTGGAAAAAACAGATAAGGTGAAATCTAAGAAAGATTTTGAAGGACAAGTAACACCTAGATGATGGAAAAAGGTGAAAAGTGTATATACCTAGAGGATTAATGTGACCCAAAGTGTCTTGGAAGTGGAAAAATTTCATCTGGTAAATGTGGTAAGTTAATGTACTTGGATATGGGAATCATCTGAGAGTTAAGTGGACTAAAGCTAGTAAGTGGGTTGATTTGGATTAGGTAGTAGAGAACTTTGAAGAATGAAGAATGAGGATATATTTTATCATGTACCATGTTCTTAGGTTTGTTACCTAAGGTGGTACTTCAGCAATATTTTGAGGAAATCAGTCTTTCAGAAGTATGCAGAATACATTACAGTAAAGAACACAATAGGCAGGGTGATCACATATGTGATTTTCATAGTACCCAAGCGTGAGGTGATAAAGACATAAATCAGTAATACAGTGTTTAGAATGGAAATTAAGCAATGGCTGCAAATTACATTATAAATGAAGACTTCGCAGTGGTTAATTACCGGTTAGGTAAGGAGGAGGAGGAGTTGGCTAGATGAATCATGAAGGGGGAGTGAGGAAAGAGAAAAGAAAGCATATGTCAGAGGTTTATTAAAAAGTTCTACGAATTCATATTCTCCCTCATACACATTCATGCCTGAGGAGTGATTTATACCTTCATTTGTCAATATCTGCAAAGCATTTTGGGATTATCCATTGATAGGTATATTATATATATTTTAACAAATCAGACTCATAAGTTAAGGAAGCTAGATATAACTTACTTTTAAGCATTTTAATTCAATAGCCCTTTTCCTGCAGTAACCCTTAATCTTTTTCACAAGCTGTAATAGTACCAAGACCAAGAAGGGCTTTCCAAAGAGTGGATGTAGGAAGCTGATAAGAGAAGTATTCTTTAGGGCTTGGCAGCATAGGTTACATTGCACAAAAACAATTTCTCTTTGCAGTCACATTTTTCTCCTGTCACCTATTGACGTTTTGAAAGATTTACTGATGAACTTAAAAATTGCAGAACTTTTAAAGTTGGTGATGTGAATGTGTTAGCCTAATTACAGATGGGCCACTGCAATTAATGCTTTTTCCGTCTACTGTAGGGAGCCATTCATTACAACTCATAACTGGAGGAAAGGGCTTTGTATGATTGTTGCTAACATTAAAAAATACATATGCAAATTGTGTTTCCAAACAACTCTCCAAAGTTCAAGAGCTGGTGTTACTAATTGAGTGCCTCAGGAAAACCCTTAATAAATTATTTTGTCTAGCTCTCTGATCACACAGGTGATTATGTATATTTTTTTCAAGGTGAGAAAGAGGAAAAGGAAAAAATTGTGCCAAGAACTACAGTAGTTTCTTCAATTCTTTTGTGAGAGTAGTTTTGAACTAATAAAATAGGTGTGATTTCCCATTATAAAAATGAGCAACTGAGTCTTAGAAAATTACACAGCCAGAAAATTTTTATAAAGTAAGATTCTGATCTGAGATTCTAACCTAGTTATGTCCTATCCAAAGCCCATGCTTTTTCATTCTAGATCATGTTACCTTGTGGGGGAAAAGTGCTGTATGTGGAAAAACACATAGCATATTTATTGTCCTGTGTGTGAGCTGTTACTGTGCTTTGTCCCAACAAAAGTCCAAAGTATTGGTAGCCTACAAAGATTTTCATTAGTTCAGATAACGTTTTCAAAAAAGACTTCGAGCTGATTTTCTTTAAAGATTCATTATGTAATCGTGAGGCAGAAAAACCTCATTTTATCAAGGGACAGTGTAAGTTGAAGACATTTCCTCAGTGTTGCCAAAATAAAAAATAAAAAAAGCTAGAGATTTTACTTCATAATTCAGGATTCCCTTCTAGTACATTTGCTCACACTGCTTAGTATTAAAAAGCATAATGCTTTTGTGGATTTTCTGACTTACTACTATATCTTCGTTTTTCTTTTATCATCTAACCTGCTAAACTGAATTAAACTCTATCTAGTATATAGTAAATCAGTAAATAGACTACAGCATTTTCCCTGATAGGATTTCAGTCTCATGGTGAGGTACCAGGAAAATTCTGGCTCAATTGTTACTGACATAGGAGGCTGTACAGTTATTTATTAGAAGACAGCCTGAGAGGAAAAGAGAAAATGGATTTATGTGATCTTGTATTGCTAAATACAGCACACTGCTGTTATCTTTTCTTTACTGCTTCCTCTGAAAGTCATCATTTCAATGCACTAATCTTTTAAACAGCCATTCAGTGGTAACTGGGCTAGAACTTTGCTAAGGGGTCACATTCACCAACCTGACAGTTATATATTTACAAAAGAAATAGCATGAATTTATTCAGCATCAAAACCTCTGCATCTTTTACCACCCAACTACATTTCACACTGTATTACCATCAGTGCACAATAATGGCTATATAAATTCCATCCAGATTCTTCATTTAATTAACTAGCATTCTTTGAACAAAAATAAAAGTGCTGTTTTTATAGAGGAATAAAAGCTGCATGAAGTGAGTGTGAAGAAGACAAATCATCAAATTAGTTATTCTTCATTGCAGCTATGGAGAATTTTCTGCCCTTCCTCTTTCTCTTTAGAGGCTTTTTTTTTTTTTTTTTTTTTAGCTTGATTGAATGAAAAATGGAGAGTGAAGCAGCTTCAAATACACCTATTATAATGACCACATCATAAGCTCAGCCAGGACTGGGCACTGATAATATTGTCATCTAAAAGTGATTTTTAAAAAATATTTTCTGTAGTAGGCAGGGTAGTACAGCATAGTAGCCAAGAACGTGAACTTTATAACTAGACTGCCAAATCTTAGCTCTGTCACTTACTAGGTTTGTGATTCTGAGTTAGTTACTTAACTTTCCTGTGCATCAATGTCCTGTCTATAAAATGCAGATAATAATAGGAGGATAATAATAGACACATCCATGGCAGTGTGTGGATAAACTGAGATGATGGATGTAAAACATTGAGAATAGTACTGGCACATAGCCAGCCATTACCTCCTGTATGCACGGCAGCAGTCTGGTGTGAAGTTGATCCAGCTGTGTCACTAGAGACTCTCTTGATCATCTGAATGAAATTGACTGATGTGGTAGACTAGGTTAATGTACCTATCTTTTCCAGATATTTCTTTCCAAAAGTATTCTTTTATTATAAAACAATTACTTTCAGATACAAGGAAATAAAGTTCTTTGAGTCAAGGGCATAGAAGGCAATCGGTTGACCACATCTCTCCATCTGGCACCCTGCTGCCAAATTTAGCTTTCTAAAGCACTGTTTTCTCATATCATTTTCTGCTCAGAAACCTTCAAGTCTTCTTCAGACTCAAGCTCCTTTCCCGTCATGCCTGCCATTTCTATCAGAGCCTGACTCCCTCCCTTGGCACTACCTTTTTTTGTCCATTACTCCCCTATAGCAAGTCTCTACTCCAATCATAATTGATCTAGTATTGTTTCCCAGTGTGACACATTTCTTCTTGTCTCTCTTCCTTTGTTCACATGGTTCTCTTTTGTAACATCCTCTTTTATTCATCCATTTATCTAAGTCATACCTGATATTCTAAGTTGAGACAGAAAAGGAGAGGTTATCTTTTACCCTTTTGTATTTTTGTCATAAACATATTTGCTGCATGCAGTGGCTGCTAAATAAATGCTATTGATGAACTATCCTATTGGCTTTACCTTCAAACTATATTTAGAATCTAACTGCTTCACACCAACTCCACCACTATCACCCTTATAGAAGCTACAGTTAATTTTTTGCCTGTCTCCTTTTTCTTCTCCCTGCTTCCAGCCTTGCCCACCATCTACAGTCTATTCTCAACACAGCAGCAAAAGTAACATTTTTAAAATTTAAGTCAGATCACATTGATTCTCTGCTCAAAACCCTCCAATCATTTCCTGTCTCACCCTGAGTAAAACAAAAGTCCTTGCAACGGCCTACAAATTCTCTTAGCCTCTGCCACTTCACTCTACCTCCATCCCTATATTCACTCTTGTTACCACTCTGCCCTCATGTCTTACTACTCCCCTCTTCCTGGACCCTACCACTCCTACCTCTGCTACACTGGCTTCCTTGCTGTTCTCTGGAAGACGTAAAGCACAACTCCATCTCAGGGCCTTCATGAAAACTGTTCCCTCTTCCTAGAAAGCTTCTCCTTGGGAAATCCTGACTCCATTCCTCCTGCAGGTCTCTGGTCAGTTATCTTCTCAATGAGACATTTACGTCTCATCCCTGATTTACTGCCTGTCTCCCCAAACTTAGAGTGTAAATTCCAAAGAGCAAGAGGGAAGGCTTTTTGTCTATATTGTTTAGTGTCTACCCCCAGTACCTGAAACAGAACCTGACACATAGTAAATACTTAATAAATCAGTATTGAATGTATGAATGAAAAACTGACCCTTAAGAATATGCCAGCGTTCCTAACCCTCCCAGCACTTCAAATGTATTTAGGCTCAAACAAAAGCAAATGTCCCTTAACAGCTCTGAAAAAATTAAAATAGCCATAGTTTAATATTAGCCATGGCAATTGGAGCAGAAAGTTCTATCGCAGAGAAAAGAGATTTCTGCATCAAGTAAATAAAAAGAAATGGTTTACAGTATAAGAAGTGCCATATTAAATTATATTGGTGTCCTGGGGGACTTTCTTTGACCCAGTCCCAAAGTACATTTTTTTCCCTCCAACTACATTTTGAGAGAGCAAGTGGTTTTGGCTACCCTATCCTCTTCCTAAGGTGGAGGGTATAGCTGTATGAGGAGTTTTTGTTTTTTCATTTAGAAGCAGAGTAAAACAGTAGAAAGACAGCATTAATGATGCAGTCAGGCAGACCTAGTTTCAGATTCTGGCTGTGTGTGCTTGAACAGGTCATATAACTTCTCTGAGTCTGTTTGCTTGTGTATGAAATGTTTTTTGGTAATGTCTTTCTCTCAATATTGTTTTAAAGATTAAGTAAGAAAAGACATGTGAAGCACCTGGGACATAACATGTGTTTAATAAATGTCTTGTGAGCATTGCATTCAACAACACAATTATGTACTTTGCTACTAAATGCTACCTTTTGACTTAAACCGAAAGTGAGAAGTAGTAGATAGATTGATGTCCCTGAGATAACTTTGGCCTCCGGAACTTGGTCCATGGAGAAGCCCCATAACACTACTACAAATCTCTCCGCAGCATCTGATGACACTACAAGAGCCTTTTTAGAACATGAGTCCTACCACCTACTTGAGTTTTGTTGTAGCCTACTCTTTTTATCTTTTGAGCCCATTCTTATTCTTCTGTTTTCCATTTTCAACTCTTCTACATCCTTTATTTTCAAAATGTTATGCTAGGTATATGAAGTCAAGAGTTTCCATACTGAAATCAACAAAGGAAAAAGTAAGATCAGGCAACTACCTCATATAATAAAATAACATAACTATTAATTTTCAAATTAAAAAATAAAAAAAATATGTATATTGACTTTTTGGAATTGTAACTTCCAGAGCAGGGAAAATATTTTGTGTAAACCTCGGAAGTATTTCTTACATATTTCTTAAATGACGTTAATTTTGAAATCTTTAGGAAGCAAAAGCTGTAGTTGAAGAAACAAGAGCCCTGCGTAGTCGGATTCATCTTGCTGAAGCTGCACAGAGACAGGCACATGGAATGGAAATGGACTATGAAGAAGTGATCCGTCTGTTAGAGGCCAAGATTACAGAGTTAAAGGCTCAGCTTGCTGATTATTCTGACCAAAATAAAGTAAGCAAAGCAGTCATCTCTTCCAGTTACCATGGTTTCCTTGCCGTTGTCATGTATCCTGTTTTCATTTTCTTTTCATCTGCTCTTCTAAACTAGGTCAATGTTTGTCTTCTATTATTCAATGATAGGATGCTGTGTCCTGATGGGGGTAATGTAAAGGTCTTGAGCCTTCCTTTATCCAGATGGCTTTGGGATGGAAAAGCATGTGCCCCAAATTTATTTAGGTCATCGGTCAAAATTGTTCAATTCAGGTATTAAAGTCCTGGAACTCTTTAACATTTAGTTGATTACACTGGTTTTTTTCTTTTGTTTCCAAACTTGCTAATTTATTTTATGGGAATGGGAGGAGGGGAGTCTAGGAATGGGTATGCTCTTTGATTAGAGCATTCAAGGAAGCATAAAAGTGAAAGAATGTTTGCCTAATGCCTAGATAATTAATGGGAAGAAACTGAGTTTGAATTTTTTTTAATGTACGGTGTACTAAAATAGTTTCCAATAGATGATTTTCCAATTTCAATAGCAAAATACTGAATTTTTTTCAGAAGCCAGTGTGAACTTTTTGTTGTTGTTGTTGTTGACACAGAGTTTTGCTCTTGTCACCCAGGCTGGAGTGCAATGGCGTGGTCTCGGCTCACTGCAACCTCCGCCTCCCAAGTTCAAGTGATTCTGCTGCCTCAACCTCCCAAGTAGCTGGGGTTACAGACACCCACCACCACACCCAGCTATTTTTTTTGTGTTTTTGTAGAGACAGGGATTCACCGTCTTGGCCAGGCTGGTCTGCCCTCCTGACCTCAGGTGATCCACCCACCTCGGCCTTCCAAAGTGCTGGGATTACAGGCATGAGCCACCACGCCTGGACAGTGCAAAGTTTTTTATGCAATTTTTTTTACGTAATACATACTATATTCAGTGAAGAGGCTTCAAAAAACTATAATAGTCATATATATTTTTACTTTACTGAATTAAGGTAGAAAATCGAATAAATTGAAATAAATATTCATACATTTGTTCACTTATAAACATAACTGGTTATTTATATCTTGAATCCAATCAGTTTCTAAGAGAACATAAAGCAAATCTGAATAATTTATGACTATTTATTTAAACATTAAAAGGTTAAATACTTTAAATATACCACATGAAAATGAAACTGGTGTTAGAAATGCAAACTACCAAAGAAAATTTGAAATCTGTTAAAAGTCAGTAGACTATTTCTCACATCTGTTCACTTAAACCAATTCCACAAGAAGGCTGAAGTTCCCATCACCCTTTGATAATACCACAAGGCCAAGAGGAAAACATTTAGTTGACAAAGCAGCAATATTTAGGAATATTACATATTTGTTATTTGTGACCTAGTATTTACATTCTGAAAATAGATATGTGATTATGTTATGTAGCTTTAGCCTGAGTATGAAAATACTTTGAGATTTATCACAATATCAAAAGTATTATTTATTATGGTTACTCTTGAAGTGAAAAATCAAGAGTGTTTAATATTTTAATTTTAAATAATGTAACTTTCAAGAAAGTTCACATGAAATTATTCATTGTTTTTTGTTTTTTTTTTAAGCTTGGGTTATTTGTAATCTCTTCCAGCTCTTAACTGAGAAACATTTTTGTCCTAAGTTGCCTGGTAATATAATTAATTCAGTTTTTCTCTCTTTTATCATAATCGGGTTCTCATGCCATTTCTCTTAACAAGACTCTAAGCCAGTAACCTGTCTCTGAAAACAGTCTTTAAAAAGTCTCTTTAAAGAGCTATTAATATGAGCATCTCAACATTCAACATTTTCTAAACCCAGTATCAGTGGAAAAAAAGAAGGAAACCTTTTTTTTTTTTTTTTTTTTTGAATCGTGAGATTGCTTAAAGAGACATTGACCAAGATATTACAGAATTAAGATTCAAGTGTCTATTTGTAGGATAACAGATTCTTTTTGTAACAATACTTTTATTTTTCGTTATAACTTTTTCTTTATGTTATTTATTTATTTATTTACCTTTTGGAGTTTTTATTCACCTTCAACGTAAGAAATAAAACATTACTAGTACCTTTGAAGACCCACAGTGTTTCTTTCCAGTTGCATCTCCCACCCTTTCCCTCAGAGAGAACCACTTTCTTGGATTTATTGTTAACCATTTTCTTGAAAATTTTAGTACTTGTGTATATATTCCTTAACAATATGTTGTTTAGTTTTACCTGTTTATCAACTTTATATAAGTAGAAATATACTCTATGTATGATTCTGACCTGCTTTTCTTCACTCAACATTTTGTTTTTGCATTTCATCTCTTTGAAGTTTTTAGCTAGTTCATGTCTTCTCATTGTTTCTTTGTACTCTATTGTGTGGATATACTACAGTGTAATTATCCATTCTGCATTTGATGGACAGTGCAATTGTTTCTGTTCTCTTCTGTTATAAATGGTGCTAAGAACATTTTAGTACATGTATCCTGCTCCACATGTGTAATAGTTACCTGCTAGGAATAGAATTGCTAAGTTGAATAATTGTAAGTTTGGCTTTACTAGGTAATGCCTACTTATGCTTCAAAGTATTTGAACTAATTTGTACTCCCACCAGTAATGAATAAGAATTATTGTTTACCCCACATGCTTGCTAATGCTTTGTTTTATTTTACTTTTATCAATCTGGTAGTTATAATACGTGTTGTCATTATAGTTTAATTTGAATCTCCCTGGTTACTAATGGCTTTGAGACAGTGATATGCTGGGACCAACTGACACTAGCTCATGAGAGCTGATTGCATGCATCTCTTCTCAACTCCATGTACAGTGATATCAGGTTGGTAGCTTGAAATCAGCCATAATGGGGTTATTTCTACCCATAAATGTTATAAACCAAGGTTTCCTCCTCCCTGGTAGCCAGTTGAGCATATATTTATCTCTTTATTAGGCATTTGTGTTTCTTCGTGAAATGCTTCTTCATATCTTTTGACCCTTTTTCCCGTGGATTAGTTATCTTTTTCATATAGATGTGTAGTGATTCTTCTGGTTACTAATCCTTTGTTAAATTATATGTTATGAAAATATTCTTCCAAATTTCTAGCTTGCCTTTTCACTGTATGGTAAAATGGACAGGAGTTTTTAATTTTCGTGTAGACTAACTTAAAATCTTTACCCTCATGTGTCTTTTTAGAAGTCCTTCCATTTTCAAGGATATAAAGATATTCTTTTATATGTGCCTCTAAAAGTTTTAAATTTTGATCCTTCTGTAATTGGTTTTGTGGCAGTGTATGAGGTGAGGATCCATTTCATTCTTTGTTTATTCAAAATGAATAACTATGTCATCACCATGTTTAAAAAGCCCCTTCTTTCCTAGGTGATCTACAAAATAATCTCAGTCATATATCAAGATTTCATATGTGTATGAATCTGAGGTTCTCTATTCTCTTTTGTTGGTCAATGTATATTCCTCTGTGAATAACACATGGTGTTGCTTACTGTATCTTTTACAGTAAGTCTTGATATCTGATCATCCTGCCTAATTCTTTTTCTTCAGAAATGTGTTGGTTACATGACCCTTTGATTTTTTATTATCTATTTTAGATTCAGCTTATCAATTCCATCAAAAGAAAAAAACGTATCGGAATTTTCACTGACAATGTATTAAATATGTAGATTAAATTGGGAAGAATTTACATATTTATGATTTTCTTTATTTATGAACACCACTGAGGCACAGAAAGGTTACTTTCATTGTGACCAGATAATCTAGTTTATAGAATAATAACTGTTCGAAATTTGTTGACATTTGCCTCATGGCTTACCTTGGAGTCTGTTTACAAATGTTCAAAGAAAGCTTGAAAAGTCTGTTTACAAATGTTCAAAGAAAGCTTGAAAATAATTCTGAACTTGTTGGATGCTGTTGTTCTATATAATCCACTAAATCAGGGTCATTAATTGTGGGGTTCAGTTCTTCTCTGTTCATATTAATTTGTCTGCTACAGCCATCATTTACTCATAAAAGTGTGGCAAAATCTCCCTTTTGGCTTCTCTTTTTAAAATTGTTTTGTATATACTTTGAAGTAATGTTTTTAGGTGCATATAAGCTTGGAATTGTGTTATAATTCTTTTATGAAAATGTCATGACTCTTCAATCTAGTAATCCTCTCTACCCCTTAATGCTTATTTTTGATTGATAATAAATAGTAACACCAGCTTTCTTTTAGCTGGTATTTGTCTAAATACCATACATTTACTTTCAACTTTTCAATACATTTTAATTGTATCTATAGTAAATAACATGTAGCTGGATTTTTTTCCCATCTTACTAATTTTTGACCTTTAATTGGAAAGACCTTCCTATCTACACTTTTTTATTTGCTCATGCACTTGGCCTGATTTCTGCCCTCTTATTTTGTACATTTTATTTTCCCCATGTGCTCTAGTTTGTAATTTCCTGCCTTTTCTAATTTTTTTTATTGGTTCAGATTTCTCCTATGTCACCTTGCCCCATTACATTCATTCCTCTCTGTTGTTTTCGAAGTTACACATTCTGTTTCTAATTTTTAATGATTATCCTAGAAATTTTAACATTCTAATTTAACTTCAATTATAAAATTAATCAGTACCTTTTTTCTCTTCTTCTAAATATTACAAGCACTTTAGAACACAAATCCAATCATCCCTCCTGACTTAATTTCCATTTTTAGCAGTATTTTAGTTCTTTCTTTTCTTTTAAGACCACAGATTAGACATTATTTGTTTTGTGTGGTCAGCATTTGCTTAATAGGCTCCATGTTTAACATTTTCTGTTAAACGTTCTTACATCTCAGACCTTCTCACTTTGTTGCTTTCTTCATGAGTATGTATTTTAGAAATTCATGTAGTAAGGATCTGATGATAAAAGCTCTCCGCATTTTATTTGTCTGAAGAACATCTTTATTCAACTCTTGTTCTTGAAATATATTTTTGCTACATTTAGAATGTTAAGTTGGCATTTAATATCTTTCACTGTTTTTATTTCATGTCTGTGATGTCAGCTGTCAATCTGTCATTTGTTTGCAATCTGTTTCCTTCTATATGATTTTAAGATCTCTTTGGCTTCAGTGTTCAGCAGTTTGACTATGATGAATCATGTGTTGACTTCTTTAATGTGTACTGTTTGGGATTCATTGAGCTTCCCAATTCGAAGAGCAATGTCTTCTGCCATTTCTGGAAATCACTAAGCTATTATCCTGAGTGATTTCTCTTTCATTCTTTGTATTTGTTCTTATGTAATTCAGATTGGATGTGTGCTATAGCTTCTACTGGCTGTTTTCTCTTTACCTTTTCTCCCCATTTATATTTCAATTTTTGTCTTTCTGTTCCATTATGAGAAGTTTCTTTACCTCTGTGGTCAAGTTCACCCATTCTCTTTACAGTTGTATCTAATTGGATGTCAAATCTATAAATAAAGTTTCTAATGTAGTTATGTTACATTTTTATTTTTGAGATTTATTTTTTATGTTATCTGGATCTATTTCAATAGTTTCTTGTGTATTATACTTTCAATTCCCTCTTATTTTTAAAAACATATTAAACATAATTGCTTTATATTCTGTATCTGCTCACTTAAATATCTGCTGTCTTTATAGATCTGATACTGTACTTTATTTCCTTCAGTTAGTTTTCATTCATAGAGCTTATTTTCTCATATGTTTAGTGATTTTTGCTTGTGTCTGTGAGGTCATGTTCTATCAATGCATTATAAATGGGAATTCTTTGAGCTCCAAGTTTTAGAAATCTCTCTCCAGAGTTTTGTGTTTGCTTCTGCTAGCCTAGGACCAATTTAAACCAAAATTTCGGCATATGGCTTTTTAGGCCACACAGATAATGTAAGTTCTGGCCCCAAACCTGCGTGAGTGGGGACTTTTGGTTAGGAATTATTCTGGAGAAACTTTTTTACTCAAGTCACCTGAGCCATCATCAAAACACTGTTTACCTCTGTGAAGTTTACTACTTCCTCGTTCCCATTAAGGTTCTTCTGTTTTCCATTTGTGACTGTTGAGACCCCAAACTGTAGGCCACCAGGGATCAGCATATACCCTCTAAGCAAATTATGCTTCAGTGCTGTCTTACCCCAGTGGGTTCACTTGGCATTGCTGTTGCATGTCTCCATGGAATTCCTTTACGTCCTTGCTATCTTTGTCTTACTTCGTGTGTGTGTGTGTGTGTGTGTGTGTGTATCCAGCATTTTTAGTTGTGTTAAATTGGTAGAGGTTTCTGTCAGCATCTGGTAAGACACATTGCAAAAAAAAAGAAAAACCCATAAACTAATTTAAATGTATTTTACTATAAGAATCAATGAACTCATATACAGCTTATCTCATAAAACTTGCAGCATCTCCATGCAAATTAACTTTTAAATATGCAGTTAATTTCATGTTCCCCAAATCAAAATATATGTACAGTAAGAGAAAAAAATAATTTTGTAATATTGAATAATAGGGATCAGTAATATAAAAATGAAGAAATGTGTAAATGTTCCTTTTGATATCTCTGCAGGAAAGTGTTCAGGATTTAAAAAAGAGAATCATGGTACTTGACTGCCAATTACGAAAATCAGAAATGGCTCGAAAAACTTTTGAGGCATCTACTGAAAAGCTTCTTCATTTTATAGAGGCAAGTTTTTCTGTTCTATTACGTTCATCTTTAAAAAATATATAGGCAACTGGCATATAGATAAATGTTACTGTATTTGGTACCTAGTGAAACATTCTCTAGTCTCAGAGCAGCAATGCTGACTTGTGATCAGATTTAGAACTGCATAGATGTTGAAAAGATTGGCTCACATTTTATAGATTGTTTAGAGAAATAGTTGACACAAGGTAATGTGATTCCAAATATATACTATATTAATGAATAGTTTAATAAAAATCCTGATAATGTATAAACATTATTTGATAGCTATTTACCTTATAAAGAAATGTTTTATAGCTGTTATATTTCTGAGTAAAATTGCATGTTAGTTCAATTGTTTCCCCCACCCCCATGTAATAGAAACATCAGTTTAATCCGTGGACAGAGGAGGTTGTAAATATTAATCAAGAAAAGATCTTTTTTAAAAACTTTCAAACTTATATATCTCCTTCACCATCTTGTTTATTGCTAGGCAATTCAAGAAGTATTTTCTGATAATTCTACTCCTTTATCAAATTTAAGGTAAGAAAATTTAAGTGCTTTTTGCAGAATATGGGTAGTGATTAAATTCTTCATCTGGTCATTGTGACTCAAATAGTAAAAATCTCTTCAATAGTCCTAAGATGCTGCATAACTCCCATTGGATGCCATCATATGGAAATAGGTGCAAGAACATGTTGTTTTGGGTCCCATCTCTATTAAAGAAATTCCTGGAGGTATTTAGTCAATCATTGTAACCTTGTAATCTAAAATTGTGGTAGAAACCACCTATCCTGTCTTTGTCAAAAATTCTATAAAGATGAGATTAACTTGAAATTCTTTAATTGTCCTGCATATGAATAAAAGTTACTGGTCACAGGTTCACTACTAAAGGTTAGACTCAACACAGCCGACTAGTTGTTCTGGCAAACAGAATTTTGGAAAACATATTCATGCAATCATTTTCTTTCATTTTCATCTCTCAGTAGATATAAACAAAAGAAATATATTTGGAGAGTATACCTGTATTGTGTCATTATTCATAATACGTTTTGGATTTAAAGTTTCTTACTAGAAGCTGCAAACATACCAATCAAATTTATTTATTTCAAACCACAAGTTTATGGTCATTTTGATACATGATGAAAGACATTTATAAAAGAAAGATTCTTGTTTATGCATTCCCAAAGTAATTTTTTTCTGATCTCATAATAGCTGCCACTAGTCCTAGATACATCTTCTACTTCTAGCAACATACGCTTGCAGAAACAGGTAGACTCAATGAGGTCAGGTGTGGTGGCGCATGCCTGTAATGCGAGTATTTTGGGAGGCTGAGGCAGGAGGATCACTTGAGCCCAGGAGTTTGAGACAAGCAACATAGTGGTACATAGTGGGGCCCCATCTCTACAAAAAAAAAATAGCCAGATGTGATGGCACATTCCTATATTCCTGGCTACTTGGGAGGCTGAGATAGGAGGATTGTTGGAGCCCAGGAGCTCCAGGAGATTGAGGCTGCAATGAGCTGTGATCATACCACTGCACTCCAGCCGGGATAACATAGTGACACCCTGCCTCAGAAAATAAATAAATACTCTACCCTTTACTGTGATAACAGCAGCTTAATAAATGAAGATATTTTGGTCCGCATAGCATTTTTTAATTTAGAAGAATATTTATAATTCACTTCTAAACTCATTTTAGTGTAATGTTTTGCTTCTTATGATGAAGGGATCTGACATGTCTTCTTACTCTCCATGCTGCTTATGATACAAGAAAACTCTGTGAATTTCATGATTTTTACTCTCAGTAAGGATCTTAAAATAATCAGTAATCATATTTATTTCTTATATGGGTTAAGTGTGTCACCCACCCTCAGCTTTCCAAGGTCTTAGTTTTACCTTGACTAATAATTCAAAAGTTTTGTTTTAAAAATTAAGGTTAAAAAGGCTATGTGAAAGCCAGAGCCTGCCCTTGCCTTAAACTGCTTCATGGAAAAAAAGACGACTTTAAATAGCTACATCAAGCAACATTTCATGATGTCTTAGTAAATTAAACACTAGTAAAATCTGGTGCAGTCATTTCAATATAGCATATCTTCTACATGGATATTGGCCTTGGTCATTCAACACAGAATAAAGGCTATGTATTTGAATTTGAGAATTGATGCTTTTGTTTCACTTTGTGAATTAATATCATTATGCTTAGGAAGATGGACTATAAATAATGACAATTTTATCATCAGTTTAAAATTGTTTTTTTTCAAGTAAGTTTTAGTGTTTTTTTTGAGGAAAACATTTGATTTTTAATTAGATCAGAATGCATTCATTTTAGGTGACATTTGCATTTCTTAGAAGTGATATAAATGCTCTAGGCTGTTTTTGATTCGAGGCAAAAAATGGAATAGTTTAAGAGAGAATTTCAGGAGCAAATACATATATTGAATTTATATTTAATATTACTAGAAGTAATAATAAATGTATTTTAATAAAGTCATGTTTATGTGTTTATTTTGAATTTATATGGAACTAAATAAAATTATATCATATTAGCAAAACAGAAGCACTCACAAAATCAGCCCAACAAATGATTTAGGAGACAGGTCATCCTTCTATTACTTCTTTCTCATACATGAAGTCAACCTAATTTTAAAATATTTCTACTTATTATGTAGTAAATAATTGAAGACAGAAATATTGTTTTATGTGAATTACTTCAATTTTAGTTATGTGAAATAATTTCCTCAGAAATAGAAATATTTTTGTACAAATCTATAACTAATACAACTTCAGATTTAGTAAAGATAGATGTTATTTATTGTGTAGTGAGTTCAACTTTATTTTACTGCCTTTATAGTGAAAGAAGAGCTGTGTTAGCTTCTCAGACTTCCCTCACACCGCTGGGAAGGAATGGACGTAACATCCCAGCAACGCTGGCGCTTGAGTCTAAGGAACTTGTTAAATCTGTTCGTGCCTTACTTGATATGGATTGTAAGTTGTCTGCATTTTTTCACTTTTAAAAAATAATTTATTTAACAAAAAAACTGAAGTCAGACAGTTGGATTGCATTATAGTGGCTTGCCTACAGCAAAATTGATACCTAATCAATAAAAATCTTGATCTACCAAGATCATAGGAGGAGAATATTTCCTTTATGTAAAGACTCAGAATGGAGCTCTAATTAAGACATGCATTTACATCTACTTCCACCCAAAGTTTCTTTGAAATGGAAGAATAAATGTAAAAATCAATCGGCAGCAGCACTGGAAACTGGAGGAGTGGAATCAGCATTGAGGAACTTGTTGTTAAATAATAATATACCACAGATAGAGTAAGATTAAACGTACAGTCCAGCTGAGCAAAAGACCCCAAAACTCAAATATAACAGACAAAACTGCTCAATGAGTTAAGCAGAACCGTGGAAAAAACCCCAGGATCACAGACTGTGAATACTGGAAACAGACTCTGGGGCAGTCAGCAAGGTAGTTAATTAACTGTCTTGGAATAGCTGAACCAGTTCCCTAGTCTTCAGAGCTGCTGGCTCAGGCATATCCTCCTATGCTAGGGCCAGGAGAATACCTCTCTAAAGGAGCTACATGACCTGTCACTAGATACCTCTAGAGTCAGCATTGGGCTAGAAAGAGAAGTAAGGCAATGCTCTAAGTAACTTCCATCATCCCAACAGACAGAGAGATCCTTGGGGAAAACATAAATGATTGGACATTTTCCTCTTTATCTGTGTCTTTGTGTCTCTCCAGACACTTTTGCCTCTTTATGAATTTCAAATCCCTTTTTCTAACTATTTCTTACATACCCTTTATTTTCCTGCAATGAAAATTATAATTTACCTAACTATACCTATAATTTATAAAAATCAATGGCATGCTAATGTACTATAGAGGAGAAATAAGAGGGAGGTGATTTATAATAAAATGATATATATTTCAATATGTAAATGCTTTAGTACAACTATACTAGGATATATAATGTAGTCATCAGATGCCTGCACCTAAACAGAGAATCACCATAAATGTGGCAACCATGAATGTAGACTGATACAGAAACACTGTATTGTCATTTTAAATAGCATGAGCAGATTGTCATCAGTAATGTTCAAATGATTGTCCAAAATGGTGACCAATGGTAAAGTTCTGAAGAGAAGAAAGTAAAATCTTCCATCAATTTATATACTAGGTACAAGCCTAGGAAATGTAATGTATATTAAAACTATGCAAAAATATTTGGGGTTTATCTAAAAATGGAATTTTGTTCCAGATTTGAATAATTAAAAACAGATGTTTTACCACCATAAATCTCTAGTAGGGCATTTAAACATTATACAGGGCCGGGCGCGGTGGCTCAAGCCTGTAATCCCAGCACTTTGGGAGGCCGAGACGGGCGAATCACGAGGTCAGGAGATCGAGACCATCCTGGCTGACACGGTGAAACCCCGTCTCTACTAAAAAATACAAAAAACTAGCCGGGTGAGGTGGCGGCGCCTGTAGTCCCAGCTACTCGGGAGGCTGAGGCAGGAGAATGGCGTGAACCCGGGAGGCGGAGCTTGCAGTGAGCTGAGATCCGGCCACTGCACTTCAGCCTGGGCGGCAGAGCGAGACTCCGTCTCAAAAAATAATAATAATAAAAAAATAAACATTATACAGGACACAGAACAATTCTTTGTTGCACAGGACTGTTGGGTGCATCCTGTAATGATAGGATGTTCAGCATTCCTAGTACCCTTTCACTAAATGCCAAAAATATCCCCAAACCCTGTGACAATAGATAATGCCTCACAAATTTCCAAAAATGCCCCCTAGGTGTAATACCATTCTTAGTGGGAACCTCTATGGTTGATCCTTGTTTAAAATATGAACCAACAACCAACAATCACCTAATAATGGTCCAAGGGTGAGAAGAACTACATAACAGGGAGATTGTGAAGAGAGAGAGAAAAAGTCTTTAATTAAATAAACATAATGTAATATTCTAATATTCTGAAGATAGCTATATTATATTCTTGAAATAAAATGGAGTTATTATCCTTAAAGAATCAATAACACATTGCATTCATAACACAGGAAGTAGTTGCATGCAATAAAGCGTTGTTTTTTTTTCAAGACACGGTCTCGCTCTACTACCCAGGCTGGAGTGCAGTGGCTCAATCTCGGCTCACTGCGACCTCCTCCTCCCCCATCCCCCATCACTCCCACCCCCAGGTTCAGGTGTCTCAGCCTCTCAGGTAGCTGAGACCACAGGTGCACACCACCATGCCTGGCTATTTTTTTATTTTTAGTAGAGACAGGGTCTCTCCATGTTGCCCAGGCCTGGTCTTGAACTCCTGGACTCAAGCAATCCACCCGCCTCGGCCTCCCAAAGTGTTGGAATTACAGCCATGAGCCACCGCACCTGGCCAGAAAAGAGCTTTTAAAAGTATTTTACGTTTCCTTTTTCACTAAATGAAGATATTACTCAAAAAAAGTTGTTTGATTATTAAATAATATAATTTATTTGAAGCACCTACCTATCACATTCCTAGCACAAAAAACATACTCGGGAGTAAGTTTTGAATTGTGGTTGAACTATAGACATAGCACTTTTTAAAAAATAAGCTGTTCCATTTACCATTGCTGCAGAACAAATCAACCCAAAAGTTAATGGCTTCAACCAGCAATTTAGTATTGTCTCTCATGGTCCTGTTGGTTAACTAACTGCACTCAGCTAGGCAGCTCATGTTAGAGCACTCTCCCGTGGTTGCAGTCAAATGTCTGTTGGGGTTGCAATCATCTGATGACTCTACTGGGCTGGACATCTAAGATGGGAGCTCATCTTTGGCTATCAACCGGAACACCTACCTATATTTGGCCTCCCTAGCATGGTGACCTCAAGGTAGTTAAACTTCTTGTGTGGTGGCTCAAGGCTCTAGCATAGGTATTTCAGTGAGCAAGACAAAAGCTGTATCAATTTTTATGACCCAGCCTCAGAAGTCACACAGCCTCACTTTCACCATATTCTGTTCATCAATGCAAATTTGAGGTGATGGGACTTAGACTCCACCCATGTATGGGAAAGTGACAAGATCTCTTTATAGAAGAGCATATAGTCAGAAGTTATTATTGTGGCCATCTTTAAAGAATAAAATGTGATACGTTTGTATATGTCAAATGCAAGTTAATTTAGTTGGGATGGCTCAGTAAACATTATTACAAGTACCCATTAATATATGGCATATTAGTAGATTAGTGTGTTAGATTTTGGTTGTTTTTCTGTCTCTTTCCTAATGTCACCTTACCTGCTAGTTGTCTTTCTGCTTGCTTCTAACATTCCACCATCCCTCTAGTTTGCCACTTTTAATCTTCCCCATGCTGGGAAATAGATGAAAAGAGAATGAGAGACAGAGAAAGAAAGATGTAAACGTCCATGTTAATTAACTATGAAAATGATGTTTTCAGTACAGTTCTGGGTATTAGATGGCTTGGCTTGGTATGGGGTAACATTCAAAGACCTCTGGGATAAGCTCTGATTTCACAACTGTGATATGGAGGATTGGAAACTATGCCTCTCATAGTGTCTACTCAATTTTCACAATAAGTATATACTTAAAAATTTGTATTACCTAATACGTTTGTAAAAATCAAATTATATGTCAAAAACTCATAAGGGCTAATTATGTGAAGAAATTCTGTGGGTTTTAGGAGGAATGAAAATAATCACTCCTAATGTGTTATGTGTAAGTTCAGAATTTTATATATCAGACATTTTTATGTTGGGGTGGCAACAGTGTAGGGAAACACCTGCATAGACATAGCCCAGTGGACATTAACATCATTAATTTTCATTACCTTGCTAACATTAACTTGAATATCTGTCAAAAATGATTATCCAAAGAAAATATTTGAAATTCAGCAGAACTTATTTCGAAGAAAATTTAAAAATTTCATCTGCACTTTTTTTCCCCCAATGATAGTCAGTAATTTGCATGCTGGTTATAAATTAATTATGCAATCAGGTTTTTAAAATTTTATTTTAATTTTATTTTCAATTGACAAGTAATAATTGTATGTATGCATGGGGTACATAGTGATATTTTGATACACATAATATATAATAGTCCGATAAGAGTAACTAGCATATCTATCATCTCAAACATTGAGCATTTCCTTGGGTTGGGAACATTAAATATCCTCCTTCTAGCTATTTCAAACTATGTAGTACATGATTGATAACTATACTCATCCTGCACTAGTATAGAGCACTAGAACTTATTCATTCTATCTAGCTGTAATTTTTTATCCTTTAACAAATCTCTCCCTATCCCCTGTTCTCCCCGTCCTTCCAGTCTCTAGTACCCTCTGTTTTACTTTTCACTTCTATGAGATCAACTTTTTTATTCATATGCGGGGACACACACACACACACACACACACACACACACACACACACCGTGTTTTCCTTATCCATTCATCTGTTGTTGGACACTAAGATTGATTCCATATATTGGCTATTGTGAATAGTGCTGCAATATACATGGCAGGATGTCTCTTCGATATGCTGACTTTCTTTTCTTTGAATAAATGCCCAGTAGTAGGATTGCTGACTCATATTGTAGTTCTATTTTCGTTTTTTGAGGAACCTTTATACAGTTCTCCATAGTGGCTGTACAAGTTTACATTCCCACCAGTGGTGTACAAGGGTTCCCTTTTCTGTGCATCTTCTCCAGCATTTACTTTGTGTGTTTTCGATAATAGTCATCTTAACTAGGGTGAAATGATAACTCATTGTGGATTTTATTTGCATTTCCCTGCTGATTAGTGATGTTGAGCATTTTTTGTCTATTTGCTGGCCATTTATATGTCTTCTTTTGGGAAATGTCTATTCAGATCATTTGCTCACTTTTTAAATCAGATTGATTGGTTTTTTGCTGTTGATTTTCTGATAGTAGTTTGAGTTTCTTGTGTATTCTGGATATTAATTCCCTGTCAGATGAGTAGTTTGCAAATATTGTCTCCAATTCTATAGGTTATCTTTTCACTCTTGATTATTACCTTTGCTGTGCAGAAGGTCTTTGGTTTGATATAATCTCATTTGTTTATTTTGCTTTTGTTGCCTGTGCTTTTGAGGTCTCATTCATAAAATCTTTTCCCAGACCATTGTCTTGAAGTGTTTCCCCTATTTTTTCTCTTAGTAGTTTCATAGTTTCAGATCTTACATTTAGGTCTTTGCTTCATTTTGAGTTGATTTTTGTATAGGGTGAGATGTCATTCATCTGCATATGGATATCCAGTTTTTCCAGTACCATATATTGAAGAGACTATCCTTTCCCCAGTGCTTTTGGCACCTTTATCAAAAATCAGTTGGCTGTAAATATGTGGATTAATTTCTGGGTTGTCTATTCTGTTTCATTGGTCTGTGTGTCTGTTTTTAGGCCAGTCCCATGCTGTTTCGATTACTGTAGCTTTGTAGTATATTTTGAAGTCTGGTAGTGTGATGTCTCCAGCTTTGTTCTTTTTGCTCAGGAGTGCTTTGGCTGTTCAGGGTCTCTTGTGGTTCCATCCAAATTTTAGAGTTTTTTCTATTTCCATGAAGAATGTCATTGGTATTTTGATGGGGATTGCATTGAATGTGTAGATTGCTTTGGGTAGTATTGTCGTTTTAACAGTATTATTAATAATTATTCTGGCCGGGCGCGGTGGCTCAAGCCTGTAATCCCAGCACTTTGGGAGGCCGAGACGGGCGGATCACGAGGTCAGGAGATCGAGACCATCCTGGCTAACACAGTGAAACCCCGTCTCTACTAAAAATACAAAAAAAACTAGCCGGGCGTGGTGGCGGGTGCCTGTAGTCCCAGCTACTCGGGAGGCTGAGGCCGGAGAATGGCGTAAACCCGGGAGGCGGAGCTTGCAGTGAGCTGAGATCCGGCCACTGCACTCCAGCCTGGGCGGCAGAGCGAGACTCCGTCTCAAAAAAAAAAAATAATAATAATAATAATAATTATTCTGATCTGTGAGCATGGGATGTCCTTCCATTTGTTTATAGCCTCTTCAGTTTCTTCCATGTGTATTTTATAGTTTTCCTTATAAAGGTATTGTCTCTTGCAAGGGTTATGCTTTGATGTTTAAAACTAGCAAATCTATGTTGTCCTTTTATTTAGAAATATAATTGCTAATGTTGGCACATTTTGCCAGTACTTTTTATAGGTTTATATGACATAGCTTTTCAAGTTTAATAATTCATATTAAATTCAACTGATTTTCTTTCTCTTTAAGCAGCAGCTTTTTCTGCATGGAAAACAGAAAATTACAAACTACCATGAGGTAGATAATTCAGCCACAACCCCCACCTCGTTTTCTTTCTTTGCCTTGACTATCTGGTTATTTCAAGTTACAATTTGAAATTTTTACTTGGGTAATTGCCTCTACTTTCTTCTTAATATAAGTGTTCTCTAGGATGTTATACTATGGGATTTTCTCAGAAAGCTGAAGGGTAAGGTTTCTTGGCTCTTACAGCTTAAAACCAGTCTCTAAGGAATATCTAGAAGACAATTCTGTCGCCCAGGCTGGAGTGCAGTGATGTGATCCTGGCTCACCGCAAACTCCACCTCCTGGGTTCAAGCAATTCTCCTGCTTTAGCCTCCTGAGTAACTGGGATTACAGGTGCCTGCCACCATGCCTGGCTATTTTTTGTATTTTTAGTAGAAACAGGGTTTCACCATGTTGGCCAGGCTGGTCTCAAACTCCTGACCTCAAGTGATCCATCTGCCTCGGCCTCCCAAAGTGCTGGGATTACAGGCGTTAGCCACCACGCCAGGCCTAGAAGACAATTCCAAACCTTTCCTGGATTGTGGACTCCATTGGAATCTGATGAAAACCCTCTTCCCAGAAATGTGAGATTACACACATTTTGCATCCATTTTCAGAGTATTTACAAACCCCTACCTAAGACTCCCCCATGTATAAGGAACATGAATGCTTTTCACATCATTGCACACATGGTCATCCCAGCATCACCAGAGTACCTCTAACAGTGGAGAAGTGTGTAAATCATAGAGGCAGGCTGGAAGGAAGCAGCAGTTTTAATACATGTAAACAATGCTCCACAGAATCTCTGATGTTCCTTAGACATGCTCCACAGAGCACCCCAATTGTTCATCCAATTTCACTGGCCAAATTACTTAACATCTAGGTCTGTTTTTGCATATAAAAAGTGGATCTCATAATATCAAAGTGGCAGGATTGAAAGATTAAATAGTACATATAAAATTCCCAAAAGAACCTCTGGTAGGGTAAGATGTTCCCTATATGGATATTGTTGTTGCTGCTGCTGCTGCCACTGCCATGACTACTGCTGGTGCCACATTATTGTTATTTAAAGTAATTAATTTAATTTTACTTTCTCCCTATGGTAGGTATTAAATTATTATTGTCTAAAGCTTCTTTCAACTTGGATACATTTGAAAATATGGTAGATGAGAGCTTTTCATAATATGTATCATTTAATGTTATTATTGATGTTGAGTTAGAATGTAATTGTCACAGGAAACTGTGGCTAAATGTCTTAATCAGCATCTTATCTTTTAGTTGTTTATTGCTAACTGTGAGGAAACTTTTGTCTGTTCTATCATTATTTATAGTGAAACAGTCTGAAAACAGAATAGGCATTTTTATTTAGTGTTGGAATCCCTGGAGATGCTTCTATTGATCTCCTTATGTTTACGTGTTCTATATCAGTATAATGCCTTTGTGTAGTTTTTATTCGAAATAAAATAGTTTTGAACTACATGTTCAGAACTGCAATTTCTGTTTAACTGACATATAGATTGACAAAATGGTTATGTAACAAAAGAGGCAGTTCTATCATTAAAAATACATAAGAAGAAAAAGTCTGGCCAGATAAGCCAAATGAGGTCTTTAATAAAAAGAGAATATATTGACTTCTTGTTAAATTGGCAGCATAATCACAGGCCTCTAACTACCTTCCTTCAGGCTTCATGGAAATGATAACTAGAATACAAAATAGGGCAAAAATCTTCAAAAGCACTAGCAGTTACAGGTGAATCCTAAAAACTTTTTAATATAGGAGAGGCAGGACCACATGGAAGGAAAGCAGGAAGGGTCAACCTGTTACTCCCACTGCTAAACAACAGTAATGATTGTGGGAATAACTGGCTGGCAGGAACCCTGGCAGGAGGACACTCTTAATATGTTCTGAGTTGAAGGAGTAATGAATAAAGTCAAAGACAGGCTGGGGGTAGGGGACAGATGATCTCTTTTCACTCTTTTTTATCTTAGTGAGTCAATGGCATTTGCTGAAATCCTCAGGTTCACACAGATTATTTGTCAAGCAGAAGGCCAACTGGGGCTTGATCCTTTAGAAAGCGGAGATACACTTTAGATCTGACAGACACGGGGGCATACAGGAAGCTTTAAGTGTAAGAGGAGCTGTCACGACAGCTTCAGCACCAAAAGCCACATCGCTCTGCACAGCCACCTCTTGTTCTAAGTCACTTTTCACCCCACTCAGACTGCTGAGTCATCCTTAAACTCACAATGCAAGGGTACATTTCACCCAGAGGTTTGAGAGGGTAATTCCAACAACAATTTGGTCAAATTTTAGGGCAATCAAAGGGTCTACACATTCTTTAAAAGGTCAAAAACCAGTTCTGCGTAGAGAGTTCTCTAAATTCAAGCTTTTATGAATAAAAATGTATGACATATATAATGTGTATATATACACACACATCTCATTCAAGCTATTCGAGCTCTTATAAACAAATGCATACATATACATATTAATATATGATTATGAAAAAGTCCACAGTATTAAAGCCAGGAAATATAGCCATCAAGATTCACAATGGATTTCAGGATCAAGATAGAAGAGGGATCTCATGCTAAAACCTTCCCATTCTGCTCTTACACATAGAAATGACATTTTAAATTTTGTATATGTGTGTGTGTGTGTGTGTGTGTGTGTGTGTGTGTGTGTGTTTAGATAAAAAACAAGAAAGGAATATCACCTTGCGTCAGAAACAATATGAAACTATCATGATAAGTAGGATTTTAAGCTTCAGAGATTTCACAGAATTGAGATCAGCAGTTGGAGCTAAGGTTTCTACACCCATGAGGCCCTAAATGATGCCTAAGCAAAGGAAGCAAGGGGCAGGAATCCTTCTGTAGAGAATATACTTTGTTTTCTTAAATTGCTTATATATTAGGCATTTAAAAAAATCCCTCCAGTTTAGGAGCCATCTGGGCCTGCCACTAATTAAAGTTGAAAGTAAACATTCCATCCACTACAGGTGGGGAATATAAATTGGCATGAGACATCCTTGGGAATCAGTTTTGCAGTATATATCAAGAGCTTTTTAAATATCCATTTGGAAGGTTTTTGTGAAAGTTAAAATGTTTTTAATGGTCATATGTTCTCACTCAATAACCCCACCTCCCACCTGTTACTATTTGCAAAAAAGATGTGTATAAGTATATACATGTACTTTTATTACTGCATTTCTTATACGGATTGAACATCCCAAATCTGAAATCCCAAATTTGAAATGCCCCAAAATCCAAAACTTTTGAGTGCAGATATGGCCCCAGAAGTGGAAAAATTCACACCTGACCTCATATGATGGGTTGTAGTCAAAACGCGGGAGCATAACACAGTTTATTCAGCGTCCCCAAGAGAAAAAAAACTAACAAAACGAAACAAAACACCCTCCCAGCCCACTTCAGCTTTGATATATTTTTTTCTGAGCAAGCATGATGGTGATGCCAGACAACCACAGATTGTCCACATGGTTGACCAGAATAGTGACACCTTTGCTTTCTGATGGTTCAATGTTTACAAATTTGGTTCATGCACACAATTGTTACAAATATTCTATAAAAGCTGTGTAAAAGGTGCTTATGAAACAAATGAATTTTATGTTTTAGTGTTGGGTCCCATTCCTAAGATACCTCATTATGTATATGCAAATATTCCAAAATCCTAAATACTTCTGGTCCAAGCATTTCAGATGAGGGGTACTCAACCTGTAATATCAAAAATATGGATGTTACCATTATTCTAACGGAACTCACTCAGGAATGGAAAACCAAACATCCTTATCTTTTCACTTATTAGTGGGAGCTAAGACATGAGGACGCAAAGACATAAGAATGACACAATGGACTCTGGGGACTTAGTGGGAAGGATGGGAGGGGGTTAAGAGATAAAAGACTACACATTAGGTGCAGTGTACACTGCTCGAGTGATGGCTGCACCAAAACCTCAGAAATCACACCTAAAGAACTTATCCATGTAACCAAACACCCTGTTCCCCCAAAATTATTGAAATAATAACAATAAATAAATAAATGAAATACATAACATTTTGAAAATATTTCTATTAACAGTAAAAAAGTCCTAATTTCTCTCAGTAAAGAAAGATCATGATTTTGTATTTTATTAACAACAGTGTAATTTAGTATGTTTCATTACTCTGAAAAATCTTTAGCATATTGTTTTAGGCAACAAAAGAAATGAATGTTCAACTTTTACAGGTTGGTTCAATATCTTTGTTATTTTTACACAACCAATTGAAAATAAGACTGTCAAGCGGTGACCATCTGATTGCATATATTTGTCTGTGCGAGCCTCCTGCATCACTTCAGGTGTTCTATCTGAAATCAGCAATATATTAACTTTTAAGAAGAATGTGAGTAGTAGCTGCCTTTTTTTGTTACATCTGAAGCTAATTAGAAGTTACGTAAGCAGATCAGAAAAGGTTTTCTGAGAAAAAAGGGAAAAGCAGTACTGTAACATTTTAAAGGCCTTGGATGGGATTTGTCTTTTAAATTCTTCCCTTCTTTACGAGCTAAAGCTCAGACTTGATATGGCATCTTCTCATTCTACTTCTTCTGGACCTCAGACATTCATCATTCTTTGCCTCATTTCTCACTCTATCGCCCAGGCTGGAATGCAGTGGCACAATCTCGGCTCACTGCAACCTCTACCTCCTGGGTTCAAGGGACCAGGAGCCTCAGCCTCCCGAGTAGCTGGGATTACAGGTGTGTTCCACCATGCCCAGCTAAGTTTTGTATTTTTAGTAGAGACGGGTTTTGCCATGTTGGCCAAGCTGGTCTTGAACTCCAGGCCACAAGTGATCTGCCTGCCTCGGCCTCCCAAAGTGCTGGGATAATAGGCCTGAGCCACTGTGCCCAGCCAAAACTCTGTTTCTTTAATGAAAGTCAGCTATACTATTAATATTTAGAATGGACATTATGGTATTTTCCTGTACACAAAGTAATTATGCTATTTTGTGTCCTAGAATTGGGATGATGTTCCAAGCATTAGATAATAGCTTATGTGATTCTGTCATTTGAGATAAATTTTACCTGTTTTTGTAAAACAGACCTGTTGTCTGCTGACTTGATTATTCAAAGCCAGATAATAACCACAACAAATATTTGTGGCACTTTGCCATTCAAGGAAATGGCTAACTCACATATTCTCCTGTGTTGTTTCAAACTGAAAGTAGGTCACTGCTGTAAGGTTCCATTAAGAAAATATATCAAATTTAATCTTGGGTGATTGAACTTTAAGTTGGCAAAATATTGCCAGCAACAAGAGAAATAATTCTTTTCCTGGTACAATTTTATTTCCAGAAAAAATGAGTTAAAGAGAAAAACATATCACTTAAGAAAAGGTAATGATTTACATTCATTATTTCATTCCTTCCAGAACTAGTTGTTGAGTATCTACAATGGGCCAGACCCTAGGATAGCAACACAAACAAGGCCCTTGCTATCAAGCTGCTTGGTAAATTGTAGTAGGCAGAGATGGACAAGCAAGTTAACAAATAAATTTTAAAAAGTAATTTTAGACAGTGATGAGTGTTATGCGTATAATGAAACCAGATGACGTATTAGGAAAGATGAGTAAGTGGGGATGCTACATTAGATTAATTGACAAATAAGTCGGCTTTGAAGAGGTTAACATTGCATCCCAGACTCAGCCGGCAACAAAAACTATGGGAAGGACCTTTCAGGCCCAGTACAAAAGCTGTGAGATAGGAACAAACTTGACATATTTGAGGGACAGGGAGAAAAAAAAAAAAAGCCAGTGTGTCTTATACGTATGAGCAAGCAGGAGAGTAGCACGAGATAAGGGTGGATGTATAGGAAGAAGCCAGATAATACAAGGCTTTGAACACCATACTAAGGAGTTTGGATTTTATTTTAAGTGTCATAGGAAGGCAGAAGGAGTGACATGATATGGTCTACATTTTAAAAGATCCTTTGGGTGTTTATTTAAAACTGGGCTCTAAGAGTAGCAAGAGTGAAGAAAGCAGGAAGACTAGTTGGCTATTGCAGGGATTGAGGTGGGAGATGGTGGTAACTTGGGCTCGGTTTGAAGTAACAGCTAACAAATATTTATTTTTTAAAAAGGATTAGTAATGTGTCAGCATGTTTAACTTTTTGGAATACCTGAAATTCGGTATTAATTTTTAAACTTCCCTATTCATGTGCACATTGGTTCAATGAGTAAACAAAAGTCCGGTAGCACAGACAGATCTGCTGTCATCTTGGATCTTAGACTACTCCATGTTTTTCTATTGTGCCTTCTCTGCACTAATCAACTATTGGGTATTTGCTTTTTTCGTCAAACAAATTCCTAAAAAAGTGCCGAAATTATTTAATGCCACCAGATACATAGCAGCAATCTACTAATCTCTGTTGGTACACAGGAAGCAAACATAGACAGTTCTTCACTCATAGAAATCAGGAAGCCATGATATTTCTAGTGTTTAACATACAAAAACAAATATCTAGTGTGAATCAATCCCAAAGCTCCCATATATTGTGGGTTTTCACAGAAGATCATTTCCAAGAAACTATTTCAGATATATACTTTAATCACATACACTACTGATAGCCTTAAGATATGAAGGCACAGCTAGACAAGCAAGACTTAATTCCCACTACAGGCAGGACTATAGTAGTTGTCAAGGGGATTCCAGGATGTAGACTATCTAGTATTTAATCAAGTAAAATCTATATACCTTACTACTAACGTGTGAACAGTCTATCACATAAAATGGTTACAAGCACAAAGGCCGAAAAAATGCAAGGACTGCTTCTAAGATTCTAGAAGGCATCAGTGGTAAAATAGAGTCAATTATCACTTTTTGAAAAGATGAAACTCTGATTCTTTTCACAATTAGAACTGACTATAATGATAGAATGCCTAAAGTATAGTGCATGTTTCAATCCTATAACTGGACAGACAAAACGTAAATGATGCCGGTAAGAAACATCTTCCCTCAAGGCCTGAAAATCTCCTCATCCAAACTGAATGCATTATTTTGGGTTAGTGGAATAGGTATTTTCCAGAGTTCACATGAGGACAAAATATTAACAGCTCATCTCAGAAAAGGCGGCAGTACTAAAATCTGTGCAGTAAGAGCTTTCATAATTATTTGTCATGATAAAATAGTTCAGTTTGGATCCAGAAGTTCAGTTCTTGCCTTCAACAACAGAGTATTAATATTACTGTTACAGATAATATTTTAAAAAATAATAACATTGACACAAAAGGTTTTAAATTTTTATCAGTTTTGCACTTCTAAAGTTCTGTTTTACATTAATATGTCCTCACAGCAACCCTGTGAGAGAGACATTATTCTTTTTAGTTTAAAAGATATGGAAAGATCAAAGCTCATAGAACTTAATGATTTGCTTGTCACAAGTTTGGAAAGGACAATGTGAGAATCCTAATTCAGGTCTTCTAATTCTCAGTCCAGGGTTCCTAATAAATCCTGTGAGTCTCATAGGAATGTAGTTAAGACATTATGTCACAATTGAACTGGTAATTGTTTTTTTGTCTTTTAAAGAATATAAAATAGCATGGTGTGTTAAAATTGATGGCACCTTAGATTTGGTGAAATATGTTGACCTCTCTGAGTATTCGCTTCCTGTCTCTGAAGTCAGGGTACAGTCTGCATAGGGTTGTCTCAAGGATTAAGTGACCTACTATGAAAGTGCTTTGCTCTGTAACTATAGGTTTATAGGGGTTTTGTGTGTTTGGGTATTGTTTTGTTTTGTCTTTTTAGACAAGGTCTCATGCTGTTGCCCATGCTGGAGTGCAGTGGTGTGATCACAGCTCACTGCAGCCTCAACCTTCCTGGCTCAAGTGATCCTCCCACCTCAGCCTCCTGAGTAGCTGGGACTATAGGCACACACCACCACACCCAGATAATTTTTGGAATTTTTTGTAAAATGGGATTTTGCCATGTTGTCCAGGCTGGAGTTTATGTTTTAGAGTTCAATTTGTATTTCAATTAGAATCATTAAATAAAATACACTTCATCTTACCTAATTTTCATGACTTACAAGTATTCAGGATAAAGCAATAGATTGCATTGCCTCAAGAAGCTTTTTCAGTCTGCTATAAGATATCTCCCTCACTGATAACATTGATCTTCTCAGGAGATAGGATAGGGAGATTATCTGTTTTTTATTAGAAACTTTTATATGGCTTTTTTTTTTTTTTTAAGAGCAAGCATTTGTTACTGCTGAATTTTAAAGCTTATTTTTTAAGTAAAAGAATTTTTAAGCATCATGGAGATCTCACAGTAAGAAACAAAAGCTCTCTTTGGGGCTATTTGCATAACAATACGTAAAGAGGGAATAATAAATGTGCCTAGGTAAAGATCTTAAAACTGGGGATGCACTCCTCCATAAAGTGAGCTTAAACCTCCAGACAGAGTTAACAGCTCTTTGCTCAAACCTGTATTATTGCTCTTTTCATATTGCTTTGTAATTATCTGTTTGTATGTTTTTCTTCTCACTTAATTTTGTCCTAAACTGCTTTGCATCTTTAGTGACAAGCACAGTGCTGACCTCATAATAAGTGAATAATAAATCTTTGTTGAATGACAAAAAAAAATGAAGATGTAAAGTCAACAACTGAATCTTTAATAGTTTTTTTTTTCTGAAAATATGTGACCTTTTCCAACCGGCATTATTGATAAAAAATTATAAAGCAATTAGTTCTTGGGACTACACAGTGCTATTTGTGTTTCCCATTTCTTTTATAATAACTCCAGAATTCTAATGAAAGTGAAAGTCGAAAGTAGAATAGGAAAAATATTCAGAGTGAGAAAACTTGCTTCTTAGCCAAGTTATTTTACAACCTTAAATAAATTATTGAACCTCACTTTTGCCCCATTTATAAAATGGGAAAAATGATGTATTTGTCTCTAAGCATTATAGGATAAAAATGAAGTAACATTTGTAAAAAATTGCCTGTAGTTTTTACTACAGATAAATAAAATAAATTAGTTCACACCCTAATTCTATTTTTATCCAAAAAGTAGATTCATTTTTACTTGTAGAGAAGCAGAGTAGTGAAAAGATCATATGCTATAAAGTTCAAATGCCAGCTCTATGGCATAATAGATTTGGCTTTGAGAATTCTATAAGCTAGCTGAGTCTCATTTTTTTTTTCATCTATGAAGATGGAGATATCACCAACCCATAGGTTTGTCCTGAGGATTAAAGCTAATGTATCTGAAGTGGCCAGCTCATTGAAAATATTATGGCTCACATCTGGTAGGTACTTAATATTCTCATTATCATCATCACCATTATAATCTTCATTTTTCATTGTCATTGCGTAAAAGGATTATTTTGTCCTTACAGCCTTAAACGATTATCTTCTGCACCTCCTTTTTTTTAAGAACTGGAAACCCTGGAAGATAATGAACAATTTCTACTAATGTAGATTTCTATGATCTCTCGTTACATTACTTATTTGGGAACATGTGAGAAACTGTGTGCTAAAACCCTGGAAAACAATTGCAAAGTAACATTTCATGCTTTCAAGTGGCAGTAATTTTAGGTAAGAAATCAGTCTTCAACTCATTTATTTAATGGATATAAAGATTGAAATAATAAAGAAGTTTATATCTAACTGGCAACCTCAAAGGCCCCCTGGAAACATTTCATACAATCTTATATATGGAATGAAGGAAGCCTTGCTGAACTTGTATAGAAAATGGAAATACTAAAATTACATAGGGATGAGGTCTAAATAGCCAGTAGTTCCCTGCAAACCCATAAACTAGATATTCACAGGCATTTCATCCATGTGAGGTAGGAGTAAGCCACATAGATACCTGAAGGAAAAGTGTTCCAGACAGAAGGAACAGCAAGTAGAAAGGCCCTGAGGCAGGAGTGTGCCTGGTGTGTTTGAGAAAAGCAAAGAGAATAGTTTGGATTGAGAGGTCCAGTTCATTCTATCATGAAGCCCCCAGTTTAATTGTCTACTGTCAGAAAGGCTGTACCTAATCACCTGTCTAATGTTGACCTTCTCTCCACCTCCAATACTCTATTTCACTCCCCTATTTTATTCTCTTCACAGCACTTTATTTGTTGTTTGTTTGTTTACTTGTTTATTTTCTACCTCCTTTAGTAAAATATAAGCTTCTTGAGAACAGTGATCTTGAACGTCTTCTTTACCACAATTAGGTAACACCTAGAACAGTGCCTGGTACATAGCAGGTATTCATGAGACACTCATATTTTATTATTGTGCTTAATATCTATTTAGTAAGCATATTTAATATTTAACAGATGAATGTTGAATATATATATTTTAATTTTATTTACTTAGGAATGAACTTAAAACAATGAGGCACCATTTTTATTCACCAGTGTCATATATTAACAATGATTGGTCATCTACAGTGTTAGTAAATACGTGGGGAAACCAGCACACTCATACACTGTTGATAGTTGTTTACTAGATTCAGCTTTTTTGGAGAGCAGTCTAGCTGTATCTCTAGGAATCTAAATGCACATTTTTTTGACCCTTCAGTTTCACTTCCAAAGTTTATATACAGAAATACCCATTTATATGCATAAATATAATACACAGATTATAATCATGTATTGGTTAATGACAGGGATATATTCTGAGTATATATCATTGGGCAATTTCATCATTGTGTAAATATCATACAAACAAGCCTCGGTGGTATAGCCTACTATCTATTTAGGCTATATGGCATATAGCCTATTGATCCTAGGCTTCAGGTATGTATAGAAAAACTACTGAATACTGTATGCAATTATAATGCTAAGTATTGTGTATCTAAACATGAAAAAGGTACAGCAAAAATACAGTATTATGATCCTATAGAATCACTGCTACAAATATGGTCTGTCATTGATTGAAACATGGTTATGCAGTACATTACTGTACCTGCTTGTATGTACAAATAGATGTCAAATAGTCCATTCTTTCCACAAATATTTGTTGAGTCCAATTTATCAGGCACTAAGAACATAGGCCAGCTTTGCTAATGTCCTTTAGTATAAAGCAAGCAGGTGAAGCTCAATATTGAAGTAGGTAAAACTTGGAGGAAGAACAGAATCAACTCTTGTATATAGAGATCCTAAGTAGGTACCACATACCATCTGCTGAGACTTTCTGATTAAAATCTTTCTGTGGAAGGTTATACCTTTTTAACAGAGCAACACACCTTATAGAAGGGGAATAAGACTACAAAGTTTCCTGTACAGAAAGTGATGAATGTGAGTGAGGATGATATACCAATAATGAGCATGAGAGATGAAAAAAGGAAGAAACCAAAATAAAACCATTAGAGTGAACCTTAACCAGCCCAGGCATAAAAGGAGTATGAATGATGCCTTCTGAAGGTGGATCATTAGTGCCTGCCAACCTGTTGCAATACTGAAGCACTTCAACTATTTTAATATCTGCTGGAATTGTATTTCTACCAAAAGATGCCACAGAGGGTGTGATTGTTTAATTATGTACATATCTGGACATATATTACAGACTACATGGGCGCAGTTTTGTTTTGTTTTGTTTTAAACTTGGCTAAAATGAGTTTATTCTCATGTTTAGAGACTGTGGATGGGAACATACCTTGTAGGGTAAGAAATCCTAAAAGGTTAACACTACTGTGTATGATTACTTATAGCCTAAATAAGGAAAAAGCATAAAAGTACACAAGTAAATCAAGGGAAGCTTAACAGAATTATTTAATGAACTTACATGTTTAAACAAATATACAAAAGATGGACAAAGAAACAACCTAGAACTAATAAAAACTTTTACAAATAGTGTTAGGGAAGTTAAGGCCAGGATTAACTTAAACTTTGAAAAATAAAGATGAGAAGAACTACATTTAAAGCAATAATGGAAAAGTAGAAGAATTGGTTTTTAAAGGTAATACAGAGAGGAAGAGTCTAAGAATTGTGTTGGACAAATTCTTTGGGTGGTTTCCATGATTCCTGTTTGCTGGTGTTCATGCCTTTGTATGATCCTCTCCCCTGGAGTATGTTTGAGAACTGTGATTTGCTTGTAACTCTACAATACAGCAAAGTCACAGGATGTACATGATTATATTGCATGAGATTTTAGTGCCAATTTTGCTGGAATCTTGCACTGTTTACTGGCTTCAAAGATATGAGCTGCTATGTTAGGAGACTTATGACAAGGAGCTGAGGACAGTCTCTGGTTGAAGCCTTCAGTGCTCCCCAGTCAAGCCTCAGATGAGACCACAGCCATGCTCAACCTGTAGATTGAAGCCTTATGAGATCCTAAGTGGAGGACTCAGCTAAGCCATGCCCAGACTCCTGTCCTAGAGAAACCATGAGATAATATACATGTATTGTTTTAAGCTGCTATATGTGTGGTAGTTTGTTATACCACAATATAAATTAACACCATAAACTATTGCCATTTGCTTCTATCTTCCCAGTGGGAAAATGACCTTCACAGTGGCAAGGCTAGAATTTTTCCTGGATTAAAAAATATTGTTCTATTGGCATAAGGGATAGAAATTACATTATTAGGGCTTTTAGTCACTCTTCAGACTCCTTATGAGAGGTAAACATCCTCCCTACCCCCTTGACACTTTTCTGTCTAATCAAAAGAAATTTGGGGGAATTAGAAGGGTGATTTTTTACCACCTTAATTAAGACACCAGCCTCCAGAAGCAAACAGCAGCTGTTATATTAGAAATACCACTATGAATCTTCCTGAGAGAAATAGCTCTCCCTCCTTACCATCTGATATTGTCTTATTCAGCTTAACATTTCTAGTACCTATCATGGTGCTTGACACAGTTGATACTCAATGATTAATGAATGAATTCCTCATTAAGTTATCTCATCCGAATGTATATACATTCAATAAGAAAGAGGGAAATTCACCCTTTTCCTGTAGCACATTTCCTTCTTAGACTTTTGGGGATGAAAAAGCATACATGGTATTTATTTATATACAAGGAAGCATGAATGAACCATGAGAATACAGACATTAGTGAACTGCTTTTGTAAATAAAAGGAGCTTTAAAAACCTAATATGAATTCTGATTACTTCATAATTCTCTTTATTTTTTCTCAATCTACAGAGTTTTGTATAGTTTTGTTTGAGACACATTCAGAGTTAGTAAATGCCAGAAACTTGTCTGATTCCAAATGATACTGACATAATGGACTCATTTGTTATGTCTATGTTCTCTATCTTTGCATCACATAAAAGTACAAACATTTTTATAACTTGACAATAATTGAAAATGAAATGCCTTTATCTTTTTCTTCATTTATTTTTAGCTTCCTTCTTTGTGCACCCATGATGAAAACAAAATTTTAGCATTATTTATTGCTGTCAAATGCCTACATTGTATCTCATTACTAGCAATTTGTGAATTCTTTTTTTTTTTTCTTTTTTTTTTTTGTACTTTAAGTTCTGGGATACATGTACAGAACTTGCAGAGTTGTTACATGGGTATACATGTGCCATGGTGGTTTGCTGTACCCATCAATCCATTATCTACATTAGGTGTTTCTCCTAATGCTATCACTCCCCCAGCCTCCCACCCCCAGACAGGCCCTGGTATGTGATGTTCCCCTCTCTGTGTCCATGTGTTGTAATTGTTCAGCTACCACTTATGAGTGAGAACATGCAGTGTTTGGTTTTCTGTTCCTGTGTTAGTTTGCTGAGAATGATGGTTTCCAGCTTCATCCATGTCTCTGCAAAGGACATGAGCTCATCTTTTTTATGGCTGCATAGTATTCCCTGGTGTATATGTATGACATTTTCTTTATCCAGTCTATCATTGATGGGCATTTGGGTTGGTTCCAAGTCTTTGCTATTGTGAACAGTGCTGCAGTAAACATACGTGTGCATGTGTCTTTATATTAGAATGATTTATAATCCTTTGGGTATATACACAGTAATGGGATCACTGGGTCAAATGGTATTTCTGGTTGTAGATTCTTCAGGAATAGCCACACTGTCTTCCACAATAGTTGACCTAATTTATACTCCCACCAACAGTGTAAAAGCATTCCTATTTCTCCACATCCTCTCCAGCATCTGTTGTTTCCTGACTTTTTAGTGATCGCCATTCTAACTGGCGTGAGATGGTATCTCATTGTCGTTTTGATTTGCATTTCTCTAATTACCAGTGGTGATTAGATTTTTTTTTATATGTTTGTTGGCCGCATAAATATCTTCTTTTGACAAATGTCTGTTCATATCCTTTGCCCACTTTTTGATGGGGTTGTTTGTTTTTCTCTTGTAAATTTGTTTAAGTTCTTTGTAGATTCTGGATATTAGCCCTTCGTTAGATGGATAGATTAGAAAAATGTTCTCCCATTCTGAAGGTTGCCTGTTCACTCTGATGATAGTTTCTTTTGCCATGCAGAAGCTCTTTAGTTTAATTAGATCCCATGTGTCAGTTTTGGCTATTGTTGCTATTGCTTTTGGTGTTTTAGACAGAAAGTCCTTGCCCATGCCTATGTCCTAAATGGTATTACCTAGGTTTTCTTCTAGAGTTTTTTTTGTTTTGTTTTGTTTTCTTTTGAGACAGAGTCTTGCTCTGTCGCCCAGGCTGGGGTGCAGTGGCCGGATCTCAGCTCACCGCAAGCTCCGCCTCCCAGGTTTAGACCATTCTCCTGCCTCAGCCTCCCGAGTAGCTGGGACTACAGGCACCCGCCACCTCGCCCGGCTAGTTTTTTGTATTTTTTAGTAGAGACGGGGTTTCACCGTGTTAGCCAGGATGGTCTCAATGTCCTGACCTCGTGATCCGCCCGTCTCGGCCTCCCAAAGTGCTGGGATTACAGGCTTGAGCCACCGCGCCTGGCCTCTTCTAGAGTTTTTATGGTTTTAGGTCTAACGTTTAAGTCTCTAATCCATCTTGAATTAATTTTCGTATAAGGAGTAAGGAAAGGATCCAGTTTCAGCTTTCTACTTACGGATAGCCAATTTTCCCAGCACCATTTATTAAATAGGGAATCCTTTCCCCATTTCTTGTTTTTGTCAGGTTTGTCAAAGATCAGATGGCTGTAGATGTGTGGTATTAAGGGCTCTGTTCTCTTCCATTGGTCTATATCTCTGTTTTGGTACCAGTACCATGCTGTTTTGGTTACTGTAGCCTTGTAGTATAGTTTGAAAGCAGGTAGCGTGATGCCTCCAGCTTTGTTCTTTTGGCTTAGGATTGTCTTGGCAATGCGGGCTCTTTTTTGGTTCCATATGAACTTTAAAGCAGTTTTTTCCAATTCTGTGAAGAAAGTCATTGATAGCTTAATGGGGATGGCACTGAATCTATAAATTACCTTGGGCAGTATGGCCATTTTCACAATATTGATTCTTCCTATCCATGAGCATGGTATGTTCTTCCATTTATTTGTGTCCTCTTTTATTTCACTGAGCAGTGGTTCGTAGTTCTCCTTGAAGAGGTCCTTTACATCCCTTGTAAGTTGGATTCCTAGGTATTTTATTCTCTTTAAAGCAATTGTGAATGGGAGTTCCTTCATGATTTGGCTCTCTGTTTGTCTGTTACTGGTGTATAAGAATGCTCGTGGTTTTTGCACATTGATTTTGTATCCTGAGACTTTGCTGAAGTTGCTTGTCAGCTTAAGGAGATTTTGGGCTGAGACAATGGGGTTTTCTAAATATACAATCATGTCATCTGCAAACAGGGACAATTTGACTTCTTCTTTTTCTAACTGAATACCCTTGATTTCTTTCTCTTGCCTGATTGCCCTAGCCAGAACTTCCAACACTGTGTTGAATAAGAGTGGTGAGAGAGGGCATCCCTGTCTTGTGCCAGTTTTCAAAGGGAATATTTCCAATTTTTGCCCATTCAGTATGATATTGGCTGTGGGTTTGTCATAAATAGCTCTTATGATTTTGAGTTATGTTCCATCAATACCGAATTTATTGAGAGTTTTTAGCATGAAGGGCTGTTGAATTTTGTCAAAAGCCTTTTCTGCATCTATTGAGATAATCATGTGGTTCTTGTCTTTGGTTCTGTTTATATGCTGATTTGCGTATGTTGAACCAGCCTTGCATCCCAGGGATGAAGCCCACTTGATCATGGTGGATGAGCTTTTTGATGTGCTGCTGGATTCGGTTTGCCAGTATTTTATTGAGGATTTTTGCATTGATGTTCATCAGGGATATTGGTCTAAAATTCTCTTTTTTTGTTGTATCTCTGTCAGGCTTTGGTATCAGGATGACGTTGGCCTCATAAAATGAGTTAAAGAAGATTCCCTCTTTTTCTGTTGATTGGAATAGTATCAGAAGGAATGGTACCAACTCCTCCTTGTACCTCTGGTAGAATTCAGCTGTGAATCCGTCTGTTCCTGGACTTTTTTTGGTTGGTAGGCTATTAATTATTGCCTCAATTTCGGAGCCTGCTGTTGGTCTATTCAGGGATTCAACTTCTTCACCCAGGCTGGAGTGCAGTGGTGCAATCTCAGCTCACTGCAAGTTTTGCCTCCCAGGTTCATGCCATTCTCCTGCCTCAGCCTCCTGAGTAGCTGGGACTACAGGCACCCACCACCACACCTGGCTAATTTTTTTTTTCCTGTATTTTTAGTAGAGACAGGATTTCACCGTGTAGCCAGGATGATCTCGACCTCCTGACCTCGTGATCCACCCGCCGTGGCCTTCCAAAGTGCTGGGATTACAGGCATGAACCACCGCACCCAGCCTCTTAATCCTTAGTTCTAATTTGATTGCACTGTGGTCTGAGAGACTGTTGTGATTTCCATTCTTTTGCATTTGGTGAGGAGTGTTTTACTTCCATTTATGTGGTCAATTTTAGAATAAGTGCAATGTGGTGCTGAGAATAATGTATATTCTGTTGATTTGAGGTGGAGAGTCCTGTAGATGTCTGTTATGTCTGCTTAGTCCAGAGCTGAGTTCAAGTTCTGAATAACCTTCTTAATTTTCTGTCTCATTGATCTCCTAATATTGACAGTGGGGTATTAAAGTCTCCCACTGTTATTGTGTGGGAGTGTAAGTCTCTTTGTAGGTCTCTAAGGACTTGCTCTATGAGCCTGGGTGCTCCTGTATTATGTGCATATATATTTAGGATAGGTAGCTTTTCTTGTTGCATTGATCCCTTTACCATTATGTAATGCCCTTCTTTGTCTTTTTTGATATTTGTTAAAGTCTGTTTTATCAGAGACTAGGATTGCAACACCTACTTTTTTTTTTTTTTTTTCCCTTGGTAAATATTCCTCCATCCCTTTATTTTGAGCCTCAGTGTATCTTTGCACTTGATATGGGTCTCCTGAATAGAGCACACCGATGGATCTTGACTCTTTATTCAATTTGCCCATCTTTGTCTTTTAACTGGGCATTTAGTCTGTTTACATTTAAGGTTAATATTGTTATGTTTGAATTTGATCTTGTCATTATGATGCTAGCTGGTTATTTAGCCTGTTAGTTGATGCAGTTTCTTCATAGCGTCAATGGTCTTTACAATTTGGTATGTTTTGCAGTGGCTGATACCGGTTTTTCTTTTCCATATTTAGTGCTTCCTTCGGGAGCTCTTGTAAGGCAAGCCTGGTGGTGACAAAACCTCTCAGCATTTACTTGTCTGTAAAAGATTTTATTTCTCCTTCATTTATGAAGCTTAGTTTGGCTGTATATGAAATTCTGGGTTGAAAATTCTTTAAGAATGTTGAATATTGGCCCCCACTCTCTTCTGGCTTGTAAGGTTTCTGCCAAGAAATCTGCTGTTAGTCTGATGGGCTTTCCTTGGTGGGTAACCCGACCTTTTTCTCTGGCTGCCCTTAACATTTTTTCCTTCATCTCAACCTTGGTGAGTCTGACAATTATGTGTCTTCGAGTTGCTCTTCTTGAAGAGTATCTTTCTGATATTCTCTGTATTTCCTGAATTTGAATGTTGTCCTGTCTTGCTAGGTTGGGGAAGTTCTCCTGGATAATATCCTGAAGAGTGTTTTCCAACTTGGTTCCATTCTCTCTGTCACTTTCAGGCACACCAATCAAACATAGGTTTGGTCTTTTCACATAGTCCCATATTTCTTGGAGACTTTGTTCATTCCTTTTCATTCTTTTTTCTCTAATCTTGTCATCATGCTTTATTTCATTAAGTTGATCTTCAATCTCTGATATCCTTTCTTCCGCTTGATCGATTTGGCTATCGATACTCATGTATGCTTCTTGAAGTTCTCATGCTGTGTGTTTCAGCTCCATCAGGTCATTTATGTTCTTCTCTCAACTGGTTATTCTAGTTAGCATTTCCTCTAACTTTTTTCAAGGTTCTTAGCTTCCTTGTATTAGGTTAGAACATGCTCCTTTAGCTTGAAGGAGTTCGTTATTACCCACCTTCTGAAGCCTGCTTTTGTCAATTCATCAAACTCATTCTCCATCCAGTTTTGTTCCCTTGCTGGCGAGGAGTTGTGATCCTTTGGAGGATAAGAAGCGTTCTGGTTTTTGGAATTTTCAGCCTTTTTGCACTGGTTTTTCCTCATCTTCGTTTGATGTTGGCGACCTTTGGATGGTGTTTCTTTGTGGACTTCCTTTTATTGGTGTTGATGCTATTCCTTTCTGTTTATTAGTTTTCCTTCTATCAGTCAGGCCCCTGTGCTGCAGGTCTGCTAGCATTTGCTGGAGGTCCACTCCAGACCCTATTTGCCTGGATATCACCAGCGGAGGCTGCAGAACAACAAAGATTGCTGCCTGTTCCTTCCTCTGGAAGCTTCATCCCAGAGGGGCACCTGCCACATGCCAGCTGGAGCTCTCCTGTATGAGGTGTCTGTTGACCCCTTCTGGGAGGTGTTTCCCCATCAGGAGGCACGGGGATCAGGGATCCACTTGAGGATGCAGTATGTCCCTTAATAGAGCTCATGTGCTGTACTGGGAGATCCGTCACGCTCTTCAGAGCCAGCAGGCAGGAACATTTAAGTCTGCTGAAGCTGCGCCCACAGCCACCCCTTCCCCCAGGTGCTGTGTCCGAGGGAGATGGGAGTTTTATCTATAAGCCCCTGGCTGGGGATGCTGCCTTTCTTTCAGAGATGCCCTGCCCAGAGAGGAGGAATCCAGAGAGGCAGTTGCTACAGCAACTTTGCCCAGCTGTGCCAGTTCAAACTTCCTGGCAACTTTGTTTACACTCTGAGGGGAAAACCACCTATTCAAGCCTCAGTAATGGTGGATGCCCCTCCCCCAGCAAGCTCCAGCATCCCAGGTCAACTTCAGACTGCTGTGCTGGCAGCAAGAATTTCAAGACAATGTATCTTCGCTTGCTGGGCTCTGTGGGGGTGGGATCCGCTAGACCCCTTTGTTCCCTGGCTTCAGCCCCCTTTCCAGGGGAGTGAACGGTTCTGTCTTGCTGGTGTTCCAGGTGCCACTGGGGTATGGAAAAAAACTCCTGCAGCTAGCTCAGTGCCCAAACAGCCTCCCACTTTTGTTTTGAAACCCTGGACCCTGGTGGCACAGGTACCCAAGGTAATCTGGTCTCTGGGTTGCGAAGACTGTGGGAAAAGCATAGTATCTGGGCTGGAATGCACCGATCCTCATGGCACAGTCCCCTCATGGCTTTCCTTGGCTAGAGGAGGGAGTTCCCTGACCCCCTGCACTTCCCGGGTGAGGCAACCCCCCACCCTGCTTCTGCTCGCCCTCTGTGGGCTGCACCGACTGTCTAGCGAGTCCCAATAAGATAAGCTGGGTGCCTCAGTTGGAAATGCAGAAATCACCTGCCTTCTGCATTGATCTCACTGGGAACTGCAGACCAGAGCTGTTCCTATTCGGCCATCTTGCCAGTCATCAGTTGTGAACTCTTTATACATGTTTTAATTCATTCCTAATTGCCTTGTTGGACATTACTGATAATTAAATTCCCCCCCAAAATTTCGCTTTATTTACATAACCTATCAGTAGAAAGTTGAAAAAAATATATCCCCCATTGCTTTTACTGTCGATTTCAGAATTATAGTATTATTTTAATCTAAACTAATGCAAATAAAGGTATTTCAATTCATAATATAATTATTTATGAATTGGGAAATTACATGCTTGTTGATTTGAAACCTTCATTTTTTAAAAGTGAAACAAAAAATGCTTAATTACCATGTGTATTGCCTAAGACTATTAATCATCTTTTAAGTTTTATTAATACTTTTAAGATATTGATTTTTTAAATAAACTCACTTTTTCAGAACAGTCGAGAAAAGGACTATACAGGTTATTTGAGTATTCTGATTATCTATCATATATGCCATATATACATTACAATTTTTCAAAAAATGTCAAGCATTCATTAATTATGAATATTTGTTGATTTATTGCTATGTACAAGGCACTATGATTGGTATTATAGTAGATACAAAGATGAATCAGATATACACCCTGACTTCAAGGATCTATCCATTTACAATGAGAATTAAAACTTCTATATGAGTATAATATAAACTGAACATGGTAAGGCCCCAGAAGAGTTCAAAGTGGTTATGGAACCTAAAGGATAGTCCATTAGTTTCCTATTGCTGCTGCTGTACCAAATTGCCACAAACTCCATGTCTTTTTTTTTTTTTTTTTTTTAATATGGAGTTTCACTCTTGTTGCCCAGACTGGAGTGCAGTGGCGCGATCTTAGCTCACTGCAACCTCCGCCTCCCGGGTTCAAGCAATTCTCCTGCCTTTGCCTCCTGGGTAGCTGGGATTACAGGCACCCGCCACCATGGCCAGCTAATTTTGTGTATTTTTAGTAGAGAAGAGGTTTCACCATGTTGGCCAGGCTGGTTTTGAACTCCTGGCCTCAAGCAATCCACCCATCTTGGCCTCCCAAAGTGCTGGGATTACCCATGTGAGCCATAGCACCCAGCTGTCAATGTCTTAAAACAATACAAATGTATTATCTTACAGTTCTACAAGTCAGAAGTTCAAAATATGATTCACTGGACTAAAACCAGGGTGTCAGCAAAGCTGCATTCTCTTCTGAAGGCTCTAGGAAATACTCCATTTTCTTGCTTTTTCTAGCTTCCAGAGACTGCCCACATTCCTTGGCTCATGGCCTTTCCATCTTAAAAGCTAGCAGTGGTCAGTCAAGCCCTTCTCATGTCACATCGTTCTGACACTGACTCTCCTTCTACCACTAGCTGCCACTTTGAAGGAGCCATAGATAATAAGTAAACAAAGGTGTAGTGTTCCAATAAAACTTTAATTCTAAGAACAGGCGGCAGGCCAGATTTGGCCCATGGCTATAGTTTTTTCAAGTCCTAGCCTGGCACGTAAATAATATTTTTTAAAGTAATGGTAAATAAGTCAGGACTTGGTTATAGACTGTCTTAAACACCTAGCAAAATGTTCTGGAGATTGTTTTTAGTAGACAGTAAAGAGCTAGTGATGGACTTTCAGCAAGAAATGAGTAGACTCATAACTGTACTTCAGGAAACTTTACCTGGCCAGCACTAGGGTATGAGGTAAAGAAGGGGAAGCAGCAATGTGAACAGGGAAGCTTTAACACTGGTGTAGATGCAGGTAATGGGAGCTTAAACTAGACTAGTCAAGAGGAAGGAAAATGGCACAGTAACTTCCTAACTTGTCACCCTACTTCCAGATTTCCCTACAGTCTATTCTCTAGTAGCCTTCAATACATAAATTAGACCATGTCACTCCCCTGGTCAAAACTCTCCAATCATTTCCACTTACACTTAGAGTAAGATCCAAACTCTTTACCATTCCTTATGAAGACCTTCATTTTTGGCCCTAGCTAGCTGTCTAATCTCATTGTCTACCACTCTTCTCCTGCTTACTATATACCAGTCATATTAGTGTTTTTGTAGTTCTTTAAACATGCCAAACTTATTCCTAGCTCAAGGCCTTTGCATTTGCTATTTGATATAGTTTGGATATTTGTCCCCCCAAATCTCATGATGAAATGTAATCCCCAGTGTTGGAGGTGGGGCCTGGTGGGAGGTGATTGGATCATGAGAGTGAATTTCTCATGAATGGGTTAACGCCATCGCGTTGGTGCTGTCCTCGCAAGAGTACCTGAGTTCTCAAGAGATCTGTTTGTTTAAAAGTGTGCAGCACCTCCCACAACCTTATTCATGCTCTCACTGTGTGACATACCTGCTCCTGCTTTGCCTTCTGACATAAGTAAAAGCTCCCTGAGGCCTCCCCAGAAGCCAAGCAGATGCTGGTGCCATGCTTGTATAGCCTACAGAATCGTGAACCAATTAAACTGTTTTTCTTTATAAATTTCCCAGCCTCAGGTATTCCTTTATAGCAACACGAGAATAGCCTAATACACTGTTCCACCTGCCTGGAATGGTATTCCTTCAGACCTTCACAAGACTCATGCTTTCATTTTATTCATGATTTTTTGGGTTTTTTTGTTTGTTTGTTTTTTCTTAGAGATGATCTAAATCTGTCACCCAGGTTGCAGTGCAATAGCACCATCATAGCTCTCTGCAGCTTCTAACTCCTGGGCTCAAGCTATTGTCCCACTATAACCTCCCAGATAGCTAGGACTATAGGTGCACACCACCACACCTAGCTAATTTTACTCTTTTTTTTTTTTTTTGTTAGCGATGGAGTCTTGCTAAGTTGCCCAGGCTGGCTCAAACTCCTGGCCTTAAGTGATCCTCCCACCTCTGTCTCACAAAGTGCTGGTATTATAGGCATGAGCCACCATACCCAGCCACAGGTCTCTGCTTTAATGTTGCAGAGGCTTTCTCTGATCAACTCCATCATCGCTACTACTCATTCTTGATCTTATTTTTCTAATAGGACTTATTGGCCACCTGAAATTGTGTCTTCTCACTAGAATATAAGCTTCAGGAAGGCAAGATCCTCACTTGTCTTACTGCTGTAGCCTCAGAATTTACTACAGTAGTTATTCAACAAGTATTTAACAACTAAATGAATAATATTGCAGAGGTCGATTATGTAAGACTAAACAACAATTAACAAGAGAAACAAGGACAAAGAGTAAAAACGACACTGGATTTTTGAGCCTGGATTATTGGAGGTTGGTCGAACCATTAAAAATCAAGGAGCTCAGCAGGAAAGACAGATCTGGGAGATTAGAGTGAGGGAAGTTCCATATTAGACATCATGAGATGCTTGAGATGCCAGCTGACATCAAGAAAGAGATTGGGAGAAATGTCAGTATTTGGAGATGTTGTTTGGGGGATTCTTCATGTAGTTTTGATGGTTGAAACCCTAATATTGTAGAGAAAGGATATAACAGGAGTGGGAGGAGAACTCATTTGGGACAGTTAGGAGGAGGAAGGGGGGCCAGATGGGGAGCAGTCAGGACGATAGGGTCAAATGAAGAGTAGATGACTGGGAAGAGAGGAAACCCATGGAGAAGGGAATTTCAAAGAAGGAGTGAGAAATGCTGATAACAAGTGGACAACATGTGAAAAAAAGGTTGGCTGAAATTGTAAAGATTTGTGACCTTTCGAGGAGAAATTTCAGTAGATTGGTGAGGGCACAAATACAATTTACTCCAACACCATTTTGAATGTCAATTTAATCATTCTTTTATGATTCATATGGCATTTCAGTACCTCTTAGGACCTCTTGGTCATTTCATAAATATCGGTTATGTAACACTGCAGTTTAAAAGATATAGGATTAAGGAAAAAGGTATAGGATATTGGATATTGAAAATTTGATAGGAGAGTAGATTTTAGGTGCTCTTACCACACACACACACGAGGTAGCTATAGAAGGTGATGGCTATATTAATTTGCTTACTTGTAGTAATCATTTCACCATATATTTGTATACCAAAACATCATGTTGTACACTTTAAATACATACAATAAAAATGCATTAAAAGAAAAAAGGTATGGGAAATTCCACTGAATCTATACTGATCCTGTAACATATGTTAAAAGTTACTTAATTTGGACAAATTCCTGCTTATGCCCAGATTTCTGTGACTTTCTAGTGAGATGTGCTCTGATAGCTGTCATCGAAGTGTGGTTTAACTGTATGCATAGTTTTTCTAAATTGAGAAGTGCTATCATAAGAGGGAAAATGTTAGTTAGGCCAGCAATATTTTTATTTTATTTTCTGCTGATATAAAAAAAAAAGTGTTAAACTTTATTTTTGTTATTTTGAAAAGACCTGAAGAGAATGAATAAGCCGGAAAAATTGCTCATAACCCACCACGGAGAGGCAATCGTCATTTACATTTTGGCCTTATTACTTTTAGTCCTTTTCTAACTTGCTAACACTTTTGTGTGTTGTTTGTTTGTTTGGGTTTGGGTTTTTTGGTGTTTTTTTGTTTTTCGCATAATGAAAGAAGCAGCATATAGTGGCTAACAGCATGGGCTCAAGAACAATATTACCCGTGTTCAAATCCTACCTCTGCCTCCTACAAGCAACATAATCTTTGCAACTTTCTTACCTTCTCTGTACTTCATTTTCCTCACCTATGAAATGGAAGAACAACTGATTTTGTATAAGCTTATTCATTCTAGTATCCAGTATCCAAAACAGAGTTGATCCTATACTCTTTCCACCTTTCCAATCTTATTTTGTCTGTTTTTTCCCTTAACTGGCACTCATTTGGAAGGCTTCTTACCTCTTTTATCATTTTATCTGTCATTCTCTTGATGTCCTGTAGTTCTGTCATTTTCACTTATTTGCAAATATTGTTTACAAATATAATCTAGGTTGGAAGCCAACCTTACTCCTGGAAACTGAACTAATATGAGAAACTGAGGAACCCAATTGAGAATTATACTTGTCTATAATGGCCTTAAATTTGCATTGCACTGTGCTCTCACATTTAAGTCAAATATGGCCTGGATCTGTTCTAAAAGAAAACAGGATAATAAACTAAGTAAAGCGCTTGATTGTCTGTATCAGAGTTATTATCCTAGAAAGCCATTTACCATACAGTGATAATCAAGCGACTGGATGGGCTGTTAACAGTAGTATGTCCCTTAGGGCACAACATTACAACTGTGTGTGCTATGTGTAGACTATGATGACAGCAAAGTTTCTAAGTTGAGGCTAACTGTGAACTATTGAAGTAATCAAGATTCCTATGGAAAACAGTTTCTTCTTTTCTTTATTTCAGAAAAGGCTTAACATTTAAGTATCTTTAATAAAGGGGTAGGAAGGAAGATCATCTTGTTAGCCTTTTGGTTAAAGTCATTGGTCAAGTAGCATCAAGGCAGAACATGGTCATAAAAGATAGAATACCTTCCCTCTTAGCTTCATGACTGAAAACAAAAAGAAGCCCTCAGTTCTTCCCATTGAACACAATGGGCCCTTTGCTATGACAATCACAGTTCCCATATTTCCCAGAGCCAACCTTGATTTCATATGTTTTGGCACTCTTGCAATTAGTCTCCTGAACTGGAGCTCAGAAAAAAATAATTGAAGTACATATCATATCCTTTCTTTGTGAGCAAGTTTGTTGTTGACCATATCCTTTATTGAAAATGTCTTTGCCCTGTCCTAATACTGTAATGTAAGTTGTCATTCAAAAGTGGATCTGTCTTTATTGATAAGGTGCTGATAAGGTTCTGTGAAGTGTATTGATGTACTTTGGTTTGGAGAGTTATTAAAATGTAATATGCTATTGTTTTATTGCTTGAGTAAATGGCGAATTGACATTAACTTAAGGAAACAGACCACTGTAGGTTTTTCTAAGTATCTTGCAGTAAATCAACCTCCAAAGACTTCCTTAGGAAGCACATTGACTCTTTAAAAAAATGTAAGTGCAACACATGATCATAGTTCTAAAACCGCCTACCTCTTTTTTTAATCCAAAGATAAGAAACATATATCAGTATAGAATATGGCTTTCTGTAGATTTAGAGAAAAAGCTCGCATGTTTCTAATCTAATCAATCTTATAGTTCTTTGCATGTTTTCATTTGTTCAGGGTTGACTAAGAGGATGGTTGCATTTGTGTAACAACTTGCCTTAGCTCATCTTAAGTTTTCTTCTAAAGAGCGTGTAATTATTTACTGCTTCCCAAATAGAAGCACAGATTTTGTTCATGTATTTTCTGAATTTTTAACTATACCCTCTTTTTTATTCTTTGGAGTAAACCTTTGTTTGATTTTTCTTTAATAAAATGCAGTGATACAATTATTGCAAAATGTTTACTGGCATATTTTACTCTGTAACCCAGTCACAGTTTAAAGCAATAATTCCTCAGCAAAATTCTTCCAATAGTGAATCTGAAGCTTAAAATTTAAGGCAAGTGCAAACGAATGCAGACCTGAATAATAGGAACATTTGTTATGATATAGAGATGTCATCCTCCAGCATCTAGGGTTATTTTTCAAATGTACAATTCAGGATTCAAAGCTAAACTAAATTTGACTAATCAGACATGATTTATGTTCTAGATTTAACCATGGTTGGAAATGACAGAGTTAGACTTTACCTTCCAATTCTTTTCTGAATTGTTGAAGGAGGTCGGAGTTTGGTTTAAGACTTGGTAACCCAGTATAGGTGTAAAGACAAACTCTAGGGAATGGTGCCTTATTTGATTGCTTGTATTTTAACTGAAATATCTGAGCTACTTATGTCTCAAGGACTGAAAAACTTAATGAAACATACACATTTATAAACATATATTTTTAATACTCAAAGGAAATATTGCCACTTCCCAAAGACTTGATAAATGTACTCAAATCATTGCTACAGAGCATGTTTGCATTTGGGAATGTAACTTAAATGTTTTATCTTTGAAATATGTTTTTGGTGTTTGTGTTATTTCTAAATACCATTAGTGCCTAAATCACAACACATATATATATTTACCATAATATCACATTCAGAAAACCACAAAGGCAAGCAAACCTTTTAGAACATACCAGGCGTCTCTTCTATGTAGTTGCTGACTTGCCATGTGACATGCCAAATTTCCCCATTTTTAACTCTACTGCTGCCCAATGATGCTACAGACTCTCAATTGGTATTTAAAACAGTTTTGGGATTTCCAGCTTAAAGATTTCACAGAAGCACAAATTTCAGTGTCTGGCTTTCTGTCTAGTGGTTACCCTTAGTACACGCTGAATGTAAATTTCCTTGTATATAACTGTAACATGTTAAGACTGTGAAGAGATCAAAAAGGATAATTATGTGACAGTTATAACTGTCGTATAAGTTAACCAAATGCAATTTCAAAGCAGGCAATTGTTAAGTTTTGTTTAAACATGATGATCATATTTGAATGGAAGCTGAAAAAACATTGGGCCTTTGTGCTCTTCTGTTATAGCAGGGCTCTGTTATGTGACCTAGATTTCAAATCTCTGTAGTATTTCCTGTAGAAAACCAATGTATTCCCTCTCTGCACACCTACCACTAATAATAAAATGAGCCAGCTACATAGAGGAACTATTTGTGTAAAGTTTTTAATGAAACCTTTTATTGATGAAAAATAAGTATAGTGCTATAATACTGCAGATGAGTTAATAAGATAAGCATAATTAAGAATCCTTCTAGAAGGAAATTTCTCAGGAGGTAAATATTTAAAGATTTACTCTTAAATTTTTTTTAAATAATAATATGCTTTTGTGTGTACATGAATTCCTTATCTGTTTCTAATGTAATCTTGAAATTCTTCGTAGGCAAAAACTGTGACTCTGACATTTTGCTAAGCAATTTTTTTAATCTATCATCTCTTAGAAGAGTCTTTCCTGCTATTAAAATCTACCATATGATCTCATTTTGTAATGGGTATTCAAGCTACGGAAGGAGAACAGCTGTCCATTTCTATTACATGTCAAGTGATATGACAGATTTCAGCCTTTCCTCTCTCTCAACCATTAGTGTAAAAGACGAGTTGTAAATTTTTTTCTCTATAGCCCATTAAGGTTTTGATGATGACCAAAGGTCTTAGGCAACCATTGTGCCATAATGTTACTGTTAGGAAATTGGATCAATTCCAGGTCATTTGACTGAACACACATCACATGATCAAGGCTTCCCAATACCCTGACTTTGACTAAATAGCACAGCTCTCATTTAAAGTTATGTATCTTTGAGAAACATAAGTCTACCCAAATTTGCTGCACTAATCGAAAAACAATAATAATTTCAGCTGTATCTAAAATAACTTTGAACATCTGCTTTATACGTGAAAAACTGATCTAGCTATTTCTAAAGGTACAGATGTTTACATCGTGTGGGCAAAACAACTGAATGATGGACAGAATGTTTTTAGCATTTATTTGAATTGTTGCCGTAGTCTCAGAACATTAGTGTAAAACAGTCTCCTTTACGTTCTGTTCTCTCCCTCAGTCGTATCATCACTTCTGCTCCCTTCCTTTCACCAACAGATATTGACTGAGTATCTATGTGTCAGACACCGTATTGAATAAGGAATAAAACAGACACAGTCTTCCTGGAACATTTGCTTTTTAGGGAATAACTGGACATTTTTGTAAAAGTTTACTGACATAATTACAAATAGTGGTAAGTGTTCTAAGGAGTAAAACTAAAACACTACTCATTTATTCAGCAAACATTTTTGAGGGCCTATGATATCTCATGCATTTTGGTAGGCCCATAGTATACAAGGATGGATGAAACAGGCACGATCCCTACCTTTATAGAACTTATGGTTTAAGTTGGGAAAGCAGACAATAAACAGGAAAATCAATATATATGTAATTTCAAACTGAGAAAGTGCTGTGACTGTAGTGAATATGTTGCTCTGGTAGAAATGAAGGGAGGACAAGAAAAGTCTGTCTTCATAGTAAGATTTAAGTTAAGATTTGAAAGATGAGTAGGAGCCAACCATCTAATGAGTTAAGGAGAAAGCATTCCAGACTGACGCAAAGAGTTGCCTACTCAAAGAAATGAAAGGAGGCCAGAACAGATTTACTTAGTATAACGAGGAGGATTGCAGACAGGATCAGCTTTTGAGAAATAAATTAAAACTTAACTTTGGAAAAAATTAAGTATAAGTTGCCTGTGAAACATTTAAGTCAAGATGTTATTGGCAAGTTGTTTATACCAGTCTGGAGTCAAAAGAAAGGGCTGGGCTGGAGAAATAAATTTAAGAGTCTTTAGCATATATATGGTTTTTAAAGCTATGAAAATGGTGAGATCATCTAGGAGGAAAGTACATGTAGGGAAATAAAGAGTATCCAAGACTTAACACTAGGAACTTTTAGAGGTCTATTAAAAGAAGAAACTGAACTAAAAAGGAGTGGTCAGAAAGATAGAAGGAGAATTAGGCAAATGTAGCATTATAGAAACCAAGAAAAATGGTTTTAAATACATATGCTTTTCAGTAGTTAACTGTCCTGATAGTGCTTTTTTAAAATTTTCTCAATAAATTATAAAAGACTCCATCACCATCAGTATTTTTTTTTTAGAACCACTTTCTCCAAAAAGTGGAAGCTGTATTAACTGATCTCTATTTTTAACCCACTTGCCAGATTAGCCAACTCATCCATTCTCTCTAAAAAGCACATTGATGCCCATGGGCAATGTCGACTTGTGCCTGAGAAGCCTCTCCCTGGTACTACCATGTACTTAAACTGCTACTAGTTAAAATATATATCATTTTATTTTCAAAAAGTTGATGCCACTTGTGCTTATTATAGTTACACGAATGTGAAAAGAAAAAATTGTTTCTACAAAAACTAAGTAGAATGCATCTGATGATGGTGAGTTAATACTATTGATAGATTGCAAAGAAGTCATCTGTGAAAGACTGGGAGAAAATTATAGAAGTCTAGAAGGATTCTGCCCTTGGATTATTTTATAACCACTCTTAATTCTTAATCCACTTTAAAGAAACCCCACCTGGAAGTGATAGCTGATATATTTTTAGTATGATTTCTGAACAATACAAGAACCCTAGAACTAGAAGAACAATACAGAACCCTAATCAGAAGTCAGTCAACAAAGACAAGACTTTGGCCTAATAAAGATTGGCAAATGAATATATATTTATATGTTTTGATTTAAAATAAAATATATAAGTATATAAAATAAAAATATATCCTTAAGTATATGACACTTTGACAGTAAATCTTCTACTGTATCTAATACAGATAAACTTTAACTCAGTTTATGTTCTTTACCAAAATGTATTAATAAGTTATCATTGAATAAATGAAATCTTACAATATTAGTTAATCCCTTGTCTTTCATGCTTCTGATATTTAAATGCCTCAAACAAAAAAAAAATGAGTCTTTGGATATTTTGAATTTTCTAACCATATGCATGTTGTGTTTCTATAGCTAGCCTTTGTATTTATTTTTGCTTTAATTATACGGAAAATGTTTTAAAATGTATTTGATGACACATCACATAAAATCATTATAATCTCACTTTTATTGTTAACATATAGCCATAGTTAAGGTTACTAAAGTGTACTTCTCAAGTAGAAAATATTGTAAGTTAAAGGTGTTCTTCCCCTTATTTTTGAAATCCTCTTTAAACTTAATTTCAAGCCTTTCCAAAGATGCTTAGAGGACATGAGAAAGAGTGATTTTTGATACTGCTACCTTTTAAATGTCAGTCTTTATTATTCTATAAATTTAGCTGTAAGCATTTGTTTTTTTATCAATAATATTTTCAAATTAAAATTCCATATTTAATAGTCTAATTGTTAGTGAGCCGTATGGGATGGCAAGTGAGCCCACATCAGCCACTATAAAATGGGGTAGGTAACAAATTAGAGGAAGATTTTACATGTTCACACAAATGTTAGATAGCCAAATACAGTGTTGGTAGTACCTACCTATAAATAATTACATTCCATTCTATTATGCGTTTCTTAGGAGGCAGCTTCCTGCCAGAGATATGTACACTGCTTCGAGACATGATTATTATATCTAGCATCAGAAGTCTCAGATCATCAGATAGGAAAAATAGGAAGACAAATTTTGGCTCAATTGTGAGCAAGTATCTTGGACAATTAGACCCATGCAAAAGCGTGAAGCTCTGAGTTTACCATCATTATAAACAGAGCCTGGAGAAATCACAAAAGACTTGTAGATATACTGGGTAAAAATGGAACTTCTGAAATCTTTTCTAAATGGCTGCTGCAGAGCACTGAGCATTTTGTGCAATAAGCAGAGGTCAAGGGAGTACATTGGGGACTGAAATCCAGCCCTTGCTCTGTTCACCCCACTGGATGCTCTGGTACAGGACTATGTTTCCTAGAAGAAAGAGTGTTTTTTTTTTTCTTTATTTTAGCAATTTGCACAGAAGGAATATTAGCCCTACACGTTCCATGCCCTCAGAGTTGCATCAGCTCAAAGGAGGCACTATTTTCTAGCCCTTGCACATGGAAGGAGTGCCATTTTCAACACATAATGGAAATTTTTTTTTTTTTTAGTTTTTGCCACATAAACATAGGCTAGCAGTGGCCCTGTGTTTGTACATGCTGGGTTTTCCTCTCATTTCCTTCCTTCTAACACTAAGCAAATGAAATGAATTAAATATTCAACTCAGAAAATAATTTTTCAGAACCTAGTGTGATTGAGGAAGATTCAGTACCCTCAAAGAGCTAGCAGTCTGTGAGAAGAGAGGAGTAGCAGAGTTGTGCAAATTCTTGTAATGCAAAGTTTAAGATATTAAGTATTTTACGAATGGTACAAAGTGCTGATAGCTCAGAGAAATGAGAAAAAAAATATTTTAAAGTCAAGAAAGCATTTATAGACAATGAAACATTTAATATTTGACTCTGAGAAATTTTGAATGGCAGTGATGGAACCAAAGTGAGGTTGGGGTGAATGGGAGATAAAGGAAAACTGTCATAATTGAAAAACACAGAGAGAGAGATGAGATGCAAGACTGAAACATCTCATTATGTCATTATAAGCAACCACAATCTTGAGAAAATGTCTCAGTGTGAATTATTAACTATGTCCCCAATTGCACTGATACCCTAGAATCCCCAGGGTCTCCAGCATACTCATTTCAACAAACCTGGTAACCTTAATATCTTAATTAACCTTAATCCACTCTTCTGTTGTCTTTTTGTTTTTGTTTTTGTAATCTATGGCAGACTTGGTGTTTTGCCCTGCCAGCCTGTTGCATTAGAAACTGTAAAGTCAGACAGTTGCCCTCTCAGGGGTAGCCTGCCTCACAGAGTGGCCACCCACCCCAGTTCTAGTCAATGAGATGTCAAGTCAAGTCTGCTTAGAAACTTCTGCTTGGGGAAACTTTTAATTAATGGATAAGGACATGTGGAGCTGGGACCACCTCTTTTTCCATCCTGCCTTCAATACAAATATGTTGCCTATATAACTCTGGGGGCTTTTTGGCCCCCACAAGACAAAATGTGTAGGGATGAGCCACTTACACCCAAAGGATACTAGAATAGAAAGATGAAAAACTTTATGCTATTGTCTAGCAACCTCTAGGCTCCTTAAAAATAAATACCTATTTGTTTTCCCAGCTACTTGGGTTGTCTGTCATTTTCACCCAAAATCATTCCTAACTAATATGCCACGTATTTTTCTGAATCCCTCCAGACAATATTGCTTTTTAAAAAATGTTGAAGATGTTTTACTTCTTGGAATGTAAATCCTCAACAAACTGTTGTTAAACATTTATTATGCACTAAAGCCTGAGCTGTGTACCAGAAAATGACACAAAGATGTATAAAACATGGTCATTGTCCACAATCATGTTTTCCACAGAAGAGTGTTAAGTGCTGTGATAGAAACTGGTACAAACCACAGAAGTACCATAGAGGAGGGGAAGATGAAGTCTGCCAAAGAAATTAGGAGAGTATGCACAGAGGAGCTGATTCTAGATGGATAAGCAGAAGCTCACAAGGCAGATGAAAAGGGAGAGTAACTCTGGGCAGAGATAAATGAAGGAATGGAGTCTGTATTGTACAAATGCAGAGATAAATGAAGGAATGTGCTCTATACTGGCAAAAGCAAAAAGTTGAGTTGGAACATTTTATGTTTACTTTATATCAGATATGGCTATATTTAAAAATGAATGCAGATTTTACTCCATGCAGTTAATTTTATAATTAATAGAAAGCAGTATATTTAAATTCCATCTAGTTTGAATTTATAAAAATTATAACAAGAAGCACTCAAAAGTTTAGATTGTCATTTTACATATTGAGATATGTGTGTATGTGGGTTAATGTATGACTTCCAAAGCAGATTAAAATATTAAAATTATAAGGGGATTACTTACACTAAAAGAAGAAACTTTTAAGTGCTTTTGAAGCACTCTTTTATAAATACTTAAAGTTTTGAGTTACAAGTATTTTATCCAGTCATTAAAATATATCCTTAAAGAACATTATCTCAAATCAAAGTGTACTTAAAAGCAGAAAACTAAAGTTTTTAATTAGAAAATCTTTTAGAGATTTTGCTAATTCCTCCTTTGTTTTATTCACATTTATGGGAATTTATGTTCCTTGTAAATGTGTTATCCCTCTCCTTTTATGTTATCAGTTAAAGCAGACACACAATTTTAAGAAGAAAGGTATGCTCAAATTTTAATCTCAAAACTTGCTTTGCCCAGAGAACCCCAAGATCTAACCTAGTAGTTAGATAAGTTCTTGCCAAAGTACTTTTCGTATCAGGATCCCTAAACATAGCAGCTTTTGTGTGTGTGTGTCCAGTAATTTGTTAAGATTATTCAATGAAGGGGAAAATGTAAGGGAAGAGGTAGCAGAATTGGTGCCTGGCTTACTTGGAATGATTGACCGCATCAGTCAAAGCAAACCAATATGTCAAAATAAAAATGGACTATTTATAATTGCATGCAGGTTTTTATCCTGAATTAATCAGAAATTACTATCACTGGTCAAATGAGAGATAATTGTCATATTTCTTAGCTTCTTGTTATATAGGTTTCTTTACTAAGTACTGCCAGACAAAGAGAAGAGATAAAAGAGTTGCAGTGTAGAAATTAAATATTGTGTTCTAATGTTACAATAATGGACTATACCTGACTGCAACAGTAAGCAGCAATGAACAACAACAACAACAACAAATATAAAAGAATAGGATGGGCCCGGCGCGGTGGCTCACGCCTGTAATCCCAGCACTTTGGGAGGCCGAGGCAGGCGGATCACAAGGTGAGGAGATCAAGACCATCCTGGTTAACACAGTGAAACCCCATCTCTACTAAAAATACAAAAAATTAACTGGGCATGGTGGTGGGCACCTGTAGTCCCAGCTACTTGGGAGGCTGAGGCAGGAGAATCATTTGAACCGAGGAGGCAGAGGCTGCAGTGAGCTGAGATCATGCCACTGCACTCCAGCCTGGTGATGAAGAGAGACTCAGTCTCAAAAAAAAAAAAAAAAAAAAAAGAATAAGATAAAATGAGAAATATGACTTGAAACTCTAATGCATAATACAATTCTAACTTTTACTTAACACCTCCTAATTTCTATTAATACCTTTTATTTGATAATGATTGGTTGCTATAAATCTAGGCTATGCTGGATTGTGTCAGCCTAAGATGTGACAAGAAGGTCCCAGGCCAGTCACCACGGAAAGATCTTATCAAGAGTGTTTAGGTAAAAAGGGCAGTGAGGCCCCATGATATCATTAGAAGAAATAGGAAAACAACATTATGTGGTGACCTAAGAGAATGAGATGGAGGTCCAAATAAGACAGGCTGTGAGGTCAGAAGGTGTGGAAATCAAGAAAAGATGAGCAGAGGTTCATGATGGATCAGAAAGCTTAGTCTGCAAATAAAGGATATGTGTTCAGGCCTTACTTTTGCATGGTACCTGTTTACATGCTGTTTTGGAAGCCTTGACCCTTTAAAGGCATTTGCAGAATAGACTGTGATATTTATTAATAGTTGTATATAAACATTTTAAAAATAAAGTGGGGAATACAACGAGATTAAATTGTTTTAGAAACACTGTTGCCTTCCAGCCTCACAACAGATTTGCTTCGAGTGCCACATTTATCCTTCAAATTTTATTTTTTACTGCATTGATTGGTAGATTTTGTTTTTCTGAGTTCAAGCTCTTTTACAGAAGAATGAGTTTACCTTTACGGTGTAGTCAGACTGAAGTAATTCTGTCAAGTAAGCTGATTTAACAGTGTGCAAAATTTGGATCCATTTTTATGGCTGTATTTGCTCAGGCTACCATAACAAAATATCACAGCCTGAGAGGCTTAAACAACAAAAATTTGTTTCTCACAATTCTGGAGACTAGAAGTCCAAGATCAAGGTGGTGGCAAGGTAAGCTTCATTTGAGGCCTCTTCTCTTGGCTTGTAGATGACTGCCATCTTGCTGTCTTCACATGACCCCTTCTTTGTACATACACACAGAGGAAGGGTGGAGTGGGTCTTCTCCTTGCTCTTCTGAAGACACTAACTTTATGGAATCAGGGCCCTACTCTTTATGACCTCATTTAACCTTATTACTTCCTTGAAGGCCACACCTACAAACGCAGCCATATAGCAGGAGTGAGAGCTTCACCATAAGAATTTTTAGAGGACACAAACATTCAGTTTATACCAATACTAAACTGTTAAGCAGGTGGTAATTAATAATTGAGAGTTACATAATGAATGGGCAAAAACTGGAAGCATTCCCTTTGAAAACTGGCACAAGACAGGGATGCCCTCTCTCACCACTCCTATTAAACATAGTGTTGGAATTTCTGGCCAGGGCAATCAGGCGGGAGAAAGAAATAAAGGGTATTCAGTTAGGAAAAGAGGAAGTCAGATTGTCTCTGTTTGCACATGACATGATTGTATATTTAGAAAACCCCATTGTCTCAGCCCAAAATCTCCTTAAGCTGATAAGCAACTTCAGCAAAGTCTCAGGATACAAAATCAATATGCAAAAATTACAAGCATTCCTATACCCCAATAACAGACAGAGAGCCAAATCATGAAGGAACTCCCATTCACAATTGCTTCAAAGAGAATAAAATACCTAGGAATCCAACTTACAAGGGATGTGAAGGACCTCTTCAAGGAGAACTACAAACCACTGCTCAGTGAAATAGAAGAGGACACAAACAAATGGAAGAACATTTCATGCTCATGGATAGGAAGAATCAATATCGTGAAAATGGCCATACTGCCCAAGGTAATTTATAGATTCAATGCCATCCCCATCAAGCTACCAATGACTGTCTTCACAGAATTGGAAAAAACTACTTTAAAGTTCATATGGAACCAAAAAAGAGCCCACATTGCCAAAACAATCCTAAGCCAAAAGAATAAAGCTGGAGGCATCACACTACCTGACTTCAAACTATACTACAAGGCTACAGTAACCAAAACAGCATGGTACTGTTACCAAAACAGAGGTATAGATCAATGGAACAAAATAGAGCCCTCAGAAATAATACCACACATCTACAACCATCTGATCTTTGACAAACCTGACAAAACAAGAAATACGGAAAGGATTCCCTATTTAATAAATGGTGCTGAGAAAGCTGGCTAGCCATATGTAGAAAGCTGAAACTGGATCCCTTCCTTACACCTTATACTAAAATTAATTCAAGATGGATTAAAGACTTAAATATTAGACCTAAAACCATAAAAACCCTAGAAGAAAACCTAGACAATGCCATTCAGGACATAGGCATGGTTAAGGACTTCATGTCTGTAACACCGAAAGCAATGGCAACAAAAGTCAAAATTGACAAATGGGATCTAATTAAACTAAAGAACTTCTGCACAGTGAAAGAAACTACCATCAGAGTGAACAGGCAACCTACAGAATGGGAGAAAATTTTTGCAATCTACCCATCTGATAATATCCAGAATCTACAAAGAACTTAAACAAATTTACAAGAAAAAAATCAAAAAACCCCATCAAAAAGTGGACAAAGGATGTGAACAGACAATTCTCAGAAGAAGACATTTATGCAGCCAACAGACACATGAAAAAATGCTCATCATCACTGGTCATCAGAGAAATGCAAATCAACACCACAATGAGATACCAAATCAACACCACAATGAGATACCATCTCAAACCTGTTAGAGTGGTGATCATTAAAATGTCAGGAAGCAACAGGTGCTGGAGAGGATGTGGAGAAATAGGAACATTGTTATGCTGTTGGTGGGACTGTAAACTAGTTCAACCATTATGGAAGATAGTGTGGCAATTTCTCAGGGATCTAGAACTAGAAATACCATTCAACCCAGCCATCCCATTACTGGGTATATACCCAAAGGATTATAAAAATCATGCTGCTATAAAGATACATGCACACGTATGTTTATTGCAGCACTATTCACAATAGCAAAGACTTGGAACCAACCCAAATGTCCATCAGTGATAGACTGGATTAAGAAAATGTGGCACATGTACACCATGGAATACTATGCAGCCATAAAAAAGGATGAGCTCATGTCCTTTGTAGGGACATGGATGCAGCAGGAAACCATCATTTTCTGCAAGGACAGAAAAACAAACACCACATGTTCTCACTCATAGGTGAGAATTGAACAATGAGAACACTTGGACACAGTGTGAGGAACATCACACACTGGGGCCTATCGTGGGGTGGGGGGAGTTGGGAGGGATCGCATTAGGAGATATACCTAATATAAATGACGAGTTAACGGGTGCAGCACACCAACATGGCACATGTATACATAGGTATCAAACCTGCATGTTGTACACATGTACCCTAGAACTTAAAGTATAATAATAAAAAAAAGAAAAACAAAACAAAAATAATTGAGAGTTAATGTACAATTTATTTACATGTGAAAGAAAGGTCTGAGTGCAGCATTTTACACTCTGCACAGAAGCTGCTCTTTTCATTCAGCATTATTACAGAACGGCATAGTGGATGATCACTAAAGTAGAAGTTAGATTACTATCTTTTCCTCTAATTGACTCTATGACAAAGCTCTGTAACCATTTTTGGTGTCAGTATCATAACATAAGACAATTAGAGGATTTCTAAGATCTCTTTTCACTCAAAAATTCTAAGCATCTGAGAGTTCCACTTCCAGTAAGGCTAAGTAAGTTCCTGACAGACTAACCATCCTGCAGAAACCTATTGTAAACCCTGGACAAAATACAAAAAAAAAAAAAAAAAAAAAAAAAAAACGATTGAAGCTTCTGAAAAGTGAATATGACCAGGCAAATTCTGGAGATCAGTCAAAACTTGGAAGAATGACCCAACATAGGATAAGTTTCCTGTTTGTTCTACTTTTAGATTGATGGTAGGACCCAGGGCTGGGATTAGGGTAAGGCAACAAGGTACCCTGGGTGCACCTCCCTCTTAAGGAGGCTCAGTCTCAGGTAGTGACCCTGCACTTGCATGAGCCTGAGGGAGGGTGCCTCCTTAAATTTTCTATGTAGACACTGCTTGCCTCACTCTAGTCCAAACCCTAGCAGGAGTGGTAAAACTGATAACTTGCAGTCTTTCTGGCCTATAGAACTAGCATATGAAGTTTGGAACAACTGGAAAGGCAGAGGGGAAATCCCAGAAAGAAGAGCACTGGAGACAGAGACCCCCAAATTCTGCATGTAAACTCTGTCCAAGCTTCTGGGTCTGACCCCAAACTGCACAAATATAGGGCACATTGCAAACAGCCCAGCAAAGGAGGATGGGGAGGGAAACTGAACTGAGGTTTTAGGTGCTGCCTAAGAAATAGAACTTATTGCTTGAGTCCGACCAACTAGATGCCCTGCCAAAACAAAAAGATTAACATTCTTCACAGTAGTGTAACAGAATCCAGAGTTTTTACAGTATAATGTTTATAATTTCCAGAAAACAATCCCAAATTACTCAGTGTGAAAATAAAAAACCGGAAAATGTAACTTATTCTCAAGAGAAAAAACAGTCAACAGATGCCAACCTCCAAAAGACCAGATGTTGAAATAAGGACTAAAGTGTTGTTATACCTACGTGCAATGAGGTGAAGGAAAACATGTTCATAATGAATGGAAAGAGAAGATCTCTAAGCAGAGAAATAGAAATAATTTTGTAAAACTAAATGGAAATGCTAAAAGTATGATACCTTTTAAAAAATCAGAACAGTGGCTGCCTCTTGGGGCATGGAAATAGAAATCAACAGGAACGGGATATTTCTGGGGTGGTGGTGATATTCTATATCATGATTGGGGTTGGGGTTACACAGGTGTAGGCATTTGTGACAATTCAGTAAATATACACTTAAGATTTTTACATTTCATTGAAGCAAATTTTACATCAAAAGAAAGAATTTCTGGATAGATCTCCCAACTGAAGAAATCCCTAAATCAAAGACCCGCTAACAGCTGGACAAGGAGATTCTGGTGTGTGACCATTGTCCCTGAAGTCATTCCAGAGTGCTTATTGAGTTTCTGTATTCCATAGTGATGAGCATTGCAGGTAGAAGGAACAGTATCTGAAAAAGCAGAGAGGAAAAGAAATCTGTAGTATGCTCCAGGAAATAGCTCATTGGATGACAGTAAGTGGGACTGACACAGCATAAAGATGAAAGGAAGATTGCAGTCATTTTGTAACGGGATTGCTCATACTGCAGCTTTTTAAATGGGATTGCATATACTACTGGTTCAGGAGATTTCCCCTGCTTTTTAAAATTGAGATATAATTTACATACAATAAAATGTAAGTGTACAATTCAGTGAGTTTTGACAAACGTAGACAGCTGCATTATACTACCACCATCATGCCCTGGAATATTTCCATCACCTCACAGCCTTTCCATGTGCTCCTTTGTAATCCATTCCCTGCCATCCCTTGTCCCAGGCAGCCCTTGATTTGCTTTCTATCACTGTAGTTTTGCCTTTTCTAAAATTTGGAATAAATAGACTATTAAGTTTCTAGCTTCTTCCACTTAATGTAGGGCTTTTGAGATTCATCCTTATATGCGTAATGTTGAGTGGTATTGCATTGTATTGTTATGCCACAGTTTATCCAGTCACCAATTGATGGATCTTCCAATTGTTTTCAATTTGAAGCTAGTGTGAATAAAACTGTTGTGAACATTCAAGGATGTGATTTTCTGGGGATATATGTTTTCAATGGTCTTTCAAGATTATTGAAAACATGGATTAACATATCCATGGATGGATTTAAGTGATTTAAATGATTAAATTTTTTGAGTGATAACAAACTGTACAGTCAGAACTGGTATTCTTTGCGGAAGAGAAAAAGCAAAATGGGGTCACTTTTATTTAAGTTTATAACTCTTTAATGTAATGACTATTGAGTTATCTAACTTTATGAGAGCTATTATTTAAAAAAAAATAACCCTCTATGTAGGTGTTTTTATTGTTTTTCTTTAAATCTTTTTAAAAACACATTTAAACTTTTCAAACATCCTCTTAAAGGCAAATGTCTTCAGGGAGCTTGTTTTTATGATTTTTTTCCAAATTTTACCTGAAAGTAATGTGAGGTTGTTAACAGATTTTAAGATAAACTTTTTTAAATTTGAAAGACAAAGATAGTAACAACAAATGCTGTATGATCAGGGATCAGTGGTGTTTAGGGTTTCATTATGTATATTCATTTATATTCAAGGTCGGAAACAGCAATGATCTTGACTTCATTTCATCTCATCTGTGACAGCATTTCTAAATTTTATGTCTATTGATCCTCCTTACCCTGTTGTCAAAATCCACAAATAACAGTTGTACAAATATTTATAAGCTCCCCTGGTGAGTACAAAGACCTCATAACAACAGTAAAATTTCAAATATGTGCAAGATTCACCAAATCATCAGTCTTCATGGGAGGCAAATTTCTACAGTCAATCAACAGATAATTCTTGAGTGCCCACTATGTGTGAGATACTGTCCTGAATCTGGGTACCATTATACCAGTTCTCTGACAGTAGGTATTCTACAAATGAAAGTCAAAAAAGTGTTGAAGTTTCTGGCAGACCCAGCGTCTGGGCAGGTGTTGCTGAGATAAGTTCAGGTAACTGAACTTACCTGAGAGGTAAGAGGGAGAGGCATTGCTGAGAGTGTTCAGGAAGTTACCACACTGGGTGAATGTGAGGGAGATTTTAACCAGTTGTACCAGAGATTGCTTGGATGAGATTCCAAATCAGATTGAGAGGTGGGGTCTGGAGATTTGAGTCTACCACCCCCAAATGCACTTTACCTGCTCAACTTTACTGTGCCTAACTTTAGCCTCCTATAATCCCTTTTATGTATTCTCTCTCTTCCTTCTTTTTAAAATATAGTCTATAACTGGACACAACTATAAGATTTCATAGCCCTTTTGTCTGTTTGTTTGTTTGTTTTGAGGAGTCTCACTCTGTTGCCCCGGCTGGAGTGCAGTGGCATGATCTCGCCTCACTGCAACGTCTACCACCCGCTGTCAAGTGATTCTCCCACCTCAGCCTCCCAAGTAGCTGGGATGACAGGCACCTGCCGTCATGCCTGGCTACTTTTGTACATTTGTAGAGATGGGGCTGCCCCATGTTGGCCAGACTGGTCTTGAACTCCTAACCTCAGGTGATTTGCCCGCCTTGGCCTTCCAAAGTGCTGGGAATACAGGCGTGAGCCACTGTGTTCAGCCTGTAAGGATTTTTTTTTTTTTTTTTTTTTTTTAGACGGAGCCTCTCTTCATCACCAGGCTGGAGTGCAGTGGCGCAATCTCAGCTTACTGCAACCTCCGCCTCCTGGGTTCAAGTGATTCTCCTGCCTTATCCTCCTGAGTAGCTGGGACTACAGATATTCGCCACCACACCCGGCTAATTTTTGTATTTTTAGTAGAGATGAGTTTTCACCATGTTGGCCAGGATGGTCTCGATATCTTGACCTTGTGATCCTCCCACCTCGGCCTCCCAAAGGGCTGGGATTATAAGCATGAGCCACCACACCTGGTCGGATTCTTTTTTTTTTTTTTTTTTTTTTTTTGAATCTCTGCTCTCTGTTCTTACCTCTGGCTTCTCATTCTCCTGCCTTCTTTCTTCCCCTTTCCCCCCTTTTTCTTTTATCACTTTCTCTCCCTCGTTAACTGACCACAAAATGAAATAGAAAACTATTTTTTAATGTTCCGGGTTTATTGGAAGAAAATGTTTATAATCCCATGACAAAAAATAAAGAAAGAAAACTAAAATTAAGTAGGTGCCGTGGCACATGTCTGTTGTCCCAGCTATTCATGAGGCTTGAGGCAGGAAGATCCCTTGAGCCCAGGAGTTTGAGTCCAGCCAGGGCAACACAGGGAGATTTTATTTCTCAAAAAAAAGAAAAAAAAGGAAAAGAAAATTAAAAAAAAAAAACCCTAAAATTCGTTATTAAGTTCTTTTTATTTGTATGTAACCCTTGATATATTTTTCTTAGTTACATTTTCCTTCCTAGGAACAACAAAAAAGTGTCCCAGCTCTAATTTAGACATTGTATGAAATAAATAATAGGAGCATTGTGGTAGGCAGAATTCTCAGGTGGCCCCCATGTTCCTGGTTCCTTGTGTACACACACCTTCTGTCAGTTATCTAACCAATACTAATCTAGCTGCTGCTGTGAAGAAATTTTGCATATGTAATTAGTTAACCTTAAGACAAAGAGATTATCCTGGTGGGCCTGACCTACATGAGCCTTTAAATCTGAATCTTGAAATCAGAGACAGAGAAGTCATATTAGAAATCTGAAAAGGACTCATGTGTCACTGCTTAAGATGGACTGAAAATGGAGGGGTCACATGGCAAGGAATGCTAGCTACTTCTAGGAGCTGAGAGTGGCCCCAGCTGATGGCCAGCAAAAAAACAGGGACCTCAGTCCAACAGCTGCATGCTGAACTCTGCCAACAACAACAAAAATATTAGTTTGAAAGTAAATTGTTCCCCAGAGACTCCAGATACAAACTTACCCCAGCTGACACCTTGATTTCAGTCATGCCATGCCAGACTTTCAACCTACAGAACTTTTCAGAACTTGGATCTAATGCATAGGTGGTGTTTAAGCTGCTAAATTTGTGATATGTTATGCAACAGTAGAAAACTGTTGCTATAAAAGTATAAACATTATGTTTTTTTGAAAGCTTTTATATTTTTAATTAACAAATGATAATTGTATATCTTTTTGGAGTACAATGTGATGTTTCAGTATATGCGTACATTGTGGAATGATCAAATCAGGCCAATTAACATTTTCATCACCTCACATACTTATCATTTCTTTGTGGTAGGATGCTTAAAATCTACACTTTTAGCAATTTTGAAATATACAACACATTCTTATTAATGACAGTCACCATGCTGTGCAGTAGATCACCAGAATTTATCCCTCCTGTCTAACTGAAACTTTATACCTTTGACCAACATTTCCCCTTCCCCTGTTCCCTCCCCACCTGCCTCTGGTAACAACTATTCTACTCTTCATTTCTATGAGTTTGACTTTTTAGGTTTCACATATCAGTAGAGGTCACGTCATAGATGTCTTTCTGTGCCTGGCTTATTCCACTTTACATAATCTCCTCTAGATTGACCCATGTCGCAAATGACAGAATCCTTTCCTAAGGCTGACAAGATTCCATTGTTCATAATATTACATCCATTAATCTGTTGATGAGTGATATCTTGGCCATATCATGATGTTTCCATATCTTGGCTATTGTGAACAATGCTATAACTAACATGGGCATTCAGACATGTCTTCAACATGCAGATTTCAATTTCTTTGGGTATATACCCAAAAGTGGGATTACTGGATCATATAGTAATTCTAGTTTTAGTTTTTGAGGAACCTACATGCTATTTTCCAAAATGGTGTACTAATTTACATTCCTACCAACAGTGTACAAGGATTCTTTTCTCTGCATCCTCACCAATGATTATCTTTCAACTTTTTGATAATAGCCATTCTTACAGGTGTGAAGTGATATCTCATTGTGATTTTATTTTGCATTTCCCTCATGATTATTCGTGGTGAATCACTTTTACACATCTATTGGCCATTTGTATTTCCTCTTTTTAGAATTCTGGTATGCTGGTATGGGATACTCTTAGAAACATGGTACAGTAATATTAAGTGAATGACATCCCATAGGGATTTTATGAAATCACCTTGAGACACACTAATTTCCCTGTCAGTTTTGAATCTAGCATTTTGACCTAATTAGCAAGCTGCTGTTCCTATTTTCTTAGATCAAGTGTGTCTACCTATTGCTGTCAGGCAACCTGTTACAAGCAAATGGTAGTGTCCATTTTGAACTATCAGACATGCTGCTATGACTCTTAACCAGCGTAAATCAAGTTTGCTGGATAGCAACTTTACCACCTCTAATCACTAAATCAGTTTTCCTGGATAGAACAGAAAAGAGAAGGTGCATTTTTTTCCCAGTAATTCATGTTCAACAGCCACTGGCCCCTCAATATTTTTATCATTGTAATAACAACGGTGCTTCCCCAACACCCCGATTTGAGACAGGGTCTGGCTCTGTCACCCAGGCTGGAGTGCTGTGGCGCCATCTAGGCTCACTACAACCTCTGCCTCCCAGGCTCAAGCCATCCTCCCACCTCAGCCACCTGAGTATCTGGGACTGTAGGTGCATGCCACTATGCCTGGCTAATTTTTTGCATTTTTTTTTTCCTGGACTCAAGTGATCTACCTGTCTCAGCTTCCCAAAGTGCTGAGATTACAAATGTGAGCCACTGCACCTGGCCAACAGCAGTTCTTTTTAAAAACATGTTATCTTTGTATACGGAAATAAATTAGAGCCCCTCCCCTCTTCATCTCTGTACCCATAAGGAAAAGAAGAATATCAACTCTTGGGGAAAATAATTCAAATATTTCAGCATATTCGTTCACAGCCTCACTTTCAATTTATTATTATTATTATTATTATTATTATTATTATTATTACTATTATTTGAGACGGAGTCTCACTCTGTCCCCCAGGATGGAGTGCAGTGGCATGATCTCGGCTCACTGCCACCTCTGCCTCCAGAATTCAAGTGATTCTCCTGCCTCAGCCTCCTGAGTAGCTGAGATTACAGGTGTGTGCCACCACGCCCTGGTAATTTTTGTGTTTTTAGTAGAGACGGGGTTTCACCATGTTGATCAGGGTGGTCTTGAACTCCTGACCTCATGATCCGCCCTCAGCCTCCCAACATGCTGAGATTACAGACATGAGCCATCATTCCCAGCCCCATTATCTTATTAAACACCCTCTCAACATCTTTTTCTAAAGAACTCTCCTCCCAAATATTACATCCTGTTAAAGAGTAGGTATTTGTATAAATATAGATATTTGGTGGACATTGATTCCTTAATTCAGCAACTAAGAGCCTATCATGTGCCACAAGAATACTGGCAGTGAAACAATGAATGAACAGTACCTCCTCTTATGGAATTTGCATCCTAGTGAGGAAGGAGACAGAAAAGAAACCGGGTTGAGGGGGATAATGAGTGTCAGAGGTTGGAGAGGAAGGGAGCTGGCTCTTTTATGAGTGACTAGGGAAAGGATCACTGATTGAATGACATCTGAGCAGACCCTGAAAGGAAATGACAGAGTGAGCCATGCATTCAAAGGGAACAGCTCTCTAGGCAGAAGGGCTAGCAAGGGCAAAGGCCCTGAAGCAGGAACATACTTGCTATGTTCAAGGAACAGTATGAGACCAATGCAGCTGCAGCACATTGAACATAAGGAATTAAGAAGTGAAGTCAGAGAAGTTGGAGATGGGGGAGGCAGGTCATATAGAAGGAACATAATCTGACTTTTTGGTTTTTTAGTGATGCTGCCTACTAGTTTGAAAGTAGACTGTGGCAGGGATACCAGTTACAGTGCTATCAGAATAATCTAGGTAGGGGATGGACCAACTTAATAATGCTAGAAGTTTTGGGAAGTGGTCAAATTCTGTAACTAATTTGAAGACAAAGCCACCAAGATATGCTGGTTGATTACATATGGGATGTAAAAGAATGAAAAGGGTCATGGATGTGCTCTAGGCCTGAGCAACTGGAAGGATAGAAATTGATGGGGAAAGCTGAGAGGCGAGGTTTGGGTGAAGAGTCAGGAAATCGGTAATGGGCACCTTCAGTTTAAAAGTGATACAATGATAAAGGAAGAGAGGGCATGCACCTGAATTTGCCAGTTTGGAAATCAGGAGAGAGGTCCAGACTGGGGATAGAGAATTCTGGGTCACGTATGAATAGTATTTAAATAGAAACTGGATGAGATCACCTAACAAATGAGTGTAAGCAGGAAAAGAGCAGAAAGGAAGGACAGAGAGGAGTTGAAGAACCAAGCCTTGGAGCAGTCCAACTTTTAGAGATTGGGGAGATGAGAAGAAACTAGCAAATGAGCAGGGAAGAAACAGGCAGTGACAGAGAAGAACCTAGAGAAAGCTGTGTCTTTGCAGTCGAATAAACTGTTCCAAGGAGGTAGTGATCAACAGCATCACATACAGTCAAAAGTGAAGGAAGCTGAGGACTGAAAAATTGACTTCTGGACATAAAGTGACAAGAGCTGTTTTAGTGGCATAGGGCGAATGGTAGCCTCACTAGAGTTGATTTAAAAGAGAATGAATGAAAAGAGGGGAATTGAATGTAGACAAATCCATTTTTGTAAGGTTTTGTTATAAAGTAGAGCAGAGAAATGGAGTAGTAGCTGCAAGGAAATGTGAGGGCAAGACAAAGTTTTGCTTTTAATTTTTTTTAAGATAGAAGATAATTACAGCTCATTTTTATGCCCATGGTAATAACCCAGTACAGGGAGGGAACACAGATGTTAGGGAAGAAAGCAGACAATTGTTGGATTGAAGCTTTGAGTAAGTAAGATGGAAGGAATGCATGAGGTATGATCACAGAGAAAGGCGGAGTATGTGCATTGTTGGTGGATGTTGTGGTGGGAATCTAGAAATTCTCTTCCTGATGCTTCTGTGTTCTCAATGAGGTAAGAAGCAAGGTCTTCAACTACAAGAGGATAGGGTGAATGTACTGAAAGGCCTTTTTTTTTAATGAAGTACACAGTTATTTTATATGAAATGTATTATGAGATAACCAGTGAAAACCATCTCTTACCATAACAAATTTAAAGTGTTTAGCTTAGCAGTTGATGTACAGTAGATGCCAAAAAAAAAAAATGCTTTACTGTAAAACAAAATTGGGATCAAATTTTCATTTGATTTGTGAAATGAAGATCTGTTATTTCATCCAAAGCAATTATATATAACTTCAGAATTTCTGGAGAAATTGATGTATGGGGTGGGGGGTCCCTATAAAAATAAGAAGTTGGGTTGAGGAGAGTCAGATGTATTATTCATCATTACTGTCTACATTGATTAAATTTATTAGATGACTAATCATAACCAAGGTTGTTGGCAGGACAGAGTATGAGAAGATCATTTCATCCTATTATTCAGCTCTGTCTTTAGGCTGATCTCACACTCTAGTGAGGAAAGCTTCAGTAAGTTTTATGCTGAGTTTCATTAGTGCACAGAATAAAGTCCGTTGTATATTACTGCTTTTAAGCAAATCAAATCAAAGTGCCTTAGCCCAGATCATTCCCCCAGCATTACATAATATAAATGCCCAGAAACAACTGCTGGGGAAATCCCACATTCTCATCTTCAGTCTGGGTCATGGGATCAGAGTTAGCAATGTAAGAGAAAACATTTAAACTGGCCCCTTGAATGTCTGTACCTCAGAATTCAAAGAAGTGACTCCATAATTTAACTGAGAGGGAGAGAACTCCAACTGTAAAAAACACTGAATTCTGCATCTATTGGGAAGATAAATGCAGAAAATGAATGTTGGCATTTCCCCTTCTCTTTTACTGGTAATTCGTGTAGTATATGTTGGCAAAAAAAGTAATGACAGACAGATAAAGCAGACTGTGAACCACCAGATAACCTCTACAAGTTTTTTACACTGTTCTTCCTTTAATATGTTATAGCTTTTCAGTTGCCGGGTAAGTGACTTCTAACTAGAAATAGCTCATATCTAATTACATTAACATTTTAACTTTTGAATTTGGGATGCACAAAATGTGTGAAATTATATATGTATATATGTCATTTGCTTTTTTATTTTTTGTCTCAGACAACAATGATGTATATAACCAGGTGGTAAAATAATCAAGTCACAGGTCCAAAATCATGTTTGTTAAAACACAGCATTTTTGCAAGGCCAATATTAAGGAGTGTTTAAATCACAATTCAGAAAATATATACATTTTTTCAATTATTTTGATTTTAGTAGTGATTTTAATGGTTGAATGATTTTAATAGTTGAAATGATTTTAATAGTTGAAATACTGCATTATTTGGTTATTTATAGGTGGCAACCATCTCTCAGTATAATAGATTCCTTTTTCATAGGAAAATTAGCTAGTAGTTCTTTTTAAATTGGCACTGCAGTTCAGACCTACAAATTAACTTGTACAATTGTAAACATGTAATGTCTCTAAAATAGACTGCTTTGTGTTGAAGCCTAGAAATTATTTCAGTTCCTTTTAAAAGAGCATTGCTCTGGATAATAATGCACAAATTGAGACGTTGGGAATCTAGTTTACTTTTTGTGTTCCTCAAAGAGTTAGGCAAAAGTATTATTTGATTGTTTTAATTTTGACTGTTGGCAGTGCAAACAGGAGTTAGGGAAAAGAAGCAACACACAGTGCTTAAAAGCGTAGGCTCTGGCATCCGAATGCTTACATTCAAATCATGACTGCACTATCAGCAGTGTGACAATGGACAAGTTATTTAAACCTCGTTATCCCTCAGTTTCCTCTCTGCAAAATGAGGTTAATAACAGTATCTATCTCAAATTGTTGTGATGGTACAATGAATTAATAATATTTATAAACTACCTAGAAGAATGTCAGAAATAGTAGAAAGCACTATGTAAACATCCGATAAACATAGTTTATTGTTAGGGCAACAATTCTTTACACCTTTGGAAGCTGCTATCAATTTCATGTAATCTTCTATTGGATAAAACAGCGTTGCTGTCCTTTGATTTTTGGAACTTTCTGTGCAACGGGACCAGGGAGCTAAGAAGTGGGTAGCCACGGTAGTATGTTTGAGCTGGCTTCTACTGGCTTGCAAGAATTTTGTGAGCCAATTGTCAAACACAGTCATTATTAATAATTAAAATATTTAAACTGAAAAGTATATTAAAAGAAATGGTAATAAATATTTTAAAAACTAACCACTTCCTAATTATTTATTTGCATTTTACTCTTGTCTTTGTTCTTGAGATTATTTACACCTATTGTATCTAAGAATTATATATCATGGTGTATTACTATGCATTTCTTCCCATCTCCGTATTCAGTGACATCACATTGGTAGCTCAAAATAGGCATGGTATAGTGTTTACACTATGAAACTGAGCAAATGTTGCAAATCAAGCCTTGCCCCCACGCCTAAGAGCTGGTTGTTAAAACATTTACCATCACACTACTGGATCAGGGTCAGAGTGTCCCACTAGTTTCTGTTATTCTATTGCTGAATGTTATTCACGAGTAAAACAGAGATTGAGGAAAGGATTGTAAAAAAAAAAAAAAAAAGTGCTTACACCTTAATGGAGGTTTCCCCTATAAACACTTTCCTATGTTAAGCTTCCAAAATACTCTATATCACCAGAACCATAAGCAATGAAGAAAGGGCTGTTAATTTCATTACGATTAATAACAATTGTCTGCTTTTGTATATCATTGTGTAGTTACATGTTATCTAATAAGAGTATCATGCTAACCTCCTAAGCTAGAATGGTAGCTATTATCATCACTACTATATAAATGACAAATCTATTTATATAGAAAGTTCAGATTCCATAAGATTATTACTTTCCCATGGTTATTCAGCTTGCAATTGAAGAACATTACATATGGATTCAGATTTTCTGGCTGCAAATCAAGTGAAAATTCCATTTATGTGATGAATGTTATATTCTTTAGCAAAGCCTTATTAATTGTGAGTTAGAGATATCTCCCCCCAACACCTCCACACTCCCTCCCTCCCTCCCTCTCTCCTTCTGCTCTGCTCAGCATGTTGGATGCTAAAAGTTAAACGTATTTGAGTTTGCAACAATTTTATAGCACTAACAAATGTTTTTCAAATACATCTGGCTCTGTTATTACAGTATCTTTATTTAATCAGTTCCCATTGATGGTTATTTAGATTATTTCCAATTTTTTGTTTTTACAATGAACAGTCTTGTCAATAAAATATATCTATAGGATAAATTTCTACAAGAAAAATTGCTGGATTAAGCTATATGGAGATCATTCAACATAGTGATGAAGAGTCTGGGCTCCTTCCCCTGCTAGCTATGTGACCTTGGGAAAGTTATTTAAATTTTCTGTGCCTCAGTTCTCTATTGCTAAAATAGGGATAATAGCAGTACTTCTCATAGATTATTCGTGAGGATTAAGTGAATTGGTACATGTATGGTGCTTACGACAGTGTCTGGAGTCTAACTGCTCAATAAATGTCAACTCATTGTTATTAGCATTGAAAATTTTAGATAGGTATTTACAAGTTTCTCCTCATAAGTGTGTAATACTTAATACTTCTGTTAATGTGAGAATGACTATCTCTTCACATCATGAATGCTGTGCCTGATTAAACTACTTTTTAATGTTTGCTAATCTGATAAATGAACATGGTATTTCATAATAGCTTTTTATTTCTTTAATTAAGCATGAAGTTAAACATTTTCACATGTGTTCATTTGTGTTTCATGCCCTAAATGTTTCACATTTTGCCTATTTTGTTGTGTGTTATTGATCTTGTTATCGATTTGTGGGAATTCTTTCTGCATTAGGGAGTTCAGCCTTTTTCTGTGCTATGACTTACCTTCATCGTATTCCATATTTTTTTCATAGAACTTATTCCTATTTTTAATAACGTCTTTATGTCGATTTCAAGCTTCATATGATCCAGGGTCATGTCTATTTGTTTATCATTGTATATTGAGCATCTAGCAAAATGCTGAACACATAATGAAGGATCAGTAAATATTTAATGAATGATACATATGGTCCAGGTATGACAAAGAAAATATTTGATACATAAATAGACTGGGAAATCAGAAAGGAAACTATTTTGTCTGCAACGTAATGACTTTGGTTTTGGATATGTTGAGTTTTAGGTAACAGCCACTATTCTAAGTTGAATGTGTTTAAGACTCTTACGTTGGCAAGATACTCATGAAGATTTTGGAGTCATCACTATGAAGTTATTGATTCAAAACAGATGATCACTGATGGAAAGAATGTTATGGGAGGGTTCATAGACAATACTTCTAATCAAAAGCAATTCCAGGTGGTTATAGTTGTTGTAACATTTTTAAAGCAAATATGAAAAGAAAAAAATGGAAGCATTGTATATTTCCAAGTATAAAGATGTGATAAATGTGGGAAGATTTTAATGTTTGGAACAAAAATTATTATGGAAAAGTATTTAGATAATGTTAGTTATATCCAAATCACTTATTATGAAGAAATGAAACCTTTACTAATGGAAAACTGAGTTCATCAATAAGCTGGTGGGAATCAGAAGTCCTATTTTTGTATAAGGAAGGCTATTTGTGTTTTTTAGTTTATAATTGGACAGTGATTGTTTTCTATTACTGAAATATCACTGAGAGATTAATTACTATCATTTTAGTCTCTAGGTCTGTCTTTTATATAATAGATTATATGAAATCTGCACGAACAATAAGCAACTATTGAATCTCCCAAAAAGAAACACTTATTTTCTCAGAGCAGAGAACGTCTTCTAAAATAAGCTATACATATTATTTAATATCCAGGGATATCTTTATGGCTGCAGTCATTGAATAACCATTGTGACTTAAATGCCTATGAATTAGTACCTTTATAAGGCTGTTATAAAGTTATAATTCTTTTTTAATAATTGTAAAGAAATAATCAAGGCAGAAATTCTATTCTGATGGCACAGGGGATGTGGTCTGATGTTAATGTCGATTTTCAAATGCGCCTGTAGATTAAGAGATACTGTCTTGAAAGTGTCCATTTTTCTTTATTTATTAGAACATATCTGTAACTTAAGAAATTAGAAGGACAGATACAATTGTACTGATCAAATTATTCAGCAGACAAAAATTGTAGTCACATTAGAATAACTTCCTACTTAACTGTTAGCTGCCTTTGTCTTATTGATTGGAAATCCTGGTATTTCTGAGCATTTTTGTCATGAAAGCAAGGTTCTTAGGTACAGTCATCAGTTTCTTTCCTCCAAGTGAGGGGCTTGTCAGTGATGAATGAAGTGATCTATAAAAGAAGATGCAGAAAGCATGAAGACAGAAAATAAATCTACTTGAACTGGTACAGCAGAGCAGTTTATCATGGCGCATCTGGCTGAGCATGTGTTTGCAGTGGACACTAGAGGAGACGTATAGTGGGAGTCACTCAGGGGCTTTCAGGAAGCCAGTCATTTGCTTATGCCAAGCTCTAGGAAGTGCTTATTTCTACTTATAAGAGGAACATTTATTCATAAAGAGAGAATGGAAACTCCAAGGTGGCCTGCGTTAATATACAAAGGAAATAGTTACAGAATTTTTGCTCAAGGTGTGTATGACTTGTGGTAAAAGACTGGAAATAAACACAATGCAAAGTGTATTTCTTGTTTTTCATAATTACAAAAACGTCATCCTTAGAGTTGCTTCTCAAAGACTATTCGCAAGAAGCAAATGGCAGTAGAGTAAGGTTTCATTTCATTCAAATAGTTACTGTTAGGCCAAGCACGGTGGCTCACAACAATAATTCTAGCACTTTGGGAGGCCAAGGTGGGAGGATCACTTCAGGCCGGGAGGCCAAGGTGGGAGGATCACCTCAGGCTAGGAGTCTGAGTCCAGCTTGGGCAACATAGGGAGATCTGGTCTCTACAAAAAAAATTAAAAAATAAAAATTAGGAACGGTGGCACATACCTATAGTTCCAGCTACTCGGGAGGCTGAGGAGGGGGAATCACTTGAGCCCAGGAGTTCAGAGTTGCAGTGACCTATGATTGCACTACTGCACTCTTGCCTCGGCAACAAAGAGAAGCCCTGTCTCTAAAAACAAACAAGCAAAAATAGTTACCTTTCCTGCACTTTTGCTCTGCCCCTTACTGAGACTTGGGGAAAGGAAGTCAATGATTTGTTGTTAAAGCTCAGTTACTTTCCAAAGAGGTAGGCTACCTGAGTCGTGATAAGCCAGTGTCAAAGAACTGATCCAAAAATTGGATTAAAATCCTTAGCAGTACTTGGATGGGACAGCGGGGTGGAAACCACTGTGTTCTGGAAACGTACCACCCAAAATCAGAATGTAGGAAAATGTGGCTGCCTCAACTTGGGGCTGTTCTCTTGGTATGATGAGGGCCAAAATGTACTCATTTACAGAAATATGGCCAAATATTGCTTGCTTACGTCAATCCACATCTCTTTATAGCTAACTATTCTCAATCCCATTACAGAAATGGAAGCTAAGTTTAGCAAATTGTTTGGCCGTTTATGTTTAGTGCACAAAATTCTTAATTAACAAAGTAAAATGCCACAATCTATTGTAAATCGCTTTGCTAAACTTTCAAACTTAATAAGGAATTTTGTCTTGTCCAAAAGCTACTTTCAAACCCCTGCTGATCTGGCACTCATGTCTGATTCCCTGTGGAGCTGAGTGAAAGAATGTAAAGGGAGCCAATTAAAGAAACTTTGAGCCAGAATAGACAAGCAGAGGCCATCTTGTCCATCCTTCTGCCTTCAGGCAAAAACCATCCACTGCAACACAAATTTTTGCTTGAATCCTGCTGACAAAAATGCTCACCACATGTAAATGACAAGTCATAATCCAGTTATTGCAACTAAAGCAGATTGTTAACTGCTCAAGACTTATTTATTGTGTTCTAAAGATGCTGAGTATGAAAGCTCATCTGAATTGTCTTAATTCCCCCTTTCTAGAAAATTATTTTGTACAAGAAATGTGCTCAAATAATTGTAAAGATGAGGGAGTTTTGTGTCCAGGAAATAAAGTTATCTTTATCATCTTATTAAATATATTTTTGGTTTCCTTTCACTCTAGGTTTACCTTATGGGTGGGAGGAAGCTTACACAGCAGATGGAATCAAGTACTTCATCAAGTAAGTACAAGCATCTCAACCAAGTAAGCAATTTTCTTCACATCTGGAGAGAACCTGGAAGTTGCAGAATAATCAGCAAAACTAAGAAACCTTCTTGGAGGTTACAAAAATTAGTAACAAGAAATGAAGCCTCACCATTTTCATTTCATGTGATTTAAATGCTAATATCAGATATCATTTGGGGGAAAAATCCTAGTAATAATTTCTAGGGAAACATCAAAAAATTGGAACAGGATCATCATTTGAACTTAAATGCTGGCTGCCTAAATTCACTTGCTGGCTAATAGTATTAATGTTTATGAAAAGTTAATACCTAACAAAAAATGCATTTTGTATATCTTTAAAAGTTATTAACAATAATACTAATAATCAACATTTTTTAATGCTTTAACATGCACACAGTTCATTCTGCAACTGTTTTTTGAGCATTTGCTGTTTGCCAGGCAGTGTACCACACCCTGGAGATAGAGTGGTGAAATATATAGACTGGTTTCTTGATAGCATAGAATTTACACAATAGGAAAAACAGACAGTAAATAACTTGAGATAAATAGGACAGTATATGAACAAACTACCTCAGTGGATTCTCAGAGCAATCCCTTGAGGTATGTGTACCTTGTCATTTTTTCTGTTTTATAGGTGAAGAAAATAAGAGCCTTGAGTAGTTACCAAAAAATGTATCACTACTTAACTTGCAAGTCAGAACTAGAATCAAAGTCTTCTGACCCCAAGATTCTGCTACTACACTAGACTGTCACTGATAAAGACCCAGCCTTGAAAGCCTGAACGGGAATACATTCCCTAGTGCTGAACTGGTTAGTTTTGCCCTGGACAGAGCACTGTGATATACTTCTACCATTTCCTGAAAATTCCTTTTATGTCAGAATTGACATTTTGAGAGCACAAAGGGGAATCCCAGCAGACTCCTAAGATCTCAGAGAACTCCTTTGTGTATCCTTTTAGCAAAGTATACTTGGTATGCATTTTGGGAGGAAAAGGGAGACATGTCTTTGCTATCCCCTTTCAAACATGCAAATATTTTACAAAGCAATATCCAGATTTTGGATTCTCACGCCCTGCAACTTTACACAGTTCCTACATCTCTCTTAACCTCAGCTTTCACATTATATACTGAGGGGAATATTACCTACTTTATAAAGTTGTTCGATGTTAAGCACCTAGCATAGGACTTGGAACACAGTAGATGCCCAATAAATGGCCATCATGAATTTACAATATGGAGAAAC